>NW_024368152.1:2190777-3390777 GCF_014805655.1 Passer montanus
GGGCCCCGGCGCCGCCCGCCCGCCGGCACCGCCCGCTCGCCGCGGGAGGCGGCGGGGACGCTGCCCGGACCGAGCCTCCGCGGTATTCAGGTGCCTGCCGGCGCAGGTCCCATTTTCTCCTGCGCTTCAAAGCTGAGACTCTCGCCAGGATTCCCAGAATTAGACCCGCTTTTCAGTTTCTAAAAAACATTTCACATCATGTTATTTGTACTCTGGGTCTGCTCCCGACACAGGCAGTGGTACCTAACCCAGCTCAAGTCCCAGCGCAGGCTGCAGTTTGATTTCTGCCAAGACAGCAGACGTGCCGCCCTAATCCCTGACCCATTTCTTGTGCTGGGACATATCGTATTGTCTCTGTAGCATACAGTTTTCCTATGATGCTGCTGTCTCAAAACACTATTCATCTGCAGGGTTTCTCTTTTTTCCTCTCCACGGACTCCAGGGACCTGTCAGACTGGTTCCCCTGCAGTGCCCAGTGAGTGGCTCCTGGCCTTGGGAGACACTCCCGAGCAGACTTGAAAAGCTACCACCACCTCCTGTCTTAAATTAACCTGACAATTAATTGCTTCTGTGCTGGCAGTGTGGCCATTGACGCTGTATATTATTCCAGCATCGTGGCTGTGATAGCTAAGCGTGGTTGGGTGTCTTCTCCTTCATCTTGTCCCAATGCTTCTACTTTTTAACATCAGTTGTGCTAAAAACTCCTATGTGTTGACTTAGCACTTAATAAACTAAAGTACTTGCATGCAGTGCTGGGTGACTGTAACCACTTGAAACCCTTGGCTCCACTCACGTTGTGCTCTGACTTCAGAGCAGATCTTAACCAGCAGGCTGGTGTTCAAGCAGAGGTCGTGTCTCATCTCGACTGAGAGGCAGCGCTCTTCTGGGAGCTATAAAATAGATAAGCAACAATCATAAAGTGTCACCAGGGTTTTAGAAGATACAGTAACCACAACACGTGGCTTTAGCATGACTGTAAATTTGTCACTATCCCCTGATTTGATTCCATTACATAGTTAGAATGTAAGTTTTGTACATGGTTTTATTCCTGGCTAGCTGGAAGAAATTTCCATGTGATACAGCAGATCCATTAAAATCTTCCAGAAATAACTCTTCTCTCTGACATCAGGAATTAATATTCTTGCTGTTTCATGCTACTTTAAATACTATATAATTCAAGATGACACTAAAATTAGACAACTGATACAGCTATGGGAAATTGTTTTCACTTTTAAAATCTCTATTGTTTTATTTCTCTGTGGAGTATTGTCTCTCCTTAAGGTGCCTGACTTGTGTTCATACTGATGAGAGTTGCGTGGCTGTGGCAGCAGTATAATATCTGAGATCGTATCATTCTGACTCATGCTTTCTGAATATGTAACGATTTTAACCACTACTGGATTTTCTTAGCTTCCCTTCAGCTTTAATTGCCACATTACATTCCAGTATGAGTGTGCACAGAGGTGTCTGAGTTATAGTTTGTGGAGACAATTTGAAAACCTGTGCTGGGTAGGAAGTAGCATATTGTGTTTTTATGGGCCATACTTGCCCCTGTGGACGGAGCCAGCAGAAGACCTATACAAAATCCAATTCCATGGAGATCCAGCCTGACAAGTCAGGTAGCACTTGGCTGTTGCAGACTTCATCCTCTGCCTTCACTAAACATTACCAGAAGCAGATCAGGTAAAATTACCTCAATTCTGCTTTATGAAAGTTCGGCTTTGGGCAGCAATTCCCTAACTTTGTAACTCAGTCTACTTTCTTCACACCAAGTTTCTTCACAGTTCCCCATGCTCCTTTGTCATTAAATCCATTAAAACAAATATAAAGGAGCTGCTGAACTCTTTGCACAACTTTTGCAAAATACTGCTGCTCTGTGGATCATAGGCCAGGACACTTGCCATGGAGAACAAGGCTGCTCATCAATTAGCCTCAGTTTCTCACAGAACTGGAGATGATGAAAAAACTGGGACAAACTTGCCATGGAGAACAAGGCTGCTCATCAATTAGCCTCACAGTTTCTCACAGAACTGGAGGTGATGAAAAAACTGGGACACGCATTGTGGAAACCATCTCAGTTTTAGTCGCTTGATTTCCCTACTTAACCTGAGTTCCCAAGGCTCCGTTTATAATTGATGTACAGGAATAACTATGTCTGAAGGGCAAATTTTCTCACCTATCTTTGACATCTTATCTTAGGATAAGGTGAATCATCCTTTGGTATTTCTTCTTTTTCTCCATTAGCTGTAAAGTCAGACTGGTACTTTAGCAGTAGACAATTTTCAAATGTCTGCCTTTTTCTCCATTAGCTGTAAAGTCAGACTGGTACAGCAGTAGACAATTTTTAAATGTCTGAATTACATGAGATGAATCATTGTCCCAGTGTAGAAAAGACCTTGTCCTAAAGAAGTCAGGTATCACACAGTTCACATGGTATGTATTTTGTGAATTTCTGTAGCCCAGCTAATGCAGCAAATATTCAAGGGGACTGATAGATTATTGTAATCCTGCAATGTAATGGGCATCAGGACTTGCTGAGATCCTGTGTTCTGCAAGGGGCAGTTAGCCTGGGGCAACAACAGTAGAGTGCTGAGTAGAGGCAGGAAGGGAAGCATTTGCTGTGCTGTGCCCCAGAAACCTCAGGTGGCCCCTGCCCAGTCACATACAGCAGACTTCCTTCTGGACATGCAGCCCTTGCTCTGTGTCTCTCATGTACCAGCAGTGGTGCTCAGTAATTAAAATTAAATACAGTTTGGAACAAAAGAATGTTATCAAGTGTTTCTCTGGTTAAAAAGATAAAAAAATCCAAACGAAGAAATAGTAGTGGGAAGGTTTTTTTGTCTCACACACCTCTTTAATCTGCATCAAGCAAAACAAAATATTCCTTTTAGAAGACATAATGCTGCAATGTCTCCAGTGCAGAAATAGGCAATAGTGCTGAATGTCTTTCTCATGACAGGGTCACCAAACAGCATCCTGATCCGGAGCACATCTGCTCAGAGCTTATCAGGGCCACACTCTTCCAGGGCAAGGTAATATATTAATTTTCTTTCTCCCACTGGCTGCACCAGTAGCTGCATTGCTGCCATTCCCAACTTGTGGGCTGTCTTGCAGGATTGGGCTATCATGGTAGCTGCAGCAAAAGCACAGATCCTCAGCCAAAATTAGCCAGTAGGTCACATCAAAAATTAATCATCCCAGTCTCAGGTGGTTGATTCTTGGCAGAATTTCTCATTTAAGGAGGTTAGGCATAATTTAACCAAATAATTATTTTATCCAGATGAAATATTCACTCCACATCCTGTAACTCAAAAAACGTTAGGCCTTCCTAGATAATAGGCTCAGAGTATAACTCACAGCATATGCAGGCTAGCTTCTGTAAGTAGGAAAAGTAGAATCCTGCAGGTAGTGCACCCATGGCAACAGGGACTGCATATGGGTCCATACTCAATTATCTACCCAGCTAATTAGGTGGGCTTTGTAGCCTTTGCTCAGAGTCCATCACATTGTGGGCACATGCCAGCACACGAGGCAGAACTGGTATGTCTGCACAGACTTGCCACCAGTGCCTTTGCGCATGCAAAGCTGTTGGTAGGCAATTTTTAGGTTTCTGGGTTGGTTGTTTTGTTGGGTTTTGGGGTTTTTTTTATGATTTGGATTGGCACAAGGATGTATTGAAGAAATAAATGTTGCAGCATCAAAATTCTGGAACATATAATAGTTGAAACTTGCTGGAATTCCTTCTGTGAATAGATTACTGGAGTGTCAGATACTTAGTGGTAGTAGCAAATGTCTATGTTCCCTACAGTGCTCAGGCTAGAAGCCAACATGTAAAACCAAAACAAAGAGAAAATAAAACCTGACTTCTTTTGCTCATCCTGCGTTTAACAGCTGAACACTCCCATGTGAAATGCTTCTTGGTGTTGTAATATAACAGACTCAAGGATTGGTTTGATGCTATTGCTGGAACAGACCAAATAGTTATTGTATTTCTGCTGAAATAGATGCCTAAAATACATTTTTTTATATTTGGAATACATAACCTGTACATGCTGTATACATGTTACACATGATGTGTTGTATACATCTGATGCAAGGCCAAGCTGATCTGCCTGTATTATTTTTCACATATCCCTGTAATACAACCAGATAGTAGAATTGGGACAAAAGTGCTGTTTGCACCATGAGGGTTAGCTTGTAGAAGATAGAGCCCTAGAGTTGTAAGGAAAAATAAATAATAAATATTTCTTCAGTGTTGGTTTGCATACTTCTGTGCTTCAGAGACAAATTAATATTGGTTTTAATTTAAGAAAAAGCAACCGGCATTAAAAAAAAAAGACCTTATTAACATAGAATTCTGCTGCCCAAAAGAATGTTTAATAAATATTTCTTCAGTGTTGGTTTGCATACTTCTGTGCTTCAGAAACAAATTAATATTGGTTTTAATTCAAGAAAAAACAACCGGCATTAAAAAAAAGACCTTATTAACACAGAATTCTGCTGCCCAAAAGAATGTTCTGAATAGGTGGGGCAGCTTTTAATGAGGTTGAAAATATCTGATAAGGTTAAAAGATGGGGAATACACATTTACTTAGATGAACAATTAACAAAATGTGCACATCATCCCCTAATTTGTTAAAAATAAAACCCAAAGGAATTTGGAAAAAAATTTAAAGCCTACCCTTGCTCTTTACATTGCTGAATTTATCCAGTCATTTCTTCCCAGCCATAATTAGCCACAGATTGTTCCCATCACCTGTCTCATCTGCATATATAGAGCAAAATACCTCATTATCTGTACATTTCTCCCCAAATGCCATATGGAACGTTGTCATATATTGGCATGGGCTATAACCAGCTTTGCTCCCCTGAAAGGCAAGGGAAGGACGGGCACATGGATCCTACCTGATACAGCCTCACAGTGTGTGTCTGTAACCTCTGCAGTGCCCTGCACTTCAGCAGTGCAGATGCAGCTTAGGTTAACTGATGGTGTCAGTTGCTTGTGATCAGGATTAAAAGCATCACAGGCTGCTCTGCTTCTGCTCTGCAGAAGACTGGTTGCTCTTACAAATCTTGGGATTAATCCTCCTTATCAAAGCATGCAGTCTGTGCTACCCAACTCTACAAAAAATAAAAATCTCCTTAGGGAACACTGAAAAGCATTTAGTAAGTGTAGTCTGGGAGGCATGTTCTGTAACTTGAAATGCACACAGATAGAGAAAACCAGAAAAGCCCACAGGAAACAATTTAAACAATTTGATTTGGAAGGCGTGAGCAAATGCAGTTTTTGTACCCACATTAAAGGTGATCCTGATGCTCAGTTGAAACCCACAGAGTTTCTCTCCAATGCTGAATAAGAGAAAGGAAAAATGAAACTTCTGTAGCTCTGTAGCTGAGTTTTTTAAAATTTAAAACCATTCTCATTGTCTGCTTTTGGACATTTAAGATACATAGGTTTCAGTGGAAATCAGGTACTTCAGTGCTTTGAGAAAAACTCTGCTGGAGTCTCAGCTGAACCTTTTGATGTCAAAATACTCCTGAAATTGTATTTCCAGTAAATTCTTACAATGATTTAATCTCCCCCAAGGTGTGTCATTTTAATCCTAGGTGTTCTGGCTCATCTTGTAGGTTTGGACACACACTAATGATAACTGTGATTATCACTGGAGTATAACAATATGTACAACAGTAGAACTTGCAGTTCTGCTGTCAAGGCCTGTTTTGCTGGAGGAAAAAAATCCCTTTGAACACCTTTGAAGATCATGCTGTGAAAGACTAACTGCTTTATAGTGTGGTTTATGGAGCTTGGCCAAAGCACTTGAAGAGCTTTTGGTCATATATCGGCATTGTTGCATTTCTAATGGAGTTACACAGTAAATCTTCATTTGCTAGGAAATTTTCTGATCCTTTCATCTGAAGCTGTTTTAGTGTTGCTTTGTTGATTCTTTGTTTTAGGAGGAAAAAAGAGTGCTTCTGGCAATTTGGTAGCTGGTCATGTCTTTAAAGAAAATGCTATTAAATAAGCACAATTGCAAGGCAGTAGCAACTAATTCTAAAAAATCTCGAGCTAGATTTCTCCAATTTAATAGCAGATAGATCTGGCAGTGTGCATGCTGCATTTGTGAGGAAACAGGATGCAGATTCTACATACAGCTATAGAGCCCCTAAATCTTAAATGGTATAAGAAGTAGACCAGAATTTTGAGCTGTAGCATGGTGCAAGCAGCTGATAAACCATGCCAGATTACAGTGGCACTCTTCATACCAGTTTGGTACCTGTGTGGTACATGTCACGTCTATGCTAGTAGGTATTTCTATCTCCTGACAGGTCCCAACTTCCAGACTTTTAGGCAACCATACCACAGAAAGAAGGTTTTATGGATACATGCAAGGCTGCATCAGTATCAAGAAACAAGAGGCAGAAAACCTATTCTGCAAATGGCACCACACCATTTACATGGACATAGTTAATCAGTTCCTAAAATGCAGCAGGTAAGTGGCTTTGCCAGCGCTGTCTGCCAGGAGCAGCCCAGGCCAGGCTGAACCCCAGCCAGCCAACCACCACCTGTGATCCCAGCTCAGCGCTCCAGTTGCTGCCCTGGTCCTGGCCAGTTTACTCACACAGACATTTTCCACCTCCACATGTACAGAACTCCTGCAAGGAGGAGTTTAAAGGGCTAATCATGGGCTTAGAGAGCAGCAATGGCTTTAATCTGTGTGCTTTTACAGACTCATCATATAGCTTCAAGTCAGGCAAATGCTTTTCAACTTATTTTCTTCCTAGCTACAGATACTAATCTGCCTTCTTAACAGGACTATTATTATGTGAAGTATTATTACTATGAAGCTATGTAAAGCAATCTAAAAATACTGTTATCAGCTCCATGGTATTCTCATTGCAATACAGACTAGCTCATGCAGAACCCTCCATTACAGCTGCACCTTTCAAATGACTGATATTCACCTGCAAATGCATTTTACAAAACTCAATTTGTCTATATGCAGCCAGAAAATTAAATAGGACAGAAGAGAGAGGAACAGCACTGGCCCACAGTTCAGGAAACTCTTCCCAATATTCAGGACTCTCTCAAAGAGGCAGTAAGCAATTTTATCCCTCAGATTATCACCATAAATAATGAACTGTACATTCCCATTGGGTCAGAATCTGTCTCCAGATGTGCACAGGTATCCCATACTCATATGATTTGATGTTTTTTCAGAACCATGTATTAAAGAGATGTGGTATACAGCCAGGAGCAAAAAGGCAGGCTTTCCTAGCAACCAAAGAATTCTCAGTAAATCCTCTTGGTTGTTTATTCTAGCACAGGTACACTCGAAAAGGCTATTGCTGAGCCTGATAAATAGAAGTCTCTGTATTTAAACACAATCATGGGATTATGTATGTATCCTTTAGGGCAAATTAATTAGAAAGAATTGCCTGTTAGCAACTGAAAATTAATTTCCTCTCTTAAAGCCTTTGCTCTGCAATACTCATTTTCAAAATTAATGCTTCTCATTTTTATGCAGCATGCATGCTGCCCAAGTGCTGATGCTTACTACACACAGCATAGTAGAAATTCTTCTGCTTAGACACTATTTGGGTCCTTAAAATAAATGACTGCATAATTTTCAGAAACTGCATTTTCTGGCATTTAAATTGTGGAAATATAAAACTAAAATAGAATTCATCTTTGTCATCCTAACTACATACCCTATTTTCTCTTGCATGAGTCCATTAATATATATATTATTCATTAATGCATGACCCAAATTCTAACCTTCTAGTTAAAATGACAACCCAAGATGTTCTTCTGAAGTTAATTTTTATCATATTTTTTATTCAACATTTTTCTCAAATTATATTTTGAACATAAATACACAAGTTTTATGGCTCATGTTACAAAATACACTACTATGTGTTAGAAAACATATATAGACTATATCGTAGTGGTTACATTTGCTCCCATTTTCTCCTATTATTTTCATAACTTCTATTAATCTAGAAAAGCAGTATCAGAAAGCAAAATCCAACCTCCGAGCAGAACAGTCTACAACAGCTATAAGGACTATTTGTCAGCTGTAAGAGAAACTTTGGTTCCTGCCTGTTTTTATAGTAAGGTAATACCAGAAAGTTGCATGTCAAAAAGGAACATTGCCCCTAAAATCTAGTTTATGACAATATGTATTTTTAAAGACAGCTTCTCTTTTGCTTTACAGCTTAGTAAGATAAATAGATAGGTATTTTCAAAAGAGGGGAATTGAATGAGGGACCCATTCTTTTCTTACAGAAGTCACTGGCAAAACTCCAACGTACTTTCAGAAGAGCAGATTTGTAATTTGTTCTATTGACAGAACTGAAGAAAATTACATTTCAACTGACAGGATAAATGTCTCTTTACAACTCTCAAGAGTACTGCTAGAGGATCCTGTAATGCATGGATTTCCAGTTGAGTGTGTGGTGGACTTTACTTACTGCTCCTAGTGATCAAGATCCATCAGGGAGTAGATGTGATTCTCCAGTCCTGAAGGCAGGGACATGGAATACCATGCCCAAGGAGCATGTGAAATAAAACCTGTGGTCTTTTTGCTGCAGTGTAGCCAAGGGATACTAGATTATATATGCTTTATACACAGAAGAATCTCTTAACTTGCTTTTCAGCATACATACATTAAACTGTACAATGTAGTACTTCCACACAGTGGGCAAAGAGCAGCTCCCAGGGCAATAGCTATGGAAGAGTATAGAAAGTGAAACTGGCCTTGACCTCTCAAGCCAAGGGAGCCTAAGCAGTAGGTCAGGGAGGAGAAGAAGAAAAGTTTGGGAAAATGTTGCCAGCTGCCTGGCTTAGAGGCACTCTGCTTTTTTCCTTTTTTTTTTTTTTCCCCCCTACCAGGACTCAAGCCAACACTAAGCCTATGCCAACACTGACAATACTCAACTGAAGTTGCAAGACACATAGCAAAAGACATGGAAGAAAAGCACATAGCAGTAATGAAGATCCTAAGCCTACAATCCCATCTATAACAAGTATCCTTTGTGACTCATTGAAATCCATGCTATTATGGTTCAATGGAGGATGTGGGCAAATCCCTGAAATCAGGACGCATACCTGATTCTGAAATGCCTGTTTTGGGGTCATCTTGATAGAAAAGACTGAAAATTTAGACATACACAGATCTGTTGCAAAATTAAGAAAATAAATTTCAGCATAATTTTAAAACCACCAACCCTACTATGATATCCAACAAAAATACCTCAGTTTCTAGTACTGTTTTCCTTGAAATGGCACATGCTGGGAAACACTGTCCTTATGGTTGATAGTGATTTAAACTAGGCAGATTGAAACAAAACATAGTGGAATCAAGGCTTTGAATTAGAAGTAGCAAAAACAATTTCAGGGCAAATCACCCTCTTACTGGGATAATAATGTAGCCAGAAGTTTTATTCTATTCTAGTCAATGTATACATCTGATAAACGTTCTACTTCAGATTGCATTTTACTGAAAATGATGGATAGAATTAGAGTCCTTCACAAAACAGAAATTTAATCATTCTAATTTCTCCGTACTTCAATCTACTGAGGAAGGAAAAGAATGTTCTCAGCAACTCTGTTCAACAAGATACCTGCATTAAACAGATTTTGACTGAAGGATGTGTCTCGTCACCATTTCTGGCAATGTCTTTATGAGCTGAAGCATTTGTCTTGTATTTCATATGTGCAGAGATTAGTGCAACAGGCAATTTCAGTATGAATCCCAAATTCAAAGTTTCCTTTGGAAATACATAAATTCATGACTAAAATGTTGATCAGGTCCCTACTTAGAATTCATCCTTTTAACAGTACCAAAGTGACAACTTGCCCATCTGAGGGAATGAAGCTGTGCATCCCACTTTCCCAATTCCCATTTACAGGGCCGTGCTTTGCTGAAACTGGGTGAAAAGAAGGGCTTGCCACTCAGGTATGACCAAACCTCTGCTGTTGCACTGGGACAGTATTTGACAGATGCTTGCCTGGGGCCACAGCACAACTCAGCTAATGTAGGACTTATAGTGATTACCTGTACCTGCTATAGATATTCCTATATTAGTATATATATCTTCCCAATTAATTACTTAATTAATAACTTTGTTATTAATTTACTGGATGTGCATGCCTCCTTAAAAATGTTACAATCCACGTTTAGCTTTGATATTGAGTTGCAGAGGGAGGATGTTAGCAGCACAACGCACAGCTGTCCTGTATCTGTATTTTCTATTTGCCCAAAGCCATCACATCCCTGCAACTTTCTGTATAACAAAAACAAGTGGCTTACACATCGCACCTACCAAGAAAATTAATGTGCCTTGTGTACTGCAACAGTTCTAATAACACTGAGCATTAGAATTTAGTATTTTTTTAAAAATCTATGTTCTATGTTGAAATAAATAAACACTGATTAATTAATTTAGCCAGTTTTGTTCCAACCAAAGTCTGGTATGTGGAATGAAGTTTTAAACTATTATAATTCTTGCCAAATTAATACTAGCTCACATTAGATTACTTATTTAAAAATATTTGTTAATTTGTTAAAATCTACTCTTTCATGCAATATGTCACTTGGGAAAAAGTAGAAATAACTGATTTATGCAAGCAGAAACTAGCATGAGACATGGCATGTCTTCCTTGCCTTCCCTAAGTGCTATAGAACAGAATTAAGATATTTATAAATGTGAGTATAAATAAGGTAAGAGATTCTAAAACCATTTTAAAGTCCCTAACATTCCTTTTTTTTTCCTAAGTATCAAAGACAGCACCAATAGCTAAACATTTTCCAATGCTCTAACACTGCAGAATGTTCTAAGTATGTGAAGACTGTCTTGCACCCTTAATCCTGTGATCCAAGCCTACTGAAATTGCTCCCAGGTGTAGAAAGTCTATCTGCTTGGGTCCTAAGTTGGCATTAGCCACAAAAGGATATCACATTTTTTTTAATAGCAAAAACAATCCTGGATTTAGTTCAGTTAGATATTTAATAGTGGGATTTGCCAGACCATCACTGAAGACACTAATTCATCTTGTCGTTGCTGCTTGGTCTTCTTGTTCAGTCTTCTGTGTCCTTGGCCACCAGAAATTACTAGCACTGAACTGGCTTTCATTTTCTTAGATTTCTGTCTTTTGCTTTTAAATGAGATATTTTGATCCTTCAGAAGCTCATAAATGTTACTGTCCTCTGGTCTGTGTTCTAGGGAACTTGATCCATGAGACAAAGTAAGGGATCCAGAAGATGATGACAAGTCACTTCTTTGTGCAATGGACCCTGCTGAATCCCCCAGCCAAACTGCAGTGTCCTGGGTGTTACTAAGGGAAGAGCCCGGTCGTTCACTGTGCAGAATGTTCTTTTGGTCATCGTCCTTAGGTTCTGAGCCAGGAGGGAGGCTGTTTCTCAATTTGTTTCTGTTCTTTTTGTTTATAGATGTAGCTGTTACAAGAAACTTGACTGGGCTATTGTGTGCATGGTATGACACCATTCCTCTTCCTGGAGCCAAAAGAAAAGACACAATTAAAGAACATTATTTCTCAGACCACAGTGTTCTACCATAATTAGTTCATGAAATTTGCTCAGAATAGCGTAACTCTTAAAGCCCTATTATATGCATCCAGTCTTTTGCCTTGTGTGGACACAATTTACAGAAAAAAAAAAAGTGCAAAAATAATGTTCTACCACGAGTGTTTCAGGACTAATAAATCAGCTGAAATATGGCATATGAACTTTAGATTATGTACTTTTGTGCTCTGTTCTCACTATGGCATGAGCACAGAAATACTGCTGGCTTTTTAGCTGGCATCAACACAAATGTAACACTGTGTTTTCTCCAGTAATCCCCACATATTTTGTGTACCCCAAATCAATCCTGTTCTACCTCTGTACCTCTCCAGAACAGTATAAGAACATCTGTTTTATCACAACTGACCGATCCACACTGTAGAATAGGAACTAAAACTCATCCTTCTGGTTGTCTAGTTAGCATTATAGACTCAGAAGGAACTGACTGAACAACCATTTTTTCTCTTTTTTTTTTTTTAAGTATTTAATCAGTGATATATTGGTGGTACAAGGAAGATTTACACAGTGCAAATCATTAGAATGTATGAAAAACAAATTGCACATGGCCAAATTGAGAAGCTGTAACAGTATCAAAAAATTTGCCTTTTACAGCAGAAAAAAAAAGGAGAAAAAATTTGAATTCTACCAAGTAAGCTACAATATTAAAAAGAGCTAGGGTAGCAAGGGGAAAAGCCCACAAATCTTATAAATCACTACATCCATCCCTAACTCCCAAAGGCATTTCACATTTTAAGAAAACAGATTCTGCTTTTACAGGAAGTACATTCATATAAAGATGAATTATCACTATGGGAAACGTAATGGGGAAAAGACACTGTTTTAAAATTGAAAATATAGCTATCAGTGAGTATAAAAACAGATCTCTAAATGTAATGTTTCTGGGTCTGTGAAATCTGACAAATCTTGATCCCAGATAAATGCAAGAATATATGACATAAACCAAAATAATAAAAACAGAAAATGGAAGAGTGAGAGAATTTTTGATTCTGCAACTATGCATATTCTTGTAATTGTATTTATTTTCACCTAAGATAGGTTCCAGATTTTTACAAAGCATTTATCCTGTGTCATACCAGATTATTGCTGCGTATTTTGCTGAACACAGAGGATTTAATTTTCATTTTGTTAAGTTACATAAGCTTTTTTTTTCCCCTGGAGGAAGCTGCAAACAGCTTGCCTCATAGAATCTGCCAGCTTCCCTCTGCAACACAGAAGCTTGAGCAGAATTGTGAATCCAAAACACTGGGGAAAAGCCCCTGTTAAACACACTTTGAAAACCTTGCTTCTAATAGTAGCCTAAACATTTGTATAGTGATACAGCAGCATTTGTGTGCTTGTATTTCAAATGGGGTAATATGAAAGTAACTCATAAATACATCTCTCCAGAATGCAAAAACCTTGATCACTGTTAAAAAAATGAAATATATACTCTCATATATTCCTAGTCTCTAGTTTGGGGGAAAAGGGAACACAATCAATTTATTCAAAATCCAGTTACACAACTTGTTCATTTTTTAAGTATCTGTGTCTCTAAACCTAATGCATCAATTTTCCCTAAATCTGGAAATAAGACTGTCTGCATTCTCTTCTCCTCCCTATATATCTGGCTGTACTCTGACAGGATTAATGCCTATCTCAAAGAAAAACAGTTGTCCCCTCTCAAACAACTGAGACAAAACTAGACAAGTATCTGGATAATACTGTAAAGCTCAGAAAGAACAACAAGTGTAATTTCATCACACAGTCCCAACTTTTATCTAAACAATACATATCATTTGACAGGTTCACTTAAGTTACTGGCAGAAGAGAAGTGACATCTTCAGTACGTGATCTGTTTGAGAAATTTCACTCACCAGTTACTTTGGGAATCCCCTGCAAGCGTGGCACTGGCAATGCTACTATAATCCCCAGGTTTGTTCCAACCAGCAGTAGCCCATGGCACACCAGGAGGCTGGTCACAGAGACACGCTGCTGCCCTGTGGAGTTTAGCAAGTGTTCCATTACTGAACAGTGATGGCCTTTGCCTAGATCAAAGCAACTTCAGGCAAACACAATCAGCTGAACCATCTCAAGTCAGCAAAGCATTCATTGCAAGGCAAATATTTTGTTGGATTATGGAATTACACTTTACATACATGACAATTTAAATATTATTGAACATGTGAAACATTCTGCCCTAAATTTCTGAACCACAGCATCCAAAGGTAGACACAGATTGTCTCTACAAATATGCTTTTATGGACAGGCTATGTTTGTATATTCCCAACAATAAAACAGATAAGCATTTCACTTCACAATACTCAGTAACTCTATACTCAAAACTCAAGGCTGCTCATGATCATTTTTTTTCCTAGTTTTTAATCTGTGAAACTCTATCAGAAGTGCTGTGTTCACCTGTCTAAGTTTGAGTCCCCACATACCGGAATGGCATTCACATATTGGAAGAAGTCCAACCAATATAATCAGGGGATTGAAGATATTAAAGGAAGTGCTGTCTGCGCCTACCTGATGGAAGGATGCACAGAAGACAGTCAGACTCTGTCCACATGTGCACAGTGATATCGTAAGACACAACATGCTCAAATTTAGAGCATGGGAAAATTGCATTCTATGCAGGGAAAAGCTGCGTCACCATAAAGGTGGTCAAAAACTGCAATGGGTTGCTCAGAGAGGTGGTGGGATCTCCATCCTCTGCAGAAGTATTTAAAATTTGGCTGGACAAGACCTTGAACAACCAGGTCTAATCAGGCCTTCTTCATGAAGGATGAACAAGACTGCCTCCAGAGTATGTTCCAATCGAAATTACTCCATAATTTTATGTTTTTCTACAACACTATTTACAGGACTGCTATTTTTCTAGTGAAAACAAAGTAATTTTTGCTTGCAATGGTGACTAAAAATATGCTTGATTCCATTTAAATGGATTTTCAAAATGTCCTTGACAAGCTTCAGAAACTGAAACTATGATCTGCCCAAACTTTTGCCCAAGTTTATGGGGAGGAGCATTGAAACTCTGCTCGAAGCTCAAGGAGCTTCAGGTCCAAACCATACACATTCTTGGATTTATTATTAACTCTACATGTGAGCGAGCAGTCATTCCATCTTCATCATAGCTCTCAAACTGTGAATCACTTCATCAGTAGGTCTAGAATTTGAGTTCCACGTTTGATTTAACTCGAGTGAACCCTCATGCTCAACACTTTGGAGAAGGATCTTAATTATGGTGTTTCACAAATGAATGCATTTTCTGTCTTGTCCCTTAAGCGGAGCTAATTTACATCCAGGAATATATGAATTACAGACTCCCTGGGAAATCAGGGAAGGAGCAGCTTGACAGTCACCCAAAGCACTTGACTGGAAAATAGGAGGCAGCCACAGTCCAAGACTTTCTTCACAGAACTTTACAAAACCAAGTATTAACCCAGCAATGGTGTGTTTTAAGAAACTCTCACATAGGGTCAGACCTGGAATCCAAGGTCTGTCTATCTAAAAGCACATCCTAAAACACCCTCAAGGCACAATGATTAGGTCATCCCGGTCAGGTGTAACAAGGACAAGTTTAAAAGGCTCCATCTACTTGTGCAGACCTTCAGAGACTACTATGTTGAGTTCCATGAACTACACGTGTTTATGCTGGTAGGACACATCATCCTTCCTCCGCTAAATAAGCAAGGATAGTCTATGTTGTACACAAATGACAAATCTTGAATCTTTTTTTGCGTTTTCAATAGGTTTGTTGTTTAGTTTGGTTTGGTGTTAGGGTTTTTTGGGGTTTTTTTTTGTTTTGGCTTTTTTGAGATATTAATGGGATTAATTTAGTTGCCAAAACAAAGTACACAAAGGCACTCCTTCAGCACAAAAGAAGTTCCAAAATAATGCCCAAACCTCTGTGCTCTGAAGTTTTCAAAAGTCAGTTTTTGAATTCTGTGATTTAGAGCTCAGGCTTGCGGAATTTATTTATGACATGTGAGTCTTCTCCTACCACCTGTAGCACAGCAAGTGCAAGCTAAGGTACAAGCTTAGCTTAACTTAGAGCTTGTTCTACAAACTACACAAATACTTGAGCACAAATTTTAACTTTTAATATTATCAAAAGCTCCAAGTGCACTATTGCCTCTCAATCCCCTGCAGAAGCAAGATGCTGCTATTTTTAAACAATAGAACTCTAATGCTTTTTAAGCATTTAAAAGACAACATTATATTCATGATTTCATACTCCAAACCTGAAGCAACTTTTAGACAGTAATTTTTACCTGACAAATATGTGTTACTGTTTCCATAGGTAAAACCAACAATTTATCAGCCAGCAACTTAGAATATTAAACACTGACCACAGCCTAAAGCATGAAACAGCTACAGCGAGGTCAAAGCAAAAATTGCTTGCTGTGAAATCTTGGATAAGCAGGAAACATCTGCATCTGAGAAGATACTTTAAATAATATAAAACAGCTAAAAAAATATATATATACATTAAAAAAATATAACGTAAAATATTCATTTGTCTGCTAGCCAAGGTTTGAAATCATATTTATCTTTGTTATTTTCTGACTTTTTGTTTTGATATATTTCAAATTCAGAGGGAAATAGTCAATCCAATTCCCCAGAATATATTATGCAATAAACAGACAAATTAACAAGTTAAGAAGGGAAAATGATAAACATATTCCAAAACAGTAAAATACTTTTCTTTAAATATCAACTTTTAGATCACACTGTCCCAATGAAGAAAAACTGTTAAAACCTGTAAAATAATCTGACCAAGATCCTGAATTTGCAAATACTGAAGCCAATAATTAAGTGTATGGTCTGCTGTGTGTTCACCCTTCTCAGGTCTCCATTACAACAACCACCAGAGCTGGATAAATCCTCACAGATCTGAATTCAACCCCAGTTAGGTGCAAGGACATTGCTCCATATCCTCTTACATGGCCATGCTGCTCCTAGAATGTGACAAACCAGCCCACTGTACAGATCTGCTGGGCTGACCTGAAGTTTTCTCATCTTTTTATCATTTCCCAACAGTAATCATAAAGTAACTGCATTTCATGCTCTGGCACCTGGCAGGGTGGGAAAAAAGCAAGCTGTAAAGCCTCGTAGTAGAGTTGGTTTTCTGTAGAGAGGAAATGATACTTTTTTTCCTTTGCTTTTGCCATCTGTTTCCAGGAAACACACATGCCATTAGAGGATATATGGATATAAACAGAATATGGCAAGTTAAGCAGAAATCATTTCTTTTAAACAGGTAACCTGTCATCATCCATATGAGCAATGAAGTATCAAGGTCACTGTAATTACAATAGTCTCTTTAGAAGGGCAAATTCTTGTAGAGTTGAGGGCAAAAACATGTTTAAGGATGTTCTTTAATAAAACACTGACTGTGACTATGAAAAAACAAGTGGTCTGTTCATGTACAGTATGACTTTTTTTGATGTGAGCTGTAACAAAGGCTGGTGAAAAACTGACTTGGTTGATCCTTCAGCTACAGATCACAAAATTTAAGCATAAACTTTCTCTATAAATGATATATGTTGCACTAATGAAGTGTGAGTATTTGTCTTCAAATGTTAATAGATTTCTTTGCTGCCCAGTATGCCCTCTGTTAAGATAACAGAGCTGTGCTTGGGCTCCTTAAAAGCGATCCAGCTGTACTGTGAACCCACAGTGAAGAAGACAGTGAAATAAACAGCTAGCTGGATCTGTAACAATGATTATGTTCTTCCTCTCGACCATTCTCTTCCTTTCTCACATGGCATTTGGTCTTTCGATACAGAACACAATCTTGTTATACATTATTGAGAAATATTTTTGATGACATATGAAGTAAAGGTAGTGCAGATTGGTCTAGACTAAATGTCTATCCCACAGCCACCTCTCTGATCCTGGTTTCAATTCCAGTCCTGCATTCCAACACACAAACTTTCCACAGCTCCAGAAAGTGAGAGCCCTCCGATCTCCAAAATTCAGAAGGGGACTGCCACAAATTTAAAATTACCTCCAGCAAGTAAAAGAATCTGTCAGACACAGTCTTTTTTTTTTTTTTTTGCATTATTAAACTTCACCAAATCACAAGGACAATGCCTTCTGTGCCATTTCACTCCCCTGTGATTCTGTCCTTTACAAGACAGAGAACTGTGATATATAAAACTGTCTTCTCCTAAGAAAAAAATTGGGGAAATTTACTGCTATGAGAACTCAGTATTAAGGTTATGAGACCCTCTTACTCTGCTAAATGTAGTTATCTTTAAAGCACTGTAACTCACAGTAATTATTCGTAACAGTGACAGTAAACTTTTCTTTTACTTGTACAGTATAACAACAAAAAAATTCATTAACCTAATGAAGCAACATTCCTCTTATTTGCATTACTTTTGAGTAAAGACATCTCTACGTAGTCTATCGGGCCAGTAATACATCTTGTTACTTCTAAAATCCAGGGAAAAGAAGCCCAGCTTCTTTAAAGTTATACAAAGATCTTGCCTTTTTATATCTCTCTTCTTAAGACTCGTAGCAATATTTTTACACAAATTTCTTCTCTCATTTCAACACCACTTGAATTTTTACTTATCTGTTATTTCTGCATATTGAGGAACTTCTATTGAATTTCAGAAAGCTAACAGAGCTGCTTACTTTACACATAAAAATCTCTCATGAAGGCAAATACATATATTGTAAATATACAGCTATTTCACCATGTTGTAATTCAACTTTTGTTGGTTTTTTTATCCTTTTTTATCTTAATATATACTATACAGAACTTGATTCTTTAGCTCCTTTTAATTCCAAAACTGCTGCTTTATTATGTAAACCTCCTACTACTCTGTCTTTTAGCTTTTGTTGTTGCAGCATTTTTGAGATCATATAAACAGGCCTGAGAGCTGCTGCTAAATAATTGAAATTCAGTTCATTTTTAGAAAGGAGTCTCCCTTTGAACATTTGCTATAATAATGTCCTACTCCCAAAATAGCCTTCCATTTCCATTCACTGGTGTGCCTTCTGTGAAGACACTGAGAGAAAAAAAAAAAAAAAAGGAACTAAAATGGGTACAAATGACACCAAGGAGCTAAAATTAGCTGAAACTCTTTTACAAAAATAATAGTATATCAGCAGTTTTATTGCCATGGCAATGAACACAAAGCTAAATTTTGGAATATTTTTACATGCAGAAAATATGTATAAGGGAGGTCTTACTTCCCTTTTTCCCCCTGCCATGAACAGCAGAATATACTAAAAGTTAATCTTTTTAATCTTTTTACAACTGATCTTGATGTCTTTGCACAATTCTGATGAATTCAATCAAATTATCTATGTAAAGGCAGGCAATTTGCTGCTGTTCAGTGCTGGAGCTACGGTCAAACACCACACACAACAAGTACCCTGTCTAGAACACAACAAACAGACAAAATTTATAATGGAGTTTTATTGCAAAGCTAATGTAATCTGGAAGAAAACATGCTAAGAAGAAGACACTGAAAAAGTGAAACATTTTTGATATAAGATTTATACCTAACTCCTGTGAGAATATAAATATAATCTCTGTGTGGGAAGAACTGGCTTCAGCTAGAAAAACTAAGCAATAAAGCTGGCACACACATTGCCCATAAAAACTGCAGAAGCTTGGTCTATTCCAGTCTACAAACAGGGAGAGACAGAAAGAATGGTTGTCCACTCATGGGTACCTCATGCTCAGCCATGCCAGGACTTTTCTGTCCCTCTCCTCCCAGCACAGCCCCAGCTCCCACCTGATGTGTTGCTGATGCTGAGGTCCTTGTCATCCACTTGCTAAACTGATACAAGCCATTGCAACTGCTTATTGAACAGCTTCTGTCTTAAAACACGTAAAGAGTTTTCATTTTTAAAATTTTATCCTAACAACCACAGGTTAGATTTAAAACTAATAATTTAATTCACCAAATTAGAGCTCAGGTCAGCAAAACACAGAACACATTCCAAAATGGCAGCATGTGAGTGGTTCAGCTGAGTTCCCTGGATCTACTGATATAACTAAAAGTAAGCAAGTGGTTTTTTGGTCCAGATCCTAGGCAAAACGATTCCATCGTGTACTAGATTCTAAGGTTCCAAAAGCAAATGCTAATCTCTGCAAAGTAAACACAATTTCATGACAGATTACATTGTCCAGCTGTTTCACAGTCACACAAAAATATGACCAAACAGAAGAATCCACCTGCTTATCTCAACCTGTTGTTACTCAGCCAGCTCACTGCACACATTGTTCACCTGGGCAGGAGATGGACTATGACTTACTGAAGTAAATAGTCAGGAGACACTTACCAGACTCAAAGTCTGAGATGAATCTTCTGATTCTAGCCTATTCTACAGCACTGAAGAACAACAGTGATAAAACAAAAATGTTACCATGTGATGCAATTCAGCTACCTGGCAACATATTGTGAACAGGTGTGGCAATGTTAACATCCTGGAGGTGTTTCAGTGTCTCTGTGTGGAACAGTCGAAGGGTAGATCCTGATGTGAAGGCAATCCAGACTCCCACTCCAGCCACAGCCATGTGAGAGATAACCATCCCTTCCTCTTGATGGGCTTCAAAATGGTTCTGCAACAAAATGCAAGTCAAGGATATCACTCAACCTTTCCTACCAGCTTTTCAGTGTAAGCACCATATCTTCATCCTCTTTGACAAGGACAAAGCTTCCTCTGCCTTGCTCAGGATATGTTCTGATAGAAATGTATGATGTGTTAATTTCCCTGGGACGTTTTTGGAAATATATCATCATTAGTACAGAAGGATTCTCAGCTCTTGAACCAGGGTTCCACCTAAGAGATTAACTCAGATTTTCTGATTTTTAAAAATATTGCATTATAGGGGCTGGCAAGCCCAAAACAGCTCAGACTTAAAAGGACTTTGTATTTCTTTATTTATACTCCTTTGGGAAAAGTACCACAGCTGTACTTTCATCTACAGCAGAACTTCTATTTCAACAATAAAAAATACTTTTGTTCTGCTGGGGATCATTTCATAACAAGAATAACAGAATGTAATAATTCATCTACAGCAGAACTTCTATTTCAACAATAAAAAATACTTTTCTTTTGTTCTGCTGGGGATCATTTCAAAACAACAATAACAGAATGTAATAAAAAGTCGTATTTAGAAAGTAGAGTGTTTAAGAATACAAACACACAATTATTTGCACAATTACACACATAGCAATGTCAGCCTTAATATCACAGTTTGGTTTTTGACGCCTCTGAATTTCACAAGTATTAGCTATATTGTTTTCCTGTCCTTCAAAGAATTGGTGCTTCTCGTTATAAAAGCCAAAATCCTCTAAATATAAGTAACACAACACTTTGAAGATAGACCTTTTTCCTTGATCTAGAGCCAGTTACAACCTGGCTCCAGGAATGCAGAAACCTCTCTCTCTGTATGTCTCTAACATGTGAGATAAAGCTGTAGTAAAGTTTCTTAATCGTTAACAAGAAGGAGGGATTGTTTTCCCTCCAGTTTTGTCTTGTAAGAAGACTGTCTCTGAAGTTGAACACAGCCTTTTATTGTTGTGCCAGCTTTTATCAGAAAGCCAGTTTGACAAACACAAAACTTACTTAGCTAAATAAATGACAAACTGTTCCTTGGATAAAAATCTCTGACTGAGGGGTATGGAAGTAATAAGTGCTCTAATATTGACTTAATATATTATATATTCTTTATTATATTTGCAGATAAAATGCAGAAGTACCTCCTCCTTCCTTGTGAAATACACTTAAATTTTTCCAGGTGTTACAATTAAGTTACATTTTGGCTTTTTTTTCATTAAAATTTAAATATAATAAGGCTATAGATATATTGTCCAAATTTTCCATCAAAATTCAACTATCAGGCTAAGATCAGAGACAAAGAATAACTTTTGGTATCATGTTTAGTAAGCACTTATTTTTTTTATACTTTATTACTGCATAAACTATTATTTTCACTGTTATTTGCTGTTTAAAGAGGATGGGAATTATCTTTTGTGTTTTTCGTTTGTTAACATTATTCTCCAAATGTTTAGTTTTAGTAAATAAACATAATTTTCTCTTCAGCTGTCAGGCAGTGGTTCAGTTTTTGAGTGTTACTGTATTACCTTTTGATTCTTTGAATAATAACACTGCAGAATGTAAGGCAAGCAACTCTGGCAGACACATTTATATTCATTGTTTTCCTCAGGTAACCAATATTAATTCATTACCAAATGATACACACAATTTGAAAATCATAAGATTTTTTATAGAGAAGAATTTATCCATTAAAAATCTTTCAAAGTCAGAAACAGCCCTTATGACTAGATTTGCTGATATTCTAATCATGCATGTTCCATTGCAAAAAAAGATTCTAAATTACTCACTTTTTAAATAGATTCATACATCTCTACACTGAAGAAGAATTTATCCATTAAAAATCTTTCAAAGTCAGAAACAGCCCTTATGACTAGATTTGCTGATATTCTAATCATGCATGCTCCATTGCAAAAAAAGATTCTAAACTACTCACTTTTTTTAATAGATTCATACATCTCTACACTGGTGACTAACTGGCTTTTGAGAACTTCTAGGGGATAGACCCACAGCTGCTGAAGTGTGCTGAAAAGAGTGCTGACCAGCACTCTTTGAAATTAGAAGAAAAATGAAGAAGATTGTAAAAACCGAATTTTCTCTGGAGTGATCCAACCACAGCTGACAACTATGCTGATGCCACTGAAAACAACTTGCACATACATTTTTGTAGCATTCCATTTTTACTAGCCAACTCATTATACTCCCACTTAAGTCTGTCCTGCCATTTGTACAGCTGTCTGCTGGAACATACAGACCCACTCGAAGTAAAACTGTATACTGCAAACACGACAAGGCCTGTAGAAAGAACTATTCTTCTCATTGAAAGGGTCCTCTAACATGGAGCAAGAACATATCCCAAAACTGCACCTTCTTATGCATAAATTTTTGCATAAAGGATAGCTTTGACATCTGTTTCAATTACACGTCTATCTGAAAACCTGTGAGCTGATCTTTTACTTCTAAATTTCTTTTCTTTTTATAACAAGAAATAGAGATACAAAGGAACAAAGATGTCTTATTCATTTTGTTATCAAAATAATTGAATTCATTTTCTTTTTCTCTTTGAGTTTTCATACCTACATTCCTCTTGCCTGGCTTTTCCCCCTCAGGCTCTCCCATTCTAACTACAGCAGCACAGGAGCTGCAGAAGGCACTGGGGATGCCACAGCCAATGCAGCTCACCGGTGTTCCAGCAGTGTGGGACACAGCAGAGCTCCCTCCTTCTCTTGAGGGAGTGCTCACTTACACCAAACTGCTGCACCAAGAGATGAACCAGGATTTCTCCAAGTTCAGGTGAGGAGGATAATGGGTGCCATTACCTTCAATATCAAACAAATGTCTTTCACTGCTTTAAAGAAGTTACAACACTTGGGCAACACACATTCATGTACAGGGATGTCCACATTTTTGTTTACTCAGCTGAACGTTTCAGTGTAACCCCTATATAGATAGCAAAGTTTTAAAAACAAGACAAAACAGACTAAGATAGAATGACACTCAGCCAGTGAGTTTATTAAATATTCTGTCACTTTTTGAAGTTTTGAAACAGGAGCAAACTGCCTTTGCGGAGTACAAGGAGCTCCAGGCACAGAGACCATTAATGGACGTAGGTCTGTACCCAACTGCAATACAACTGTCAGATCTAGGGTCAAAACTAAGTGACAAATTTCTTCTTCACAGAAAGAGGATCAGAGTATGTAATTAACATATAACAGCAATTGATGCATTTATCATGTGTGCTCTGCCAAGGATCTTGAGGCATTGTGCCAGTTTGGGGCATTGTGCCAGTAAAAGACATTACCTAAAACATTCTATTACAATAACATATCATTAGAACAAGTGAACTGGGGGGGAGAAAAGCAGAAGTGAGTAATATCCAAATCAAATACACACAATGCCAAACCTGCTCATTTACTAAAAATTATTTAAGAAAGAAAAAATCTTAAATAAAAATCTTAGCAAAGCAAGAAGGCATGGAATGACATTGTCTTCAAGGATAATGTACTTTGCACTTAGCAAATGCACACACAGCTAAATATAAGATACCTGTAAAGCAAAAAGTGCCTCACAAGGACAAGTTTAAAAAATAGACTTGAATATGCTCATGGACTTGCACAAACATGGCCTTAAAGTCTTGCCAGATGCCTTTACAAATAATGTACATGACACAGAGCACAGAGTATGCATGCATGTAGCAATGAAGTAGCAAGCAGCTGCCTTGCAGTATA
This sequence comes from Passer montanus, assembly GCF_014805655.1. Taxonomy (NCBI): domain Eukaryota; kingdom Metazoa; phylum Chordata; class Aves; order Passeriformes; family Passeridae; genus Passer; species Passer montanus. The sequence continues at coordinate 2,214,680 of NW_024368152.1, forward strand.
AACAGGGTGTATCTCTACATTATGTATATGGAGATATAAAGGAGTTCAGTGAAGAGGGAAGAGTAACAGGTGAGCCCTGTGCAACACTTGGATTCCTGCTGACAGAGCGAAGATCACATTTATGCAAAAGATCTTGAGTCAAATCATTACAACTAACTTTCAATGAGAGAGCACAGAGGGAGAACAAACATTTCCTTGCTCCTGCTTCCTCTCATAGCAAATATTCTGCTCTTCACAGTATGGAAGAGGCAGCTTAGATGTTAAAATATTTGATATAAACAGAGTTTAAATTGCCTCATATATTGTATAATATCAAAACAATATTGTCAGTGAACATGGGAAGGACAACATAGCAGATCACTTTTGGAAACATAAACCTAGGAAGTTATCAAAACAAGCCACATCACTAAGTAGGCAGCAACACTGAAAACATTAGTGGCCTGTTTAGTCTGGTGACATGATGAGAAAAAGATCAGTATGTCTTAATATCCATAAAGAAGCAACAGAAAATCATCGCTCATTCACAATTCTATGAGGAAGATGACAAGCTATGCCATGGATATTTGTGTGAAATTAAAAAGATGACCCTCAGCCAGATGTACAGAAAATCATCATGTTCTTGAGCAAACTAATTTATATTGAAAAAACATTCCTCAACCCATATGCACCATTTCTTATCTGTTGCTTGCTGCAGCACTTATTGTGTGTGCAATAGACCTGTAATAACCTGAGCTCTGAATACAACAGATGGCTTAGTTGAGAAATGAGAAGAAACCTCCTGTGATGCTTTTGTAGGAAAATCTGTAGTAACAGCTGAAAAATGAAACTGCCAGGTCTGAAGATATTGGTAGAGTACTTGTTATTTTTCCTCCAGACTTCTGTTTTCAACACTGCAATCCATGACATTTTACTGTATTATGACAGAGTAAGCTTTAAACATTCTTTAATCCTCAGAGTTGGTTTAACTCTAGGTTTGTTTTCCTCTGCCAAAACAGGCCAGCACAGCCCAAACTGCAGCCATACCACCAGACTTGAGAGAGCTGTGTTACAGAATTAGGCCAGACTTGCCAAACCTATTTACAGAGATCTGGCTGTATGTATCCAGCCTCACACAGGAACAACCTGGCTGTGATTTCTTACCATTTTCCTAGTAGAATCTGAGAGATTTTACTAAAGTCTGCAAAATAGCAACCATGTGTCCCAGAGGCTGTGAAACTAACAAAAGTCTATTTCAAGCACCTATCCAAATCACTCATCCAAAATCTTTCCCTAATCATACCATTCAAACTACCAACAAAACAAGCCTTAAAGAAAAGCAAAGTACAAGAATATATAATCCAAGCATCTTAACAGATGAAACAAATATCTCAGAAAACACAGAAAAAGACAGAGGAAATTAGGATGTTAGGATGTTAGCTATTTCCCTGCAAACCCATGACAGTGACTCACAGAATCAATTGTACCAAACAGACAATTGTTGGGAGAAAACACGATCATCAAAGAAAAAAATGCAGCAACAAAGCACACAAAGAAGGAGGCTGTGAGCTCATCATGACTCCTGTTTGAAAAAACTTCATGGCTGTAAACATCATACAATTCAGAGACACTCTGTTGTAGGTTGAAGGAGAGGTTGAAATCCTGATGCTTCATCAACTCTTAAGTTTGGAGTACTAAGATGTTCTTTTGGTGAAAGCTGCAATTTTGACAGAAATAAGGGCTTAACATTTTCTGGAAAATGTGGTCACAAATGTGAGTTTGACCCTTAAGACTCTTCTCTCATTCAAAAAGCCAGCTTTTGTGTGACTATTCGTAAGAAACTGCTCTTATGCAAATAAAATTTTTGTAGGCCACTGAGAAACAAAACTCTGCCTCTAGACAGTTAGATGCAACAAAACTCTGCAAAAATATATTATGAAATTATTGCAAGGTACAAGTAACATCTAACTGTATAGAGGCAGTCTCTTAGTTAAACCTTCTTCTGTAATTAACATAAAATGTGCCTATAGGCACCCAGTTCCCTGCTGCCTTACTCAGATTTCATTTTAAAGTAAATCTCTTGCCCCAAATACTCTGTCATTTCCAAGCACCTTATGGAAACCAGTGGGTAAATGGCAGCAAGGTCTGATGAGACATCAGCAGAGAACACAACAGCAGAATTACAAACTAAGGAAATGAGATTTAAAAGAACTGAGACCACATTCAATAAAAAGCTTCCTGAATCACGATACTTCTTGAACACATTTTCATCTTTAAAATTTCACCACTTGAAGCATAATAGGTGAGCAATGCTTTCAAAAGTGTTTACCTCTATGGAATGCGTCACAGTGCTGATTATAAAAATTTGTCCACCACATGCAGCCCAAATGGTCTCCTCCATCACAAGCAGACTTCTAACAGGTAGAACACCCAATTTAACTATCTTCTGAGGTTCTGTGTTCCATGTCCCATCTTCAATAAAAAAAGAAAAAAGGTTATATACAACCAAATGGTGATCTTTGCTTTAGAACAGTCTTGTGAAGTCCACCACTTGAATTTCTGCAAGTTGCCACTTCAAGCTACACTGTGATTTGTGTATGATTATTTTTAGCTTCCAGGGTAATTTGCAAGGTAAAACAACATTAAGGAGAAAATCCAAACCTAAGAACTCATATAACTGTCAACAGAGTAAATTTTATCTAGATTAAATGATAATTCAGGAATACCACATTGCTCTTCTGATACAACTGCTTTCCTTTGCAGAGGAAATACAATCAGAAACCCAAGGCTAACACAATTGTCTCCAACTCAGAAGGAGCTCACAGCCAACTTACTTCAAGATGAATCAATTTCTAACTAGGACAGAATCATCTTTCATTGCAAAGTCGTCAGGAAGATTTTTACTGTAGGCTGTAATGAGTGCAGTTCACTCTCTGAGAGCATTTTGATGGAATGGACCTTCCTACTATCAGATACTTCAATTAAGATGGAAATTAAGACCAAAAAAAAGAAGAAATTAAAACTTGGTCTTGTGCCATACCTTCACTTTTCTTACTTTTTCCTCTAATTATAAAACCCGCAGTGTTTTCTTTGGACTGCTTTTAGCAGTTCTAAATTAAATTATGCATGTGTATGGGGCACAATCAGTTATTCAGAGAGGTTCTGCTAAGAACTGCATGCTTCCACCTGCTGATATGGTCACTCACAATTGCCATCTCTTTGAAATAAGGCCTAGGAGATTATTTATCCCCAAATTTAAGAACCAGCAACACAGGCTTCTTGAAACAGTTGTGGCTTTCTCTTTTATACATGCAAATTGACATGTTAAGTACATCAATAATAATTTTAATATTTTCATATTAGTTTATATATTGTAAGTTCTCACTGAATATAGTCTGAAAGATGACATTTCTATACATTATAATATAATAATATAAAGATCTGTTAAAAGTAACTGGGTTTTACCCTGAGATAAAATATTTCAAAAGCTCCGTTTCTTCATTGAAAAACCTTCCTGCAAAAGCGGCAGAAAAGTTTACTTTTCTGACACTGGTTTCAACTCAGTAACCACTTAAATTTTGATTGATGAGACCAAAGTAAACACATCTTTAGGCAGACACTTAAGTACATTTTTTTCCTTTTCCCTCCTGAAAACAAGTGCATCTTCTATTATTTGCTTAGGGAACAGGGGTACAAAATCTCCTGCTTCACCAATCACAGTAGGAACAACAATAATGAGAAGCCTCAGTTCTGGAGTACTTCTCAAAATTTCTGTCATCTGTGAGATACAACCTTTGCTGAGTCATTCTCAGGATGTGGCTCTCTTCTGAAAGCATCTTTGTAGAAGTGACATTTAGTTTCAGGCTGTCAAAATCATTTTCATTATTTTAGTTTGCATTGAGAAGAGTGCTTCCAGTTATTAGCCTGCAAACTCTCCCAGTAATGTCAGAGTCACTCTGTGTTCTCTCTGACTCATACATACTATTAGTAATAAACAAACTTCTCGAAAAGTTTCCATTCTTTAGCAACTACATTACCCACAAATTCAATTCCAAACTGGAGGCTGCCCATACTCTATGATTGCTGTAAGCACTGCAGGCAGTGCAGAGCCTTCAGAAAGTGAAGCTGCACATGTGTGTCACAATTTTCATTGTGCAAGGGATGCTGACCGCAGAAGTTTAACAACAATCTGCACATGGCACCATTCTTAGGAATAAACCCAGCATAATTCTGGTACATTCTTCCTGTCTTTTCTGAAGGATAAGGAGTTTGGGCAAAGAGCAGATATGCTGAGCAAAAAGCTATCTTTTCTAGTTATATTTTCACACTGGACAAACAATTAATATAAAACAAAAGTCACAGAACTTGACAAGTCTTTCTCTTAAATACATTCAAGGTATACATTAATTTATATATAAAACATATCTGATACTGAAACAACAGAAGGATAAGGATTTTCAGGATCTCAACTGTGACTCATTTCCATTTTGCTTAAATGAAATTTCAAACATCTAATGTGTTTCTTTTTTTCATAAATCTGGACCTTTATGCCCTGAAGTTCCATGTCACTCCTCAGATGACTAAGTCTGAGGAGTCTGAATAAGTCTTATTAATAATCTCCATCAATGTAAGAAGCTGACTTCAATACTATCAGTTATAAATACCATCTGAGTAATGAATATCTGATTCAACACATATGCCGAAAAAAACTCAGTTCTCACAAAACCATTTTCTGTTGGTGTGTGTGTTAACACAGTCCAGTTTAAGAGTTCCATAGGATTGGACATACAAAAAAGGTGAGATAGAGGCTTCATGTCTTTCATGTTACCTCAATTTCTTGAAAAAAATGTCTGAAATCCCACTTGATGTATCAGCCCAGGAAAGATCCAAAGCTATCATTCTGCCCTATGACCTTAGTCATGTGATAAGGCTATTCTCTGGTGCTTTTTTATTTCCTCCTGCAAACACTGATGTCTTCTAGATCAGACAGCATCTGAGACAGATGAGGGGAAAAATGGGGAGGGGGACACTCTCTGGTCTAGTAATTAGAACAGTATTCAAAGGATGTGTCAGCTGTGTTCTGGACCCTGCTTCAGTGAATGATTCATTAATTATACAAAGTGGAACGGCACCAGGAGGACAAATTAAGCACTGTGCCTCTCCTTTCATTTTATGGCAGCCAGGGAAATCTCTTGAGAGTGGAAAGCATGGGTAAAAATCCACTCAAGCAAGGCAAGGGATTAAGCCTGATAATCCAACATACTTCTGTAACTGCTTTAACCACAGGCTGCTGGCTAAAAGTAAGATCACGACTTCATTTTGCTGACCAAGAATTTTATCACCCATCTCCAAAATTAATTAGTAAGTCTGTGTCTAGCTCACAAGTGGTTTAACACTATCAAAATCACACTTAAAAGAAAACATAATATTCTTCCTGCCTCTCTCTCCAGATCTCAGCAGACCCTGTTTAATACCTGCCTGCAGAGACTTCATGTTTGACACTGGCTGTTTCATGTTATCTGCCTGGTCCAATGTCCATTGCTTCTAAAATCTAAGGGAAAAGAAGCATTATCTCAATCTGACTTGTGTAAACACCTGCAGATTCAAGACATGCTTATGTAAGTAGTTTCAACAACTGGCACTATCCAGATACTTAAAATTAGTCACAGCACTTGCAAAAAAGATAATGAATAGCTTCATTTGATGCTATAAAATCCTTGGTTAATTACTGATTAAAATAGGTTTATTTTTTCCTGGCAAAAGAGAAAAGAAGCAAGAAATTGAAGCCAAGATAAAACTTTTGCCAAGAGAATCTCAAGGCATACTATATGAATTGCAGGTACAGCTGTTTGCAGGAAAGATGTATCTACAAAATCTGAGAACAGGGTCAAAGATAGAAATGAATCCAGGGGCTTCTGGAAATTAGATGTCATATATTTATGTTGTATATAGGATGTCTGATATTTGCATACCAGACAAGCATTTAAAAAAATAGAAGACGGATTTTTTTTTTTAATACTAATGGATCTGTCTTATGTTACTGTGTTGTGACAGTATTTTTTATACTCTTTGTAACTTATATTTCTCCAGAAGTTACATCCCATAGTTTATACACCAGTGTTGAACAGTATCTTGCAATGCATATATCAGGCTGTTTAGCTGCATTGAAGTAAGGTCTCTCATGCTCATAATATATTTCCAAGAATTCAAGGTGAAAGGGCATTATTTCCATTAGTGCATTTTGCTATTAGTCTTGTGATTTTTTATGAGTTTGAAAAATTAGTTATCTTCCTATCTGATTAAATTTGAGTAAATAGAAGAAGTTTTAAAACAATGTCAATTTTTTAGGGAAAGTTTTAAAACCATGTTAATTTTAACCTTGTGTGGTTTGTTTCCACAAAACCCAATGAAGGAAGTAAAATTATTTTACAATAATTTATAAAAATAGCCAAATCCATCAAGGTACCTTCCTATTATTCATAAATATTTTAAATATTTAGTACTTTTAAAAACTGTAATTAGTTGGTTCACTCAGATCTTCATATGAGATAACCTATTAACATATAGTTCATTTCCTCAGAAACTCTTTTCAAAGTTTGTAGTAGTCTTCCCTTCCTTTATGCTTTCAGTCAAGCTGAACCCAGCAAGCGTTTTTGTTGACAGCTTCCTCTCTTGCTTAGCAGCACTATTGATGCTTTCAACAGAGCTGCCAACCCAGCCCTGGGAACAGCAGGCCTTGGTTAATTAGTGCACTGGAGCACAAACATTTTTTCCATCACATGGTACATAACCCAACACTGTGGAGGAGTAAAATGGTACCTACAGAAGTCAAAAGTTTAGCACATTCCTTATAATTTGAAAATAAGATGAGACACTCAGGGCCTGCTCTTCTAAACAATGTGTAACTAGGAATGTCCTACACTGTGCATGTATACTCATTTTTTCTCCCACATGCATCAAATTCTTCAAGCCAAATAGCTGACAGAGCTCTTCCTACAGTTATACAGGGGGTGGTGCTGAGGTCCTGGCATGAGATACACAAATAAGACTGAAAGCAATGTCAACATATTTCTGGTGATGAGTATTATATGACACTGCAAAGACTCTCTATTTCAGTATCACTGCTCTAGTCCTCTCCCTAGCAGCTTAATACCACTGTTTATTTTTCACAGCACTACCTCTCACAATGTCTGCTTGAAGTGGAAATCACATGCCAGAAATCCACTCAAGCTCTGACTTTGACATCAGTATTTTACATTCCACATATTCTTCCTTTCCTCAATTTGTCAGAGGACACAAGGGCCTTACCAAATTCATCAAGGTACCTCACCAGTCAACTGAATTGCCATCCCTTCAGTATTAAAACTGTTTACCTTACTCTTGTGTTTCCTTTCAGGTTTTTCTTTTCTTCATTTTCCTGTATATTAATCCTCTGAAAATGCTCCAATGATTAGTGTCACAAAGCCTCAATGGACAGGTAAGTGAACAAAACTTCTGACCAACTTCAGTGCTCCCTAAGTTCTTACCAGTGAAGTCTCTTCTGTTCTGTGCATGGGCAAAATTACCTCAGCTATTATTTCACTAGACCAAACTCCTACTGAACTACTAAAATATTAATTCTTCTACTTTCTGCCAACAATTCTGAGTTTTTGTTTTTCCTGTTTCTCTCCTGTACTCTTTACAGGACTTTATGAAAAGGAAATGTATATCAATGTCTAGGAGAAAGGAAGCTGGAACTGACTACAGTGTATCAGGAACAATACACCTATATTATATAAAGATTGTGATTTCCCTTTCCTAAGATACTTTTGTGAATGGAAGTCAAACACGCGCTGACCTTTTTTGCTATTACATCACTCAGAAAACACATCTGCTGGGCTGTCTGCAATCATCACAAAGGGGTTTTGTTATGTTTTTTAAACAAAGACAATATGACACACTTTTCCCTTAACCTCTTCTAAGCATGTTTTGCATGGAAATATTAACTCAGCTCGAGGCAAACTCTAAAGGCAGAATTTTTCAGACTGATAACTGTGCAAAAGAGAAATTTTGCAATCTGCACCACTCCCCTTCCTATATACAGCAGCATTTAATTTACTAGCTGTCTCACAGTTCCCAAAACAAGTCTTCACACACACACAAAATTAAGGATTAGTGAGGATAATTATCAGGGGGACTGTTTTTACAATTAACATATTAGCTGACCTGCATCCTAGTGTTCTGTGATATTTTCACAAATCACCATGTTAGCTCACATTCAAGAGCCAAGTAGATTTTGTGGTATCAGCACCTCAAGACTTTGCCTTCAGTTTGTGTTCAAATACATTAAATTATGTATTTTTAAGTGCTTAACAATACATAAAATACTAAAAAGTACTTAAGTACTTTTTACCTCATATGTGAAAGTAAATGGATACAGAGTTGTCTCACTAAAATATGACTACCCTGCAGAAAGGAAATTGTGCACCTCCTACTTTCCCACTAACATGGCATTTGCTCCTTGGTTTACTGTACAGACTTCTCAGTTTCAAGACAAGATTTTCTGCAGCCACAGCACTCCGGATGCTGTTGATCTGACATAGTTCTCTGGTGAAGAAAGTCAGAAGAAAGCACTTGCTCTTTGTAAACAAACATCATGGATATATATCTACACTGACCTCTCCGAGGACAACTGGAGAAATTAGAGCTATTTGGGTAAGTGACACAAATGACACAAATCATGGGTCTTTGACTACACAGAGTAAGGCATCAAGCTTCAGTGACTGAACTGATCTATACAGTTGCTGCCCAGGGAGGAAGAAAAAAGGACCTCAACTCTGTCACAGACTGTGAGATAGATTTTCATCCTAGAAGAAAGGTTATCCTGTCTCATTCATGGAATCCTCTAATAGCCATTTCTTTCCTGTGCATCTCACAGCATTTGTCCTCCTCAGGCTTCAAATCAAGATGCAATGCAGTGATATATTTCACATTCGCTTTTAAATCTTTACTTGATCTCCTTTATGATGGCAGACCAAAACCCAAGCCGAAGTGGCTGAAAAGTAACCTCCTCTGCAGAACAGAAGGCAGCCCTGATGAAATGCACAAAGCTCCTCAGAGGTTGCATTCCCCCTCCCTCCCATTTCACTGCTTGGATTCCTTTGTTTGGTAAATAGGTCAGTGCTCATAAAAACACCCCTCCAGGGCTGACTGCCTCACATAACCACAGCAGCCAACATAAGGAAAATGGATGCTAACATGGCAGCAGCTGAATCACACAATTCCATGGGGCATGGAGGACTGAAATAAGCCACACTGACCAAGCAGTAAGGAGAGGGACTATAAGATTAACTGTCAAGAGTCAGAAAAATATCATTATTTTCCATCTCAAAGTTCCAGTGATCATGACTCTGACAGGCTCTATGAACATCTCACTGCCCAAAACAGTGTCTTCAGAAGAAGACAAACAGGGGATCCTGGTCAATGCAACAGCCTCCATCTCATAACCAGACTGTAATGCAGTCTGGTTAAGAGCTCTGCCCCACCTTTAACATTCTCTGCAGATATGCAACCCATGAATCCTCTCTTAGCTATACTGCCAAGGATATCAGTTGTGTTTTTGAAGTGGTCTTTTCTGGAAGAAGTTGAGTGATAGTAATTGCAGTCTTAAAACAGCTTAAATACACCAACACCTTTCAGAGAAGATGACAGATTCACTTTAATACCCCTCCCAGCTATGTAGAGAAACTGAAATACCAAAAATATAATGAATTTAGGCTCAGGACCTCATTCCTGTACCTCAAAAGTAAAGTAAAAAAATGCTATTCAGTGGTAAAAAAAATTTTTTAAAAGGAACTGAAATTTAATGCCTGGCTTTGGATCAGAGACAACAGCTCAACAGGAAACCTACTGGGTTGAAGACAACAACTGGACAAAGGAAGTTTCTTTCCCAGCACTTTTTCCTAGATCCTTTGTTGCTTGGGTGTGGAAGGGGCTAACAGCGGGCCTGTTAGCTAAAGGAGCAAGAAGAAGCTGAGAAGAAAGAAGAAGCTGATAAGGACCTCTCTCCAAGGCTGTAACCAAGGAGACCAAGAGAATTGAGGGACTGAAGAAAGATAAGAACTTCACAGCTGCACGAAGTAAATTTAGAAAGTTAGTTAAGTCACTGTAACTTTTCACCAATGGTGTTATGTTGATTTATTGTATCCAATAGTTAGGGTAGAAGAAGCATAAACAATTAAAAAGTGTATAAAAGGTCAGCCATGTTCGATAATAAACTGTTGCCATCTGAAACTGCTTGTGGTCCCTGCTTTGTGTCGTGACCGCCTCGACAACGACACTTGGGGAAAAAAAAAAAAAGGCATCCTGTACCTTTCCCAAACAAAATCTTCATATGATCTAATAGTTGACACATAATTTGTCCCAAGATTATAGATACTGATTTGGTTCCTCAGTTAGAGACTGGTAGGATTTAGTAGCCAAGGTACAGTGCCACACAAATGCAGCTGAACTGTTCACAGGGCCCACCTCACTGGAGAAGCATGGCAACCACCATTACTGCAGCTCACACAAACAAGGCAGGGCTCTGCTGGCTCTGTGCTTTGCAAGGTTAGGAGTCTCTGCGCTAACATTTCACTTAAAACATTAAGGTTTCAAACCTTGAGCAAAGCCTCACTGACTTTGAACTGAATCACTATATATATGCAATACTGCAGGGAAGTTAGTGAGATGTACTGGAAGCACCTGAACCAGCTCTGGAAAAGACAGCTGTGGTTCAGGAAAACTGCTTGGGATTCTCCTTTATTCAAATTATTTTAGCCAATTATTTAGCTAGATACAAAACAACCAACTGTGATGCTAATAGAAAAAGGAGGCCTACCATAAAATACATGGACTGCACATATAGGAAAGACTTATCCCATCTGTACAGTAAAAATGGAGTTATCATTTTAAATGAGATATACAGAAATCTCTACCAATAGCGGATTTCTGCATTTCATAAACTCCAGTACTTGGTAGTTGAGAGAAACAAGCACTGTGCTATGTAAAATACTGCTGTTAGCACACAAATTTCTGGACTCTTGCAACACTGAAGACTTCAGGATTTGAGCTAAGGGGGAAAATCAATTGTCATATACATGTATGGTAAAAGTGGGAAGAGTATCAAAGTTCCTACTATCATTCAAAAAGAGACAAGTCTCTTCAGACATACCGGAAAGAGCAGTAATCCTAGTTCAGCAGTTTTGCAAAGAATTTTCAGAAAATACATTAGTGGAAAATTACTTCTGCCAAAATACACTGACATGTCAGTTCCTCAGGATGCCATCAAATCATATCACTACGCAGCATTACCTTCTGCTTTTGTGTAGATTGAGACGTTTCCATTTACCAAGCCAGCAAACAAGTACTGAGACCTGTATGTTAAGCTCATAACAGTTGATTTTTCAGGAGTGAAGAAGTGTTGAAGTCGAATTTTCTTTGAGCCTTGGCAACTTTTGTAAATAGAAATGCTATAGAAAGAAGCAAGAAGAAACAGACCTGTGAAATTATGCTTTACATATTTCTTGCTAGAATATGCAAAAGAGAAGTTTAAAATAAAATATTGGGGAAAAGAGGATTTTCTCCTTCAATTCTTGACACCCCAGAATGTCTGTGTAGACAACTTGTAATTACTTAACGTTGACATATGACAACACATTCATATTATCTTGTCTGCAGAAACAGTTATTCAAAAAAGAGACATAATAAAAATTCTGCTCAAAGTCCTTATTATGAGTCTATCTAAAACTTTAATTAGTTTAAAAATATATATTATGTGGAAAACTAGGGAGAAGAAAAGAAAAACTCACTACCAGACATCACTTACACTTAAAACTTCCACAATTCCTATTGATTGTTACACTGGGTATGGTAAGAATATTGTTAAATCTGGAATTAAATCACTGATTTCTAGAAATGGCATTTTCCTTGGAAAATTTTGTTCTCCTTCATTTATACTGGTTACAAACACCTTCAAAAATCACATGTGGTTAAACACTTACAGCCTCACTAACAAGATCTGTTTGTTAACTGACCGATAAATTTAGAACATTTAGCTTTGTTCTACAACACTTCAAATCAAGGGATGGCTCAGTAGGCCATCAGTTCAAAGACAGCAAAGTAATTCCTGTCAATAGTAAACAGCAATTTTTTTTTCATGTGACAAATCCTTCATAATATGACAGGGCAGAAGATTAATGGACTCCTCTTTGCCATTCTGAAAATTCTCCAATACCTGAAGATTACCTTGTAATGTAACAAAAGTAGTATTTATATTTTTCAGATATGATGAACTAATCCTCTTTCATCAAAAAGATGCCCTGTTTTAATTTCAAATACCACATGGTGTAATTTTAAATAATGTAGAGTCCATTTTATCCTTTATTTGAATAGAAAGGATACCATGAGGTTACTGGATAACACTTGGATACTTTACAAAAAAGTAACATTTTCTCACACAATTTTGCTATAGAATAGCAAACTTAATCAATAAATCATACACATGACACCAAAACCAAGAATCACCTTCCTTCTTCCATGCCAAGGCAAATAGTAGGCACATTAGAAGTTTTTGCAAGAACATTTTCAGAGTCTGGAGCTTTGTTTTGCTCTTTCAGCTTCTCCTCCTCTGGTATGTAGACCATGCAGAGAATCCGTGATTCCACATTGAAGCACTCAATAACCTTGGGGCTGGAGCTTTGAAACGAGACTATTGCAACCTGGCCCATCTGATTTGTACAACTGCCAATCTGAAATGAAAAAAAGAAAATTAAAAAAAAGCACAACAGACCATGACTGATACCTGTCTCCAGGAAGATCAACAAGTACAGGAAGGAATGACTGGAATGTTAACTGAAGAGTGCATCTCAAGTCATATGTGCCAATATATATTTTCATGCATAAGAGAGTAATTTTCAGACATAAGAGAATAATTCAGCACAAATACAAGATATATCAAAATGTTATACATACAAACTTGCCTTCTACACTCACAGGAAGATCAACAAGTACAAGAAGGAATGACTGGAATGTTAACTGAAGAGTGCATCTCAAGTTATATGTGCCAATATATATTTTCATGCATAAGAGAGTAATTTTCACAAAAAAATGTTTTTAAAGCAGGAATAATATTATGGCTTATTCTGATATCTGACTCAAATGTGTATACATTTGTATAATGCAATTACTGTATCTGTGCAACATGCTACTTTAATAACTGGTGTTCTAATTGTCTCAAGTTCTTTAAAACCAGGTAATATGGCTGAGGCCTGTCCTTTGCACAGTAACAGGTCTACAAAGAAATGCTTCATCCCAGAAGAAAGAGTCTTGTAAACTTGCTGATACAGAAACCTAAATTTCTCCCTGATCCAGAACTAAGAATCATGAACACGTCCATAAACTTGCACATTTCAGTGATCAGGGAGAAGTAAAAAAATCTACCCAAGCACAGTACACGTTTTTGTATAGCAGCTCTTTCTGTTATACAAAATAAAATAGTAAAGAAAAAGAAATAATATTTTGTAGCAGCAGAAAGATTTAATTAGCATGTTTTTGCAACTACTGTTTACAAATGGCAAAGACAAAAGGAAATTATATGGGGTGCCTTGAAAAAGACCACTAAGAAAAGCTATTTCTAACTTTTAATTTGCAAGGGTTCCCTTAAAATGTTAGTACTGTAGTAACTAGAAAAGCTTCTGAAATCATTAGCTTGAATATCAGCATATCTGGGGTCATAGCAATATGAAGAATAAGCTATTTTCCTATACAGATTCAAACAGATTATTTTTGGCTAAAACATTCCTGAAACATGAAAACAGAGAGGACAGTGGAAGCTCATATGGGTTTCAGTAGCAATTGTTACAAATTAGCACATAACTCCCTTCTGAATGTGCTCAGCACTTTGGAATTCGTTCTGTGCTGCACAAACCACACACACTTACTGACACCCTACAGAGACCAGCAAGATCACATGACAAATTAGTAGCTAATCCTTTATCTTTAAACAAATAAACAAAGAGAAAAAACCAACCCAGGATTTATTTCATACCTACATATTGTCAAGAGTCACAAAAAGCAATGGAAAGAAACAGGAGACAACCACTTTCAGATTTTAGTTTGGGTAAAGTGTAAAAGTGACACTTACCCAAAGAAAACCATGTTCCACAGCACAGGAATCTGACTCTGTTTCTCCAGCAAGGTATGGCTCAGGATTATAAGCAGCACATTCAACCTTCAAGAAGAGGAAAAGGGAGCTGTTAGCACATAAAAAAAAAAAAAAGCCTGTTTCTGTCTATTTTAGTTTGTAATTAACCGAAGCATTTAAGGATATCAAAGAGTCTCCTAAGGCAAGGAGTCAGTTTAGTTCACCCAGCTCCCCTGGACAGGGTCAGCTGCACAGATATTGCTCCTGACACATTCCTCATCTACCCCTGCAGACCTTCATGGCCAAAGACTACGAATTCTCTTTTGCTGATCTACTCAAATGCTTCATGACTTTTATTAAGCTTTTTCATCTCCCCAACCTGACCCCATCCCTGATGTAATCATTGGCTTGTTACCTCTCATCTCAAACACCAGGCACTTACTTCTCTTTCTCTGTAGTTTCCTTTTGCATAAAAGGTATGATCCTGCCTGAGACACCTCTTCACTAGGCTACATTAACATCATTTAATTACTTATACTTTTTTTAAGAATGATTTCTTTCAGATTTTTGTTTTTGAACTTATTATTGCCGCTTTTTCAACTGACATTTCTCCAGCAGATGTATCAGCCTCACGTGTATATTTGAGAGCACAGAGTTTTCTCACCCAAACACACTGTTCTAGCAGAGCTGGTAGCAGCACTACACCATGGTTGTATCTTCAGAAGCCTGTTTCTATACATCTCATATTCATTACTACTCTTTGTAACAATGTCACATTCCTAACCAATCCTTACCGTTCTGGTCTATTAAAAATTACTTTAACAGACCAACTAAACCACCTCTTCAACCTGGATTTAGGAAACTCCTAATTTCTCAGTGAGCATACCATGTGTCTGTCCTGCTGACTGTCATCCTTTTCATCTTTCTTCCCCCTTCCCAAACGATTTCTCCAGGTGCCTTGGTCATTTTGAATGCTAATAATATCATTCTTAAGACTTCAACTCCCTTCCAATCTCATGTCATCATGTTACTGTCAGTACATTAAAAACAATACTCTTGATTTTATCATGCAGGCCATTTTAAAAAAATGAAAGCAACACCAGACTCAAGGTCTATATTTAAAATCCATCCCAACTCTGAAGATGAATCAAGCATCAAGAATCTGAAAAAAAACATTTTTATGACCAGTCATGGTTTTCTAATTTCCCTAATATCCACAGCAGTTTCCTAAAGCTTATGCAAACACTTCAAAATATATAAAAGCAGTTCATAACTGTGTAGAGAATAAAAAAGTTTCTAATGAGGTGTGATACTACATTTTTAAACAAGATTCTCTAGAATTCAAACCAATGTTCTCATCTTGGACATCAATGTCCTAGTGATTATATTGTAGTACTAGCAAAACCTCAGTTAGTGTTAACTTAGACTACTCAGTTAGTATTAACTCCCCACAGCCTAGCAACATCACCTCCCAACAGTGAACAATTAAATAAACCAAAAACAAAACAAACAAAAAATCAAAACAAATTCAAAACAAAACAAAAAAACCCCAAACAACAACAAAAAAACCCACCAAATAAACCCCAAACAAACAACAAAACCAAAAAAACAACTCCAAAACAAGCTGGCAAAAGTTAAGAGTTCTAAATTCCAAGTTTATTTAATTTTCCCAAGTGCAAAGAATTTCACAGGCTCCTTGAAGTCAGCAGGCATTACGAAGTGATTTGCCTTAGTAGAAAAAATATTATTTATTCAGCAAAGCAATTCGCTATATACAGATAAAAATTTGAAATCAATAGATGAAAAAAGAAGAAGAAAAAGAGCTTCCATGCCTGTCTTAGCATGTCTCATTTAACACATGCTGAAGCTATCTACTTGAAGTGATTTACAGTCGCTGTGACAATTAAATATATCACTAGTCAAAAATAAGACAGTCTGCATGTTGGATATTTCCCAGGCTCCTCGTTACACCTTGTGTCACTTTGCATCTTAGTCAAAGTGATGCTTTTTCCACAGTTAAACCCTGGTAGTTTAGCTCCAAGTCTTGACACAAGCCAGAGATGTAACCCTGCTCTGGTGTCTCCCTCCACCACTGGGCAGCCTGAGCAGCATACAGAGCCAACAAACAGGATAAGCCAAGCAGAGTTTCTCTTCCCACCCTGAGCTGGGACTGGAGAGCCAAATTGCAGCTGAGACTTCAGCAATACTTAAGTCATATTTTCTAGTAATATCAAGGATTTGGGAGAACCAGGAATGACCCCTGGGCTCACACCCACATTGCTTTAAGGAGCTACAAAACTGGCCAAGTTAGCCCAGGGCTGAGGCAAATGTTGTCACACACTCTGCTCTCCTGAGGTGACCAAGGCAAAGATCTCAGCCAACTGCAAAGGTGACAAACTTCCCTTTCCTTTCAAAATAAGAAGACTCTGTTCTAACTTGATTACAAGAGTTGAGCCTGGGCCTTCACAGATCCTGGCACTCATTTTCAGGACTTACAAATGCCTGGGCTCTAAGGAAATACATACATGATTTAAGTTTCTGAAAAAAAAATTAAAATAGCTGGTTATTTCACCAGTGGTGACTTTAGAAAGTAAACCTCAGAAAAAGCTGTTTAAATAGGACAAGCATGAGTGGTTGTATGGGAAATCAGAGAGTTTCAGTAAACAAAGTAAACCTCAGAAAAAGCTGTTTAAATAGGACAAGCATGACTGGTATGGGAAATCAGAGTTTCAGTAAACTTTGACTGCTCTGAAAACCAGTATCATAGGAATAGATTGTCTTAGCACCATTACACATTTCTACTGCATTTTGAACCACCAATTATTTTCCCCCAACATCCACTTTGTACACTCACATTTGAAGTGAAGCTGTCAGCTGAGCTTCCCTCCTGTGCAGGCTGCTCTAGCAGTGAGGGTCTTCAGACTCACCTTTTTAAGCAGCACCCATGCAATGCATTAACTTAACTTTGGGATTCTATCCACACATACACAATTTAGTTTCCATTACTCTTTTTGCATAAGACTTACTGACTGCTGGCCAATAAGAAATCCTACTGGTACACTGAAAAAAACAGCATCCAGCACTCTTCCCTTTCATCTGTTGAAATATGAAAATAAGTACAATACCTGGTTTGGTATTGTACTTATTTTCATCATCAAAGTCAGTAGTTAATAAGGCTTCAAATGGACACATTGCTTTAGTAAATGAACCATTAAGACAATGTCTATATAATTGTTCAGAATATGACATTTTACATAAGATTCCACATAACATAATTTTTTAAAAAAATATTTTAAAAATATTATTCTCTGTGCACTGATAAAAATCAGAAATTTGAGGAGGATTTAGCATAGTTACACCAGGAAAGGACAGCTTTCATGGAGATCAGATTCCTGCTCTTGTAAGCTTTAGGTTACTTCTAAGCCCCAAACACACACTTGGAAATCTCAAGATGAACTAAGAATTCCCAAAAGTTCTGTTTACACCGAGTGATTAATTTACATATGAAAGTGAATGTCATACTATGTAAAAATAAACATTATGCTCATTAGGGCCTCAAAGATTGCAGCATTTTTCATTTCTGTGACTCTTCTGGACCTTTAATTGCTAATGGTCTTAAACCAAAGTAGTCACAATAGATGTGAACTAATAGATGTATTTACAATATGGTATTCTTTAGAAAATTATATCACACAAGAAAACCTAATTGTAATCTCATATAAAAATTCCATTCACCTTGAACTCCTGTTGCTTGGCCACCATCACTGGCATGTGTCTAACAAGAAGAGGATGTTTTTCTTTTTTGATTTGATTCCCATCATCTTCTATGCAGAACCAACCTAAGAGGTTATCCTCTGCTGTAATGGAAAGAGCAAACAATAAACACTCCACAATTCTCTCACTGAATAATCACTTCCATCTTTCCACAGGAACAGAAAAGAATTCTGTCAGGATGAGTCAATACATATCAGGCTGTTCTTTTTCCATAGATGCATACATGACAATATAAAACTATGAGCAAAAATTCAATTGAGTAGATTACATACATACTGATAATGCAAAAAAGAACATCTTATATTAGCAAAATGTTAAGGGGAGTCTCTTAATGATCTTGTAAATTGAATATTGAAAGAGGAAAAGACATATCAAACCTCTCCTTAAGACTCTAGGAAATCTGTTTGTTAAACAGCATTTCTCTGCCTGTTTAAGAAACATCACTACCAACTGCCAGTTATCATAATCAAAAGGATCCTGCTGCTGGAATGATGGAAACACCCATTCTCTCTTCTTTTTTGTTACTTTGCTTGTCTTCTGTGAGACATCACAAAAGCACTCTACTTTGACCATGTGCTGGTGAAAGTTAATGTTTCTCAACTTAGGCATTGAAAAGTCCAAGTATCTTTGGAAACCTATCCCCTTGTGCAAACACAGGAAAAAAAATAACATCACAAGACAGCATATTTTTTTATTGCTCTGACTTAGAGACTATTTGTGTTGATTTAGATGCAACAATTAGTAATGAATACCAGACTTCATTAAAATACTGTTGAAAATATATTCTTTCATAATAAGTGCCTGTTTTATCTACAATGCTATTACTTTGTAGTGATACACAATCACTACTATTTACTGTATTGCAGTTTTAAACATCTACAGACAATTTTCACTGAAAAAGGAAAATCATTATCCAAAAAAGAAAAATAAATATATTACACTGTACATTGAGGGCTATTTTAACTTTTTAGGAAACTTGATTAACTAGGAATTACCAAGGGCCAGTTTAGCCATTTGTAAATTGTTGATCCAAGACTGTTTGATGGCAGGGGTAAATGTATTGAACACAGCTGTAAAGAAAGTTGGCCGCCCAGACCTGTAGTACAGGAAAAAAAAAAAACAAAAAAACAACACTATAAATGTGATGGTTATGAATACAGCCATGGCTAAAAATGTTGAGCAAGATGAAATTTCATTATTTTCTAATACTCAGACAAAGACTCAGCTCTGATTTCAGTGTGCAGGCTATGATACACGATATGTCCATCTTCCTATACTTTACACAAAATGATTTGAGAGGAACTGGAGCAGGAACACAACAGTGACTGTTCCCTATTAGCTGCCACTGCCAGGGTTCCTCTCTTGCTTCTTACATCCAGAATCCTGGGCTGAGGAACAGGAGAAAAGCTACAGCACTGCTCTGGAACATTAAATCTGGGCTGAGGAACAGGAGAAAAGCTACAGAGCTGCTCTGGAACATTAAAGCTGGGCTGAGGAACAGGAGAAAAGCTACAGAGCTGCTCTGGAACATTAAAGCTGGGCTGAGGAACAGGAGAAAAGCTACAGCACTGCTCTGGAACACATTAAAGCTGCCGGCATTATGGCATAAGAGCAAAAACTCAGGGGCTTACTTATGGAAACAGAAGGGAGGGAAGAGCTACAGATTCCCAAATCCTCACTAGTACATATACCTATACACTAGTATCTATACCTAATACACAAACCAATTTACAAAGTTTTGTAATCAAGATTTCTACTGACTTGTCCTGCTTTCCTGGGAGTTGCAGCTGAATTCTACAGCGATCTGCTGCTCTGATTTCATCTTCTTTTTTCAAAATCAGTTTTTGTAAACCTGAGGTCCAGTCATGGGCTACAGATTGGTTTAAATTCTGAAAAATGAAAAAAACTAAGATTCAACACCAGCCTATCTGCCTGTTGCAAACAGTATAATAAGGTGATTCCTGCATATAACAAACAATGAAACATGGGCTTCAATTAGACTACATTTCCATCATGGATAATTTAGCCATACTTGTAAACACAGTTTGAGCCAAAACGTTTACAGAGGCATCATGAAAAATGTGTTGTCTAAATCTGTTTAAGATGCTGAAACAATAACTGCAAGGTGAGTGTTCTGTTGCAGACACTAAAAGCCCACCTGAATGTACAAAGCACCAAGACTAACAAGTACACAGAGGTACACAAACTTTCCACCATCAGAATTCTATGACAACTTAAGTGTTTTTCAAAAATCAAGAAGCTAACCTCATTCCTCTAAATAAATTCTTTTAATGATCTTACATACATCTACCCTGAAACAATGACTGAATTTTAAGTTTGCAAAGCGTAGTTGGCTCTGACTGTCAGTGCATGCAGAAAGGTTTATTATATGGTGATGGGTGGATGTCTTATTGTATATCTGTGCTATGCATATTCCCAATTATGCAGATGAAATTCACCTTCTTATACTTGTGAAGCTTTTTCCAAAAGCACTGTTTCCATAAACTTCATCCAGAGTATATATTTTCACAAAATTCTATGTTTTATTTAATACCTTTACTCTGAAGCCAAGATATGTCAAGAGAAACTCAGCTTTTATACATTCATACATATACACACATTTGTAACCTGTGGTGGCAGGTAGGAGTTAAAAACTACATGTAACCACATATAAAACACATTAAAAAATCAAGCAAAAAAGTAATTGTTTGAAGTCTCAAGGCTTCATTTGGTGTTAAGTACTATATTTGTTTGCCAGAATGTAAGCTAAATCAAAGGGATGTGAACAAAGCTAAAGCAAAATAGTTTCGAAATTCTTCTGAAAATCCTTTTATATTTTGTGATTTATACTCAGTTTTAAGTACAGTTTCCCCCCACAAAAGCCAGGATTATGAGCTTGGATGGGGATCAAGAGCTTCCTCCAAACAACCATCCTCCTACTACCATGTCCAACTGCAAGAATCCAATTTCTTAACATCAAAATGTAATTCTGTTTCCATATAAGCTTATCAGCTACTCAACAAATGAAGACACTTGTAGTTTCCACCTACACTTAAAAACAATAAAGAAAAGGAAGATTAGAAGGACAGCTGTAATCTATTTATTACACTTAACAGTAAATGCTGTTAACTGAAGATAATACTAGAGGTAAACATTATTCCACTTTTTGCAGAGAGAACTAAAGAATGCCTTGCACAAACCCGAGGGGGAGGCCATTATACAATTTACAAGAACAGACTTGAAAAATAAATCCAGCTTTGTTTATTACCTGATAGTTTCCTTTAAGGCTGCTTATTAATTGGCTAATTTGACCAAGTACATTCAAGTCATGTAAAAGGTTCTGCAGATCATGGTACAGTTGCCCTGGTCCCATATAGAGCTTGTCTGAAATGAATAAAACCATAACGTTATACATAACAAAATACGCAATTTTCAGTTGAACAGGGAAAGTATCACAAGTACAATATAAACTTATATCTTAAAATCAGAGTGGTTTATTTCTTTGCACGTACAGGCATTTACTTTTGCATTTACTTTTGCATTTACATTTACTTTTACAACATCTTATTGCCTTTATAGCTACAAACAAGATTCAAGTTGCTCATCTTGTATGATGGAGAGCACTATCTACAGTTTTAATATCCCACACTAGAATTGTAACAAATATCAAAGCTTCGCTGGCCCCAAAAATCTCTTGCTGCCATGGAAGTTTTGTTTAGCACCAAACATCAGACTTGCTGTAACACATTAATGCAAACATCTTTCCTGGAGGTTGTTTTTGGTTACATGACAAGCAAAAACACTTTTCTGTAGCTTTTTCTGCGATGGTTTAAAATTCAAAATTTGCTTTATTGATTGTGAGACAGTTCTGGGTCATATATCTATATCCTAACTCTAACACAAGCTTGCAATTTCACTGAACCACTTGAAATTTTACTGCAATCATGCTTAAGTCAAAAAAGAACTGTCCAAAAATCAGCAGCAAATCTGAACAGGAGCAGAAATCTTTTATGCTAACAATTAAAAAGTACAAGGGCTTATAAGGGAACAGTAACTCTGAAAAACACATTGATTACTAGGATAAGGTTTCCATTTAAATGCACAAAGCTTGCAAACCCCTGCTAATATACTCTGACTACTATGATGCTAGGAGTGGAATGGTTATGTAATTCCTTTGGAAACAACACTCACTGTCCCATTAAAAAATCCACCCTGACTCACACAGAGTCAGCATGTTTCCCTTCAGCTGAATGACAGGAACAGGACTGGATTATCTTGCCAGGAAACTCCTGCAGATTCTTTAGCCCACAGAGTGTAGTATCCAAACTATGGATCCTTCAACATTAGCACAGCTTTGGATGCCAGTCTGTGGGCAGCAAGCACTCCTGGATCAGAAGGGTTTCACTGGTGTAGTGGCAAGAGCAGGATCTGTTCAGAACAGTGCTGGCTGCTGGCTCTGCAGACAGCTGAGGAGCAGGGGCACGAGCTGTGCCACCTGCTCTGGCTGCAGGGCAGAGCGCTGGGCACAGCCCCGGTGCCACACTCACACTGCTGGCACCTCCACTCCCCCAGCCTGCTGCAGGGCCAGGGGACAAAACACAGACCAAACACAAAGCCTTCCAAATAGCCTAAGTCCGAGTAAATATTAAAAATAAACACGCATGAAACAATTCCACTTAAATCATTAGTATATTTTTAGTTAGGTATCAAAATAACTATCTTCTAAAGACATTTTCCTGTTTGCAGGCATCATACAGATGGAGGCCACCACAACGTTTTTATTTAATGTAATTCATTATGTAATGTAATTAATATACAATGTAATTACATTATATATAATATAATTCATATGGAAGTCTGCCTTAAACCCTGAAAAGCATAAAAATTCAAGTCTCAAAGAAAATATTAATGGCTACTTTATTTAGTTCTCCATTTCACTGCAGGAAAGTGCAACATAAACCTGAAATATTACACATTCCCATAAAATTCCAAATTTTTATCTGGCCCTTAAATCTTCTGGTAAATTGGATCAATAAAATTATTTCTGTGCATTGCACTTGAGCACCAGACAGGGAATGACTGCCCTTTACTACTGTTTACCACCCAGATAATAGATGTGATTATCATCCCCTTCTTTTCCTGCTCTGAATACTAATTAAAAGAACAATCTACCCTTTCTTACCCTCAAAAACAAATTAGTCCATAAGAAAAGATAATTACATTTATTGTACACCATGAAAAGAAACAACTCCAAAGTAGATCTAAGAAAAAGAATTTTGAAATTATGGTCAGTTGAGTATGTTTGCAGTTCTGCTTAAAAAAAAATTAAACACTTTTCTTGAACTGCAGATTCCATACTTTCATTAAGCTGCATTTTCACATTCTTCAACCCAAATACTTGAAAAATCACTCTTCTCTCTTTGTATCTAACTTCTGACAGCTTACACCTTTTTCCTTGCTAATATCCACAACAACTGTAATTTGTTAAGTACCAGAACCACTAGTTCCTAGATGCATCAAATTTTGATTTTTATGGGGCTACTTGCAAAGAAAGGTGCAGATCAGTATTAACAGGAAATCTGTTGAAATCTAGCTAAAAGCCACGACAGTGTGTCTGGCGCTGTAAACAACACAAATGATATCATTCTTGCTCCAAATTTCTCTAAAAAAAAGATAACTTCTGCAAAAAAAAATTATACTGAACAGAAATAATTGTTTGATTAGCTGAATTTTTGGCAGAAGTCCAGTCACCTGGCATTTACAAACTCCACTACTAACCAAACCAAACATCTGCCATGAAAAAATTACTTCAAGTCTTTTTGAAATTTAGCTTTGTGGATTTGAACCAAGACAAAACTTAGAACAATCAGGCTGTGAAAAGCTGAGTCTGTGAGGCTTCACTTGTACAGGACAGATATTTTCACCCAAGCAAACTTCAGTATTCTTAAATTATAAAAGCCAGGGTCACAGCCAGGGTAGCTTGAAAAAGACAGTTCACAGACATTTTGTTTATTATTGTTTGGAGACATTAATGCAACATATACCAAGAAGCATCCAGGCAAGTCCTAGATGCTGCAGGACTTTATGCCAGTCTTCAACTGAGGTCATAAAGAAAGCTTTAACTGCCTACACAGATGGGCTTGCCCTGGGCAGTACATATACATCCAGCCCGATAATCTTCTTCTTGAAGCTTCATATAATCTTACAAATATCTTTGTTCCAGCCTTGGAAATAAGGCATAAATCTTGAATTCCATTCAGTAATTGTCACCTGAGTCTCTTTTGTCTGCATCATGCATATTTTATAAGATATTAATAAGTCAAGATAAAAGGATGCAATATGAATGTCAAAGCAAATAAACTAATCTGGCATCTGAAAGGCTGTCACACAGAAAAACCAAACAAAAGCAATTTTAGGCTCATTCATTAAAAGATCACATTCTTAGTACAGGAAAGGAAGCACAAAATCAAAATCGTAAATAATTAATGATAGCCTGCTTCCATCCTCTGATGTTCTAGAAAGAAGAAACAGCCAACTTAAGAAATTTTAATAGCTAAGGACTAGGTCAATAGGCATCACTAATTTCAGCCTTTCACCGAGGTCCTTAGTGGGCACAAACTGGCACAGAAAATAAGGCTTCAGAAATCAACAATGATGTAGATTCATCAGAAGCAAGTTCTCCAAAAAGTGATCACTTGGATTGTGTCTGGAAAATAGTTGCAAGTTATAGCAACTTTATCTCTGAACTGGGTCCTGTAAGGGTTACTCACAATGCCTTTTGAAATAGAACTGGCTTCTCAGTGGTTAACCAAACACTGACTACCAGCTGACCTGAGAATCGTCTGATGGAAGGATTTTCTTGAGTGGAGGAGGTGGGGGAGAACACTACTCTGTTCATCAGATGTTTCTCAGTTCACAGCCACAGACTGGCTGCTTCAGCCCACATGTTCCCTGACCATTCAATTGCTGGCTATTTTGGGGTGGGTGTTCACTCCTTCTTTTATCCATAGAGAGTGCACTGAAAAACTCTTGGCGTCACTCCAAAGCAGATACATAGTCGGTTTCTTTTGTACTGTGAAATGTTTCACAAATGATAAAGACATTTCCTTCTCTTTCCAAGCCACTCTTGTTAATTATCAATCTCTAAAACAACTTCTTTTTCCTATGGGGAAAAAACCCCTTCACGGTTTAGAGAAGGCTCTCCCCAGCTCCACACATCCTACGTGCCACAGAGTGTGCCTGGGCAGGAGAGAAGGCAGCGTGCTGTAACCAATAATACATATGTGGCTTCAAAGGCAACTTTTTTGCATTCCACCTACAGATCAAGGGTGAAATCTTGGCCACATGTAATCTAGCAAGAATCTTTTTCACCAACTCCTTTGTTGCTAAGATTTTGCCAGAGGAATTTGTGCCTCCCTGCAACAGGCAAGTTTACTGCCAACAACCAGTAATTCTTGCAAGCTACTCAATTCCTTGCTCAGCATAACAATGAAATACACTCAAGGTTAAAAAAGAAAACAAAACCACAACTTGGTTTAGAGGGAAGAAAGGAGGTTAAAGTTTAAATTGATTTTGCTGCTATGTAAAACTGGGGAGAAGATTTGCTTTTTGTAACAATTTCTTCTTAGGCCAAGATACATTTGAGTATAAGACAAAATATTATTTTACCTGCTTGTTTCCCAGTATTACTCTCAGCACCACAGCTTCAAACTCATCCATTTTGCCTGGTATGAAACAATTTTTTTTAATTGAAACAGGAGCAATTCTGATTTATACCCAGGCATTTTCAAAGCCTGCAGGAAACTCCCTGGGTGTGGTTAAAGTCAGTTTAATTTGGCTCAGACAAAAGAAGAATTAGGAAGGTTGTGAATAAATATACACATGCTAGAGAAGTGTCTGTGTGCTAGTGCCTGGACAGAGGGGAGGATTCCCACCTCTGACAGAGGGCTGCATTGCTGGGGAGCAGCCACAGCTCCCTCCTTGCACAACAGCAGCTGCTTGAATAGGTGCTGGCACAGCAGCTGCTCCCTTGGGATTGTTGTACATCCAGCTCCCCTAAATTTTCAATTTCCACTTCAAGCATATTGGTTATCATAATCCTGAACTGCTCACACCCTATCCTTCCTTTCTAAGAATTACAAAGGGACACATTTATTTTCTATGATGATTTGTTACCTGTAAACATTTTCTACAAGCTCTTGCTGTGTGTTCTGATTCTCATTTGTGAATTAATTTTATCACAGATTTATGCTACCAAAGACAGAGTAGATGCAATAACCCATAATTTGAACATCTATTTCTGGGCAAGCAAACACAATGGCTCAGCTGGTCCCATCCCATACTGAACTCCTGTTTATTCCCAATTAGAAGGATTTTCTTCAAGTAATACGATTATATAAATCCAAATGTCACACAAATTAAATAAAAGCCTCAGTCAATATACTTTCAATATTGCAACTATTTTTGCAAACATTTCTGTACTGTCCATCATGTTGAAATGAAATACTGTTAATAGACAGACGGATGGGTGTCTCTTTTACTGCAAAGTAACTAATACAGACAACATCTGCTGTGAGTATAATCATTGTACTGACCTTTTCTCCACAGAGTTCAGAACCACAATACATCAATATAAATTGCTTTTGGAAAAGCTATACTGAAATGAAGTGAAAACTACTGCATCATGAAAATTCAAGATTCCTTATAAAGATTCCTTTGCTTCTGAGAGACACATAGCCCTGAAGTCAGGCAAGTGTTGCACAGAAGGGAAGATCATGATGCTCAAATGCAAAAATCACAACTGAATCTGAGAAAGACTCTTTGCCTGACTACAGTTCCAGTGTTACTGAGGGGTAACACAAAATTAATGACACTCTTGAAGAACATGCCAGATTTGAAGACCACTCTGAAAGGTTGGTATATCCCAAATTTGACTTGCCATTTGCAATCTGGCCTTCGAGGCTGAGCACATTTGTATTGCTTCCTCCCACTGAGCCATCTGTGTGCATCTAGGCAGCACACTGAAACGTCGAATGGTATGAAAGGAAGAGATTTGGGAAAGTTTCAATCCTCATATAGAGCATAAAAATCACCTGGGATGGGGGAAGAAGTTACATATGTGGGAGGTAACTTTAAAAGCTGCTGTGTCTGAGGAAGGCATATCAAACTGATACTTGTATAGTATTACACACTTGGAACAAACAATAAAAAAACAGGCCCTTACACAACATTTCAATCATTTAAACCAGAGAAGCTTGCACAGTCTTCTGGAAAACAAAGCATTGTGATACTAGTTGAAATCTTGATCAGTTCATAATAAACCAGACAGATATCATGAGATTGTTAACCTATTTATGTTAAATTATGATGATGCAGCAGTAATATATTTAAAACCATTTAACTGTAGACAGAACTGTTCAATTCTTCAAATCTGTCTTTGATTGTCCTAGAAAAGTTATTTTTTTTTCCTGAAGTAATAATAAGCAGACAGCATCCTACTGCTTAATTTATAATGCCCACCATTAGAAAGGAGAAGAATGGAGACTGTGAAAGACAAGGTTGTATCTGAAGTAAAATAATTTCCTGTACACTGAAGACCTTGATAATTAATACAAAGAAGGAAAAGCAGAAAGGTTATTAATAAGGCCCCAGCTTCAATCACTGCAGTTGAGGATTCTTCCTCTATACTTGGTACTGAATCCTGTTCCTATAGATACACTGGTATGCAAAACACACCACTGCTTTACAGCTGCTCAGTGGAAGAGAACTTATCAAAGTGACAAACAACATTCTCCTTTCACAGCTCTAGTGGAACTACTTTTCTCAGTACAAACAGAAAAGGAAATCTTTATGTGCTATTTTATATGGAAGCTATCTATTTCAGCAACAAATAAACAGAGTTGGCAAAAAGATTGTGAATCTTGGAAATACACCAATTCATTTAACAGTTCATACTGATGTTATGTAAACGTGTTTCCTTTGCAAACTCCCTTGTCCCAGAACACCTAGCTTTCGCTAGAAGGCTGGTGATGAGGGCCCCCTTCTGTGCTAAAACTGTATCTTTCACAGAACCTGACACATCCAAGCACCTGTTATACACCAAAGGCACATCCATACCTCTGATATACATCCTCCCCAGAAAGTCTGTATGAGTGCTGAAGCCAGTAACAAAGCAGATGAGGTTTTCAGATGTTGAACTACCAACTTCCTGCAGGCTGTGTTATGCAAGCAAAGTCCCTGACAGCACCCACATCACCACCCACCTCATATTTGTGTCTTCACTTGCTTACTCATGCTCTTGCTGTTTCCACACATGCATCAGAGAAGCACATGGGCAGGTTCAGTTTTCTTGTTTCTCCTTTATGAGAGTTTTTGAACAGCCAATTGGAATTTGACTAAAATAGCAATAAAAAAAAAGTTGTCCAAAATCCTGGCTTATGATCTAAACAAGTCCACGGGTCAATTTAAAGTTCATCACAGAAAAGCAGACTTTCTGCCCTCCCCTGGTTTGCTTCTTCATGTTAAATCCAACTCATGATCTCCACAGCTGCATTCAGCCAAAAAATCTGAGCCACCATAAGTCAAGTAGATCTCCTGATATTATACCACACGCTCAGGCCCAAACTAAGTTTTTGAGTGGCATCAGTCTCCAGGTTTGGAAATTTAAGCAAATGGGAAGTCAGGAATGATGTCAGAGAACAAGGCAGCCATGAACAAAAAGCTGGTATGTGCAGCTACTCGCACGTATCTTTGCAGTACAACCTTAACTTAGGCTTAGTAACCTAGCATGGAAAGAAGCAGCACAAGCATACACAGAATATTAGGTGATAAGCAATAAACCCCTCAAGCTTACTAGAATGCAAACTATTCAGTTCAGACATGGTGTAAGCAAGCAGTAGGCAAGCAAGGACTCTCCATCATCAACCACCATGAAGAGCTTTATCATAAACATGAAATGACACTGTTTAGTCTAATCATACTTTAATCATGTAAGCATCTAAACATAATTTATGTTCTTAATTATTGAAATTTATAATCTGAGTCTCTCAAACTAATGTATTAAATTAACTATTCTCACTGCCATGCAAGACAGGGAAGTTCTTCAGGTCCTAATCACAGAACCAAATACCACACAACACCCAGTACACAGAGTAGAGCTGGGAAACAAACCTCACAAGTCTCAACTCTGACAAAGTATTTTTAACATACTTTACTTCACTGTCAGTTGCTAATGCCTTTCTCTCAACTGGTAATTACATGAATGCTGAGACGTGTCTTTTTCATTGAACCAGATCCAACACTGAAGAAATATGTTGCATAAAAATGACCATCTAACCACAAAACTGCTTATTCACATATCTTGAGGAATAGCAAAATAAAATCAACAGCTTGCAACTGCAGGTAGTGAGTAAGGTATTGAATTCATAGTGCTATACCATTTGTGAATAAAATTATATAAAAGAATGCAAAACCACCAAGGAAATGTAAAGCCTCGGAGATAGTGAGAAGTAGTTCATACATTGAGAGCATGGCTTCAAGATTATATTAAGCTCCAGCTAATCCTGACTGCACCGGGCATTTCAGATATAAAAGGCCATACATATTTTTCCTTCTGACAGCTGTACTGTGGCAGAGATTAAAGAGCAGAGAACATGACGGAGAAACATTGGAGCCCTAATATCCTCACTAGAGTGGACCCCACAGCCCAGCTCCTCAATGTCACACTAACTGGGACAATGATCAGAGGTCTTCCTGGACTATGTACTGACTGCAGTTCCTGGCTCTGTTCCCAAGAGGAAGAGAAATACTGTCAACAAAGACTTGAAAGTGAAAAAACAGAAGTGCCATGGTCCTTTCTCTCACAAGGCCCAAAGAGGAAGGCTGAGGACAGCATGGACCTGGAAGCCCCTGCCCTCCTAAGGAGGGAGAGGGGTCACACAGGACCTCTGGGATGCACCTGCATGGACACAAAGGGTCAGGGAGAAACTGGGTACAAAAAGACAAACACTGATATAAACAGGCAAGGAAAGGCATTGAAACAGTGAAAGTACTGCAGGGTCCCAAGACAGGTCTGCAGGCAGTTGTAAACTGGCTAAGCTGCCCGTGGTTTACACTGGAGCTCCCACCAGACTATAAAAACACTAGCTGGGTTTCTAACAATTTTACTACTCTGTGTCATGACGTGGATGAGATCCCTGGCAACACAGAACAAGGTTTATAGGAAGTGGATGACAAATCCTCTAATCACTATAAAAAATACAAAAGGCAAAAAGAAGACTCTCATCCTGCATGGGTGAGACAAGCATGTAACACCTAAATTCATCCTTGCTAATCCCCGAGATAGAAACTTATGTCCACTTAACAAAGTCAAGTATTTAATGTCACCCCATTTGCTCAGACAGGCTTTTTGGCACTAGATTTATTTAAACTCTTTGGTCTTTGTTTGTATATATCAGTGACAGCTTACATTTATAAACATATTAAATCTCATTTAGTGCACAGTATTGTCTTCAATAACATTAACTTTAAAATAAAGCCTTACATTACTAATCTTTATATATTTCATTGAGATGAAAGCTAGTTCAATTAGCAAGTCATGCCATCTTTCTTTCTTTCTTTCTAAAATCTTATCACCAGTGCTGGAGTTGATATGTCACTTAATATTAGTTTTGCTTACTCTCAATATTGTATTACTATTGCTGTGCCTTAGAGGGATCACAAAGCTGACTTTTTTTTTTCTTCCCCAATTCTGTATCTCTCATTAGACAAACCTGCAAAAAAACCTAGTTTTAATGGCAACAGCTATCACAGCAGCACTATCTTCATTTTTGAAAAGAGATGCCATTCCACTGAGCAAGATATTGACAGAAACAAGTGCACACTCTAGCCCATCAAACATCCTTCCCTGTTTCCCTGGCAACACTGAGAGGCCTACACAAAGTGACTGCATCAAGCAGAAGGGAACTTGGAAGAGAGGAATAATTTCTGCACTTCAGCATCATGTCACTACTATATTTTAGAGTAAACAAACCCCGCAGAGATCAAGAAGACAATCAAGTGGAAACAGAGTACAAATGTATCCCTAGAACTCTGAAAGAGAAAGGGGAACAGCCATGGTTTAGCAGGGCTGAGCTTTGCTCTCAGTTACAAACTGTAAACCTGTAAGAAAAAAAAGGACACATGAAAATGCAGCCATAAGCATACTAACCTGATTTTTGACTTCCCTGTTTCTTCAATGCTCATCACTGCATGGTTATATAGTACAGATGGGTCTGGGTCATTTCCCCCTTCAGCCTTTAGACAAATGGATCAAATTGATGGGGTTTTTTTGCTTAAGTAATTGTCTATGTTATCTATTTCTAATCAACCTGATCAGAGCAGAACTCTGCTGTCAGACACTGGCTTCCCACCCAGACATGGCAGGATGCCTAGCCCTTTCTCTTTGGTTCTACAGAGTCTCTCTAGCCTGGTCTTCTTAAATAAAAGGCCCGTGAGAAACTTCTCACTGAACTTTTTCATTTTTGGGGACCCAAGAACACGCAACTGGGGCTAGTTTCTGTTGCTGTGGCACGAAACCAGCATTTGCCTCAGCACAAACCACAATTCACAACCCATCAACAGCTTGCGTGAAGTGCTGCAAGCTCATAACATGTGCCTGAAGTCTGAGAAACTGAAACTCTGGCCGGTATATTTGACTTCCATTCCTATATTCCCAATTAAAAAGCAGTGAAATACACATATTTGCAGTGATTTTAAGTATAAATGGATGAATTTCAATGAAATGTTATCTTCTGATTCTTCTAGAGGGGTAATACTGAATATTTTGGTAAGAAGTGATAATTTTTCCCTTTGACTATACTATTTATATTTTTGGAAAGTATTTATAATATTTTAGATTAATGACATATTAAAACCAAGCTGTATTCACTGGGCTTTCATCCATCCTTTTTTTATCATAAAAGTACAGGTAGCGTTGAACTTTCTTGATGCCCCCTTTCCACATGTTCAACCCAATTGGGAATCTGAAGAGGTTCCAGTCAACTGGAACCTGGCAAACATTGTCCCAAGGCAAGAAGAATGACTGTGGTAACTACATGCCTGTCAGTCTCACTTCAGTGTCTGGTAAAGTTACAAGGGTTTTTCTGGAGCTAGTGAAAAACACCTGAAAGACACACAGTCATTGGTCCCAGCCAGAACAAGTTTATGCAGTTGAAGTCCTGCTAGTGAAAAACACCTGAAAGACAACACAGTCATTGGTCCCCAGACAGAACAAGTTCATGAAGTCCTGTTTAAGAAACTTAATTTCCTTTCATGAAAAAGTAGCCAAGGTAGTTGATCAGGGGAAGCCAGTTGATGTGAACTGTGGATTTCAGTAAAGCTGTTGATCTGAGGCATCTCACAAGCCTCAAAATGTCCAGCACATGGCTGGATAAACACATCATGTGATGGGCAAGAAACTGGCTCATGGGTCAGGCACAAAGGGTTATTTACAATGAATGGGATGGTAGCACCAGACCGGTGACCTGTCACTACTGGTGTTTCCTAGGGCTTCATTTTAGGCTCAGTTCTCTTCAATGTCTTCATAAATGTCTCCAAGGAATAATAAGAACTTTTCCAGGCTTATGGGTCAGGCACAAAGGGTTATTTATAATGAATGGGATGGTAGCACCAGACCGGTGACCTGTCACTACTGGTGTTTCCTAGGGCTTCATTTTAGGCTCAGTTCTCTTCAATGTCTTCATAAATGACTCCAAGGAATAATAAGAACTTTACCAATGACACTAAATTGGGAGGAGCTGTCAACTCCCTTGAAGGCAGAGGGACTCTGCAGAGAAACCTTGACAAATTATAGGGCTGTGCAATCACCAAGCATAGGATGTTCAACAAGGGCAAGTGCTGGATCCTGCACATGGGACAGGGCATTCCTGGATGCATGAACAGACAGCACAGATACTGGAGAGCAGCCACACAGAAAGAAATCTGGGGATCCTTGTCAGTGGCAAGTTGAATGAGAGTCAGCAGTACTCTGGCAGCCAGGAGGCCCAACTGTGCCCTGAGAGGCATTGGGTACAGCATCACCAGCCAGGTGAGGGAGGTGAATTTCTCACCAATGCATGTAAATCAAAACCAAGAATATACAAATTTCTGTTTCCACTGAAAACATTCCCCTGTTCCTATATTAATTCAACTTTTCTGTACTATGACTGTGTCTGTGCTTCTGCACATGGACTAACTAGGCTGAAGAGAACAGCAACAGCCTACCAGGAAAAATACATGGATTTATCAGGGGAAAAACTCTATCTCACATCTTTCTGCCAATGCTTCTACAAAGAAAATTAATACATCACACTTCTTGGCACACATAATTAAATAACTGCTTCCACAAAAACTGTTCATCTGGGATGACAGAGCCATACAGACTTTCAAACAGGACTAACTCTAGAACTCTAATACATGAAACAGGACTTTGACTAATTTGCTGAGAGAAATGTGTTTTTTCCTGAAGATTGAGACTGTGAAATGTTTACTGGTTATGATTGCAGGAAGCAAGCACAAGTTGTAATTGCACTCCACTAAAAAAAATATTACAATTGTACAAATAAAGGACCCTGCCAAACAGCTAAGACTTTAATCCCTCTTCATGTTCGTAACTATGAGAATTTAGTCTGCTGCTGGTGCTAGGGGAGAACACCAGGAACAAGGCAAGAGCACATCAAGGACAGGGCACTTTAGCGGAATACACTCAAAATTTTCCTGCTTTTCCCCATACACCCTCAGGCCACACAGTTTTTCCTACCAAAATACAAATGGCTTAAAACCAAAAACCAGCCCTTAAACATGTTCTTGTGTAGAGTCCAGAAACAAAAGACTGCTGAACAAAGCTCAATAGGGTAGAAAACTGCCCATTGATGATTTTGCCAAGTGAAAACCAAGTTCACACAGTCCTTGCCTTTCATCTCAGAAAAGTGCTGAAGCATGTCTTTGATTTATACACACTCATAAAATCTTTCAACCTTTCAGTTGCATATTACAGGCTGTACAAGATTCATTCAAATTTAGCTATTAATTCAGCACCCAAAGTAAAGTTTGCATCTTTAGACTATACTGCTTTTTCTTGCAACATCATAGAAAACTGGAAGCACCAATTGCATTTAGTCAATAATAAATGGCAAGATGCAATTGTGACAGCTACCTCCTCACAGAAAAGGTTTTGGTGGAGAAAAAAGTGCCATGATAAGGGAAATGTAACTAATAATCATTACTCCTCACAAGAACACAGCCTGAATCCATCAAGAATCCTCACTAATCACTGAAGCAATGTCAGAATACTAACCTTACAGGAGTCAAGTACTCAACCTAGCATGTGGCAGATACAAACCAACTATTCTCAGTCTTCCAGAAATGCAGGAGGTAATCCCTCTACTACTTAATGTACTACTTACACAGAATCACCATTATTCTGTATCTTTTCAGTACTCACAAACTGAATATGTAAGTTTAAAATCAGGTCTGAAAAATGGTTTTATGTCTCAGGATTTTGCATGTAGCACCCCAAGCTGTTCATGATCACTATATTTTATTAAAACCACATACTATGACGCCACTGGAGTTTCATAGTATACTTTGAAAACAGAGGAAGACATAATTTTATGATGGCTGCAAAGATATGAAATTTCAAGCAGAGTAGATAGGATTTCTCTGTTACCACTTTGCAACTTGTAGTAAACACCCAGGATGTGATACGACCATATTAAAGATTATGCCATCATCAACTATAAAATGCAGCAACTTGGTGGGTGCAAATAAGAAGCCACACTGAACCAGTACACAGTCTTACCAGTCTGTCCCTCTGCAGGAAGGCTGTACTTTCTGAGCTTCTGTAATCTTTAACAGCCAACTTAAACTGGAACTAAGAAGGCAACTCTACAGAATAACTAACACAATTAGGTGAGTATTCAAACTTGTCTATAAAGGCCAGTTCAAACAACTCTGCATTCAGAGTAACAGCTAGTGCAAACACAGTAGTATGTGCAAAAACAAGGCTATGATGTTCTTCCTTCATGATTGTTTATATTCAATTTACTTGGATCATTTGCCAGGAAAGTTTGATTAAACCAGAGGGAAGATTTTTTCAGTATACCCAGTATCCTTCAAATCCTTTGTATTTATTTCTTATCTTTTGATCCTTTTTATTAGAAGACTGAATTAATATAATAGAGCTTACCAAGAGAAAAATTAATTCAGCTCACATTTTACCTACAGGTAACCTGAAGGTTGATTTACAAATTATGTACAAAGTAATTTCTTTTTTTGTGTGATTTTGTCACCAATCACGATGAAGTTGAAAAACCTCAAAAGCCTAGAGGTTCAAGTAAGTTCTACATGACTGTTTGGTCAGGCGTTTTTGTTTCTGCCTCATGCTTTTCTTCCCCATATGACCATGCTGACATGCAAGGATTTGGTCTTATCCGCTGTGAAAGTGTTGCACAAAATCATAGTAGGAATATTCAACAATCTGTTCCTCCCACACTCACCTACAAAAGGGACCTCCAATTCTAAGAAATAGTCTTCTTGATATAGTTCTTTCAGGGTTATGCATACAGCAGCTGGTAAATTATAAGATAAAGGCTTTAATCTCATTCTCTAAGTAGTCCCTTATTGCTTAAAAGGAGTTACAAGAATTAAGTCATCCTTGAAATAAAGACATAAGTGCCCATAAATTTTTCTGTAGCTATTTACAAAAGGAGGAGCAAGAAGACCAGACAAAAACCATCCTGGAGAAAGAATACAGGGGCTAGTAAATGCTACACTGATGCTGTAGCATTTATGCCTCCTTATAGCACAACTGTGGGAAAATTCATTAAACCAAGGGTGCAATATTAAATAAATGTAGTGTGAAATAATGCCTGGAGCTACTAACACTGAAATGCATGTGAATTATAATCCATTACTAGGAATCAAATTAAAATCTAGAGATATTGAATGCATTTAATATTACACTATTTAGGCAATAAACAGGATATAAAAATAACTCCTTATGTATGAAAGTCTAGCTAACAAGTAAAGTCTTAAAATTCATATTTCTCTTGAAAGCAGTTGGCAGATTTGTAGGGAGGATTAACTAGCACAGAAGAATTTGTAAACTTCAGAGCTTGAGGTCATTTTTGGAGAGAGGCTAGGAGGAAATTACCTATCAACATATTGTTTCAAAAACATTCATTAAGGTTTTTTCTGAAGCACAAATTTGAAGGGCAAGATATCATTGGCTTGAGAAAAGTGAGTAAAGTCTACCCTGCAGTAATCACTTGTGTCCAGACCCTTAATCACAGCAACAGGGTGGCTTGGTGCTCTTTATTGAGAAAAACTTTGCTCTAACTATGGGATAAAGAACAAAGGCAGAACCAGCGACCACGAGACCACTGGTGCACCACATCAAACCCACATTTTTGCACGTCTGCACACTCTAATGCTTTAGAACTCTACTCATTCATGCATAAAATTCTAAACTACAACAAATACAAGTAATTCATGTCGCAAGGCAGGAGCCTGGCTGTCACTTTATGCATTCTCAAGTTTCCAAAGAAAGAGGCTTTACTACTCTTCATGTTACAGAAATCTTCACAGACAAAATGCTTCCCTTTGTTTTCAGTAGCCCATTGAATTTCAAATATGGATTTTAACAAAGTAGTCTGTAAAAGTCAGTAACTCCTGTCACTTACTTGGCTTAGAGTTAATGATGACATTTTCAGCAGGGAGCTGGGGTGGGAACCTGCAGTTGTCTCCTTGGCCCTCACTGCTGCCATACTCTATGACATCCACTTGTCCCAGCGGTACGCTCCACTTCAGTAAATACCTCTGGCCAGTTGTCACGGTGCCACTGCTTTCATAGGAAGAACTGGAAGATGCACAAATTATTGCTGTGACAAGCAATGGTGTTTTCTAAAATCTGCTGTTTATCAGCTGGAGTACAGTGCACAACTTGAAAGAAATACATGCATCAGGCTGACTTTTGTGACTGATCTTTCCTGGCATGCAAAGAGCAGCCATGCAGGTGCAGATAATCTTGTCTGCAAGCACCACAGGACTGCTAACAACAGTCCTTACATTTCTATAGCAAAACATAAATGACCATCTTTTAAGATCAATGTGCATTCAGAAATCCTAATACAAGTGCTTGGGATTATACTTTGGCTCCACATTTTCCTGATTTTTTTGGAAACACTTCTTTTTGGGCCCTAACTGCCATGTTTAGGGAAGTAGGGATGATGGAACCTTTGAAAGACTGCTGGCAACAGGAAGGACAACTGAAGGGCTGGCAAGCCAACATTTCTGCCAAGCCACCAGCCCAGACCGTTCTATATAGCAGACCTCTGCAACTGCTGCAACTTCCAAGAGTAATCCTGCCTGAGCTGCTGCTTAAGAAGTGTGTAACACAACAGGCATTTCAGAGGAAAGAGCACGCTGAGAAAGCTCATTAGGAATAGAAATGACATCAGTATTAATTTTACTTTGTTTCCTTCATTCCCTTATTCCCATTCAAGAACATGTAACAAACATTTATTATAAAGGACAAAAGAGATGTTAAAGTGAACAAAAAACGTTTACTTCACACAAAAAATGACTGAAATCCAGAAGTCAACTGCCTGAGAGAAATCAGCAAAATGCATTTATTGAGAACAGTAACTAAATGGTGAAATTCAGCAAGTCAGCTACCTATCTGCAACACAGACTTTTGTTTCAATGAGGAAGCAAGCATGAACAAAGAAGGCAACTGCCACAACTTAAGCAAATATTTATAAATTCTTGACCTAGCTCAGAATTAAAAAAAAAAAAATAAAACCCAGGCAGGACACAGTTGTTCAGTCACTAGGGATAGCATCCACCCCATCCAACTGCTGTTACTTCAGAGTCAGGCTACCAGCTCCTGCTGCTCATCTGCACTGTGTGCAAAGAGAGACCTGAGGGTCGTGTCACCTGTAAAAATATCTATCTTTTGCAAACCAGGAACACTCAAACATCCCAGTTACCTAGGCTCCACTAGTTACAGAGGAATTTTCTATGGCTTGCAAAAGATACATACTTTTAAAGAGGGCATATCCCTCAGAGGGTCAGAGACTTGGCATGATCATGACCTTTTAACATAGAAAACAAAAACAGACTGCACTTTGCTGATTCAAGTACAAATACAGAAAATCCAAGACTTTACTGGTATGAAAGAAGATAAAATATTAATAGTTAATATTCAAGTATTACTAAGAAAGTAAAGAATTTGTAAAGGCAAGGACCAAAGGAAAATTGACATGAGCTTCTTAATTTTCTGAAGTGTAGCTATTACATGGCACTTTTCACTCACATGGACATGAGACCAAGCAATCACACACTCAGAAATATGTTCACAGGATTCATACTTCAGTAATGAATTAAGATATCAACTTATATTATGCTTAGGAAAAGCTGTTCTTGTAAGATTTTAATAATCCACATTTTCTTTGTCAGAATGTACCACTACATAAAACAATTTATGATACAAGCAACATATGAATGTGAACACAACCTTGGCATACACAGTTATGTAGTAACAGTAATAATTACAGCCAACAAAAGCACAGAAGGAACTATGCAAAAATGGTTTTTTTCAAAGCATTTCACCTTTAATCTTTCAATGCTTGGTCCCTGAGATAATAACCTTTCCCCATCTGGAACTCTCTTAGCAAGTTCCAGATTTTTTCTGGCAACCTGCATTACCAGTATGGATTTTGTTTTGTTTGTTTGTTTGTTGGAGGTTGTTTGCTTTCTAGAGGGTGGTATTTACTTTACAAATTGTGTTGTTACAAATCTTTGTGTGTTACAGTCTGAATTTAAGTAAGAAGAGAAAAAAGTCTTACCTTGGGGCATGGCTGTATTCCACTAAGCACTAATACCCAGCAATAACAAGACACTACAGAGCATTTCTATCTGTAATCTCCAACTGATATAATTTTCTTACATATTTACTCTAGAACTTCCAAATATTGGTCAGCAATTTGGAGGACTATAACAAAGCTAGTTGTCCATTTATTATGACTAATCCTAGAAACTATTAGCCACAGTAAACCAAACAACACAAAAGCAATTCAATATGTCATTTTTTCCACCTGAAATTCAAATGATCATCTAAAAAACAGAAGTTCAATCTTACCGAATATTTACTGTTGCACACATCAGCACATCATTCAACATGAAAAGTCGCCGTTCTTTGGTTTTGATAATTTCTCCTTTGTCATTATAAACTGTCTCAACCATATCATCAGTCCGTATGAGGTATCTGTTTCCGCTGCTGAGTAGCTGGATTTTGAAAACAATCAGTATTGTATATTACACACAGTACATCCAACATGCAGCACACAAAAAGCAAAAACAATGAGTTATCAATTGCCATCCTAGCACAAGCGATTGCAGGTGGATTTGCCAAGGTAATTAGGTCTCTTTATTAATCTGCTTTTGATTTAGAGAAACAGTAACTTCTGCTGTCATCCATGCAGACTTAAAGGGCTTTGCATCTTAATGTAGACCATGGTTGCTCTGGGAATCTTCCACACTGATAAAGGTTTCTTGGCAAAATAAATTTCTGTGATTTCCTTCCTAAGCCTCCTCTTTCATAGTCAACTGAAGAGCTACACATGATTCCAGCTGCCCAGAGTGGAAGCCAGAGTGTGAGGAGGAAGTGTGCTCAGCCTGCTCGGTCCCCCAGGGCCCACACAGCTGAGGAGTGCAGCTGGCAGGGAGTCACAGACTGTGGACAAGGTGACATGTCCAAGAGATTCTTGGCATGTAAACTGCTCCTGACATTTGCCTTCAAGGGCTAAGGATCAGCCACTGTGTGCAAGCATGAACCAATCCCTTACATGTCAAACGCATCTCCACAGTGTCCAACAGAATAAAATGGTCCATAACTCTAACTTTCAAATCAACCACCTCCTTCATCATCTATTTCACCCTAGCTGGCATTGTTCCAAAACTGTATATGCAAATATACAGGCCCAGGAGGGCCAAACATGTCCTGGGTTGCATCAGGTCCATCATTACCACCAGGCATGTGAGGCGATTATCCCACTCTGCTCTGCACTGGCCTCACCTGAATATTGTGTGCGGTTTTGGGCAACACAATGTACGAAGGATATTAAGCTATTAGAGAGTGTCCAAAGGAGGGCCTCAAGGATGGTGAAGGGCCTTGAGGGGCAGCCATATGAGGAGTAACTGAGGTCACTTGGTCTGTTCAGTATGGAGGAGACTGAGGAGAGATGTCACTGCAGTCTACAGTTCTTGTGAGGGGAGAATTCTTCACCCAGAGAGTGTTTGGGCACTGAAACAGGCTCCCCAGGGTAGTGGTCAAAGCCCCAAGCCCGACAGAGTTCAAGAAGTATTTGGACAATATTCCCAGGCACTTGGTGTGACTCTCAGGGCTAGTCTTGTTCAGAAAGTGAAGCTGGAATCTATGAACCATGTGTGTCCCTTCCAACTCAGCTGATTCTGTGATATTAACACACAAGGCCTGTGGGACCCTGTGAGATTTTGAGTGTCAATCCATGTATATATCAATGAGTCCCCCACTGCATAAAACAAAATCCTGCAATCAATATCAACTAACAAAAGGTAACCGGGGCCACCTCTTCTAAAGCACATTCTGTGTCTTGGAACTATTTGCAGATGATTAATAGCTGCTTCAAGAAGCAGGATTATGACAACAAAGAAAGTAAAATGTCTGAATCCATCTTCTAACACACTTAGAATGGAAATACTGCTCCAGTATGAAAATAAATTCAGTATTCCATTCCTGGTAAATAGCTTAAAACAAGTGTTTTCTATTGCTTTCCTAAAAGATGTGCTTTTTTGTATCTCCAAAAACAACTCCATTCCTTCCACACATCCCCACTACTTTATCTCAGGAGTCCACAAGATAATACTTGAAATTTCACAGAAGTAGTAATTGAAGCATTTATGCCTCACTTCATGGGAAAGAAGGAATCATTTATGATACAAATAAAACAAACAAACCTATATCCACAGTATAGATAGCTACTAATGAACTCACATAAAACAGATTGTTCCTTCCTTCTTACTGAATATCTTCTAGAGTTCTTTTCACATAGCACATTTTGAAATGCTTTGGAATGCTAGTTGAAACATGGCCCCTTTCTTTACACAGGAGTAATTCCCCACTTCTAGGATAAATTAAAAGTTGAATTTTTCCATGCAGAACACGTACATGAGATTTTACTATATATTATTATTTCTTACACTGCCTCAGAACACCAATACTGCTGAGGCAAGTTCAGTGTGTTGCCTATTCCAGCACACAGTGCTGAGCCTGCTCAGTCCCAGAGGCAGGTCATCCAGAATGACCCCATGTGGTAGATCTCTACAGGAAAAACCAACATAGCTGTCTCTTTGGTGTCTGTTGTAGAGATTGCTCAAGGCCCAGAAACTCCATTTCCATTATACTTTCCTACTTTTCTTACCTTGTTCAGGTAACGTTCATTCATTGCTTTTGCTATTTGTTTTATTTCACAGCGCTGATCTGCATCCCTTTTCCTTTCATTTAACTTCTCTGCCAGTGTCTCAAGTTCTGTAAGAGCCATCTGTAGAGGTAATCTGTCAGGATGTCCTTTACTAGTGTTCTTCAACATATCCTGAGGGGTTATTATAAAACAAAAAAACCCCATTGGATTTATTTTCAAAGTCAGGTTCCAAAGATTACAGAATGTACAGTCACAACTACATTCTTGAGTACTACTAAAGAATAAGACTAATAAACACTTAATGAATATTCAGACAGCACATTGCTTAACTTTCCAAATATCTTAGTAATTCTTTAAAAATATACTGAATGGGATCACATACCTTCTTATTTAAAGAATAAAATTACAGAGAAGGGAGATAATATTAAACAATCTGGCAATCATTATTATACTATAATATGTATGTATCTATAAACAATTTAAAATGAAACTTTCCTGATATTTACTGTCATAATAATATTGTATTATCTTTATTACTTTTATTACTGTTATTACTTTATTACTGTTATTATTTTATTACTCCTCATTAAAACATGGCCAGCATACTCCTCCTAAAGTAGGAGACATTACTTCATTAAGGTCACAACAGCTCCTCCAAGTCTTTCTTTTTTGTAGGCATACAGTAGGAACAGTTGGAATTATACTTTGTCTCCATTCCCAGAGCATTTAAAAATCCCTGTATATTCACTCTGTCTTCTTGCCACAATAAACTTCATCATTCCTGTTATTTCAAAAACTGTCACCATGGCTTCTGATTCACATGCTTTCCCCATGACTACCTCTGCTCCTTGACCCCCAGTAACTCCCAGATTTGCAACCCAAAGCCTGCTCTCCTCTGTGGCACCTGCAAACACAGGTAACACACGGTGCTTACGGGGTGGATCTGCTGTGCTGTGGAAGGAGGTACAAACAGTAAATTTGTCTGGACCAGGTCTATACTGGGGAATTGTGCTCTTCTGCAGCTTGACTGCCTTTTGACATGACACCCAAGGACTCCCTGTCAAATCCACAGTTTCCATGGGAAAAGAAACAAGACACTGCAGATGAGAAGGAAGCTGCAACATACTCTAGCAGGTCCTGTGAGCCAATGGTCAGAGAGTGGACTGTTGTTCTGCATCTCACATGTATTCTAAACTATCCAAGGTATGAATTTAATCCTCTCGGTTTTTTCTTCAATGGAAATAATGCCACTAAGTTCCCAGTCATGTTTTGAAGTGTTACTAGCTAACAGATATAAACAAGTAGCATATTTGAACTACACCTTTATTAGAAAACAATTTATAAGCTATATTTTACTTAGAAAGTAATCTATAGTAAATCTAGTTTATTAAGGCTTTCCTGCAGTGCCCTTACTACCTGTCCCTGCAATCAGACTATGAGATAAGCATGTTTAATGCACTGAAATTTTCTCTTTATTTCCCCATGATCTAGTGGTCACTTCCACTGCAAAATGATCCTATAGCAGAAGACAGCTACCTTGTAATCCCAAGGGGAAACTATGCAAGAATGCAAAAGCAGCCCCCCTTTGATAAACATTATTTACCTGCAATAGCAGAATGAACTGTGGAAAACGTTGGATAGGTTTCATCATTAAACCATACAGTGTAATGCGATCAGGGCTTGAATCCTGACATTGCTGTAATGCAAGAAAGCCACATTTACTACCATGAGCACATTTCCACCAGTTACAGAATGAAAGGAAAACATTTCCTAAAAATTCTTCTATACTGCTTACATTAATTTTAAAAAGAAGACTACGGATTCCACTTACTATCAAGATTTAATTAAAAAATATTAAATCTTTTAGAAAAACCTGTCAATATCAAAATGATGGTCTGCCACTGAACTGAAATATCCTCTTAAATAAATACAGCTGGGCCAAAGCCACACAAGCAATGCAGCATCTATAAATCTAAAACCTACCTATGGTTTTTAAGAGGAAATCTAAGAAAAACGTCATAATCTCAGTGCTATGCAAACAGAGATTTTGGTCTTCTTTATTAGAAGAAACAAAGGAAAAAATGTTGATTTATATTTGGAAATAAAAAGGTTAGAATTCATTATTTTAGTTATCACGAATGGCAGATAAAACCAGACAAATTTCTTTTGCATGTGCAAAAAAGCCAGAAATGGCTGGAAAAAGGAAGGCTAGAGGATATACTCAATATTAAAAACAAAGCAATTTTAAATGATGTTAAACTGGTTTTGTGCTTAAATTGCTATTTATTTATTGCTACAACTATCAACTTCACAACAATTTATTTCCATAGTTATCTATACAAACATCTATTTTTTTCCAAACAGCAGTAGTGGAGACTTTGATCTTCATTGCTGGTGGGCAAAAATAAAAAAGTAAAGGTAATGAAGTGTCATCTGTCATCGGAGTTTGTCTGTGTTTCTGCAAGCAGAACCAGTGTGGCCCTGACAAGCAGTGATCCGAAGTGTGGATTATGTCTCTATTAGAAAAACATGCTTTTAACAGGAGAACATGTTTAACCTGTGACTACATGCTCACTAGAGTGCCATCTTCAAGATGCTTGAGGCTTCC
Source organism: Passer montanus (assembly GCF_014805655.1). Taxonomy (NCBI): domain Eukaryota; kingdom Metazoa; phylum Chordata; class Aves; order Passeriformes; family Passeridae; genus Passer; species Passer montanus. The sequence goes on from NW_024368152.1 coordinate 2,258,697, forward strand.
AAAATATCATCCTGCACAGAGCTGTCCACACTCTAAAAAGTTGTTAGTTAATTTAAGATCTGAAGGCAAACCTCTGCAACCCTTCTCTAGAAAACCTGAGAGTTGCACTAGGCACCCAGTTTTTACTGTTTTGTGGACTACTGTAACAGACCTGACAGGGTGACCAGCTCTGAGAAGTACAACTCAATCCAGGATGCCTGGGGAATGAGACAAGCTGAGCTCTCAGACTCTCAGCAATGTCACAGACAACCCAAAAGCCTTGCAATGGATTCTGTGTACTGTCTCTAAGGTGTCAACCCTAGGGATTCACAGCACTTCTACTGCTGTACCAGGCTGTCCATACATATCATGCATGACAAGCATCATATGCAACAGGGCAGAATGCATTCTGCAAAAAAATCAACCAGTTTCAACCCCAAGCCAGAAACACGATCTCCAGCCAAACTGTTGTGGAATGGAAATCCAGCTGCACTACTTCTCACAACACAATACATAAAATAGAATTAAAATAAATTTCAAATTGCAAAATGGTTTCATATGATGAACTATTTGAAGCTCAGCTGATATGGAAGAATCCTAATGTTTAGACAGATAAAGTAAAGCAAATACCAATAAACTGGTTTGAATAACAATAAAACTACAGCATACTTCAAAACACATCCCACATCTAACAGCATGTTACTATGCCAAAAATACAGTACTGGAAGGGCATTCTCTGGGGTCTGTTTGTGCCAAATCCATAAAAAGGACCTTAAGTCCATAAAAACAGTGAGACAATATACAGTATCAGCAGTCAAATTTGCATATGCATACTGCATATGCACTACTATTTTAAGAATGAACTAACCTTTAAGAAGTCTAAAAAGGCAGGTTTGGTGGCACAAGATTTCTTGAGAATCCCAACGGCTGTACTGAAGTTGTTTACATATTCACTGTATGCATCCAATACCATAGATTTAGAAAACTGAAAAGAAAAAATGCAAATCTTAACTAAAAGTACAAAAGACCTCTGCCAGCACAGCTATATAGATCTCTGGCTGTTGGGGACTCGCTCAGAACTAAAGGCTTTGCTTGGCCTAGTACTGGATATACAGAAATACTGGTAATACCCAAAATAATCTTTCTGCAGAAGACAGGCTGGAAACAGAAAGATGTAACAGCTGTGAATGGCACGAAATGTATTTACAGAAATTGTTTTATCTTGCCTAGAACACTGGGGCAGAACCTGAGGACTATGGGCAATCAAAGGGCCCCCTGAGATTCAAACTGACAACTGAGATCCCCTGATCATTTCACTACCTGTCTTCCAGATTAAATAAATCAGCAAAGTCCCAGGGCCTTCACACTCTGACTTCAGCTATTAAGGACTTACCAAAAAAGCAGACAGATTGTGTGGCCTGCAAACAGTCATGGGAGTAGTAAAATCACCACCCATTGCCTTCTTGGTAATTTAAAGCAGTAGCTAATTCTGTCCTTTACTGAATGGACTTCTGTTAATGATGGGACAGGGTTTTACAAATACTCTTTATCAGTGCCCCCTCTCAGTCCAAACTCAGGAATTCAGGACATTACCTACTGTGGTTTCCTTCTACTTGCACACTACTAGGAATGACTACCCATTTTTTATGAGATTCCGAGCCTCAGTCCCAGCTTAATTTTGGTGGGTTTGTGAATCTCTAATTTCTCATAAAAATAAATTCTTTACTCAGATGCCTGAAAGATTAATCAAAGCCTGAAAACTTTTCTGACAATCCCTTCACATCTGCCAACCAAGCTGAAGACATGTGTTGGTGTCAGTTTCCTTATCAGGATTGCACATGAATACTCTGACAGTTGCCACAGGCATTGGAGAACATGGGAATAAAGCAACCAAGTTAGAAAGATATGGAGATGGAAAAACAAGACTAAAATAAAAACAGATTATCTGTTCTGACACGTTTGCTTACTGAAGCAACAAAGACATCACCGATCATTTCAACAGAGTCCCACTCAGATACACGACTCGCCAGAGCAATCTGAAACATTGAATGGCACTGCAGAATTTCCTTAATTCGATAAAAGACCATTTTAAGTTTTCTTTCACTCAGTAATTTTGGTTCCATATCTGAAAGGGGCTTCTCATATTGCTGTGGGAAAAAAAAACAACAAAGCGAATTGATTTAAACAAACAAAAAAATGGACTTCTATAAGCTGAAAAACAAACTTATGCAACAGTGCACACACAAAAAATCACTGAGCATTTGGCATGAAGCATCTGTAGCAAAATCTGTGTTACTCATAGGATAGATTCTTTAATGATATTTAATGATTCTTTCTCAAATATTCAAAATTTTAAAATGCAAAAGATATGAAGGTACCTCCAGGATTCTTTTGAGGGCATCCACGTAATTCTTCTCACTGTCAACTACAGAGCCCAAAATATACCTTCTCACAACCTGTTGAAACAACAAAGTTTTATCCAAAGCTCTAATCAAGTAACACATTCATTATAGTTGGAAATTATGATGATAAAATTCTCACATTAATAAAACAATAATATAACATTAATAAAACAAAAGAAATACAAAGCAATTTCAATACTGGAACTGCAATAAAAAAATACTGTACCTTTTCAAAAGTAATTTAATTTACTATTACACTAAAACTACTTACTTTAAAGAACACAACAATTATTGTAGCGATATCTGTATTATTTTCTGACTGTTGTACGTACAAACTTAACTTTTGAAACTTGTGTTTTGACTTTGGCATTTAACAATGCTTCTCAGGCACGTGGTGCAATTTTTGGGGCTGTCCTGTGCAGGGCCAGGAGCTGGGCTTCAATGATCCTGCTGATCTTCCAAATCAGGATATTCTATAATCCTATGTAACTGATATGTATATATGTAGGCATTAATGGAAACAATCATAGGTATAAGATAATGTTGATTACTTCAGTGATTTGTTACAACAAAACAGGAAACAATTTTTTCAAAAACAGTCCTAAATTTTATTTTTAGTAGGTTTTATAAATTCATTAGGAGCAACGTGAAGGGCAAACAAGCAAATACTATCTTTTAAAGTTAAGGCCATATAAACTGAGAAAGTATCCAAGTCAGCATTCTCTGTTGGGCATTACCACGCATAAGTGAAGACCCCCAAGTTATCTACATTTATATGCATTGACAGAGTTGTAAGACCTTCAGGACAAGCTACCATATTTCATGCTAAATTACAGGCTATTTATTACACCTTCTTCTCTACCTTCTACTTCAGTTGAAATGTACTTTGTGTGGACATGCAGGTGGCAGGACAGGAAGGACTGGAGAAACAGTGTGGTTTAGAACTTAAGCTTCTCGTCATCAATTAGATTTCTTGCTGGTTATAAGGATTTGTTTTCACCCAAATCCATTTCCTAATCCAGCTCACTCTAGAGTTTCAAATGGGGACTGTGAAGGAGAAGACAGCACAGGGGTAGGATCAAACCACTTTCCATAAATACAGGAGAAGGAAAAACTGCTCATTTTGCTATTTTAAGCTAGCCTAAACGACCATGAAGCTCAAATCTCAGGCTTGCTTCTTTCTGCTCCAGAACCCACAGCCCCCTGCCTCGTCCACCATCACTGCCTTTAAGTTTTCCACACTTGTATTTTGCATTATTAAATGCAGGTTGTGTGGGAATTTTCTCTCAGGTGCTGGAATTTCAAAGGAGGACTTCAAAATTATCTGAGGCTTTGCTTAAGATATATACAGTAAAATTAGTTGTGTCTAATCTGTGTTTAGAATGGATTTATCAGTGTCTTATTTGGTATAGCAGATCAGTGGCTCTGATGAATAATAATAATCCTACTTTTAGTCACAGTTCATTCTTCTGAAAAGAATAAACATGTTTAGAAATGAAAATTTCAGGCTCTATAATACACAAAAAGAATACTTAGTAGTGGCTTCAGGTTACTGCAGTAGATATGAGCCCTGGCCTCAGTACTTGCAGGCACCAGAACTTAAACAGAAGCCATCATGCCACCTGCTGTTTGAAGCCAGCATGTCCACAGAGCAGCTCTGCTGTGACAGGGCAGCTGGCCTGGAAGGGGACCCTGGCCTGGAAGGGGACCCAGGGCTGTGACCCCTTCCCAAAGCCAGGCTATGCTGGCCCCCCTGAACTGCTCCGGAGTTTCTGTGCACCCAGCCCACGAGAGCCCTGCTGCCCAGCAGCCATCCTCCCCCACACAGCTGCTGCGCCCTCCAGTTTGGCGTCACCTCCAGCTGTGCTCTGCAGCTGGCATCCAGATTACTCACACCGGCTTTAAAGGCCAGAGGCCCGTGCCTGCTCCCGGGGGACAGCGCTAACGCTGACCGCGCGCTGCACTTCGTACCATGGACTCACTGAGTGTGGCGTCCTCACCTGTCCCCCACCCACCTTTTAGTCCACCCATACAGACTGTATCTCACCTACAGGAGTACAGGAATACTTCAGGAGACAGCTGAAAGCTCTGTTAAGGCAGAGGCAAGTGACACACTTTGCCCCCCTCTGCCCTTAAAGTCACCACAATCACCCATCCCCTCAGTCACCTCAAAGAGGCTCAAGCTGATCATGCACAAATGGACTCTGGTCCATCTATGCTGATTTTTCCCCACTCACCCTCCTGTCATACTGAACGCAGACATAGCTCCCAAGAGCATGTGCTCCATCACTTTTGTTGGGACTGAGGTGAGGCCAGACTCAATTCTCCTTTTTGTGGGTAAGAGCGTGACACTTTTTCCCAGTCTTCTGGTCTTAGATGACTGATCTTCTGGTCTTAGATGATTGCGAAAGGCCTTACCCACAGCATCCTTATTTCCATCCCATCTGGTCCCACAGACACCTGTATGTTCAAATGGCCTCAGCTTCCCCAGCTGCAGATTAGGCTTCACCCCAGCAGACCTCACCAGTAAAACCCAAGGCAAAGGTGACACAGTTTTGACCCTTTATCACTAGGTCCATGCTCCACCAAGCAGTGTCTTGTGGTCTTCTCAGCCTCCTTTTGTTGCCAATGTACATGTCAGAAGCTCTTCACAGCTGCTTCTCACACCTCACTAGCTCCAACTGAGCTTCATCTTTCCTAACTCCCTTCCTGCCCACTTGGACAGCTCCTCCTGGGCAGATGAGCAATATTTGTCCTGACTTACACAACTATTACCAGTTTGCTCCAAACTACAAGCACTCTGGATTTTTTCTGCAAAAGAGGGTAAACTTTTTTGCACAAAACTGCCCTAGTTTTGTATCCTAGAAACTCAAATTCCTATTTGGAAAGAAGGAAAGAACATTCAGACTGATGCTGAAATCTCACATGATAATAAAATCTTACAGTAATGGAACACAGTTTGATAGTTGCTTTGTTACAAGATTAGCACTTCAATGTGTTAAACACAAGAGAAGTAAAAGGCAAAACAAAACAAAATCCCAAAAATATATGACCTTCTCCTCAACTGCCCCTTAGTTTGGTTTTTTGCTCATTTTCTTAAAGTACTGACCAACTAACTCATGATTTGACACCACAAGTTAAAAAACTCTCATATAGTTATTAGCTGTCATAACAATACAGTAACATGAACCCAAGGGATTTATTTTCAGCCAAAATTTCTTAACTGATGCTGATTTCAGTATTTTTTGAAATTATTTCCACAGTGACTATACAGTTTGAGGTGGAAAACAGCAAAATTAATTCTTCTGTATACTTGACTTTACTGGAGATGATTTTTTTTTAACCAAGAAAAATTTCTGGATTCAAAGAGCATAAAGGATATTGTCTACATTTAAAATAAAAATCCCAGAGCACCTGGAACAAGGTTTTCTGTTTCAATAAAAATGCTTTAACTCTCTCATTTTTTCATTCAAAACCATCACATTTAGTTTAACTGTTCAGGTAGTGAAACAATATAGTTCTTATAGATAATTTTATAATGCAAACTATTTTGTACCTCTGGGTAAATTCAGGACTGATGCAACTATATGCACATACACAAATTTTCAAAAAACTACTTATTCAGTTCTGAATTTGATGTCTATTTAATTAAAATGCCAGTATGTCTGAAGATCAAAGACACCTAAGAGCCACTGGTGCAGAGCTGAAGGGGAGAAAAAAAAGAAGACCATACTTCCCAAAGCTTACTACCTGCTGCTGTGATAATCCTTCAGGCATAGGAGTCATAATTGCTTCTGTATGCATACAGTCCACATCAATAAATAAATTTAGCTCTTCTTCTTCCAGACAAGATGATCTATGATCTACAAATAAATAACCAAATGTCAGCTTCTACATGTGGATTGAAAGAAGAAAAAAGCAAAACAAAACCAAAAAAGCAAAGACTCTATCATCCGAGCACAGAAATAAGGAATTTTCACTTACCAAAGAAAAGACATTTCCCAATACTTCTGTATCACCTGGGAAATCACATAAATGCTACCACCAATAGGTACTCTAACACAGAACACCTTTCAAATACATCCTAACATCCCACAGCTGCAGACAACCTAAGCATCTTTTGGTTGACCACTACCCCCTCCTCTCAGCCAGGAGAATGGGGCTGTCCACAAGGCAGGACATGACAACTTGGGCTAAAGCACTACAGCCCCAGGGACAGCAGTTTAAAAATAAATGATCCCTGGGAAGAAACTGAAAACACCCATATCCAGCCAAAAAAATTCCATACACCATTCTATAGCTGAACTAAAGTAGCCAAATTAACCAAAATGTTTGTTTTCATCATAAAGGAGTGAGGGACTCTGCATTGCTCTGTGGGTAAAAGTTTTACTGAAAAAGCATCACCGAAGTACACTGATAGGTGGCAGTACATAGCCAGCCAAACAAGCAGACCCGAGGAAAGGAGACAAAGAAAGAACAGTATGAGCAACTGTCTTAGAACAAAAAGAGAAATCGGGGAAACAGATCTGATGGCTGGGAGAAACTTGTGAGTTTAGTTAACAAATTTTTTACTAGCTCCCTGCTGACTTGGAAAGTGGTTATGAGATTCAGCCATCCACAGATACACTGGGTCTGCAACCTAATCTCTAGAAATGTAAGAAGGAATGCCAGGTCCATTTTAACACTGCCCTGCAGACCATTTTCATCTGTTCTACTGCAAAAAGTTGAGGATACACTTTTTGATCACTTCATTTTGTGTACCTTTTTATATTCAAGCTGAGAATTAAGTAAATTGAGAAGCAGCCAGAGCTCATTACAGATGTAAGATGTGTCCTGGCCCATACAGCAACTTTACGTTACCTCTCTCAATAAAAATATTTTGTTCCAGCCTTATGGTTTTAACTTCCTAAAATTGTACATATAAGCTCTGAAGTTACTTCCATTTAATTAGTTGGGCAGACACTTGAGCAGAAAGATACACTATCTCTCAGACTTATCCTGAAAAAGAAACTAGCTTAATTTACCACCTGTCTCTTGAAAAAATTACCTGTGGACAGCTGCTGCCATGGCTCATGACAAAGGACTGTCACTTGCTCTCAACTACAGAAAGAACACAAATACTTCTGTGGCTTCTTCATTTTACATCACTTTCTGTTTTCCCAACCCAAATTCAGCTTTCATGAAAAATCATCAAACTGATTAAGCAGTACAGTCTTTTCCCCTATTTTCACTCACTCTTAAGTATGGAAAGCATTACTCCTTACCAGTGATGAACTTTTTAAAATAGTCAACTACTTCCCCACTGAAAGACATGTCTTAACAGCACATTCTCCTCACATTCAAGAGTTATTTGATGGAGAGACCTGGACAGATTTAGTAACTGTGCTGATTTTGACAGAGGTAGAATTAATTTTCTTCACAGTGGCTACTATGGAGCTACATTTTGGATTTGGACACAGGATTGATAATGTAGAGATGGGGGTTTTTTTGCTGAACAGAGTTTACACAGAGCAGAGGCCTTTTCTGCTTTACATACTGCCATGCTGGTGAGGGTACATGACGGTTGGGAGGAGACACAGCCAGGACAGGTCACCCAAATTGACTAAAAGGATATTCCAGACCATATGACATCCTGCTCCATATACAAAGTGGGAGGAAAGAAGAATAAGGGGAGGGGACGTTCAGAGTGATGGTGTTTGTGTTCCAAGTAAGCACTGTGTGTAATGAGGCCCTTCTCTCCTGGAGATGGATAAGCACCTGCCTGCCCTTGGGAAGCAGTGAACTAGTTCCTTGCCTTTCTTTGCTTGTGTATGTCTTTTATGTTCACTATTACACTGTCTTTATCTCAACCCACAAGTTCTCACTCTTACCCTTCTTATTTCTCTTCCCAGTCCTGGTGGTAGGGAGTGAGCAAGTGGCTGTGTGGGGCTTGGCTGCTGGCTGGGGTCACACCACAGCAGTAACTTAACATCACTTCCATACTCCCATCTACCAGTACCTAGATCACACTGCTTGGTGGGACTTTTTGTTATTGTTCTTAAGTTCAACCTTCTCTGTGGTCCTCAGGTTTCTCAGGTCACTCAGGTTCTTGCCCCAAACAGAAATACTGCTCAAGATGACCATACTGTCATCTGAACTGAATATTACATCATACATTTTTGATATATATCTGATTTCTTGCATGTAGCTCTCACCACCCACTACAAAAATTTGCCAGGCCATTCATCTTTTTTCTCAGAAATTACTAGACAAGGTAACAAAGAGAAATACTGTAAATAGCACATACCTTGAGAAATGAAAGATTTTGTCCGAATGAAGGAACGACCCTTCTTCACAGCTGCTTTTGTCTTTTCAAGTCCATCTTTGGTACCTTCTCTAGCAGCTCTCATAAGCTTTTGCATCTGCAAGATAAAAATATAGTCTACATGTTCAGTGAATAATAGGAAAGCATCTGAGCCTGCACACTTTTAGGCTATAAATATTTTCGAAGTCAAACGAATATATAATAAGTAGAGAGAACCATGAAAGCTCAGAGCCAAGCTCCTGTATTTCAAAATAAAATAGAAATTCGAGACAAGGACTTACTTCATGGAAATACTGCATGCAAGTTTAAAAGAGTGGAAATGCTTAAGAACCCTTCTGCATTCAAGAAAACTTTGAATAGTCTCAAATGTTATCTTACGGAACAAATACCTACTACTCACAGGTCATTAACAGCCAGAGGTCTTGTCCATCTTTCACTGTCCAAATAACTCTTCCAAAGTATTTCTGACCTAAAGATAATCCCCTAGACTCAGTTATATATTAACTATATTCTTAAACAAACACTGTTATGAAGGAAAAAGTTACAACTAATAACTTCATTCATTGAAGAAATACATTGATTTAATAAGAATTCCATAATCTTACAGTACACTACTACAGTCAAGTGATATTACACGGAACAAAAAAAAAAAATTCCAAAGAATTTTGCTTTGCTGGAAAATATTTATTAAAGTACCCTGCTTTGTACTTCTTTCCCAAAATGTCAGTACAACAAAAAATCCTCACTACTGTCAGAACACAAACAAAGCTGCCTTTCTGCAATCAGGCAGTTTCTGGGTTTGAGACTGAAGCTTTTCGCAAAAGCCCAGTCTTTCCATACTGGTTCCATTCAGAATGGAGAGCAGGGAGATTCCCAGTTGGATCCTGTGTGGCTGCAGAGCTAGGACTAGGTTAGCCCCATGGAGCCAAGGTCACGGAGAGACACTAGGGTTGTACACCTGGCTCACACCCTGGGATAAGGGCATCAGTCATCAGGGAAAGACAATGCCCTATGTCATTTTCTGAGACTATTAACAATAAAAGTAAGCATGAGAAAAGGTCCTTGACCAAGTATTTTTAAGAGGATATCAATATTTCAGTCTTTAACTTAAGACTGCACAATAAAAATTCAGCACATTCAGAATACATTTCATACAAATTAATATCTACTTTTTCAAGTTATTAATAAAAGACAACATTGTCTGTGTTGCAAAAGCAATTATTTAAATGTAGGTAGTTACAAAAATCAACTACACTACCTTCAGCTCATGTTTTTGCCTTAGTTGCTGAATCTCTACTGCTCCCACAGTGTTTGACATCAAATCTTTCATCTTTTTTTCATAATGCTCCTTTAAACGCGTTAGGTCATGAGAAAGCTACAGTGTACAAAAAGACACAATCTTTTCAAAAAGCCATACCAAAAACTTCATGCTAAAGCACTCACATAAATCATGCACATTGCCCCATCTATCTACTGACACAAAGACAGCTAAGGGAAAACTATCACTGAGGGAAAACTATCACTTAGAGAAGCTCCAGTCCGAGGAAGGGACCATCGCTCCTGGGCACTGCTGAGCTCCGCCAGGTGCTTTTCTGTAAAGACAGGGGCAAAGCCACTTAGACTAAGGTAACTAAATTGTTATACATGTTAATTGTATTGTGCCTATCTCTTAAAAACCTCATGGAAACAGTACATCAGCTTTAACCACAAGCATTCACTGGAGCATAAAACCTAGTCTATACTTCAGACTATCCTTCAAAACAGTGAATCAGAGACTGAGGAACCTGTGGAGATTGCTGGCACCTGAGAACATGGAAATTGACAGGGCAGTGAGTCAGGTAAGGAGACACTAACAGGATTCATGGTCTTGTGGTTTCCACATGCATCACAGTCTCGTTGTATGAACTTGGGTGTAACCATCTCGTACACAAATATATTCATTTGCAAGGTAAGGAAACTATCACAGAGAAAGGAATGCTCTGGAACACTCATTACCACTTGTTAAACATTTTGACAAAAGTAGATAAAAGAGGTTAAAACGCAACCAACAAAGAAAAAAAAAAGAGGAAAATATTTGGTGTGCCCTATAATAGATGTCCAGTGGAAAACCCCTCAGCTTGATATCAACAGAGTTATTTGGCAAGAGATCAAAGCCTCAGGAAAGAGAAGGCCTACTGAGTTGAAAACAAAGCAACAGGCTCAGCACGTAGTTCCACTAGGCTGAGTCAGGATGCAATTACCTCTAACATCATGATTCTGGCATTACAGCTGTATAATAAAGAATAGTATCTAATTCACAGACAAGAAATATTTAGCAGCACAAAAATCTTCCCTTCTTAAAATAAAATAGTAAATAAATAGAATAATAAGAATTAATATGGAAAGGTGACTTTGGGGGAAGTCATACCAGCACTTAAAATTAAAAATCCCCCCTCCAACCTTGCCACACTTTTCAACTAACACTAAAATTATACGTAAAGTCCTTCACAGGCTCCAAAAGGTTACAGAAGGTGATGTGCTGGGAATATACTGCAATATCCAACACAAGACCTGAGGAAAAGTGAGAGTTAGTGCAAGGAATGGACACAGAGAAAATGTACATAAAGAAGAGTACTGTCTGCCTATGCTGAAGTACCAGTGCAGGGATAGCTGGGGTTGGTTTTTTGTATTGCTTTTTGTTGTTTTCTTGATTGTTTGTTGAAAGGTTTTTTTTGGCAATCCTGAAGTTTCCTTCCTCACTCTCTGCCAAAACCCTCCCCTAATTTCCCAATTTCTCCATCTCCCAGCACCCCAGGTGCAGGAGCCTATTTGACTTTTCCATCCACCAGCTTAAGTGTTCCTCACCTCCTCATGCTCATCCTCACAAGCAATCCCCAAAACCTTTTGTCACAGGCCTGACAAAGCCATCTGCATGGCAGTACCCAAGGGCACACCCCTCTTCTCTTATCTCTCCTCAGTTTCTTGCTCGGACACTCTGTGCCTGATCCTGGTGCAATCACCTTCAACCACGGCCAACAGTTTTCCATGACAGATCAAAGTATACTTTTAGGAGTTCCAAAAAAATGGCTTTAAACCTTACTTTGTTCACATATGTAAATAGATTCTTATGACTATGGCCAAAGCTGAAGCTAGGGATAACAAGAGAAGATAAAAGAAAAAAAAAAGAATAAGCCAGCAGCCATGTTAAGGCTTACACACTCACATGCAAAGTAATTTCCTAGTCTCTTCCAAGGTATTTAAAAAAGAAAAAAATTCAAACTCCATTTTTTTTAGTCTTGTTAGAAAAAACTCCCAAACAAACAGCTGCAACAGCTTAAAATCGTTCTAGTCAGAACAAAACCAAGACAGAAACAGAGGATGAGCACTCAGCTTACAAAGTGCAGGTTTGTGTGGGTTCAAGTCCTGCAGTTAATTGCTCACTCCCTGATTTCCAAAGGACGTGCAGCAGGATGGAGGTGAGGGGAGAGCAGATTACATGTACTGGAGGGAAACACAGACAGCAAGGCTTTTATTCTCATCAAGTTAAGAAACCTGCAAAATGAAAATAAGGGTCCCATGAAATAACACCCTGTCTGCAACCCCTGCACATTCCAGCCACGGGGTGCTGAGACAGCTCACAAGACACAGCTGCCAAGTGGCTCTTGGGGGTCTGTCCCCAGTCAACAGACACTGGGGAGCCTCCCACAGAGAGGGTACTCAAGGGCAGAAGAAGAGCCAAGGCAAAGAGAAGGCAAGAGCCCAGGGCCTCTCCCTGTGCAATGGGAGAGGTGCAGTGAGGACAGGCACTGTGTCACCTGTGCCTTCCTGCCTCCTGCAGGACAGATGGAGCCAAAGGTACGAGATCTCAGAAGTGTCACAGAGGGATCACTTTAATCGTGCCACCTCTCTTCTCTTCTAACAGGTAGAACTCTCTTTCATTATAAAAATCTTTTACTTTCAGAAGTTTTTTAAGCTCAGTCACTTTCAAACAAGCAAACTGAGGCAGATCTAAGACAGAAAGCTAGGGAACACTGGTGAAGAGTTTTGTGACTTTTGAGCACCTAAAGATCCCAAACCACCAATTCTTATCAGGCTTGTCCCCATTTATTTTTCATGTTATTTTCCACACTTATTTACCACTTATACAAATCCAGCAACTGCAAAAGAAGAGAAGGTAAGGAACTGCCCATAAGCAAAAACAAACTCAATTTTAATTTCATTTTTATCCAATTTGAGTTTTATCTTTTTTGTAATAAGCTTCTGTTTAATATTTTCACATCTTCTTTTCCCTGCTACATTTTGTTATATACTGTCACTTCCACACTGATTCTCATCTCCTTTAAAAAGATGCTGTTGGCATTTGAAACTGAATTGAAGAAAAAAAGAAGTACAAGTGAGAAAGGGAAGTGTTAGAAACCAGGACAATCTCAGTGACTGAGTAGCACTGCAGGATACATACATGTCTCTTGTGGTTGCCTCGCAAAAAGGAGCTGGGAATTCCATTTTTACACTCAGAATCACTCTGTTCTTCATAGCTTTCAAACTCACTTGAACTCCACCCATATTCCAGGGAGCTGTTTCCACCATCCTCACCATTTTCAACATCATCATAAATCATTTCCTCTGTAAGAATTAAACCAAAATAAAAAAAGCTACACTGAAATGTATGTTTGTCCAAACACCAGAAAACTTACTCAGGATATGCTACAAAGAATTGCACAGCCTTCTATATGCACATTAAAAATTCTGAATTAAATCCAATATTCAAACAGCCAAAGTGGATTGTCTTTGTTGAAACAGAGCATTTAAAAAGGACAGCGTTATAGGTGCACACCATGATACATTTAGAAACATGTGCTACTCAAATGACACTGTTGTGTCCAAATCACATAAGGAAGTTTAAACCCTGTGAATGCACATCTGCACTGAGAAGCATCATCCTTCCATTTTTAAGCCTGCCATTTGTCCCTAGGGATATGCTAAAAAATGCTAAAACATGGCAAGAATCAGATGAAAATGTCACTATTCCAGCAGAACAGGTCAGACCAAAGTAGCAAGAAACATGTTCCACAATGGTGTTTTATGACTCATTACCACCAGTCACTGGAAGTCTTGCATACCTGGCAGCTACCTTGCTCATAATTTACTCTAAAAACTTGAAGTATTAACCTTTTCAAGACATAACCTTTTCAAATCTATATTGCAACAGCTGACCAAAGTACCTCCTGTTAAAGACACAGGCATTTCCATTGGCACAGATGTCAAGAACATAAAACTTACTCAAAATAAAATGGAAAATTTAGAGCCAATTGCTTATCAGGAAACAGGAATGCACTTTACCTGCAGCATAATATGTCAGTACAAGTGGAAAAGTGTAGACACTTGTCGTGGTACAACACTTCTGTCAGGAATCCCTAGTGTCAGAGGTTATGATACAGCATTTACAACTGTCTCCTATTAAATTCAGGAAACAGCAGCTGTGCTTTAAAGATTGACGTTTCATTTAAACAGAGAAAAAATATGTACTCAGAAGAAAAGTTGGTATGTTTTACACATCCATCAAAACCCTGGATTTTAATATTAACATTGGAATCCTCTGTGAAAATTATAAAGAATTTAATTAATCTAATTTGGAAGATGCAGATTTTAAAATTTTTTTTTAAATCCCCATACATATCAAGACTGTCCTTAATTGTTACTGAAGAAGACATCTTAGTGGCAATCTACTACAATGAGTAATTTAAAAGAACGATCATAGTAAGTCAAAATAAATCAAGACTTAATGCACGTCTAACTCCTGTGCTGTGAGTGTTGGGGCAGGATTTACCCCATGACTGGGTGAATTTACTCTTGTCCATGTGGTAATGTAGATTGTCTGACTGAAACTTTTTTGGAATAGTTGACAAAACATATAAATAATAAACATCAAGATCATGAATGTACGAACATGAAACTTCCCTTACTACCTATTTCCTCAGAATTCCTAAGACATTGTCCCCTTTCAATGTCTTAAGGGACAACATGAAAATCAAAATTTTAATTGATGTCTTATGGATTAAGCTAAAGATTCTGACCCATATGCTCAGCAGAGCTTTGCTCCATATCCCATATCCCACCTAGCTCAGCCACCTGGGCCTTGTGTACCTGTTTCCTGACTGATCAGCAACAGCACAAAGATGTCCCTGCTCAGAGCAGCACTGAGGGAACTCCCAGTAATATAAGCATTCAAGTCATTAATGTAACACGATAGTTTCCAATAATAAAATGAAAAATAACAGTAATAATTTGTAAAATACTTTGCCTGAACATTACTAAGGATAAGAAACGAAACTGTTACAGCTTTAAAGATTAATGTGGTTTTCACAAGACCACAAGACAAGAAAGCTTAAGTGTTTTCTTAATTCATTAACAATTTCAGTATCAAAGATCTACACCCTCTGAGAGTTATGATGAGTAAGATGCTGAGCTCCCTATAAGCCAATTCATTCAAACACACAATCAGTCAGTAGCAACTGATCATTAAGCAGACTTCACGACACCCAAAAACTGCAAAACAAACCTGAGCAAGAACTCAATGAAATATGCCTCTTGAGCCCTAACTCTATCATTTCCAGTATAGGTACAATCTTGACTCCAGCAACTACTTTGAGATCTATTCTGTCCCCTCCAAACATGGTCACAACAATCAGGAGCGGACCACTTCGCTGAAATAAAACATTTCTTTACAGTCACAATCAGGATGGTGAACAGCCCCCCCTGGACCATCTCTTCCATTTTTCAAGCATTTACATATTGAAGGGGACTTCAAGGAAAGAGCTTCTCTCCATAACCATGACGATGATACAGTATCATACCTCATTTAACTATTTAAAACACCCTATTCCTAACTACCTTGTTCAGGGCACTACAGCTACAACACCCAACACTGTAATTCGCTAATATGCGGAATACTCAAACATTTGGAACAGTATCTATAAAACAAAGTAGAATTCAGCTTCTTAGAAGAGCAGTATAGGAGACCTGCTGAGATAGTCTTTTAAGCGTTAGTGTAATTCTGAACTTTTTAAGACCTACCAATTATTGAGACAATGTTAATTTGATTTACGGATATTTTAGGCACTTAACAAACGTATCTGTTTAGTATACATGAACATAATTCCATTTGCATTGCTTTCAACATTACAAAGACCTCAAACCTGGCTCAGAGTCTGAGTCTTCTCTTGGCACGTCATCATAAATTACCTCATCCGGGTCTAAAACAAGACAGAAAAAAACAAACAAACAAACAAATGAGAAACTTCTTAAAATTTGAATGGGACCAAGTGTTTAAGAGGCATTTGGACAAAGCCCTTAACATGCCTTTAGCTTTTCGTCAGCCCTGAAATGGTCAGGGGGTTGAAATGCTGTAGGTCCTCTCCAACTGAAATTGGATACTTTATTATATAATACTACCTTACTTTAAAGAATTTTGTTTATATTAGCATCTATTAATACAATGAAGATATGACTCTCTCTCAACTAGCATTTTGTTTGCCCATCTAATCATTCAAATATTGCAATAATGCACAAAGTAGCATATGGTATTTATGAAATTTCAGTTTTATCTGCATTGCTTATGATGACCTTTGGTAGCCTGAAAACAAAAATCCACTTCAAAAACCAGTATTTCTCCCTCCTTCTTACAGAAGAATGATATGTTCTGTGCCTGTTGAAGGCTGCTCATTGCTTTACTGAATGGCTGTAGAAAAGCTGAAATTGACTTTTCAGAAAGAACCAAAACTAAATAATGTAATCATTATCATAGTACATTAAGAGGCAGAATGACAACGCAAATTCTCCAGTCACTTCACAAAATATGTAAGATGAACTCCAGCGCAGTGGGAACAGCTGAGAACAGGCAGGATAACCTGTCCTCAAGCCACATAATCTCTGTTCTGGGCAGCTGCCAGCCAAGAATTAACAGCACACACCAAGACAGTGGCAATTCCTTTTTCCTCTTCCAAGTACTTATTTGCCACTACTGCACAAGAAGAGCAATTTCAAATACAGTTGCAGATCAGACTCTGAACTGGAGCTTATTTCCACTGACTTCCATAACACATGATTCCACAGACTCCAGAAGGTGGAAAAGTGAATGTTAACTTTATTCTAAAATACAATTTTATTGCACTGTTGAATATTCTAATTGGTACAGCTTGGTTCTGGAATCTATCTGAAAACACACAGTAAAGTGAACATGGACATTCACATAAAATCTGCCTGTGCACATAGACACACACATACTGCTGATCACAGCTTAAAACTGACCACCTTCCACAGTTATACTTCAGTGCTCACTGGTACTTACTTTCCATCCATGCTGTATTTGCAGGATCTGCAACCCATTTGGCCAGGGCATCATCCTCTTTCTTGCTCTGGTTATCTTCACTTGAAAAAGAGGCCATAAAATAAAAGAACTAAAAGTTACACCACAACATTTTTAAACATCCAAGAAGACAAGACAGTAAATATATTTCTGCCTTCTAGTTTCCACTCCAAGGCTGCTAATTAGTCAAAAATGTTGCTTCAGTATGTAGTTAGGTGATGAATAACTAGCTATTCTAGTTAATAGTCTGACAATTTTAAGTCAGAAAATTGAAAACACTTTCTTTACAATCTTAAAAAATACTCTGCTTTTGAGTTCATCTACCAGAACACAGGAAATTCTCTCAGAAACAGTGACGTGAGAGCTTCTTTTCCATGGTAACTAGGACTAAAGACATTCTGGGGTTACATCAGGAGCCATCAGGCAAAGCTGCTCCCCCTGCTTCACCTGGTGCTGGTGAGGCTGCCACAGCAGCATGTCCACTTTTGGCTTCCCAACATTCCCCTGCTAGAGAGCTGTGGAGAAGCTGAAGCTACCTCTAGAGAGATGTAGAGAAACTGAAGCCAAGGACTAAGGCACAGGGTTTACAAGGAAGGAGATAAGAGACAGAGATTATTTAGTGGAAAGGATGTTATGGGGTGATCCAAGAGTAGCTACAACTATCCAAGAGAACTATAAAGGTGATGCAATCGGGGTTATTTTTTTGTTTGGGCTTGTTTGGGGGGTTTTGGGGCCTTTTTTTTTTAATGCCAGACAAAGGGGGAATGGTCAATAGACTGCCCACTGGGAGATTTGGTTTGGACATTTGGGGAGGTAGGGGGGAAAAGTGGGGAAGGGAAGGTAGTACAGCAGAGAAGACTGCTTGGGGAAGGGGCAGCACCTCCATCTTTGGAGGGTTGAAGGCTCAGCCAGCAAGGCCATTGATCTGATGGAGTATTGGAAGTGGTCCTGCTGAAAGTAGCAGGCTAGACCAAACCTCCAACAATCTGTTGCAGCTGACATTGCCATCACTCTAGAAAAATTCAACTCAGTGTCTTTAAAAATGTCATGCACAGTTACACACACCAGTGCTGATTTTAATACACAATCAAAATTACAGGAGTAAGAAAGTGAAAAAAACCAAACCAACAAACATGGAAGCAAAACACAAGGAAAATAAAATACTTATCAAATGCAAGCTTTCTTAGGAATTAAGGCTTTACAAATCATTACAACATGATGAACTGGCAATCACCTATTCTGAGGGTCCTCCAAGTTTACAGAATTATAATGACATTCTTCAGTTGCTGATGGTGTACCTGTCAAGAAAAAAAAAAGTGCTTGCAATAACATGTCAGTTTGGGTCAAATGGCACATTTTAGCATAAGGAACTGATTTTACTAGATCACTGCTAATGAATAATCTTCTTCCTTGCAATAGTTTTATTCTTACATGTGCTTATAAAAAAAAAAAAGTTCGTTCCCACTATGCATTTTTGAAAGCTAAGTAATTCAAGGACACAGCCATTTGTTACAAGAACTGTTAAGAGAAAATTACAATGCATGATGCATTTAATTTTATCTCTCAAACATACATTCCTCTACAGGTAATAAGGACCACACAAACATTTGTTTTTACTCGACAGTATCCCTAATAGTGGTAAAAAGCAAAGGCTGGAATAAAGGCTGGAATTATAGAAGAATTATAGCTACTGCTCAGCTAAAGAAAAGTATATTCAAAATACAAAAAGGAAAAGGCAGGACATGAGGACCTTTCTTTTTTTTCTGTCTTGACATTAAGCTGTCAACTTGCTCAACTCTGGTTACAAAATCAATCTCCTCTTTCTGTAATAATCCATACTTATTTCCCTTTCTATTTTTCTCTTCTGTCTTAAAATTGTACTAGAAGACAAAGAATTCATCAAATCACAAAGGGAAAAATCCCACAGCAACTCTAAATCCAGAAGAACTGGAAATTAAACTAACAGAAATGCATATAGAAAAGGGAAAAATGGAAGGAATTTTGCCAGGATCTAGGAAAAACAATAAATAGTATGAGAAGAAACCATTTGGCTTGAACACTGAACTCTGGATCTGGAAATTATTTCATTACATTAAAAAGGAATTAGCATTAATCATACTCACCCAGGGTGAGTGCTATACAGGAAAGGCACCTGAGGTTAACCAAGGATTCCCTTTCAAATAAAGTAAGGTGTGTAAATACAGTACCTTCTTCATCTACAGAAACACTGCGTATGATGACAGGACTGCAGTATGCTGGCAGGATCAAAGGTAAGTTGGATGGCACAGCATATCCACAAGGCACAGGAACGGAATATCCACCAGACAGGTTGGGACTTGCACATTCATCTTGGGGGCTTGGTTCTGGTGATGAGGATGGATCCTTATCTTGGATTGGGGAAATATTTATGACTGAGTAGGGATTTACTTTGGCTGGAGTGCCTTCTGCAGCAGGTTCTGATGTTTGCAGCTTCTCAGTGTTTTCTAAATTTTCAGCTCCTTTAGTTGAAAGATTAAATAAAAATACAAAGTTTTAGTTTTCATACCTGTTCAAGCCACTCTAATAGCTCTTTGCAAGTATGCTAAACACTGACCTGATCTTTACTATACAAGCTGCTTACAACCTATGACTCAAAATTCCCACACAGTAGTGCCAAGCTCCCCATTTTACCAATGAGGAATGCAACAAGAGCAAAACAAGATGAGTTACAAAGATACCTATGGAAAAACAGTAACTTGACTGACATAAGCATGAGTCAAAATAGTCTTAAATCATAAAAGTTAAAATCTGGATTCTAGACTAATTTGAATCTTACAAACACAAACACAAGAAATATTTTAGGCGTAGTCATGAGGACAAGAAAAGTCATGGAGGGACATTCCTCAAAGAGCAGTCCTGAAAATGCTCGGTTAAGAAAGGGAGGAATAAAATAACTTCACAAGTTTTCCTCTTTGAAAATGTATTGTTTTCTGTTATAGAAAGTTCCCAGTATTTTTTGAGACCAGCTGAGGTACAGCAGAACCACAGAGTCCTCTGAAGGGAACTGCAGAACTGTATCCCAAGTGATCAAATCATTTTAAGCTGTAAGCACGACTTCACAATAAGGGTGAGCAAGCAACAGATGCTCAGGGAAAGATGGTGTTTAAGTTCCAGGTTGTCAAACTGCACAGTACCTGAAGAGTTACCCATCTTTAATTGCCATAAGCACAGTGAATCTGTTTACAAAAGGAAATTGGATTAAAGTAAGCAAAATCAGCGGTTAACAATTTGAGCAGAATACAGCAATTTCCAGACTACGCCTCAGCACTGGGAACATCCGCATCTGTCA
Organism: Passer montanus; assembly: GCF_014805655.1. NCBI lineage: Eukaryota > Metazoa > Chordata > Aves > Passeriformes > Passeridae > Passer > Passer montanus. The sequence goes on from NW_024368152.1 coordinate 2,279,054, forward strand.
TAAAAAATGTTTTAATATTTAGCAAAACTTCTGTTTATGAACAAAATTCATACATTCAAACTCAATTTAGTTTTATGCACAACATCTGAAGCTCAGCAACCAGAAAGTTTAGCTGTGAAACAGCTTACCTTACATGCTGTGAAACTGCATGTTTCACAGCTAAACATGCTGGTTGTCATCAATGTTCCTTAAGACCAGCAAGGATATACAGTTTTCCTGTAGCATTACACTCAGTCTACGTCCAGTGCATTGGTTTGGACATCACACTTTAATGGGAAACCTCACAGGAACTACATATGATGGTCACTTGCCCTGCCAGATCTACCATGACTGTAACTGGCAGGAACATTCAAAACACTTGCATGGTATTTGCACGTGTGAGAGACTGGACTGTGACTCAAAACAAACTGACCATTTTCAGATGTGCCTGGGCGCTTTGCTGAGGCCAGGTTTGCAAGCCCGCAAAGAGAAGACAGTGAGCTTTTGTGTGTGTAATGACAAACCAAGACAGAGGGGGTGAACTTCCCACCACCAGAGGCTACAAACTGAGCTCTGAGACAGACCTTGGGGAGAGGCCACCCAAATCATGGCCAAACTGCCCTCCCTTACCCACACACCTTCCTCACAGGGAAGGTCACATTCACACAAGGCTTGCTGACATTAGAGGCAGCTGTCTTAGAAGAGTTCATAAACTCTCAACTACCCCTGAAGTGCCACCTACTCATTTCTGATGCACTCATTTCTGATCAAAAGACAGCGTAGAACTTTGCCCTCGCAGAGGAGGTGCTTAGATACTCCCACTGAACCTGAGGGTGTATTAACTCAGCAGACTTTGTATTTTATGGGCTTTTTCCCCCACCTCTGACAAATAAAGACTTTCAAATTGTCACTTCAGTTAAGTGTCATCATAGATCCATGGCCGGTGACTATGTATCTTCCTACTCTTTCCCTTTCTTTCTCTTTCTTCCTTCCTTCCTTTTGCCTTATATGTTTCCTTAAGCAGGTGGTATTTTATGCTTTGATATTGCCATATTACTTTATATAACAATAACCAAAATGGTTACATATATGCTTTCCATTACAACCAAATAGTTCCAAAATAAACCCAACATGTGTATATTTATAGACACCAATTTTTCAGTGTTGCTCCACTCTAATCTGCTCCAAGAGAACCATTAAGAAGAACATGAGTTACCCTCAGAGGTGGGTCATAACACCATGGAAAACTTTAAAATAAAGTACTGTTATTGCGCTGTCAGGAAAAGGCATCCTATGATCACTCTTGACTATGTAGCCCAGTGGAGGTACAGACCAACAGACTGACTTACCTGCAGCACCAGCCTCTTGGTGCTCTATGTAATTTCCAGGACCAGGAATAGGTGGTACAAGGGCTTGCCTGTCTGCTTCTGGTATCTCATCTCCACTATCAAAATCAAACTGTTCTCCCTCATCCTCCTCTTCATCATTCGGGCCCGCGGCTTTTGGTTCACGCTCTAGAACTGTGCAGAAAGACACACCTTTGTTTGTTTGCTCTTAACAATGATTGCATGGGACCAGTAAATGCTTCACATTACAAATGAAGCTTACACAATGAACCCTTAGATTTTTTAGGTTACTGGAACAGAACAAAAGTTGATTGATATCTTGATAACCTCATGCAGTTTTCAATAAATCCTTTAGTGCAAACAAGGAAATTATTTGGAAAGAAATAAACAAGTAATAATGCAAATACTCTTGCTTTTTGCCATAATGAGCCAAAAGATTCTTAGAAAAACACTTAAACAGCCGATTTTTGAACAAGAAAACTTCACAGATTAATTTATTTGCAAAGAGACTTTGCAACTTTAACACTTTAAGTCATTTTTCCTTTCTGACTGAAACTCCTTATTTTTCCCAAAATGTCCAAATACCAGTGGCAATCACACTTAGTTCACACACTCCAACAGAGACCAGCAGATTTGTTTTCCTACTCCAATCTGAGATAGTTTTGAACCATGCAACATGCTATTAGCCCTATTACCCCACACACACGCATTCTGGTGGAGGGAGGGTGTGGAACCTTTGAGGCAGTAATGGCTGAAATAATGACACCCTAATATGGATAGGAAGGGTGGGTTTGGGTTTTTTTCCTCTTTGCTTGTGAAGATACTGTAGTACAGATTTGGCACTGTACAAGGGGCTGGGGAGAGGGAACAGGAAGAAGTACACAGAACCCCATACTACTGGGAAAATCCCATGAAAATGTAAATCCCTTCATGTACCTACAGCATAAAACAATATCCTAAAAAAGGCAAAGGTGTCAATACATAAGCATGTCACAAAAATTTACCTGAAGGTGATAAGTTTCCCCCCCTCCATCCTCAGGTAACACAAAATGAAAAATAAGTCTTGCAAAAATGATTGGACCTGCTGCATCATGATGATGTCATCAGCTATCCTACCATCCAGAACACATTTTTTATCTTTATGGTAAAACCCACAACACCCCAAAGCTCTAGATTGCTTAGATTGTCATGGTAATCAGCATTCCTGCCAAGGCTTCTGTTTCTTCAGGCAGGCTGAGCCAGCACATTTTACCACAGCCACAAATAACAAGACCTTTCACGCAGCCTCTCTGCTGGAGAAAAAGTGAACTAATTGCAAAAATAGTACAGAACAAAAAACCCGGATTATCCTGCATTTATTGTCATGTGTTATGGCTGAGGCAGCAGGATATTTAATTTAATTTTGATGAACTCCTTTCAAAAATTCTTTTGTATGAAGTCAGGCTTCTCATTTTTGCTTTGTCCATTAGCAATTCCTCTTTTCCTGAAAGATGCAAGAAATTCTTCAGAGCTCTTCCAAGTGATTAAAGACAAACATGGCATTCTTCCTGATTCAGCATCCAACTGACTAAACTGTAATATTTGTTGCTTGACTGTGGTAGTAGGGAAAAGAAAGAAAAGAGGGGAAAATGTCTTTTCAACATTAGTAAAAAAAATTTAAATTGGGCGTGCCACCTAATTTTTTTTTCTGTTATGGCTGTTAACACTGCCCCTCTTTATTAATTTCAAAACATTTACTTTGCATCATAGATAAATAAGACACAGAACCTGATAAATGGGCACTACAGCCTGGAAAGATTCCATAATCACATCGCTAATGGGACAGCAGGTTAAGATTACAAAAAGAGACAAAAAAAGAAAGAATACATTGTCTGTCAGAAAGAGTATACAGACGACAAACAAACATTCTCAGTTTAGAAAGTTCTAAAACTGTATTTCAGCTTTGCATTACTTCTACATTTGCTTAATTCTGCAGGCATAAAATTTAGCCTTTTAAATTTAAAGATACCCTCTATCTCATATTTAATATTCTCCTTAAACTTTTAATATCAAGGACATACTATTGCAATTGATGGAAAAAGTATTTTAATTACAAAAAAAAAAAAAAAAAAAAGAGGATAGGGGCTTTTTGCTCCAACTTAAGAGCTGATCAGAACTGCAGATAAATACAGATTATGTAACACCAAAAAAAAGACAAACTCCTGTTTTGAAAACACCTATTTTCCACAATTCTTTGTGTTATGTCACAACAACACAGAGACAAAAGCTCTTTTTAAGTGCTACAATTAGGAAGACAGACAGCAGTGAGACTCAGGCTGAATCTGGCTACTAAACACCACCAAAGGTCTTGCAAAATTTCGTGCTCATGAAGAAAACACCAGTTGCTCCTACCCTTTATCTGCAAATCAAAAGGATCAAGACAAATAGTGCATGAGAATTGTCTTGCAGAAAAAAAAAAGGGGGTGGGGGGAAGAGGGGGAGTCTGGTGAGGCTGTGTGTGTGTGTGTGTGTGAGGAGGGAATTTTCAAAGGCACCCTCCCTTGCAAAAAACACAGAGGACAGCTTTTTTTGACATAACTTTAAAATGCACTAAATTTTTTTCTGAAGTAATAATCACACAATGATCAGAATGACAGAGTCTGTCTGGAATTACTTCAAATAATTAAATTAGTTACTAAAAATTCAATTTTCCCCTTCACCATTATTCATATCCTTAGTTTTATGTGCACCAACCAGTGCAATGAGAATACAAAAATTGATTGAACTTGTTCATCTTATGGCAAAACCACTCCGAGAGCTCTTTAAATGCTTTGGGGAAATTCTCACATTTCTAAAAATTTCCATTTGGAGTTTTCAAAACAGAAAAAAAATCTGATATAATGGAAACATTGTCTTCAAGTTAAATTAAGTATGAAGGGGCTAATTTAGAATCAGAAAAAGGAGTACATGTTCTCATAACTGTGCACAGCACACAGATTTATGACTTTTTCTGTGCTTTGTTATCCAGTGAAATGACATTTGTTAAGTTTACTTCAGAAATAAGCTCACTTAAGTTGTATTTACAGAGACTTGCTGGGGCATAAGCAAATTTAAAAACGTTTGGTTGCTCTGCCAACTGCAAAGCATTCTTGGCACCCTTTGCCTTCCCATCCACTAACTAAGGAGTTAAAGGAATGACATTAATTTTAAACCCAGATTAAGTCAGCGAAGCTTCATTAATAGTTTTCTTAAACAGTTTATTTTAGTGACATAGAAGTAAGATAAAATAGATCTGCACTTACTATCAAGCGCATTTTGAATACAAAATGAACACACCTGAAAAAAATAAAAACACCCCAAATGTCCGTCCCCCCTTGCAGTCTCTTAGATCCATGACCACTCAGAAGAAGTCAACTGCAGAAGTCAACTTTCTTCCAAGAAAAACCATGATAAAGGAAGAATGAAATAGAACCCCAAGCAGAAACAGTTCAGCAGTCTGGGGCATGGTAACAATAAACCTGGAAGCCCTGGACATAAACAGGCATGCTGCCACCAAGAAATATAATACTTTATATTTTAAGATTTGAAAAATATTTTTAGAAGTGGAAGCCTTCTCTATAATTAAAAATGTCATACTTGCAATCAGTTATACTCCTTTTTTTTCTAAAGTTCACAGGCTATTATGGAACAAAAATCAGAAATGTATCTATTATATTTAAAGAACTCAATAAATATTTTCAGTCGCTTCTACCATACAACTGATGAAGGAAATAAGTGTACAATGCTTTAAATGGCATATATCTAATTATTATTTAGTGAAAAAATAATAATAGCATTGAACTTAAAACACACTGGCAGGAGTTGCCTGGTCTTATTCCAACATGAAGTTTTAAAACATTTATCTTTTTTATTCATTATTTTGGATTCCAACAAAACACTTAGGACTGCAAAGACCTACCTTCCTTTCAAATGAATTCCTCAAATATTTCAACTTTCTACAAAAACTTGAATGTCTTGAAATACACAAAACTTATCAGTAAAAAAATACTTTAAAATGTTGCTATCCAAGAATATTTTGAGGTAATATAAAATTTGCTACTCACACAGGTTACAAGTCAAAACAAACTGCCAGACATAGCAATCTAAATCCTTATTATCCTCGATACATTCCAGACACTTCTCTGATGAGATACCCTTCCTTTTACAGACCTGTATTTCTAGAAATTAAAATCTGCCAAGCTCCTTATGGAAGTGTACAATAGAAATAAGTATTAAAAGCATGCAGATACCAGGAAACAACTGAATTTTTCAAGTTACCACTATTTTTGTAAAGCTAACCATTTGGGGCCAAACACACCCTGCTGACTGTATTCCAGGATGAAAGGGCTCTCAAGCTGTTCCCTCTTTATTTCAGAAGAGATTTCATAGCAGAGGCTTGGTGTTTGTCAGGATATTGAAGCTTGTGCTAGGAAACACTCATGCCAGCAGAAGCTTCCAGATTTGACCAACTTTGTAACATAATAGCTGCCTCAAATTCAGCCGGAACTTGCAGACAGGTTTCAGGAAACTTGGTCGCCACCGGGCAACATCTTGTTTCTCCCAGTTTGAAAGCACTGCTCAGGCTGCAGTCCTAATGCTAGAAAGCAACAAGGTATTTTCAACTCACTCATCTCCCACTTGTGACCACTAATTCTTTAGTTCCAGGAGAGAAAAATGCAGTTAAATATTCTTTCACTCTGGTACTCAGCTGCCCTTCCTCAAAGGACACCTGCACCAGCACCTGTGCAGGGAGAGCAGCAAGGTGCAGGGCAGGAGGGACCTGCAGGAGAAAGGCTGACCTGTACGAGCACTGGCACTTCACTGACACTTCCCAGAGACACAGGACATCCACCAGCACACCACTGGCATCCACAGATCACCTCCTCACACAGGTGGAAAGTATCTCTTTTTCTGGGGAAAAATAAACATCTAGGACAAACTGTGCATGCAAAAACACGCAAGTGAGCACTCCTTCCCATGGGAAGTGGGTCGGAGCCAAGGACTTTCCCTTTGCACTCATTTGCACCCATTCCCCTTCACTCACAGCTGTGCTAAGCTGGCACTGCAGGGAGCCCAGGTCCTTGTGGTACAAGCACGCTGCTAATTACACACAGCTCGCACACACATCCAAAGCATGACCACAATGTCAACATTACCAGTCTCTGTGGAAAACAGTTACAAAAAAAACCCCCAACCAAACTAAAGAGCATACATTCATGCAAAAATTGTTTCCAGTGATGGAAACAAAAGCAAAACCACATGAATTAACAGGCTTTCCCTGCAAATAAATAACAAAGAAATAAGTACAAATGCCTCTTTAGTATTTTGCAAATACACACACTACATGCTAATTATGTTGTTGAGCATGCACAACAGATATTGTTCTTCTGGATAAAAAAACAAATTCAAAACCAGAGTCAGAAGAGTAACAAATCTGCCTGCTCACGTTTCAGAAAGCCTGCTAACAACAGTATGCCTAATACCAAAAAAATTGCATTCCTTGAAATAAAGCCCAGGTCTGTGGATGTTAGGAGAGATTTACAAATAGCAAAAACCCTGAAGTTTACAAACTACTCACAGTGCTAAAAATTTAAGTCTTAATTACCTAAAATTTAAAAGAACTGAACTGCAAAAACTCAAAAGTCTAAAATAACAGCATTAAGACATGAACAACACTGTCCAGACAAAAGCATCAGCAACACCAGCAGACTTGTACTCCTTAGTAAAGCCTCAATGTGCTTTTCAGCGCTGGCTACCTGATAACCAGGAGGGCAGCTACGTAAAATCAGTGTTTTATGGTCATTTACTTTAAATACTCAGCACACTGGCATTGCCTGCCACCACTAGAAATACAGATCAAGTGTGGTCCTGAGGATGTATTTTGCACTTCAGCACCATATTAGCACATTCTGACATACGAATTTCCAAGAAATACCAAAAAATTTTGCTGGTGCTGTAAGGACAGCCTGTACAGATGTTATTTGGAATTCTGCATAACTACATGAGAGATCCCTCTCTCTACTAAAATCACCTACCCGTATTAAAGGCTACTAGCTTTCCATCAGTATTTAAGGAATATCAATACACTTAACCCTTAGTACCCCAAAGTCACCCATCTGAATTGGTATAAATGCCACCAGACAGCTGAGCTGAGGTACAATGGGTCTGCTGATGGTGGCTGTGCAGCCAAGCTCAGCCTCAGCTACTGCGCACATGACCCGCTGAACTCACCTACAACGTGCTGCCAAATGGACAATCCACACAGGGAACAGGAAAACCAGAGAGCTCCAACAAAACAGAAATAAAACAGCAGAGGACTACAAAGTCATTGAGAAAATTAAATATCCAGCTCTGGCGCTGCAAGCAGGTTGGCTAACCACAACATATAAATGATATACAAAGGAAAAACAGAGAACTTTTCTAGAAAATGCGGTTTTGACCATGTAGTTGACAATTTTCCAAAAAAAAATAACCTTTTTTAAGGAAACTTCCACCAGTGAGAGCAGTCTGGCTTGTTATTTATTTCTATATTTCTTTTTTCTATCAGTTATTAACTATTAATATCTAGTTTTCCAAATAATTACTCTTGCTTTGAAGCAATTGCCATTTAATGCTTTGAGGCATATGCATTTCTCTAATACAGTCTATTTAATTCTAATTAGCAATATAAAACAGCTGAATCATCCAGCAATACCTTGGACTAAAAGCTTTTTAAAAGTAATTGGGAACCCTATGAATAAGAAGGCAGGCAGACACACTCTGGAGATCTAAAACAGGGAGCAGGAGATCCACCTCTACAGAAAGAAAACATACAGCTCAGGTGCATAAACTGACTATCATACTAAAGAAAAGCTGAAACCCAATCAGAGCAAAAGCTTGAGGTTTTAGGTCTTGGATCATTCTAGCAACATCTTCCTACCAGGATGACACAGTCTGGTTAAGAAGTTAGCAAAGGACTTGACTTCATTTTTGGATCATGTTTTTCCCTCCACCTTGCCAGCAACTGTACGTACTTCCTAGGCTGAACCTTTGGACGACTTCGGCAAAGGGATGCCTAAATCCTGGATCATTGGTCCAGGCTGAACAACCTTCTGTCCAGCAATGTCCACACTTAAGCACTGACTGGGTCCCCCCAAAAGCGCCACTTAGAACACCTAAAAGCCTCTGACTCCCAAAGGCTGCTGACACTGCTCAGCCACCTCCACAGCAACAGCCCAGGTGGGTCAGAAGATGCAGGCAGCTCCAGGATTCTGGGTGTCCTTTTGGACACACACTGCCAAAGGTTCCTTGTTCCCAACAATTACAGCTCCTCGAACACTCCAAGCACTAAGTGCAACCTGTTCACATGTTTAAAAATAATTAAGATTTAACTATTTGTGTTTTCCCCTTGACAAATTCTGGTACTAAAAAAAGACACAAACTAGGTACTGAATTTTACTGCAATTTACTGTATCTTTTACTAAAAACAGTATAAACCAGAACAAAATGGTTATGTCCTATAAATCCAGGACAATACTGGAAATACTTTGGATTTCAGCTGGCTTCTTACCTCCTCATTTCTATGATTACCCTTTCATCCAGCCTAAAGAGCACTGATCAGATAGACTGATTTGTAAACTCAGCATAACATATGCAAAAAATGACAAATCCATTATCTCCTCAATGAGGAGGAAGTTTTACAGCATCCTTTTATTACTTTAAATTATTATTTGAACAGATCTTTATCTTCTTTTCCCTAACATGGTAATGTCAAGTTTTATCTCAAAAAAAAAAAAAAAAGCCAGTGGAATTCAAGCAAAGTCATGAAAACAGTAATTCTTACATCACTGAACTCTGAGAAATCCTATTTTACAGTATCATTTCAACACACCTTCTACCAGAAATTCTATCACCAGTGGATACTGGGCTACAATGGTGTTTCCTTGGGACCTTTCAGTCCAACAGCCTCAGAGCCCTTCTCACTGCCCCTTTGCATTAGCCATGGAGAGGGAAGGAAGCTCTGTCTTGGCCCCAAGACTGGTCAAAGAAAACCACCATAAGCAAACATCAGCATTCAGACCTTCAGCCAGTCCAGATGAAAGTCAGGGAGAAATTTCTTCCAATATGAAAAGTCTTGTTAAGAATTGGTTTTGTGTATTTGTTTTCCATGGCCAGGTTTTGGTGGTCCAGGGGCTACAGTGGTGAGTACTGTGGTGAAAAGCTGCCAGAAGCTTCCCCCATGTCCAGCAGAGCCAATGCCAGCCAGATCTGAGAGAGCTGCTGGGGGGAAAATGAATTCCATCTCAGCCAGACCCAATACAGTTAGCAAGTGCTCTTCTCATGCAAATATGAATGGGTCACCATCTGATATGCATGGGAAAACAGCAATGCCAGCCAAAGTCAATTTTACTTTTACTTCCCTTTGCAACACAGGAGACTGATAAGATCCTCTGGACAAATTACACTTAACCAATTCACTGCTCCCAGGGCACCACCTGCAGTTCCTTCTGTTCCCCCTGCCAACATACTGAATGGGGAAATAGAGAGACTGGGAAGTCACCCATCAGTTGGCATACCCATGGCACAGGAGCACAGGCATCTTCCCTTCCAGCCCCTAGAGAAACTTCTACCAGCATAAGGTTATCCAGAAGGTTGTCCAGAAACTATCATGCTTTCACCTAAACAAAATTATTGAGCTAAACAACAGATCATTTAACAGTAAGACATATTCTTGCAACAACCCTTCTTTTACCTACTAAATCATCTTCTGTATTCATTCTAATGAAAATATGATAAGGCTAGAAAGATTATTTCAATAAGGAAGAAAAAAGAAAATCTATACCAGGGGTTGGAAGAGTCTTCTGCCAAAAATTGTTAACAAGTATGTTTTCCTCAGATTACTAGGCACAGTTTCAGTTCCTCCATGCAGGAAAAGCAAGCAGCACCTAATAAATGTCTCACTCAAAAATTCATACACTTTATTTAAGTTGTTATAATACACACAAGCTTTTATCTGAGACAAGCTCATGAACAAGGTAAGAGAATTACAACAATTTATTAAAACTGTGAATCTTTCTGTAAACTCTAGAGTAGAATCATTACAGAGGCTTTAGGCATGGTTAGGGAATATTTATTGAGTTCAGTGAAACAGAATCAAAAAAACTCCAAAAATAAAAAATTTCTCAGTTCTTTGCCAGCAATTTATTCCTGCCAGTGAATGACAGATAGAAGTCCTAAAAAGACAAAAGAAGTATAGAAAACAAATAACCCCCCCTTTTCTTACATGTTGGCTCACTGAAATTAAAATTTCAGAGCTTAATTTCAAGTGTTCATTGAAAGAATACCCCAAAATCAGCATAAATTCCTTTACAATTTTTGAGGTTTTTTTAAGCAATCAACACTGGTTACCACCAACCAATGATCAAGTTTTGCTGCAATCCCTGAAAGGCCTTTATCTCATCATCAACTACTCTTTCTGATTAAAATGTCTGGGCCTTGCCCCTACACAGACCTCACAAGTAAAGTCAAGTCACCTTAAAGAGCAGCTGAGTAAACAGGAAAAAACCCAACAAAATAATTACATCTTATTATCCAGAAAGAAAACACTAAATATTATCAAAGAAATTAAATCACCCACCAAAAAAATCCAGAACAGTAACATGATTTAATATGTTCTAAACATCTAGCAAAGTTTTTACCATTTTTCTTCAAAATAAAATATGATCTATGTATACAGTGTTTTCTTTGTTGCTACTAAAACCAAAAATAAGCTATTTATCAATCTATTTATGTTCTTTCTATTTTTTTTTCCAACACTCAAATATATCTGGCTAGAAGAAAAAATACGTTATTAGGAGTGACATGTGACACCATAAATGGTTTCTGCAAAGGGAATTTTCTTGTTACTCTTCATTACACAGCTTGTCTGAATTGTCACATAAAATAATTAATCCTTACCTTAAACAAAGCATTGTCCTTCATTTACTGAGAGAAATGTGACCTTTAGAAATAAATAAATTGTTCTGTTACAGATGGGATGTCAGAAACCAGCAAGCTATTGCCAGTTTCAAAAACAAGGAGCCATTCATAACTACAATTCATATTCTGTTCTCATTCTCCTGAAATCTTGGCTCCCTTTTTACAATCATTTGTAACTGTCTGTATGCTGAAAATAGATACCTAACAATATTGTTTAGCCCAAGACCAACTCCCTTCATATCTGCAGCTTAATTTAAGCAATGCATTATTTCCCCAACTACAGTAAATAAATACAATCTTAGGGTCTTCAATGTTCTGTACTTTCAGAAACTAAATCATAAAACATACAAGTCCTTCTCTTGCCAGTATTTAAAAAGCCCACTTTAACCACCTATTGTCTCAGTCACAAAATTAGCTGTTTAAATCTGTTAAAACATAAATAAACTATGAATTTTTCACTAAATAGTAAAAAAGGTACCTAAATAATCTGAAAGAGATACGTATAGGATACAGAATAAAAAGCAGCTCCCCGGCCGAGAAATAAGTCGTCTCTATAGCAATACAAAGCAACTCACCAGCAGCTCCTTACTGAAGACAACTTTTTTATAATTTGGTGGGTTTTTTGTTGAGCTTCAGTTTTTTGGGGTTGGTGGAGTTTTTTTTTGTTTGTTGGTGGGGTTTTTTGTTAAAGGGTTTTGGGGTTTTTTTGTTATAATATGTAAGGTCATCCCAGTGGAAACTTTTATGAGAGCACAGTTCACAGTTCAGTTATGAGAGCATACTTACTCTTACCCAAGGACTCAGGCCAGACTTCCTTCTCAGGGACAGAGGAGCAAGGACTATTTTAGTGTTCTGGCCCTGACAGGGAAACAACAAAAATAACTGCGGAAAGACACAATCACGGCACTCAGACGCATACAGGATATCCAGATTTAAGTCCTTGGTCTCCTTGTTCTACATGTCTCCATATCAGGACCAAAGAAATATCCCACTCATAGGTCTAGAGAAGTGATTTTTTTATATAAAAAGGTGTATAAAATTGGTGTCTAGGAGATATTTTTAGTCTATTACCAATTTCAGAAAAAAACAACTTCATTTCAAAGAACATCTTAAATCGCAAACTTCAGCATGACAAGGCTTCTTATCTAGCTTTACCCAAGGAACTGGGGACAGTGGTGTGGGTGAGTGAACATCCAGCTCTCCACTATACTTGGTCCTTAAGGACACCTCCCACACTTCTCAAATGAAGATGATTCTCTCTCAGGTAGAGAGAATAGTTGGCAATATTATGAAGACTATGCATTCAAATTGATTCTCACTATGCCCTTGTACAAACACTGAAATTTCAGTATTTCACATTAGAATTTTAATGTATCATTTGAGTTCATTTTTTATAAAAAAGAAAAGTATGCTAAGTAGGAGGATATACACCCGATGCTTTCTAATAGTTTTCACAGAGAAATCATGTGAGGCATAGTGCCGTGTACCAGAAAGATTGAGAGACAGACATATTCAGAGACAATGAAACTGCAAAACTAAGCCTCCTTGACACAAAGTACGCCCAGTTTCCTTTGGGCAAGAAGCCGTTTCTCAGGTAACCATTGTGCCTGGCAAATAAACACAGGTTTCCTTTGGAAACAGGCTCTGATAAACACCTCTTGAGTCCTCACTTCAAGAAAAGGGCTTCGATTTTGCAAGATCACTAGGTATTCTCCAAGTAGAGGACTGACAAACTGCCAGACATGCCACCTCCTAATAAAGCAGTAATTGCACAACTATAGGCCATCACACATAAACATCACCCTAACGTTAACAACCAGCCTCCAGTCCCAGTTATTCAGTGTGAAGGTAAGTCCTGCACACAACAGACTCAATGTGATGCCACATTCTTAGAACTACCAGCTTTGTAATTGTTCCCTCCACAGTCTGCAGTCCACAGCATATCCTCTTCTTGTCTAAATGGGTTTGGTAAAGGACACTCCATTACAGCAACCAATTAAAAGCATAATTACAATTTACAGCCATTATAAAACCTGCCATTTTCACTTAGCTTTCAAGAAAGGAATTTTTCGTTGACAGAACAAGAATTATCCTCTACTTTATTTCACAAGATAGCCATGGAATTCATTTATGCAAGGAATTCTAAATACCTGCACTTCATACCAAAATTCACATGTACGGACACACTAAAGAAGGGAACACAAGCTAGCACTATCATTGCAAGTATCCATTTTGGAAGTACTTTTTTGGATTTTGCTCTTAGCCAAGGAAGCCTTTGCATCCACCCCACTCCAACTGTTCCCTGTTTACTAAAACATGCATTCCCTCGAAATACACAAAGAAAAATACTAGGAAATTTTTAACCATGGCTAGAAGAAGAAGAAGAAGCTCTTTTTAAAGCAATCTAGAGGACAAAACACACAGGCAATAATTTTTCCACTTGAATTTGCTCTGAGGTAGGAAAGGTAACCAGCACAGACTTGTCACTACCTGATTAGCAATGCATGAATGGAATGTCCAAACACCTATGAACAGGTAAGTTGCATAAACATAATAAATTAAAACAAATAAAATATGTTACATTCCATTCTTTTGTCACGTGTAGTTTTTCCTTATCAAGTAGTGGCAGAAGCAGCCTCACTATTGACATTTACTGCATTTTAGCTCAAGCAAGGTACAGATGGCTATGGCTAATGAAAACACATTATTTAACATTTCATCTATTTTCCTGCAACACCCCCATGACAAAAATGAAAGTTTACTATTATTCTTCCCCTTTGCATGCATTAAAAAACTGATAAAAAATAAGTGCAGAGAATTTACCTGGCAAAACCATAGAAAAATTAATTGTCAAGAATAAAGTTGAGATTTATAGTGCAAAGTATATACTTGTAGATAGAAAGGAGCCCACATGACTTTCAGCACTACAGCTATCTTTGTTAAGACAAACTATAAGTAAACAAAAAATTCCCACAATATCATAAAAACTTTCTTTTTAAAAAAGCAATTTATTTTACCTGTGGGCCCAGTGTGGGATTTTAGAATCATTATGTCAAAAGTAAGAACTTTTTTTAATGGTGTAGCAAAGGGTTCTGCACCCAACAGGAATCTCATCCCCACTATGAGCTAGGATAACCCACCCATGTGCCCACTGTCCAAAGGCACTGACAGATGCTGCTCACCCCTCCTGAACAGACACATGGATGGCCACTGTATATGCAGGCAAAATAAGCCTTCATTTGTTAGTTGTTATGTATATTTGCTGTCATACTTAGCCCTAAAATCCTCACTTCTTTTCTGCCTGCAGAACAGGCAATGAGAATTAGCTAGATTGTGAACTAAAATGCCTTTAATGTCATTATCACTCATAACCCCTTTAATAGGTTTTTAAATTCTTCCCCTTTGCATGCATTAAAAAACTGATAAAAAATAAGTGCAGAGAATTTACCTGGCAAAACCATAGAAAAATTAATTGTCAAGAATAAAGTTGAGATTTATAGTGCAAAGTATATACTTGTAGATAGAAAGGAGCCCACATGACTTTCAGCACTACAGCTATCTTTGTTAAGACAAACTATAAGTAAACAAAAAATTCCCACAATATCATAAAAACTTTCTTTTTAAAAAAGCAATTTATTTTACCTGTGGGCCCAGTGTGGGATTTTAGAATCATTATGTCAAAAGTAAGAACTTTTTTTAATGGTGTAGCAAAGGGTTCTGCACCCAACAGGAATCTCATCCCCACTATGAGCTAGGATAACCCACCCGTGTGCCCACTGTCCAAAGGCACTGACAGATGCTGCTCACCCCTCCTGAACAGACACATGGATGGCCACTGTATATGCAGGCAAAATAAGCCTTCATTTGTTAGTTGTTATGTATATTTGCTGTCATACTTAGCCCTAAAATCCTCACTTCTTTTCTGCCTGCAGAACAGGCAATGAGAATTAGCTAGATTGTGAACTAAAATGTCTTTTAATGTCATTATCACTCATAATCCCTTTAATAGGTTTTTACGAGAGTTAGCAATGGCAAACCAAAAAAATATACAAGTTCCACTAGTTTCAGAAAAGCTTTTGTAGATGACAGAGAACTCACAGAATATTCTGAGCTGGAAGGGACCCATAAGGCTCATCATTGTCCCACTCCTGGCTCTGCACATGGTCACCCCAGAATCATACCATGTGCCTGAGAGCATCAACCAAGCACTTTTTTAACTCTGTGAGGCTTGGTGCTGGTCCCTGGGGAGCTTATTCCAAACCCCCCCTGCCCCTTTCCCCTCCACTCCCCTCCTCCAAGAAAAGTATCAATTGACATCGATGCAAGATTAGGTAGACAAGAGTCTCAATTTATGTTTACTAAATCTAATCCCAGCCGCTTAAGAACTGACATGTCTGAAAATAAGGACATGATACACATAGTTCTACATGTCACAAAAACCTCTGCCAAGAAAGAACTTGAATTCTGGAAGAGCGCTGAACTGCGTCACCCTGAAATCTTGTCAGAGTATCCATCCCACAGCTGAAATGCTGCACAAAGTTGGAGCTGTTGCCGCAGTTATTGGCTGTCTTTGAAAAACGGCAGCCTCTGCTCAAGTGGAAATATTGATTCCTTAGGGATGGCTCTTCCCCTACAGTACTACACTGCTTTGGAGATGGATTATCCCATAGAGACAGTTTCACAGTAACTGTCACTAAACAAAACTGAGCTAAATTCAGGGTCCTGACCATATGGATTAGGACATGGACAGCAGAGGAATTGCTGCCAACAATAACCGCAGTGATATCTCAGAGCATAAATGAAACTGCCAATAATGTTGGCCAGAAATCTAACCCATTAAAAGCTGATTTCACAAGTTTCTGCTTCTTTCACGTTCCCAACTCCCTAGGCAGTATCTAGTAACAGACCTCTATCTGAGACAGTGCCTAGAGAGAAAGCAGCTCTGATCTAGAATGACAATTCCCAAATTCTAGAGAGTTACAGCTGAACAAAACTAAGATTAAATTTGCTTTTATACTCAAATGGCTTCATGTAAGTTCTGTGTGAACATTAAGTGAAATGTCTTATAGGCAATAATGTATATTATTTATATATATTAATAGATACATCTATCAATATATATAATAAAGTGCAAGTCCATAAGTAATATTATCCTATATAAGGAACAAAAAATCACTACCTATATAAACTATAATAGCAACTTAACTGAAATAAAAGCAGGTTCAACCACAGATCTCCAAAAGTTTATGTTTTGGGATGACCAGAACAAGCACATAATACTTCTATGAAGTCTCTCAACATCCAGCTACCAAAAGCCAAATACTACTCCTGTTAAGTATTAAAATATGTAGTAACAAGCGCTACACAATTATGCATTTACAGGAAATCAAACAGGATTAAAAAATCACCACATGCAATGTTCTCTTTGAGCATAAACATAAAAGGCAGTGAGACAGTGTCTTTGTATATCCTGCCTTTGTGCTCTCATAAACCTAGGTTACACCAGAGGCCATCCAGCTACCAGGACATAACAGGCAAGGGTCACTGAGTGTTAACCTTACACGAGCCCATTAGTCCAGCATCCGCAATGCTCTTCTGTGTCTGTGCTCTGACTACAAGGAGTTGCCATAGAAAACACGTATTTTCAGATTTAGACTGTGAAGACCAATTGCTCCAAGGCTTCTTCCCATCATGTTCCAACTACACCAGCAAGTGAAGTCCAAAAACAAGAGAGGGTAGATGACAGGAGCTCATGTTTCAACAGCATACCACTAGGACCAAGCCTTAGGGTGATATGGGGAAAGGGAATGTTGCAGAGGTAAAATCTCTGCTGGAAAGATAATCAAATTCTTACAGAAAAATTGGCTTTAAACTCCAAACTATTTCAATTACCTTCTGGTGGTGGCGGAGGGAAATCCTCTGTGTCCATTCTAGTATATCCACCGCACCTTTAGCAGGCTGGAAAACTCTGCAAAAATGAAGGGAACATGTTTTGTAGATGAACACAATTTCCAAATATTGAGACACTCCTTTTCAATTTGGCCAAGCTCATACCTATTATCTAATTCCATTATGGAAGAGAGGAAATTTGCCTGGCTTCTTGCTTCAATATGAATACAGCCCAAATTTTTCTGTTCTCAGCCCTCAGTATTGGAGCCAATTATTTTAATGATCTCAGTAAGCCAGCTGAAGTAAGATGAAGTTTTTAAACTATTTTGTACTCTGCAGTTCCCACTGTGACAATCACAAGGAGATTACTAAAACATGTTATTTCAATGTCCGTTTGGAGCATATATTCTATCTCAAAATATTCATGAAGGGGTGAAGGATAAAAATTCTAGGACGCTTATGAGTTTTCATGATGCTTTTCTGTATTCAGCAATCAGAAGTAATAAGTTTTAACTATACACTTTGTACACCACTTCTTTCCATTGTTTTTTTTTTCCTGCTAATCTTAAAAATTCTGCTTGAGTCCCTTTACTTCCACCTTTCCTAAGGAAAGTGAAGTACTAGCGGGTGAGTTCCTGAGGATCTTTTCTTTCAACTTCTTTTCTCAAATGCCATTGATCTCATGTTTTAAGGAAAAGAATAACTCTACAAAGCATTCCCCTACTTTGGTACTGAATACTCAACTGAAGACAGCAAAGCCCAGAACCCATGAGAGACATCATCCCACCTTCCCCATAATGCTGCTTAATAGTGACATTCCAGTATCATCCCGAAAGAAAACATACTGTACTAAGCAATGCACACACTCTGCCCCCAGCCCATCTTCACTCTAACTCAAGAGACAGCATGTCATAAAGACAGATTTCAAAATAAGCCTGAGGAGGAAAAGTATGTTTCCAAAAGCTACAAAGACAGTGGAAGAGCCAATGCTGAATTTTCTGTCCTACACTTGAGTGGCCCACAGATGTTCATCTGAAGAAGTTATCTCTTCTGCTGGCAACAAAACAGTCAAGCCCTTGGAAAGTCTCCATAGCTCAAATATGAAAAGATTAAGTTGAAGGAGACAGCGAAATTCAAGGTACAGTGGCCAAATATTAAACTAAATGGCAAATGAATTGCCACTTACAGAAAAAGTGGCAGTGAATAGAAAAAAGCTTCAAAAAAGGATCCAACCCTAGGAGGCACTATGCAATTTACCTCCCTAACATTAGGTTTACAAGGGTGAATTATCAGGACAGGTGTGCCAGGAAGGATAATAACTCCGGTAGCGCAAGATCCTAGTAAGATGAGATAATTCATAACAACTTCATTTAAGCATGCAAAATTCCCTTTTAAACTGTCTTAAGCTTTGGTAACTCTTAATCCAGTCCTAGACAAAATCATGTAGCTTCAGAGCCAAGGCTCAGAAAGGATTCCCCCAACATAACACAATAAATTCCATTATATGCTTTCACTATACAGTGTTCCTTCTAAAGCTTCTCCACAGTTTATATCTGCAGAGCCCCAAGGCGTGTTCCTGCTTACAGATGTCTGGAATGCATCCTGCCACACCAAAACTGTCAGCCAAAACAAGTGATAGTTTGAAGAAATGGCTATTTTCCTGTATATTTTTAAAGCTGCTCATGACTGGAGCACAGGTTTTCAAGCATGACACACGTAATATCAAGCAAACCTCTGAAAGTGACTCTCAGCACCTTTTCCAAATGCATCTTTAAGAGAGCAGCTAAAAGGCTTTCAGAATGATTTTTTTCTTTAAATATATGACACAAGCTTTTAAACATCTATCAAAGTCAACTTCCAACAATGATTTTTTTAAAATCAATTCCTTCCTCACCAGCAAATATTAACAAGACACAGAGCTGAGCCATGGAGTTTGATTCCCATTTTGATCTAGCTCACAGTGACATGCTTCAAATTACACAAGAATTGTGTGAAAGAAGGACACAGACCCAGTGTTAGAGTCCTACCCACTGACCTGCTTGCTCCCATCTGAACAGTGCAGTTATTCACAAGAAAAAAGATACACTTTCTCACTTAAGAATGCTTCAGGGGTTGATTTATACATTACATTAACTCATTTTGAAGTTCCACATATTTTTTGCTACTTTTTAGATGCTGAGAAAAACCCTGCAGCAGGAAAGAGAGCTTGTGTATTACAGATTGCATTAATACCCTCCAAAAAGAAAATAATTGCCGTATTATGTAGCAGACAGTACGTTTATGAACAATCTCTAATAGCATCACATTTCAAAGAGAAGTTTTTCACTCTTCTTTTGAGAGGCAGGGGAACTAACTCGAAGATATTTAAATCAATATTAAGGCAGATGATTTAATTTGACTAGCAGCATTTGCAGCTCAAGTGCTTTTCCCACTGATTCTCCTGCTAACAGAGTTACACAGCACAGCTTACAGGTGCATTTAGACAATAATCATGAAAATCGTGAAAGCTCAAATTAAGCTGAAAGGGACTCCTAAATGTTCTCTCATGCACCTAACACAGGTGTTTTCAAAAATAAATCAGGTTACTCAGGGTCTTTGTCCCCACAAGTTATGAAATCCCCTGAAGGTGGAGGTCTTCCCATCCCCCAGAGCATCCTGCTCCTGAGCTTAACCAGAAAGTCCAGGAAGAGTTTTTCCTGTAAGCCCAACTGGAGCTGGGCTGCAGCACCTTGCAGCCATTGCCTCTCATTCTGCTGCTGTGCACCCCTGAACAAAGCCTTGCTCCACCTTCTTTCCAACACTGCCTTGGGAAGCAGAAGACTGCAATTCAATCCCCCTCACTCCTTTCTTCTCAAAATGACACAAAACCAGTTCCTTCAGCCTCTCCTGACCTCTTCCCACCCCCAACCATAGCACTGGCCTTTACTGGACTTGCTCCAGTTTGCCAGTCCCTCATTTGTACTGGGGCCTCACAATGAACACTGAATTCCAGATGCAGCATTGAGACCTCCAAGCAGATGTTACTTGGTTTAACATAAAATTATATTTTAAAAGTTAACAGCTTTTAAGACACAGAATATTAAGATTTTGTTCCAAAGGTATTTTAAAAACTGCAAAAAGAAAAAATCCTTATTAAACATGAAACACATGTATTATTATATTCATGCATATTTCATCATAGAATTATGAATAACTGAAAAACTGCCCTGACTTACTCAAAATTTCATGGAGGTTATAAAAATATAGAGCTCTTTTCCCCCATGTAACACTGTTTTCTCAAACACAGTATAACCTCTGTTTAATGACTCAAAGTTCACTTTCCAGACTCCACAGCAATCACAGGAACAAAGGGACAGAAAGAAGCTCTCAGAGTTACTTTATTTCCACTGGCATCCAGATGCAAAAGGAATTCACCTGACTTGGTGCTCATCACCTTCTTTGCTTCCGATGTGGCAGAGACAGCAGTGACTGCTGTGGGCCACAGAAGTGGTCTACAGATTGTCTCCTTTCCTCTCCCCCCCGTATTTCCCCTGTGTGCCCCACAGACAGCAGATGCAGGGGGCGAGGCCAAGGAGCTCCTGGGCACTTTGATAAAAGGCAGCTGAACCTCTCTGGTCTAAACACTGGCCCTCACTCCCAATGTCTACTTCCTGATGTTTTCATTCAGTCCTTTCCTGCCAAACTGTAAGGAGGAACGGGCAATTCTTGCTCATATTTAGTTTTCTAATTTTTTAAGTTACCACTTTACCTACCCACTTATAGCTGAACCAATCTATCTAGGCAAACCCCAACTATTCCAAGCCTAAGAGACTACTGTTAAAAATAAACCCTACTTGTAGCACAATAGCATGCTTTTATTCCAGATGTTTAGCTAGTAGTTTCCTAAGTTTGGCACTAAAAATCAGGAATAATCATATTAAATGCACACATTTTTAAAGAAAAAAACTACAACAGGTGCCTTATTGTACTGCAATATATTCAGTTCCTGACCAAATTTGCAATGTTTTCTAAGTTTTAAGTTGATATTTAGGAAAAAAGAAAAGGAATTACAATACCACATTAAAATCAGAGGTTCATGGGCAATGTTTCTGATGCAGAGAAGTCCCCCACAGTTAAAGCAGTCAGATCTCCAATGGCACTCACATCAGAAACCAAAATCATCCAAGTGTGAAATAGTCCCTAAGGACAGCTCCCAACACTTCCAATTTTCCACCAACTACACTAATCTTTGACCACAGAAGTCAGTACTGAAGGAAGTGAGAGTCTGTGATGCTCCACAGCAGACCTCACAACCTCAAAGTGCTAATACCTGCAAAATCTGAGACTGAAATTCTGATTCCACAGCAAAGAGCAGTTTCAGCAAAAGAAACAAAGGCAAAGACACCTTTATATTTATTCAAAGACTATAGAAGAATGTCAACATTCCTCTTTGAGACTCAGTTTTCCTTTCTCCTAACCTCTGGTAAATCCTTTTGCCTGCAGGACTAGGCTTCTCAGCAGTGTCTGCATATCTGATTTTGTTCAATGATTTCCTCTAATTGTGGGACAAACAACAGACTATCAGTTCTCAGGCAAAGGATTACAAATACTGATCAACATCTGCATTTCTACTTCAACAAAATTATTTTCCATCTGTCACTACTTGTGCAGAAGTCAGAATGTAACAAAAATGGGACCGGCACAAGCTCTGCCCAAACTACAAGGCAGTGCAGCATTCAAAGCTGGGGGCACAGCACTTATGTGCTGAGCTCCCAAAGGGCACTCTTTGCTGCCAAGCTTCCTCAGCTCTGTCACCCTAAGAACTGTAATGGTGACTCACACACCTTCTCTTGTGGGTGTGTGCACTGTAACTGCAGCAACATCAGAATTCTTCATTCTTAACACTGCAGAGAGAATGAACATTTTATAATAGGAAACAGAAGCTGAATCAAGGAGACTGACTGCCAAGAAAGTGTGACTTATCTCTGAGAAAGCCAGAAAGTCTTTTAAAAATTAAGCTAAAAAACAACAACAAAACAATAAAACTTGAGAAGGTAAAGCCCCTGAATGTCTAACATCCCTTTGTGTCCACATCACTTAGTGAATATTGCTGTATAATGCCCAATTGAGTCTTCTTCCACCCAGAACTAGAGAACTCCTATTAGGAATTAAATCTCACTGAAATTTGATATGAAGACTCTTACAGCAATGCAGAGAAATTGCAACATAGAAGAAGGCAGAAGATAGAAAGTTCATTTCCTATTTTTTTTCCTCCTGTAGCTCAAGAAAGCTCTTACAGACAGAAAAAATAAAAACTGATTTACAATTTGTTCTCCATACAAGTTACTACTAAGAAACATAGACTGTAAATTTTTCAATAGGTGTCTACAATGGGTATGAATAAAGCAGCCATTTATATTACGGCAGCGTCCCATCCCATGCTGTAAGCCATTAAAGAAGTCTGTATCAAGACCAGATCATTATTTCTTTTAATGGATATTCAGTTTTATTAATGGCTAAGAGTCCTCTTCTAAACGGATTTTATTCTTAAATTTAGCACAGAAAATTACTGAAATCACAAGCAATGGAATTAGACAGGAAGCACATAGGTTCAGGTAGAAAATTAATAGGAAGCCCAATTCCTGGCTCAGTTAAAGTTGTGTGACATTCTATTTCTTGCAGCAATTCAAACAAGGCCAGATCTGCAGAGATGCACATTTTTCAGAATAAACAGAGAATTCACTTCAACAAAAGCCACTTTGCTTCTTTTTCTGCTCCCCTTTCTCACACCAAACAGTATCCTGCTCAAGGCCAGAGAAAATACAGCAACAGCACGCCCTGAAAAGGAAGCAATCTACAGAGACACCCCAAAAAACATGGCTGAAGATTAGTTTTCTAGCCTTTCTTTTTAAAGGGTATTACTTACAAAATTTCTTCACCTAGATTCCTGCTCAGTACACCACCTAGAGGAAGGGAAAATATGACGGAAGCAAAGATTGCATTTGTAGATTTGTCCAAAGGATCCTGATCACAGTGAAATCAGTACTGTTAAATTTTTACTATTTATGTTCTTCCCCTCTATAGATTATTATTGCAAGGCATATTACAGAATCACTGCTTGATAGATTCATTCAGGTTGCCAGGAGGTCAGGTAGTCCAACCTGCTGCTCCAAGCCAGGTCCACTACCAAGTGAGACCAGGCTACTTTATCTACTGAGATACTCTCAGTAGATAAAAATCTCTGAAGACAGACTGCACGACCATGTCAGACATCCTGCCACCTTGTTTTGTTGTCCTAGAAAAAACATTGTCCTTGTATCTAGCTAGAACTACTCTTACTTCAGTTATGACCACAGCCTACGGTCCTGTGCCCTTCCTCACAGTCTGCCAGCTGGTGGGAGCACACTGCCAGTCCCCCGTGAAGCTTCTTTCTCCTCCAGGGCACTGCTGCCACTCCCTGACATTGTAGCAGCCTTGTCCTGAACTTGCTCAGTTTTATCCACATCTCTCTTGTACTAGGGTGAAGTGTGGACACAAAACTGGATGCAACTGTGCATACTGCAGGTGTGGTCTGACAAGTGCTGAGTGAGAGGAACCCTTCCCCTCCAAGGAGACATTCCTTCCCAGGTGTGTAACCTTACCCTTCTCATTGCTGAATTCCACAGAGTTCTTGCCAGCCAGTTCCTCCCATCTGCCCAAGTCCTTCTGAAAGACAGCCTGAATCTCAAGCACATCCGCTGGCCACCCCTTTCCTCCACTTTGGTGTCACCTGCAAACTCCACGAGCAAGGGCTGGTGGACTTCCACTTCATGCATAACATTAAAATGGACACATCCTATGGTGGACAGCTGGGGCTATCCACTGGTCACCAGCCTCAAGTTACAGCCAACCAGCCACCTCCCAAAACCAAGCTCCAAATTCCAGCAGTCTTCCATCCATCGAGCAGCACATCCACCTAGATCACAATCACTTTCTGCAAAAGACCTTGCTGAATCCAACACAAGCATAAGGTTTTATTAAGCTCAGTAGCAATATATTTACTTTACAAATAGAAAAGCCATGACTTACAAATGTTTGAGGAATGAGAGAAATATGCATAAAAAGGGAAAGGAAGAGATTTCCAAACAAGCACTTAGGACACCTAACTTTTTAGTGAATGAACCTTGCTCCTGTCTTTTGTCCTGGCAACTATGTGAATACCCAAAGTAAGATGGGCATCACCCCAGAATTTGCAGACCATCCTGAAGGTCAAGAGTACTGTAACAAATTGCAAGCCTCTGAAGAATTAAAAGGGAACATCGGCATCATATGCTTTAAGTCAAGAATGGTCTGATTTTCTCCTGTGCCACACAAACTAGAAAACTGCATCACTGGGTCAAGACAAAGATCCTTCACGTCCCACACAAAAGCAAAATAAAAACATAATAATATTAAGAGCATTTTTCTTAATTAGTGCTGTAATTTGACAGCAGTCAAGTAACTTCATCTGGAAAAGATATTTCTGCAATTTCCCTTTTTAAATTTAATTCAGATTAGTCCCTTTGAATGCTGGATATGAAGAACTACCTTAATTGGAAATATCCACATCAAGGTTTCTATTTTTTAATTAGAGAAGATCCTCATATGTTGCAGCACACTTCAACTGTGATGTAAACCTATACAGGGTTTAGTTGCATACATATTATTATAATACCTCTGTAATTAGAATTATTTTGAAGAGAGTTTAGAAATGCTTTTTATTAAAAATGCACCAAAATATCATTTAGTATAGTAATCCTGATCAGCCTTACATGTGAAAGACAGTAATTTTGTCACAGGGAGGGTTTCATTCTGCAGCAAATCAAGGTCTTAATAGGGAAAAAAAAAGCCACGGAAATGTTCTTCATGGATACATTCAATAAAGCATTTTTTCCCCTCCAACTGTACATTAGTCAGACATTCATTACAAAACCAGAATGTCTTGTTTCAACTTGCACTAAATCCGTGCATCCTGGTTTCACGTGGCACAGGTTGTCTTGCAAGATACTGATGACAACTGATGAAAATTTCCACCAGAAACTGTTTCCAACGATGTAAGTGAAAGGACACACTGGAATAAACATTCAGTTACTTCTGCTGCCTGCAAACCAGTCCTGATAGAGACACTTTACCTAAACATTTTCAGCTCTTTGGGTACTACTGCCCTTGGGAAAGTAACCATGCTGTTTCTCATCAAGGACAACTCATTCTATCTGATTATTAGAAAATCATCCAGTTGAACAAATGTGTTTCATCTGATGAATAAAGTTATTAAGAATTTTAATAGAGTATTATTACTAAGTTTCAAAAATATGTGGAGTAAAATATGGAAATACATTTCCAATAACAAAGTTAAAATGTATGCTCTAGAAAAAAAACTATTTTCATTCATTTTCTAACACCAAAATTTTATTCAAATAAATCAGAAATCAGGTAATGCAGCTGTTAAATCATTAATTATAGGAAGAAAGAAAAATAGTAATAGCACCTGCAAAGAACAGCCCTTGTCATCAAAAAATGTATAATGAAAGCTAGATTCCCACAGAAGTGTAAGTTCTGCATGTAGTCCAAACATCAGCAGTCTTCACTCTTTCCTTGATTTGAAAATTATCTAGTAGACATCTTTCCTCTCAATCTCCTACAATCTGAAAGTGAAGTTTTTAAAACTCAAATTAGTCAATCCATGGTTTGCAACAATACTGAATATTAAGCATGAAATTCTAAAAGGACACTGAGGATGAGACTGGGAACGCTTTAGAAAAGTGAAAAATATAAAAATAAGAGACATAAGCTCAAGACTCACTGTGATCCTACCAGGAAATCTAAATATTGCCATCCACTTCTCAGTATGTTATTAGCCCATTTTACAGATGAGGAAATAACGTTTACCCTCTTTCTTGCAAGTTTTTGAGATGCAGTCTGTATCTCTAAGGAAAAAAATATTCATACAGTTTCTGCATTTTTTTAATGCATTTCGAGAAACAAGGGATTACAGAAGAGAAACAAGAGTGAATGTTTGACCTTGAGCTTGGATCCTCACAGTTCACATTCATGGTTCAGTCCCAAGTAACAAGTATTGTACAGTACAGTAAGTCACTGAAACAGATTTTCCCAAGATAATGCCCCTATTCAGCAGCACATAAGTAGAACAATTTATTTTGCTCTGCTTAACTGCTTCACCCACGCATTTGACATTAAGCTTCAGGCTTCCTGACTGAGCAGTGAACATGCAGGACATAATCAATGTTGTGCAATTATGCATCACTTCCCACAGTCTTGCTGATTCAGGCATTTCAGAATAAACATGAATCAAGTTTTTGATCTAAAAACACAAGTTTGAAAACATATTTTTCAACTCTTGTTTACCATTACTTGTCATCACTCCCTTCAAAACAAGGTCTACTTTTACATATTCCTGGTTTCTAAATAACCCGCATTATTTTGGTGCAAGCAAAACTCAAGTTTCTTTACAACAAGAAAATGTCCAACAGATGAAAATCTCAAAAGATGCTAATAATAATGCAGCATTTTCTTCCATGGATATGTGACACAACTTGAGTCATGATATTCTGCTCTGCAAACCACACACATGTACAGTGGCATTACTGAGAAAGATTTGCAAACAAAAATAACACTAAGACACAGTTGTATAGGTCCACAACGAGAATTCTGGCTTACCTTGCTCATGCACCTCCCACCTCCCTCTAATGAAGAGATTCTCTTCCTCATGATACTCCCAAAGTCTCCCCTAAGTAATTCTCAGGCTTCAGTTTATGAATCAATCTCTGAAAATTTCCAAGCATCCAGGCTTACAGCTTTTCTACTCACTAAACTACTTCTAGATTCAGAAATTAATTTACCAATATTAATCTTCCACTAACAGATGTAATAACAAGAATGACATTGTATTAAAAGGAATGGGAGTGAGGGAAAAGTATCAGTAATAAATGCCAATTTTAACAAAATATGATCTTAGATATGAAAAATGCCTCCCTCACATGTTGTCAAATACACAAAAAAAGAAAGACTAATTCATACCACTACCAATGAAACCTCATTTATCATTTCATTTTAACATACAAAATGTTAAAAAATTAAGAACAATTGCATTCACAGTGTTGAACACTCCAAAGGAAGTTTCTCTAAGGTACAAGTGCCACAATAGATATTCTACAAGAAGCATCCAAGGATAGTCCAGAAAAGCGCTTACAGCTCAAAAAACCATCAGGAAGCTGAACTTACAGAAAGGTAGTTTAAAAAATATCTTTTAGAGACCATACAACAACTCCACGGGTTCCCTTCCAACATTCTGAAGTAAAACTGTAAAATGGAAATATATAAAGAAAAAAGTGAAATAGAAGTCACTGTACAAAAGCAGAAACAAAATTATTGTCCCATATACTGCCCTCCCACCTTTAATATGTAAATTAAAGAAAATAAGTACCTCACATAGCTCATTTCTCCATCATTTACAAAGTTGAGAACAGATGCACAAATAAACTGACTGCAGCTTTGCACAACATATAAAGCTCATTCTGAAAGTCTGAATCAAAACTGGTCCTCCTCCTTCTGGACTGCAGCTTTTGCTTCCTGACTGCTTCAGAAATAGACTGAAGTTTATAAATTTTCTACAACAGATGCTAAAAATAATTTCTAATTCATATAGAAGCAGTTAATAGACTTCCTGTTTTACAAATAAGCAATGTACTATTCCCCATTGCATTAAATTCCGTTAACAATTATGAAGTTTAACAATAGCCTTTCAGGTTTGTTGTCTTCCTTCAAATGTGTAAACTATGCAGTGATTCCTAAAGAGCTCAGAATCAACTGAAGAACTCCTCTGTTGTTGAGATTTCTTCACGGAATTATAGGATGTTTTGGGTTGGAAGGGACCCTAAAAATCATCCAGGTTCCAACCTCCTTGCCCTGCATGTGGCAAGGACATTTTCCATGAGACCAGGTTGCTCAGAGTCCCATCCAGCCCAGCCTGGCAAGATGAAGTTTGTTTGAAGTATTCCAGTATGGGAAAGGATTTTTGCTGTCCACTGATGAGTGAAATCATAGCCTATCTGCTAAGCATTAGCACAGCTCAGGGTCACTGAGAGCTCCTCAGCATGCAGGGAAGGAGGCAAGCCCCTTGTCAGTACCTGAGTGTGCTCATAGCACAAGATTTGTACACTTGTCTCTCACACAGCACTGGGGCTCCTCTCCAAATCCTGTGGCATAGCAACTCCTGATGGCCAACCCACAGGATGCTGCCAGGTCCTGGCATTCAGCAGGAGATGATGGACAGCCCACTGCTCAAGTGTCAGTCTGCTTCCATGGTCCCTTCTCCTACCACATCCATCTGTGGGTATCAGCCTCACAAGCCCCACACACTGGAAACCCAGTACCATCACAAGACACCTGCCACCACTCACACAGTGTCACATCTCATGTACAATGCCACAGGTAATCTAAGGAATCCATGGAATATATTATAAAAATCTTGAAGTCTCACTGTAAAGCTTCCAGAAATATCAGATTTCAAGGTAGTACCTAAAGAACTACTGTTCATAACCAGATAAACACATGTAACTAGTTCATGGAATACTAAGCCTGAGGGTGAGAAGGAGAAAAAAAAAAAAGACAAGATGGATTAAACAAAGCAAGTCAGACAGATTATCAAGATCAAACAGATCACCCAAGTGAAAAGAATGAAGGGTGCATTGAAGAAAGCAGCTGAACAGCCAGAACCTCTGCCTGAATAATGGGCTTGAAGTTGTAGGCACCAAACATGTCCCCACATTCAGGCAACAAACCTGTGTCTCCTGAGTGCCAACAGAAAATTTTAAAAATGTTATACTTCATTTCTGCTACAGAACAGATTTCTCACTGGGGTTCACCAAGCAGACTGAAAGCTTTACGAAAAAAATATTTTATTTATAATAAAAGTAGCCACAAACTAACACGTGTTGGTAGAATCTCACTGTATTTATTTAGCATGAAACAGTTTTTAAGCAATAACTTTTATTTCCTGACTCATGAAAAAAAGACCCCAATCCTACACCTTTTTATGCTAACAGTTAAACTGCAAGACTGAAACAAAAAGATGCTTTTTACATTTCAATTAAACAACTTAAAACCTGCTAGCTCAAGGTAAAAGCCATGATGTTAGGATCTTTGGCAAAGAAAGGGGGAAAAAAAAAGAAAGAATGATTGAAGAATTGAAGAAATATGTAAATGAAAGATGGCAGAATTTAGGATGGATAAAATTGTTTTGGCCACAAATACAAGCAACGCCTAAAAATCTTTAAAATACGCCTTTGCTGTGGTCAAATTATTAGCAGCTGCCTTTGCAAGCACTTGGTACTGACACAGCCTGCTCACTCACCCCTCCAGTGCATGACTGGGCAATCTTTTAAAGCTCTTCTTACTTTACCCGGTAAATGCAGGGCATCTTGCAAAAGCAACTACATAGTCTGGGATCACCACAAACAACTATGTAACTTCTTCAGTAGTTGCACGGTTAATTACAAAGAAACCGAATTAAAAAATACATAAAATGACAGCGTAATTGCGAATAAGCATTTTTCCCCTCTGTCAAGATAACTAATTTAATTTCAGATGCCAACTAAAAAACTGGTCGACACCAGCGTTGAAGAACGGGGAAGGAAAGGCACTCCAGCTCCCACGGGAGTTTTATTTTCCACAACCGTGTCCGTAGCTGATGGAGAGCGGAGGGTCGCTGGAGCCGGCGGCTCCCCACACCGCGGAACACGAAGCAGCGCACACGCGAGAGACCCCCCGCGAAAACCTCGCGGAAGAAACTTCACCGCAGTCCAGCAGCGAGAAGTTTGGCCAAGGCGTTTTACGGACCCCTCGCATCCCCGTTTCAGTGACCCACCTCGCACGGGCAAACCACATTTAATGACAATCTCACAGCCCGCGTCTGCCCTCCTGCCCCGCGGCGGTGTCCAGCGGCTGCCGCCCCGGGCCCCCGCAGCCCCAGCGAGGCAGCCCTCGCCCCCGAAGGGCGTCTCCGCACCAAGCATCGAGCCCACCCTCCGAGGACCAAACTTTCCGTGACAACACCGGAGCACGACCCCGGCGCGAAGCGAACACCCACCTCCTCCGCCGCGGCCGGAGCCGCCGCCAAACGCTCCGAGGCGGCCGCCGCCCGGCACGGCCCGCTCCGCCGGGGCCCCGGCGCCCGCCCCCGCGAGGCCCGGTTGGATTCCAGTTGGCCCCGCCGGCCGGGCGGGCCGGGCCAGGGCGGGGCGGGCACCTCGTGTCCCCGGAGCCCGCCGCATTCCTGCTGCCGCACGTGACACGCCCCGGGGCGGGAGCACATCCCGCCGCTCGCCCCCGAGGCCCTGCTGGCGGGGAACAGCCCCGCCAGGCGTCGGTGCACGGGCGGAGACCGGGAGGGCAGCCGGGCCCGGGCTGGACAGCTCGGCACACTCAGCCTCATGCGCACGAATGGCCCCTGAACACGCCAGGGTACGAACTGGGCCACGGCGCTATTTTGGATTTTAATCTCATTTATAACTTGGAATCCAGTAATACTTTTCAAATTAAATGGTATCTAGAGACGCTGGCACCTCATGCCGAATTTTTTTCCTTTTTGCATCTTTGTTGTGTGGCAGCCCTCACAGCGAGCATTTCTGCAGACCAGCACTGACCAAGCCAACCACACAGCCACCCAAAGCCCCTGCCACTCAGGCACAGAATGATTGTCCTGAGAGTAACACGAACCACTTGTACACTCAGGACTGACCATGCCACTTAGTTAAAATATAGAAAACCTTTACAAGATGCAATCATTTTGCAAATGTGTGCCTTACAAATACATCCGTGTACACATCTGTCACACTTCAATAAAAATAAATGCTCTTAAGGACATTATAAATTCTTAAATAAATTATAAGTCATTACAACGAGTTGTTAACTATTATCTGAAATCTTTGTATCATTTTTAAGAATAAAATCTTCAAGCTGAATGCTGTTCAAAGATCCATGTGTCATGCAGCAGTGATCCCCACCTATCTAAGTAAACTCATTCTATAGGGAGTAATAAAATACACTCAGTAAATAGTAAATTCATTATCATTACAGGAAAGCGTTACTAGAAAATGGTGAGAAAATGGTGATATTTGACTAATCTGGCTTTTCCCTATATTTTCATTTTGTCTGATTCGTAATTATCCAAGTCTTTTTGTGGGTTCATACAGTCTGAATCAGAAAGTTTTTTAAATTATTAATTTCAAAAAATGTTTCCATTTTCACAAAGTTATTTCTTTTTAATGCAGCTCATCATGCCATTGACTCAGAATAGCTTTTATATAGACCTAATTGTCTTGTTTGCTGTGTAAGAAAGCAAACAAGACAATTGGGCCATATGTCAAAGTTAAGGCCGGGAATACCTTTATGGTGTTCAGTTCATATCCAAGACCTCTCAGTTCCATCAGAGACCATTTTATCCTGTTGTTTCTGTAATTTTTAAAATATGTTGCATATCGCTCACACCAAGCTATCATTTCAGGAACTGAAATGGTAGGGAATCAATCTTGGGCAAACTGTTTAATAAGTAGTTATCATTAGAAGCCACTTTAAAAAACGGACACATACCTTGACCAAGTACAACGAGCTTGATTCTCTAATTAAAAATACCATTTACTAGCAACATCCTTCTCCTTTTCACACCTGTCTCACAATCTTTTGCATTAAATTCTCCCTTTCATAACTACCTTTCACAGATTCTTATCTTTCACAATTATCTTAGACAAAATTGAAATCTCTCTTTAAGACTTTTTGTGAACCCTTTTGATCTTTGACTACTCCTTCTGATTCTGGTGACCATACATATATTCCAATAAAAGATTGCTGTGGAAACCTTGTTGGATAAATCCAACAATAGCAGATCAACTTATAAAAAAGAAAAACTAACTTTCAAAATAACTTGCACTTTCCTACTGTTTTATAAGGCAACAGTCTATTAGCAGTAATAATTAGCACATTGCAATCATAAATTCATTATTTATCCACCCATAATTAGTTGTCAATAATTAGAGTACAGATAATGGCTGACTCCACTGTTAACATGATGGTTTTTATAACCAGATTCTAAGAAGTTGATGTTTAGATTGGTTTTACTGGTGATATTTGCATGAGACCTCACCAAAATGTACTTGCTCTTATTTCTGATTACTGAGGCTTCAGCAAGGTACTTTGCCTCCAAGGCACTGCACAGAAGTCATCTACCCCACACATCTTCACCGTACATCTACACCATGCACCTACTCCAGCTCATGTACCGGGATCTTAGGGACACCATCAGCCCTGGCCAGTGTCCTGACTCCCTGTGACACAGTGCCATGAAGGTGGGATGCCTTTTTTCTCACTCCTTGGAAATTGGCATGGTTGAATGTACACCTAAATTTATGACACCTAAAGACATCATTCCAATAGCTTGCTTTCCAAAATACTGCATGAAATAAACAAAACAACTAAAACTTATCCAGTTCCCTGGGAAAGCCCAGTTTACTCAGATTCTTCCATTTAATAGCTGATGTAGCCAGCACTTTTTCCTAGGGAGTATTCATCCACTGGAAATTCTGTGGACACAATTTCCTAATTGTGTCCCCCATGAAGACAGTGTGTCATCTGCTTACTGTAATCTCTCAGAAACCACTCCAAACCAGGACATCCAATGAGCTTGCTTAACTTAAGCATCTGCAGAACACACACTGGAGCCTTGCAAAGTTAAAGGTCCCCTCTACTTTTCTTACCAAACCAGACTGAGTGACAGTATTTTTTAAAATTTATATATATAATACATACAATATAATATCTATTTTAAAAAATAAAAGCAAACCACAGTTTTCCTAAATTCAGACTTTTACTACATCAAAAATAACTTTTGGGTTTATAAAAACATTGTTTTTTCATATTCTGCTACAATGCCTACTGCTGACTCATCTTCCACATCTTCCTGGAGCACCAGCACCACTACTGGGAGACAGATCCTCAATTCTGAGCACACCAGTACAAGTTAACCTAACAATTTAATTTTATAATATTGTGATCTTTTACCAGCACTAGAACATCTTTCATTAATGCATTTCATTTCATTGTTTTCCTTTTTTTATGAGGAGTATTTGCAAGTCAAATTATCAGACTGCCAATTCAGACAGACTAGGTATAAATTTTCCTATATTTTAATATTTCTCAGGAGTAGAGGCATTGTGTTACATCACCTCCTTGTTGTCATGGGTAGTACAAAAGTGATAGTACAGCTAATGCTATAATTTCTTGTGATGAGTTGACCTTGGCCAGCAACCCGACCCTCATCCAGTTGCTCTCTCATTCCCCCTTGTCAGCAGGACTGAGGGAGAAAATAATATGGAAACCTTGTAGGTCAAAATGAAGACAAGAAAATCCCTTAGTAACTACTGTCATGGGCCAAACAGACTCAACTTGGGGAAATTTTATTTTTTGTCAATTAAAATTAAAAATGAGATGGTAACAGAGACAAAACTAAAAAGACCCTCCCCTCTCTGTTCTTCCTTTGCATCAGGCTCAACATCACTGCATTCCCATCTCCTTGGCCTCCCCCACCCTGAGGGGCACAGCGGGATGGGAACCAGGGTTGTAGTCAGTCAATAACAGCTCCTCCCAGTGATTCTTCCTCCTCTCATTTCTCCTCTGCTTTAGTGTGGGTGTTCCCACAGGCTGCAGTTCTTCAGGATAAACCTGCTCCTTCAGGGCCTCCTCCATGGGCTGCAGGTGAATCTGCTCTGGTGCCCTGGAGCAGCTTCTCCCCGTCCTTCTTCACTGAGTTTGATGCTTGCAGAGATATTTCTTTCACTTTGTTCTGCTCTCTCCTGTGCAGCATTTTTTGCCCTGGTTTACCTTTGTTTCCCCACCGTGGCTCAGCTGCATCCTGCGGTGGGCGGTTGGATATGGCTGGAACCGGCTGTGTCCATCTGGAACTGGCTGTGTCCATCTGGAACTGGCTGTGTCTGACTGTGTCCGGCTGGAACCGGCTGTGTCCGGCTGGGGCAGCCCAGGCTCCCCTCACAGAGCTCCCACTGCTGCTGCCAGGCCTGGGCACTCAAACCCAGACAGTCATAAGGAACCGGCTGTGTCCATCTGGAACCGGCTGTGTCTGACTGTGTCCGGCTGGAACCGGCTGGAACTGGCTGTGTCCGGCTGGGGCAGCCCGGGCTCCTCAGAGCCCCTCCCCTCACAGAGCCCCCACTGCTGCTGCCGGGCCTGGGCACTCGCACCCCAGACAGTCAATGCACAAGTTGTTTCTATAACACAACATTCCTACTTTCAGTTATTTTCACTGTTCTCCGATGCCTCTTCTTTATCCTGAAGCTGATAAAGGGAAAAACTTAAGTGAATTTCCTCTCAGGAGCACCACAAAGTGCTGAGGCCATGCAACCCTGAAAGACAAATGCAGCTTTTGGCCGAAGCAGAACTGTTCCCAGGGAAGGAAAGGAGCTACTAGTGTAATACAAGACGCTGAGAAGACTTTATATCAAATACTATGTACAACTGTACACTGCCAACATGTAATAAAAAGGAATTCAAGTGGGAAAAGTGACAAGCAGAGTATTAGGATTGCTGGGAAAACAAAAGAGCAGATTGATTTGTACTTATGAATATTCAAAAGAGTCTCCAGTGGTAAAAAATAATTATGTAAGATAAAAAGGCAATGATGATACAAGAATAAATTACTTTAAATTAGAACAGACTTTAGGCTCTTTCAGCCTAGGGCAATATATTGCTTAGCAATTTTGATGCCCTAAGAAGTTTTTAAACTTAGCCTCAACTAGTGTCACGATAATATTCAATATGATGCTGAGAGAAAAAAAGAGTTAAAGCATCAGAAAAATTACATATTCAATATGTAACCACAACCTGGCCAGCAGTATAAAATGTAACAATCAGTTCCATCTACCTCACCCAAAATCCTCCTAGCTTTTTTCTGATTTAATTCTTACTGAGTCCTTAGGAAGGCTGCTGCTGCTTTCCAGGATACACTTTCTTCCTGTAAATACAACCCACAAAACAAGATGAACAAGCTCTTGTTGGATGCTCTATGCCTACTCTATGCAAACCTCCATGCAAAAGTACTCTATAGACTTCTGTAGTTTGTCTGCATGACTTTGTTTTTCAAGATATCGTAGATTTGATACCTTGATTTACACTTAAAAGATCCTGACAGCAGAACTGGAAGGTTCAGAAACATAGGAAATTCAACTCTCTACCTTCTACAAAATTAGTCTTTTCTCAGCTATATTTTGTCCCTTTCTTGTTGCAAGCCCCATGCTTAAACTTGAATGAGCACAACTTTGGTAACAAAATGCAGTGTTCACCTGGTAAACTGCTTTTAGCAGTAGAAGCAGCAAGACAAGAGAAAGCAGTTGCAGATCTATACAGCAATATATAAATCCAAGCAAATACCTGGAGCTGCCAGAATCAATTATCAATACTAAAACTTCATAATTCTTTACAGTGTCTGAGGACAGAGTGGTGAAAATACTGTCAGCTTATACAGCACACTAATGTGAGCCAAGCAGTCAAAGGAGCAGAGGCAGCTACAATCATATGAGGAAATAAAAATTTCAAACATAATGCATCTGACAAAGCCAGTATTAAATTTCCACTCTCTCTGCTCAGATCATATTCCTAAGGACTCAGAAGGTGGCTCTCAGAATACATACACACAATAGCAGCCAGTTTCTTTCCTTTCTTATTTGTGGACAGGTGAGCAGGCCCCAGTCCTTCCAAGCTTGGCCTGTCTGCCACCTTGAACTATGAACAAGGTCTGGTATGGCCTTGCAGGTTTGCTGTATCATCATCTTTCCACCCCACTCACCAGCGTGCAACTTCGGGAAAAGCAGAAGGCACAATGTGCTGCAAAATACTTGTTCCTGCTCTGTGGCACCACCACTAGCAGAACATGCTAATTAGTCAATCAGGTCCAGTGCATGAAATGTCTCCTCCAACACTGGAAACCCATCTGGGGGCTGACAACTACAACAGGCATAGTTTCATTAATGGCCACTGCTTGCATTTTTTGTTCTAATTTAAGTAACAGTGCAATGACACAAGACCAAAAGACTGTCATTGCTGTGTAACATTGTCAACCCAAGTTTGCTCCAATATTTTTCTGAGAATATGTTTAACACTAACAAGTAAAATGTACTTACCTATTAACTGGAACACCTGAATAGCAAAACAATAATATTTAAATTAATTTTACAGATCATTCACCAAAAGAAAAAAAAAAGAAAAAAAAAGGGAGGATTTTACTCATACAAAACAGTATGAGTAAAATGAGTATATTGTTCTTCTTATCCCAGTCTGTACCCACACACATCTCACAGTTTGTGGAGCTGTACACATCAGTGTCGTGATTCTGCTTCAATTAATCTCAGGGACTTCACTGCAGAGGCAGACAATCGGTTGCTTGCACTGTGCATTCTTATAAGAATAATTAAAATACCAGTAATGATGCTGGGTTCCTTTGACTCACTAATCTAAAAAGCATCAGGAATAATTTCCTGAAAAACATCCTGAAAGAAATGCTCAGAACTGTATTTTACTATTTTGCAATGGGGCAAATTTTTGGTCTTTATGTTCATGTTTTGTTGTTTATTTGAGGTAGCTTATACTAAACTTTGAAGTATCATGTGGTACCAAATGAAGTGTCTTCATGGTCAGAGCCTAATGTAAAAATGGACCACACACTTCAAACACCCAACAGAAGGGTCATCCCCAAGAGATGTTTTTTTAACTGTTTTTAATACACACTTACATATAGCACAGCTCCTAGTGTTCTAAACATGCTCGTGGGAATAACACACGAAACACTGGTGAAGGGACATTGGTTTACAAGATTTTTAAAACTATTTCCATGAATATGACATTATCTTTATCACATTTAACATTTCAAAATAAATAATTTTAGTGCATGCACTACAAAAACTGTTTAAGCTACAAATAGCAAGTAAAAAATAACAGGCATTATTTTAATCAGGAAATTAAAATCACGATAGACAGCTATTCAATAAAATACTTTTATTTATGTACAGTGTAAAGGTGCTTTTCAACAAAAAATTATTATTATATTATTATGTTATATTGTACAAGAACAGACTTAAATTTGCTTAACACTTTTAAATTTACTTAAAGGGGGAGTCTCCCTGAGGTTAAAGAAGGTTTCTTATAACTGCATGTCACATCAATATTTAATCCATGTTATCAGGAAAACACAAAAACACTCTGACTGATTTGGACATGGATAATTAGTGGAATATGGGCCTGAGAGCATGTATTGAAAACTACTAGACAAAAATATCGCAGTGGTAATGTTACTCCAATATCATGACCCATACTGCAAGTAAGAATAACAATAAAAAAATGGTGGGTTCAGGGGGGAAAACAATGACAAGTTTTGGAAAAAAAAAACATAGGCTAGAAATGGAGGAAAAACACAAACTGTGATTTAGGATTGTTGTATGAAGACTGTAAGAACCAGATGACTGGACAAGAACGTCTCAGATCAGACACCTTTCTTTAAAAAAACAAAAAAGCCAAAGAAATTAAACAAAAAACAAAAAAACCAAAGCAAACTGAACACCATTATCCCCACCACAATTTGCTGGTTTATTCTTGTTGTTTAGTTTTTTTTTTTTTTTTTTAAAAAATCTTCAGAAAGATGGCACAAACACCACTCCTCAAATAAGCTTGTTCAACAAGAAAGCAGAGCCAAGTCCCTAGCAGTCACCTTGGCAAACAAATAATTCACCTAAAATCACGTTATGCAAGTTTTCCAAATCCACAGCAGCATACTCTGTGACCCAATCCAACCACTACGGAAGCTGACTGAATTTTTCTAAATTGTGGATGAAGCTGTGTAAGAAGGCCCAACAGGACTGGGATTAATTTCACTTCAACAAGATTTACAGCCACATATGGCTACTCTACCTTTAGGCTGAAAAGGATCACTTAGTTATAAGTACCTAGTTCAAGCACTGTTTCAGACTTGTTTCAGTGACTTCCACAATAATAAACTAGAAAATCCTCCTAAAGGGAGAAGTCAACAGACACTGAAGAATCCCAGAAGCCTGGGATTGGAAGAGACCTTACAGATTATTTAGTTTCAACCCTCCTGCTGTAGGCAGGGACACCTTCCACTACACCAGGTTGTTCAAAGCCCCATTCAGCCTTGCCCTGAACACTTCCAGGGATGGGGCATCCACAGCTTCTCTGGGCAACCTGTTCCAGTGCCTCACCACCCTCATGGGGAACAATTTCTTCCTAATATAATCTAACTCTCCCCTCTTTTAATTTAAAGTCATTACCCTTGTCCTATCACTACAAGCCCTTATAAAAGGTCCTCTTACACTCAAGTATGAAAAAAGAGGCTCTGTGTAACAGAACTAGTAACTCCAACACTAGGCCACGAAAAGGATGAAGAAGAAAGGTTGTCTGTATTTTTTTGTTTTGTATTTCTAGCTGGACTGTAAAGTACTCTTAAACCAACAGAAACAAAATAAGTAGTGTTATGCTTTATTGCATAGCTTTCTTGTTCTAGCAGGTCTACCAGTGTTTAGGTTAACAGGGGCTCTAAAGTATTATTCATTATATAGTTAAAACATGCAAACCCTCACAGTCTTTTTGTGAAAAACTCACACTAGGATGTAAACTGAAAAAAATGCATTATGATGATAAAAACATAATTTTAATGAAAGATTTAAAATTCAATTAATACAGTTATACACAATAACATAAAATATTAGAGTTGAGACATCAGGTGCTATGACATAAACTTCCACCTGTCTTTTTTCAGTCTCAATTCATGACTAACCCCCACCCTCCATATTCTTTTATTTTAGCACATAGGAACTTCACATTCTTTAGCCAGCCACTATAGGAATTACACACTCATCCCAAAGTTCTTCTGATACTTCCATTTGCTATTAGGATTCTGCAGAAGTCTGTAGCTGGGATTTTAACAATTATTACCTTGTTTTATCAAATCCAAACCTTCAAGTTTTAGGCTTCATAGAGTATACCATCATTCTGATACCTGATGACTCATTCTCTGCCTTTCTCCCTGGATCTCCTGTAAGTGAGGTTTGGATTCTACAAGATATGCATGCAGATCGTATTTTTTTGGTTCCATAGCCAAGGAATTCATCCCTCTGGTTTCTTCCAAAGTACTTTTAACATTACTTTCCCACATACAACTCCTCAAGACAGGTACACCATTTCAAACTTTTGAGAACCCTTTTTACCATAGGATGGTGCCCAGGCAGGCAACACTGCAACTTCATTCTGCCC
Organism: Passer montanus; assembly: GCF_014805655.1. Taxonomy (NCBI): domain Eukaryota; kingdom Metazoa; phylum Chordata; class Aves; order Passeriformes; family Passeridae; genus Passer; species Passer montanus. The sequence continues at coordinate 2,318,584 of NW_024368152.1, forward strand.
AGCTTAAAAATAAGAAGATAGCTCCAAATTTATATTTTTATCTATTAAATATCAGCACAGTAACAGACAGGGTTGCTGGGTAAAATGACTGTGACTCTCACAGCCTGGTTTTGAATGGGCAATTTCAGATGTTCACCACTTCATCATTATCAACAAGATCTGCCTATGTATTTGTGACCTAAAGTAAGAAGTTTCCTCCCTGTCATAGAACAGCAATCCAACTCTGTGCTCACATAGAGTGAACTAGTGAACACAGCAACCCAACCACTCCCTTCACTCAGAACAAATCAAAAGCATTCCCTCCAAAAACTAATAAAATGGGGCTGTTTACACCAAAAAGTACTTCCCTCACACATTTAATACAAAAACCACAGATCAGTTCCAGTTTACAAAGTCTCTTAATTCATGGCTTGATGTAAAATTCTTCACAGCTTGGGCCTGCCTAGTCTTAGTGCTTTGGGAAATAAATCTGTGTAGCAGTCACATCACAGAGTTCCAATTAACCACTTTTTAAAATCTCATTTATTTCGTGCACCAAAACTAATACCCCTGCCATTCTCCTGCCACTAGGCGTCACTCTCTTCTATCGTGATCTTCATCCCTCCACCCGCTTCCCAACATTTCACCCAGGAACCATCAAACCAATATTTTAAGTGGGAGAACATCCATCACCATTAATCCCTATCTAAAGAGCAACCCAGTTTCTCAGGTAAAGGAAAAGATTTTTGTGATGTGGCAGATAAAGTGCAAAGGATTGTTAGTGTTGCTTTGTATGTTCTTTAAAGTTAAATAAAAATATTAAAACAACCAAACTCCTACAGGAGGGAATATGTGTTTTCCTCCACAGAGGAGTCACCTCAGATTCTGAAAACATCTAAAACTAAGTGCATTCCCAAATATAAAAGGAACCATAACAGAAGTACTAATGGAACTAATTGCATGATCCCTCACATGGGACATACAAACTAAGTAATTTTACAATCAAGCAGCATTTTTTCCAAGGACACAGAGTCACCTTCTGGTGTTGCCACTTGTATTTCATTGATTTAAAGTTCAGAAGGGACTTTGGATTACCTACCAAACCACTCATATGGCAAATGCATGGATCTCCACACCCATGGTTTTGGTGGACATAAACTCCTCCCATACTGAGGGCAACCTGAAAACTACAACTTTGACAGCAAAGACTCAATTATTTTCCTTGTCTCTTAAGTGCACTAAAAAGCAAAAAAAGAACAAAAAACAATACCCAAAAAATCCCAAATCCACAAACTGACCAACAACAAACCCAAACCCAGGCCATGACTGCATTCTACCACTGACCAGTTCTGCCATGGAATGATTCACTGGCACACAGGAATTAGGTACCCATGCATACCTAACCTGGATCATAATTGATCTTAATAAACAATTTAACATAATTTCCAGTATCTCTACAATATGTTAAATAGGATTGAGCTAAACTTGATTCAAGCTGAGCTTAATAGATGACTTACTGTAAAGCCACTTTGAAGCAGTAGGGAAAAAACCATGCCATTAGAGAGCACATCACTACTAAATTATGAAATACTGTCCAGCCTGACAAATTGTTGGTGTAATTCATAATGAGAGTTGAAGTTCTTATATGTATACACATAATAAACACAAACAATGCTTTTCAACACTTGTGATGCACACAGAGTGCTACCGGCAAGGAGTCACTGCATAAATGAGCTTCTTGCAAAATCTTCTAGTTCATGTGCAAAGAAAGACTTTGCATTGTATTCTTCTGTTACCCTGCTGGGAAATTGTTGTTTCAGTGCTATATCCTCTTCTTTTGATGTGTTTCGCCATTCAATCTTCCATTTTCCACTGCTTTATTTTCAAAGTTCCAGTCAGTTGGGCTGAGGAGCTGCTGAGTTTTTTTGTATGTCCAGTATGGGTTAAGTATTAGCGTGACAGCAAATAATCCCGAGAATAAAACAATAAAGTGAAGAAGTCCCAGATTTTCTACAATAGAATTCCAATTGAAAAGACACACCCACCACATGTGGTAGGTGAGAATCATGCGGCAGTGAAACAGATGGATCATCACCCACTGGTTTGCCTTCCAGAAAAAGGTGTTAGCACGGCCAGCCTAGAAAAATAAGAACACAAAGTATGCAGAAGTGAAACTGTTATTTGAGATAAGGAACTGAGGAATCTATAGAACTAATACAAGTACCCAGCTGTTATATACACACACTCTCAGGCATTTTTTCCTCATAGTGTAGTGTTACTCCACATATATACAAGGAATCTTAAACTTGGTATGGATCTATACCATCCCACTGTGCACATGCACACAGCAGCACACAAACCGACGTGGAGGTGCACAAGTGCCATCATGACAAAAGCAGGCATGACAGTAACACAGGTATCAGTTGGATAAATGCAGTTTTAATGAAAAACTACCCAAACAAACCACACAGATAGATTATCTATGGACAAGTGAAATGCATGAAACCCATTACAAACGTCATCTGAAAATTATCACTTTCTTACCTTCAGAAGCATCCAGGAAATGCATGTTGAGGGAGTACTCATCTCCAGCAACATTCCCATCAAAGGCAGATAATGTCCAGATTTCACATTAATTACTAAACCAGCCAAGCCACCAAAAGCAAGCAAATGATGAACCACTAAGAAGACATCAAATGTTCTAAAAATAATGTTGGACACATGAACTGCTACATTTTCAAGCAAGAAAAATCCAGCTGCTATTAAGCAGTTAAACCAACTCCACTTTTGCTGTGAATAGACTTTGTCAGCATGAAAAACAGGATCTATGAGCAAAGCCCATAGCCCAGCAACACAACTCTGAAGTCCAAAGACACCACGTGTGACTGCCATATTCCAAAACACCTTCTCCTTTGCATACAAGGCACGGTAAGTGGTACTTCTCCAAGAAGACAACCAGTGAGACAGAAGAAATACTCCCAAGTAGATTAAAAAACCAGCAGCTAAAAACGTCAAACGAATTTCCCATAAGAGATAGTCCCAGTCAAAAATGGTCCCAAACACTCGATCATCATTTGTAGGATTCATTTCTTCTCTTTTGACACTTCTCATCCCCACTATAGTCTCCTTCATGCCTATTTAGCCTCTGCTATTATGCAAACCAGTAGGCATGAAATCTTCCATCTGGAACAAGGATAAAAAAATTTAGTGAATTTTAAAGTACATAAATATATATAGACTCAAAACCATAGCGGGCTCACATCCACTGCAGTTATGACTTTGGTCCAGCTGCCATTAGGCACAGTCATCCCAAAGACAGGCAGACAGACAAAAAGACCATAAGCAACAAGATTTACAACTAGCCCATGAAGTCCCTACTAGTTCAAAGTAATGCACTGAAGCAAAAGCAGAAGAGGGTCAAGTAGGAAGGTGAGAAAGAGGAAGAGAAAATACAATAAGCAAACCCTGTTTTGTTACTTATGAAACTTTTATTTCAACAGCATTGCACAGTTATTGTCCTACTCCCCTGCCTTTCCCACAGTGATTTTACAGCATTTGCTACAGCTTTGGGCGTAATTCAGAATCTCAAATACAGATCCAAGACATAAAACTACAGAAAACTAATGCAGTAACGGGGACCACTTACACCAAAAAGGGGCTGTAATGATCATGGCTCAAAACAAGACTCTGCAATTAAGCCTCTTTCAAAAAAACAAAAAACAACAACTGTATTCAAAAATAGAAAAAGAGTATGGAATGCAGACAAGCAACATTATTACATAATATTAGCAACATCAGTGTAATTAGCTGAAGAGCCCAGCATTAGGTGCCTCAAGTTGTCTGAAGCTTCCTGAACACACCGCAGTTCAAAAACAAAGGCTTGTGGGGAAGGAAAAGCCAGATAATACTGAAATATTTAAACTCCATACAGGAGATACGACCACCACACCCGCCGCAGCCTGTGAGCGCTGAACAGCCCTGTGCGTTCGGCAGGCTGGTGAACGCAAGCGGCCACAGACACCACCGAGGGCACAGCGCCCGGCAGAGGCTCCCGCCGTGCTCCAAACGCCACCAGCGCTCCCCGCGCTGCTCCGACTCGCCCTGCCCTTCGCTCGCAGGTGCCCCGCTACAAGGAGGAGCACGGGCCCGGAGCCCCGAAGGCCCCTCGCCACCCCACGGCACCACAGCGGGCGAGACTGACTCCAAGTGCCCGCAGCCAGGGCAAAACACACCAACCCCACGGCACGACCAGGCCCTGAACAGAGGACCCACACCGCAAGCCCTGGCTCTGACAGCTGTGACAGCTCCTCCGCCCCCGCACAGACACGGCACCGACGCCCCTCGTAACCCTCCCGAGCCCCCGGCGCCGCCGAGCCCCTCACGCACACCTGGGGACCGGCCCCGACGCGCAAACCCCGCTCCTCACCCACAGCGCTGCCCGCAATGACGGGACGGCCCTTGCCGGCTCCGGGACTGCCCTGGCACGGGCCCGGAGAGCGCCCGGCCCGGCCCGGTCCGGTCCGGTCCGGTCCGGTCCGACCGCCTGCGGAGGCCCCGGCCCGGCTCCAGCCGCCGGCCCCTCAGCGCCGCCCGCAGCCGCCGGGCGCCCTCTGCGCACGCGCCGCCGTCAGCAGCAACCACCGGGCGCCGTGGGATGGGGGGAGCGAGGCGCGGCTGTACCACTGGGCAGGGGGAGCCTTGTTGAAATGGTGCCGTTCTGTGGCTGAGGGCAGCGCCGGGCACCGCCACCACTGCGGCGGTGGCACTCGATAGACGCCTGCTCAGCCAGACCGATGTGAAAAAGAAATGTCAGCGGTGGCATAGGCAGTACGTTTCGCTATAATTATCCAGTTTCATTAAAGACAGCAAGTTATGAAATGCGTGTCAATGGTGTTCTGCTGCATGATTCTCTTCATATTTGTGACAGCTGATGTTGTCATCCCCGTGACTCAGGCTGAATCTCCCGCGGTCACTGAAACCGCCCCGGGAGGCTTCCTGGGCCGTGTGACAGCCCCGCACCCGCGGTGTGCTCTGTCTTCAACAGGGGTGACTGGCGGGGACTCTGAATTTCGCCAGGGGAATGAATGCTCAGTCCCACAACAAATCAGGTGATTCCTCAAAAAGCGCGACCAAAAAAGACAAAATCAAACCACAACTTCTGTCACATGGAAGACTGGCCTAGAACAGCTGAAATCCTAACCAGAGTCTACCTACGGTGAGAGACAGAGCTGGAAAATCTGCATCGGCAGTCTGACAGGTTCTTGGTTTCCAGACAGGGAGAGGGAAGAGCTGCCACTCTCTGTGGAAAACTGGTCCTGACACCCCAGCAGGATAACTGGCCAGCAGGACTTTTGTGCATTTGCTTTTAATTGCTAATGTGATGCCAGGGTCTGCGGCAGACCCGTGAGTTCTGTGCAAAGTGAGATCTGTTCCTATGCCAGCTCAGTAGTTTTCATGCAGGCAGCCAGCAACACCTGCTTGTTGGGAAAGTCTGGGGGCAAAACCTTCCTCTGGTGCCTTCTTTTAATGTGCTGGGTGTGAGGCAGCTTGGCTCCGAGCTGGTCTGCAGACAGCCCAGAGGGCCAGCAGGGCTCGGGGCTGCACTGCCTGTGTGCCACTGAGGTGTCACAGGCAGAGCACATCTGTCACTTCCCTGCCCCTAACCTCAGGGGACCAGGCTCAGCATAAATGCTGGGCAAGACCCTTCAGCCAAAATACTGATTTCGTATGCAGGCATGATCGAGTGACAGAAATCCTAATGACAAGCTCTGGCAAACTGGTCTTGTGGATGGGAGGATTCATTTTTGCACAAAACGGAGAGTGAATTTGTTGCAAAGACTTGGGATATGGTAAAAGCCATTTACTAACACTGAAGGGCAAAAAAGACCACAGGGCCTGAGAGATGTTAAATAAAAAATCTGGAGAAGTTCTCACTTGAAAACTACTTCCTAGCTGATAGTGGATATTCATTTATCAACCCCTATTTTCTAGCAGCTGCCAGAGTTGTCCTGGGAAACCTGAAAAGGATGATAAAACCAATCAAGCAGAATCTGGGAAGAAGCTGGAAGAAGTTGCTCTCTCAAGCAATATGATGGGACATATGTACCAAGGGCATGTGTTTTAGCTATCCCCAGTTTTATTCTTTGCCAGAGCTGCCTTTGAATAATTCCTTTAAGTTGTCAAGGAAGGAGATTTTTACTTTCCTATAAAGAACTGTGACCATAATATCAAAAGCCTTTGGCTATTGTGTTTCTTGTGGATTTTCTTTGTCTTTGCTGCCTTTCTTGCCTTCTCAAAGCAATACCACATCTTTCAGGTACTGGCATCCATAGTTGTGTTGAAATAGTTCAGTGTTACTTTCTGAATCTTCTACTGATACTACAACCATACTTAGTAACAGCTTTTTCATAGGTGTTTCATTATGATCACTTCAGGTATTTCAAAGTAATCCTTCCTGCAGTGAGGCTCATCTTCCACATTATATCACCAGTTCTCCCTTTTACAGACATTCTGTCTGGGTGCTACAGCTGTCCAAAGCTAAATTTCCTGTCTAGACTGTTTTGGAATAGTTTCTCAGCATCTTCAGAATGTCATGACTGGAAGAGCAAAGAGCACCTCCTGGCAGGGATCCCTGCCTGCAGTCTGGGTGATCCACTCACTCCTTGTAGCTAAAAGCCTCTTCATACTGATTTGGTAGTGCTTGCCTGAAGTCAAGAACTGAATCCTTTAACACTTTACAATACCTGTGTTTTGTTGCCTCAATGTCTACATCTATACATCCTCCACCATGTGGAGGCTGACTTTTCCTTTGAAACAAGTCACTGCTTCCCTGCTGTGAATTGAAAATTATTTAGGTACACACTATTCCCAAAACATATGTATAAGTGTTGGCTTCAGAAAGTAATTTTAGCCATACTGCTGCTTCAAATGGACCCATGCCCAATTCCCAGGAACCCTTTAGACAAGTACCAGTTAGTTCAGGTGAACCTTGGCATACCTTAGTGTCATAGCAATAGTTAAATACTGCATGTGGTAACAAATCAGTAGCTCCTCTGTTTTATTTACAAATACACAGATGTCCAATGATAGTTAAAAATGTATTTAGTTTTAACAGTTTTGTTTTCATTATTCCCCAAGTCAGTGTCATGATCCCAAGTCCTTTTCTTGCTCCCTGTGCTTCCAGAGGCAGACTAGACCCCTCTCAGTGGTGTGAGAGCACCTAAAAGGTAGGCTTAGGTGATGAGCATGGGGGACACAAGGCCAATCAGTGGCACCTTCAGTGAGAGGGGAGCTTACTGTCTGTGCAGAGACTGCAGGACTGCTACAGTAGGGTTTTATGTGTAAGTGGTGGGAATACAGAATATGGCCAACCTGTGCTTCCATTGCCATTCGCAGTCAGTTATGTGGTTTAGGGCCAAGTTGAGAAAGGAGTTTCAAACCTATTATCAAATGAATCCATCCATTGCAGAAAACTGTTTGTCCTGTAAACATTTGCCTTGGACATGTATTGACAGAAAAGTCCACAACAAGCCACTCTGAATTCTGCCTTATGCAGTGGCAACAGAGGGGATTTTTCTCTCTGCAGGAGACATGGTGTGATGGGGCCAGGAGTTACCTGTAGCAAAAGAAAAGTGATGGAGACTGAAAGAAAACTTTCCTGCTATCCCTGATCATTTTATAGCTCTTTGTCATCCTCTAAGTAGCATATGAAGGAAATCAAGTTACTGCCTAAGGTTATTTTCATTTATATTTTAATTCCAGAGTACCAAACACTTGTAGTCAGTCTATGTTGAAGTCATATGATCATGAGTAAAACCTGAGCTGGTAATCTTCCTAATAGAGGATAAAAAGTCTGCTGCTAATTTAAAAGCCAAGACTTCACTGACTTCTCAAGAGGTTTTAGCCCTCTGCTCCCAAAGTTTTAGAAAGCTCGAACGTTTACAGACATTGATTCATGCGTATATGCACAACCTGTGTTTACCTGTCACATAATCCTGTATTTCAGTGACATGCTTCTTGAATTCTCTTTTCAAACTGAAATTTACACCTTCTCCACCTACTAATCTACAATCTGGGTTCAGATCTATGGGAGCTTTACTACTAATTGTGAGAGCTTTGGTTCAAGTCTGTGGGAGGCTTACTGCATGCTTGCCTCAAGGAACGCTGTGGCAATACCAAATGTGTAATCTTGGTTTTTTCAATGCTTTGCACACACTCTCAAAGTTCTTCTGATTCTTGTCCAACAAGTACTTATGCAGTATTCCTAGATGCAAATCACAATTGTTAAACTGAGCACTTTGAACATGCTTGTTTAAGGCCCTTTTCCTCTTAGCTAATAGGAAGTATACTTGACTTCTTTTAGAAAACCTGTATTACAAGGCTTTCATGTGTGCCATGGATGCAGAATGTCTTTACATTGCATAACATGTTCATCTACCTAGACTGCTATGCTTTCCTAACTACTGAGAGATCTGCACAAACTCTTTTTGTATTTCACTTACAGTCAGTTTTAAATAAATTAATCAACTCCTTATGCTTCAGAACAGACAGTGAAAATAGTTGCCTTGAAACACTTGATATTCTCAAAATTTTAAACAGTTCAGATTTGCTGACCATCCATACTTTGAGCTATGGGGAAGATCACAGCAATGAAACTGTCAGTTTCTATTTGAAACTTTCCAGATATTTGAAGTGATATAGAAAAACTGGAGATTATTCAGTCCCTCCCAAGGTTATCCCCCATTTCTGTTTGTGAATATTCCATGAAATGGTGGAGGTATACAACCACTGTTGAGTAGTTGGATAGCTCAGTTTCACCCCAAAAGCTCTGTTACATGTCAGAATAGTTCTGGATATTGCTCGTACCCATGCTGAACCTGTGATATCTGGCCATTCCTTATCCACTGCTTAGTTGGACCACACCAAGTACAGCCTTTGGGCAATTATTCCTTCACTATTTATTCTCTTTTCATTCTTTTAATTCCATTTAGGGCAAGATACCCTCTCCTTTTTTTTTTCTAGTCCTAATTTATTTCTATTTTAATACATGACATTCTCAAGGTCTCTCCTGCTTGGTCCAACCATTTGTGTCATGAATTTATGTGAATCTCCAATTCTCTCTTCTGCTGGCTCTACAGTTAGCCTGTGAATAATTAGCCATTGCAGCTTCAACTCTTCTTTGTCTCTTTAAGTTCATACCTCACTCCACAGACTTCTTAGTCTCTTTCTGTTTTGCAACTTCCCTTTATATTCCGTGCACTGTAAGCATGTCTGTTGAATCATTGCTTAAATAAATTTAACCTTTGGGGTTTTTCTCCCTCTCTTCACTACCTCTGTCTAGTCAATGCCTTTTAATGGTCCTATCTGAGGATCTTCACCTTCTAGTGCCCAGTGTTACTGGTGTCACTAACCCCTTCTTTTACCCCATAGGAATAATAAGTAAGAATAATGCCAACTGTATTCAGTCCTGGACTTAAGTTCTTCAGTTGCTTCTGGCTGGCTTCAGGTAAGTACTACAAAGTGATGATAAGATCTTGGGTTTGCAGTTGAGCTTTTTCATTCCTCCCTCACCAAACAACATGTCTTGACAACGTTTGCTGGAACAAGTTATTCTGCCTTAGTATTTATGCTGTTGCTTCACAGCTGTAGTAATGAAGGTTAGTCTAAACTGGTGTTTCAGGTTGACCCAGAATGTCTAGTCTTTCTTTCTCAGTTCTCACACAGTTACCTCCAGTGCCTCTTCAGTTATCAAAGGAAAAGACTGTCTGTCTCCTGGAACACATGCTTATCATTCTGGGGCTTTATTTAGCTTCAAGTAGTCTCACCTGAATAGAAACTAGGGGATTTACCAGCAAGTGAAATGGTGTTTGTCAAATGAGAGCAGCCAGTGGCAGGCTTACCAATGGGTCTCTAGCAAGGGTTTGATCCCAGGTGTCTCCTAAGACCATCATTCAGTTGTATGTGTAGACAGCTACAGTTACTGTGAAAATTACCCAAGGACCATATTATTAAGGACCATACAATTACTGTGTGGCAACAGTGGGCAGAAACAAGGAACATTTCTGTGGCCTCAGTCAGTTATATGACAAGTTTAATTTTGGGGATTTCAGCAAGATGACAGCAAATCCATCATAATAAGAAGATTCTGAACAGCTAAAATAAATGGTTTGTTGGAATAAGCAGGCCATAGGAAGTAAAGAAGATGGAAGGTGATTATTTGCTTGTTTTCAGCCTGACCCAAGTGGAAACATTCAGTTATTTCACAAATTGCAGTACTGTGCAACAATTACAAGAGTATAAAGCAACAATTAATATTAGAAATGAAAAGGAAAATAATTTTGTTACAATATTTGCTAGGAATAATTGGAAGAAATGTATGTTTAAAACAACAGCTGTGAACAAGTGTCACAGACATATTTTATGAAAAATCCTTTTGCCAGGATGTTTTCTCCTGAGAAGCTGGGAAGCTTCAGCTTCTCCATGTTTTGCTGATTTGGAATGTGATTTGGAGAATTGTTTACCCAGCATGTGAAATTGTTTTTACTTGATGACCAATGACAGCCACCTATGTTGAGGCTGTGAGCAGTCACAAGATTTTGTTATTCATTCCTTCCTTTCCTTTCTAGCTTTCTGATGGATCCTTTCTTTCTATTCTTTTTAGTATAATTTTAGTATAGCATTTTAATATAATAAAATATCATAATATAATAAATCACCCTTCTGAAACATGGAGTCAAGATTCTCATCTCTTCCCTCATCCTGGGACCTCAAACACAACCACATTTCAAAGCAGCAAAACATGGAGAAGCTGAAGCTTCCCAACTTCTCAGGAGAAAACATCCTGGCAAAAGGATTTTTCATAAAATAGATCTGTGGCAAACAAGCTGCTTTTATGGCAAGCTACTCTAGACCTGCAAAAGATGGATTCTTTTTTAATTTTAGTCTATTTAAATTTGTTTAGAATAAGAAGATTCTTACAATTTACTTCATGAATTTCTAAAAATAAATTCTACATGTATTAATGTTAGTAAACAGCAGTTATATTGTCTCTTTTAATCCTTAATACAGATTTTCATTTAACTAAGTCTGTGGTGCTGCACAATCTTCCTAATACCTCCTTTCTCCTCAAAGCTAGGTTTATAGGCAATGGTCAGGAGTCAAGTATTTGATGTCTGCCACAAATCTGTCAGTGTTAAATGAGCCTAGAGCTTTCATCAGTCTGCTATTTACTGCATTGCTGTGATGTGCTGAAACAGAAGGCATCATCCAGCACATGACCACTGAACTGATTTATTCCACTTTGTGGTCAGGCCCGGTGTGGGCTTTTCCCATTTCTTTGAATTCCATTCTTCCTGAATTTTGACTTTCAGCAAAGAGTGAACTGGCCTTTTCCCTATTTTAGCGGACACTTGCATAGTGCAGTAGGTTAATCACATAGTTTAATGTGAAAGGTAAGACTTAAGGCCTTTCATTCACAAGTCATATTCACAGAGGGAAAGTAATGTATTTTAAGGGTGAGAAGGATCATGCATTATACAATTTTCTGCCAAGCTATCCTCTCCACTTTCTTGCAAGCTAAACCTAAACCCCACTGAAATAAACCATATTGGGTTATGAGTATAACCCATTTAGAGTATTTTAAGGAAATTTGGAGGAAAACACACAATTAACAAATCATAAAATTTTTTAAAAATTAGGTTTTATATAATATTATCCTTTGCACATCAGCTCACACGAGATTTTTATATTATGCTTTGAACCTGTTGGCTGGTTTCATTCAAAGTAAATATGATCTGAAAAGTTTCATAGAAATCAGCAGAAAGGAACTCCCAGTTAGTACCCCATGAAAAGAAAGGCTGCACCACAAAACAAGAGTTCTCTGTCCTGCTACATCAATTACAGAGATAGCCCAAACTCAACATCACATCACCAGATTCATGCACAGGGGCAGCTCATTCTGCAAATTGCTAAGGAGGGCAGAAGACCAGTGGGAATAGGAAGAACTGGTTATGAGAGAAAATTTTGATGGAAAAATCACAGAAAACAAGTTTTCTTTACCTTGCTTCTCTCAAAACAATTTGATTTTTTGATTCATAATGGCCTCTCAGAATCATGAACAAGTTTTTCAAGCTTTTTTCTCAGAAAAGTTGACACCCAACTTTATCAATATTTCAGTGGGATTCCTCACAGTGAGAAGCACAAGTCTTTGTGGACTGAGGCTGTAATCTATTAAATCTATGTGTAAATATTTTGTCAAGTTCAAAGGGTAGTGCTGTGACATGGTCCTGCTGGTGAGCAGTGGGCTATGGAAGGAGCCAGTTTTTAGTGGTCTGAAGGCTAAACTGGGCTCCAGCTATACACCCACCCTCCTTCCTCTGGAAATGATGATGCTACAGCCCAACACTCTATCTGTTCACTACATGTGTACAGTGTTTTGGAGATGAGTGTTGTTTACTGCTCCATCCTTTTATTTCAGAAGGCTTAGGCACTTGAAAATACAGCACAAGGAATATTAGAATATATTCAGCATAAGTTTACAGCTTCACATTGATAGACTCCTAAATAAAGCAGCCCTCAGTGAAATGATTCTTACTAGGTACTATCTTCTCACTTTCACAGAACTTGACAACTTCCCTAAATGGGAAGTCAGCTGTTTTTCTTGTTCTTGAAAAAAGAATCCTCATTCTGTGAACATTTAACTGATTCTTAGCCTTCTTATATTTTCCAACACATCATTTTGCAATCAATTATGTTAATAAAGGAAAAGCCCCATTGAAAGTTATAGTAAAGGTCTTCACTGTAATCAGAGTAAGTTTTTTTTTCTATAAAGGTGACTGGACTGAACTGAAGTTGCTGTGTTTGTGAATTGACAGAAAAGAGATACCTGCTTACAGAAGCTATAGAAAACAGTCAGTTATTTGGAAGAGAAGACCAAAACTCCCATGCATCAGGCTCATCTTTATGTATAAGCATTCCAAATGAAATTAATGTCTGAAAAAAAGAGAACAAACTGAAGGCAAAAGAAGCCAGTTAATGAGTCAACACCTTTGTTAAAAGGAGAGTTTTTACAGTGTCAGAGGTGCAGGATGTCTGCTGTTCCAGCACCTCCAGGGGATAGGCTATTAACAGAAACGAGATTTTAGCTGCCAAGTAATTCTATTTCTGATTTGGTCTTAAGGTAATTAAAGGTTTCATTATTAGCTCAGTTGGTTAGAACATGGTGCTAATAACACCAAGGTCATGGCTTTAATCCCTATATGAACCATGCACTTGAGAGCTGGACTCAATGATCCTTGTGAGTCCTGTCCTACTCAGAGTATTCCATGAAATAAAGTGCCCCTCTGGAAATGTTTTTCACAGAAAGAGGTGAAATAGCTGTGCAGAATGAAACCTCCCTTAAGGTCTTTTAGCAGGAGTATCTCACTTTTCCCTATAAAATGAAATCTAAATTTACCTACACTACCAAAAATCAAACTGACAACCAAGGAGAGAGCAAGTGTACTCATGAAATCATTGCAGGAGAGTTTACTGAACATTTAGCCCTTCAGCACATAGAAAAGAACTCTACACTGACAAGGTAGATTTCTATTTACTAAGGTTAAAATTTCATTTTGCTGAAGTGACTGGATTTAAAACTGCATGCCAAAAGAATCAGTTTAATCATTACCACTGCTGAAGAGGATAAACAAAAAAAAAAAAATACTGAGTACTTCAGAATGACAGGTTTCTGAGGAAATCTGATCATCAAAATCATATTGCAACAGCAATAAGTAATAAAATACCAACTTCACCTGAAGCCCAAACATAAGGATCCAGATACACAATTCTTATTGTACTCCATTTGATTAGTTATACATTCCCCAGTCTCCATTTTGTATTCAATGCAGAGCTGGAACTGGTAGCTAGAAACAGCATGAAAGAAGTTAGTACACTGGCAATGGCAACAAATTGCATAAATTCAATCTCTTAAATTAAGTTTTTGTGGTTTGAATTATTGTGACTTACAAACCCATAATCTATTGCAGAAGATGAATTTTTCATAAAGTGACCTGAAGAATGAAAATGACAAAACACTTTCAACTTCTTCCAAAGTAATAGTCAGGAATAAGTTCAAGTACTAATTGGTACTGCTGCATAACAGAATTCACAATATGATCACAGCCACTGTCTTTAGAAGTGAGTGGGAAGTGAATAAGAACAAAGAAGGGAGCTTTTAGAGAGCTCAATGGGCAAATTAAAATCCAGCATTAAGGGAGAGGTATGCACATGAGATTGGGATAAGTAGAAGCTGCCAGAGGAAAATCCTGCTTTCTATTGTGCTCCTTATTTTAGATGAGAAATCAAGCAAAACTAAGGCTGCTGCACATGTTCACTGCAAGATCTGTCTGTGCTAGCAGAAGCAGTTGTCTTCAGCTCACCACCCTTAATATTGCAGTTTACTGCTCCTTCTAATCTGTTCCTGAGCCACTTATACTCCTGTCAAGGCAAGCTGGACTATCTTGACCAGTAACCCTTTTCTGACCTCCCTGTTGCGGTAAGCTCCAGGTAGGGAAGGAAAAATTCTGCAAGTAGCTTTGGTAAGAGCTGGTGGGGAACGAGGTCTGCTGACAGACCTGCCATGTCCTTTTGGCTGACACAGTCTGGAGCTGGAGAAAGAGTATTCATTGTCTGGTTCTTCAGAATGAGTGGTGACTTCCCTGACTGCCATTTGGCACAATTTGATACGCAAATGATTCATAAAGCACCAGCCCTTAATGGTAGAAAAAGTGGTGTAAGGGCTTTACAAAAGAGAAATCCTTGTCCAAAGCTGTATACCACTGATCTTAAGTTAGGCCAAAGTGTTATATGACTATAACTGGCAAAAAAAAACAAAAAAAAAATTACACCAAATGCAAAATTGTGCATAATTTGACTAGTAGCAAGTTGTAACAGCCTTCTGCCTAAATATACAGTTCTTCTTGCTTATATATGTCAGATGCAAGGCGAATAGATGTTAGCAAATATCTAAGGAAAGAGAAATTACAAACTGTAATAAAAGGGTCAGAAGAAATCATAGAATCAAATTATATTTGAAACAAGCTTAAAGATTATCTAGTTCCTACTCCCCCTGCCATGGGCAGGGGCACTCTTTGCTAAGCCAAGCTGTTCAGAGTCACATCCAACCTGGCCTTGGAACACTTTCAGTGACAGGACATCCACAACTTCTCAGAGCAACCTGTTCCAGTTCCTCACCACCCTCACAATAAAGAATTTCTTCCTGGTATCTAACCTAAACCAGCGCTCCTTCAGTTTAAGCCTATTCCCCCTTGTCCTATCACTACATGCCCTGTAAAAAGTCCCTGTCCAGCTTTCTTGCAAGCTCCCTTTAGGTACTGGAAGGCTGCAATTAAGTCACAACCCCTTCCCCCATCTCCTCTTCAGCTTTTATGCTGCTTGTTCCATCATCATCAATGCAGATGAAAGACCAGTCCCTGTGCTGGTCTGGGTGACGTGCTGAAATGTTACAGCACGCTACATAACAGTGCCTACTGCCTGGGAGCCCCCAGAGAGCAGATTATTGTTATTTGACACATGATCCCAGGGAGGTGAATGAATCACCACCAGCCAAATAAAAAGGCAGAGCAATGATTAGGCTTTGGAATTGCCTGACTGGGAACATAATGAGAAGCACACTTAAATGTCTATTTCCTTGAAAAATGACCACATTGTTTCCAGGCTGCACTGCAATGCATTTTAAAAGATGCAACTGTCATGGGGCATCTCTCAGCGGGGTATAGTTACAACCCCAAATAATGTCACCTTCTCTGTAATCCCTTTGGACAACAGTGCTGGTGAAAATGTCCCTATCTGATCCAGCATGGACTCTATGAAGGCTTGCTGACAAAGGTGGCAACATGACCAGGATGCATCTGGTGGTCTTGCTTTAGGGTTGCTGCTGGCTGTGGGAGGAAGGAAGTACCCCCTGCAAAGGAAATTCTAATACTCTGATTGGAATAAACAAATCAAGACATAAAGATTAACTCACCTGACCAAGCTATGACATTGTTATTTTCATTGGATAAATTAAAGAACTCAGTGATTAATATGGGCCTTAAAATTATTTACTTCAGTCCTCTGAGTAACACAGGTCAATGGACATCCATTATTTAATTTGCTTCAAGTCCAATAGATGTTGCTGAATTAAAGCATGCCAACCAAATTAAAAAAACGATGTTGATTTAATTCTTTTTAGTGATGGGCAACCCTTGATAGATTATTTCAAGAGTTAATGTGTACACAGATAATTAATGAGAGCATTATTTACGGTCTGAATTGGTTTAGCTTCATCTTCCAGTCACTGAATCTCATTATAACTTCAACATTTAGATTTGGCATTTATAAATTTTGATCAAGGAGCCTTTAATCTTTGATCATTTAAATAGAACAAGTTTCTAGAATGATTAAGCAAGCGATTAAAAAGTTTTTTAGTTTTAATCTATAACTTATTTGAATCTTTATTTTCTTGGAAACAGTATTCTAGTAGTTGTTCTACCAGCAAACTATAGGAAAATACTATGAAAATTCTGCATCTCTCTTCTAGCCCCGTGTTTGTACAGAAAGACTACCAGAATGATCTCCAAATTTCTTTCTACATTTCTTTTCCCTGAACACTACTGTGGGGATATGTTCTTTGTGCCTGAAGTCATAGTTATGACTAGGGGAGGTGAGCACCCTTTTCTGTGATCAAACTCTTGCTCTCCCACTAAATCACTGTGTGACTACTCCTGCATGCTCCTGGCATCTCCATTGGACTCACAGGCAGGTGTTAAGCCCCTTCACAGAAACACAGTTTTTAATTGAGATGCTGTAGCTGAGAAGTAATAGATTTTTAAAGAACTCTTTAACTGTAATTTTCTTTGTTACTTCTGCTCAGTCTATTTCTGAAGGACAAGACAGTGAACTTAACACATTATTGAAGGACCTTTCATCTTATCTACATGCAAATAGGTTGTAGAACGTAAACATTTAAAAAAATAGTTTTTATATATGCACATATTTTTAAATAAAGTTATTAAACTACATTTGTTAATACTTTTGTATTGTCAACACTTTTGGCCAAAAAAACATGGCATAGCTATTCTGTTCAAAAGGAGAGTTGTTTTAAAAACTTTCTCTTACAACATACTAACTGAAATTGTTCAGAGGTTATTGAGCTTTTGGTTTTTTTCCCATAAAAGCAGCTCATAGACAGATGCTAGGTTAATGAAGCTGAAGAAATGACAAAAATAAGTGCGATGTGATGTTGCCAGATCCATACCAAAATATCTGAGCAGGGATGCTATATGAGCAGCTAGGGAGGGATGAAAAAATGTGAAGCAGACAGCTGGTCCCAGTTCAGTATGAATCTTGTTCAGAAGACTCTAGGCAGGAATAGAGGGACATTAAGACAGAAATCACAACTAAATTGACAGTAAGTCAATTAGTTGGGTCATGAGGGTCTTCAGCTGACCAACACCAGGTTTCCATAGGCTCACATGGATGTCAGCCTTCTACAGTGCAGCAGCCACTCCACAGAAAAACATTCATCCTGGAATGAACCAGTTTTAGCTGTGGCTGAAAAGTGATTTCTCAACAGAAGGACAGCTAATCTGTTACTGCAAACACATCCTAATTTGTCCCTTTGCAGTGTCAGCAGCTGTTTGCCCAGGAAGAAGGCGTTGGGAGTGTGCTCACATGTGCATGGGGAGGGCACTGACAATGATTAGTGTCATCAAGTTTGTCTAATAAATACTCCTGTCATGTCTACTCCAGTCTTCCATTTTGCAATACCCTTAGGCTCAATTCTCAAATCCCTCTCACCTCACTTCAGTGCTCATGTCCCCTTTCTCCTACTATTGCAGACATCCTCAACCTCTTTTCTCTTCCCTATGAAAATGATACTCCAGTCTGTACCTCTTTCTCTTCCCCATTCCCAAATCTCTCGTCTGCTAAACTGCCAAACTATTTTCTTACAAGACCCTTTATCCAAAATCATGAGATCCATCTCTCAGCATGTTCCTGCCTCAGTATTTTAATCCTTCTGGCTTATATTCCTTTCCTATGGTTTGGCATGTTCACACTTGACAGGTCATGTTTCTGTAAGACTACTTTAAAAGATGGAGAGAGAGTGGCTTAAAGATTGACTTCTCAGAGACAATGACTGCTCAGTTATTAGCATGTTTGTTTTCCTGCTGACAGGATAACAGCTTGAGATGGTTTGAAGGGAATCCTTTTCAGTTAAATCTTGTGTGTTCTAAAATTAATGCATAAAAGATCTCTTTCTTCACACAAAGAACAAAATTTAAGCTAGACAACAAGAGAGGCCTTATTTATTTCTTTCTTAGTGTTTCTCAGCAGTTATGTTTCTCCAGGGACTGGCAACCCTGGAGAAACAAATGCCTTGATGCCTTAGCTGATTTTAGCCCAGACCTCTTACCAGGTGCACTGCAGAATGGCAAAAAGCTATTTCAGCAGAAATGCCTAAATTCAGGAAGATATATGGAATTGAGCCCATGCATGTCCATAATCATAAAAACATTTATGTGCCCAGTTTTATGAGCTACTCTGCAATGGTATCATTAAGCACCATCTGAGTACTGTGAAGGCTGTGCCACAGACGATCTAAATCACTGTCTAAATCACACTTTTCACAACTGCCTGACACAGAGGACAGAAAATACACCCTCTGAAATCCAAAGTCATTTTGGATTGGAGAATATAAAAAATACAAGTATTCTGTGTATGAAAACCAGTGTCAAGTATTTGAGGAGAGTATACTGAGAGGACAGAGGTAGTGAGCAGAGCCCAGAGAATGTGGCAGGGTCAGGTAAGCATCTCTGCTCAGCACATTACAAGACACTGCAGAGGAGAAACATGGGGAAGAATGGAGAATGTCAACAAAAGGACTCTAGAAAAAAACCAAAACCAAATCCTCATATGTATTTTGGGCGTAAAAAATATCCATTTTAAATATATGGACACTACTTAATGGGGACAGTCTCATTGCAGAAATTTGTAGCATTCATTGTTTCTGTTTCTAATGGAGAAGAAATAGCCCACATTAAACCTGCCAGAAAAGAAGTGCAAAATTATTTTAGAACAGAAATTTCACACCCTTATCAGTGCTGCACTTGGATGCCTTGTTACTTAATCTTGCTTTCATACTGCAGTTAAAAACTGAGTTTATTCTCACTGATATGTCTAAAAGGAGCCTGAATTTTCAGTTCCTTTGCTGTGATTCAGTAATTGTGCAAAGTAAGATAATATTATGGAATATTTATTTATGAAGGTTGGAGGTCTGCTTAGGCTCTGTGAAAGCACTATTTGTCAGCTACTTATTTTTCTACTATCGGTTTCCCTAATACTTTTTACTTGTTTTCTTTACTCTATGCATTAGTTCATTTTAATAAGTATATTTTAAATTAGGCATCAGCTATATATTAGAGGGTTGTTTTGACACAAAGGCATGGTTGGTCCCACCTAAATGAAAAATGCTTTCAGTTCTTTTCAACACTGCAGCATTTTTGTTGAATGTATGTATGCATTGATCAATTGACATTACAGAGTTTTTCTTAAGCTGAGCCATGGGTGTATACCTAGTGTGTGGAAGAACAAGCAGACCTGTGCTTGTGATTTGTCTGATTTGAACACATCCTTCAGGCAACTTATCTATAAAACAGAACAAAGTGCATTTTGAATTTTTACCTTATTGAGGAAAATTCTTTTGGAGAAAAATGTCACAAATATTCAGAGGCTGGCTCTGCCTTTAGGCAACTGGTAAGCAGAGGAGAAAAGGAGAAAAGAAATCCTAGAAATCTTCAGAAAGGATGTTTGTGGTGCACAGCTCAGCTTTATACTGTATACCCCCACTTTCCCTCTAGTTAATGGAAAATAAACATGTTTTCTAGGGAACATTTCTTGACAGCTGAGCTCTGTGTGATCTGGGACCCAAAGAACATCAATGACATCACCATCTTCTAGGCCCATACCTGTCGTGATGACTTGGCTGTTGGGAGCAGGGGCTCAGCAGTGAGAAGGCACTGCTGCAGTCAGGGTAGGTCAGTGTCACACAAGGCAGGGAGCCATGCTGGCTGCAGGTCCTGCAGCCCTGCAAGGAACAAGCATGCTTTTGGAAGCAATTGGGCTCCTTGGCAATTGCACAGTTTGCTGCACAAGATCTGAGGCAAGGCAGTACCAGTGAGGTTTGATGACAGGGCCAGGAATCCGTGTGTGCCTGCCAAAGCCTGGAGGCCAGCCAGGGTTGTTTCCTTATGGGTTACCAGCCCCGTGCATCCCCATGTCTCTCAGAAGCAGCCCAAGAAGGGTTTCTATCACAGAAAACATGTGATACTGGCAGGAAGGTTCAACACAGGTCACAGTATAGCAGGCACCTCAGTTTGCATTGAAAACGTGCTGGCTACTCCTTCAGTGAGCTCTGTCAGCCTGCCCATTACAGAAGGAGAGCAATTGTATTTGCAGAGAGAAACCTCTACATAGACACCCACCTACCATGGCAGATGTGATCTCTGCTTTTCCGTCACATGTTTTCATGATCTCTGAGAGCCACACCAGACAATGATTCACTACATCTGCCACTGCACCCTGTCAACTCATCTTCCTGAATGACCACTTCAGGTCTGAGGGTGCATTTCTGACCCCAAGTGCAGTATATTCTGCATTTCTTGTGGTTTTTTTTCCCCTCTGCTCTCCACAAATAATCTAGCATCACATTAGGGAGGAAAAAAAAAGCCTCTTCACATGGGTGTTGTAGTGGACAGAGCAACCTCTGTGTAAAGATGAAAATATCAGAGGGATATTGAAGGCAGCACAGGAGCAGAACATCTGAACAAGTCTGAAGAATAGAAAGAGAGGTCCCTCTTACCATCCTCTCTCAGGACTTTGGGATTTCAGTCCATTTCTGAAACAGTTCATTGATCATCTGCTTTACTAAGGCAAATTGAGAGATGGAATGAAGACAAATGTCTCCTGCATCCAGCACTCCAGATAGCTGTTGACCCGTGGTGGCAGCCCACAGCCACTGAGCACCCCCAGCAGCCCACCATGCTGCTCAGACTGCCTGGGAGTATATGAAAACACATCAGCTGCAGAGCTAATGGAGTTGGCACTTCATCAGCTGCCTAGAATTCTCCATGCTCTTGTCAAGGACAGCTTGAAGCAGCAGCTGGTTCTTAATCTATTTAGACCATTAGAGACTGAATAAGGAAGCAGCCTAGGATTGTGGAGGTAAAATGCTCCTACTCTGATGTAGGAGGTAAAAAATTAGCTCATTCTCTCTCACTTTGTCTCTGTACACTCTCCTTTCTGCCTTCAGTAAAGAGAAGAGTACTTCTGTGGAGAGGGGAGCGATGGAAATGGATACCCACCATGGCTCCACCGTGCTGGGCTCCAGCCTTGCGGCAGTCAGGGCCCCAGGAGACCTTAACTGTGCTTGGCTTTGTGGGAGATGCAGACACAGTCACAGCACATGCAGACACAGTCACAGCACATACAGATGCCTTCATAGGGCTCAGCATTTGTGCCCCACTGTGGAACAGGTCCAACATCAGCAGTGTGCCTGAACCGCTGGCTTCTGATCAGCCTTTTGTAATGTCAAGGGGCTTTTACTGTCCCATAACCCCTCTACCTATGCACTGAGGCAATGTACAGAGGCTGACTCGCTGCTAAAGCTTTGGAATTCAGTCTTGACTTGGAAGGAAACAGGTCCTGTTAATATTTCTTTTTCCACATATCTGTTTACTTTCTTTAATTAAAATAGAGGATTACTCACAAAAAACTATTGCAGCAGCTCCAAATAAATCAAATTAAACTCTTTCAGAAATTAAGGCCTGCAGGAAGGCAACAGTCTAATTCGTCACACATTCACAGTGTGAACTCCTGCATAGATGCATATCGTTCAACTGCTCCAGGGGCTTTTCTAACAAAGTGAAGTGGGGGCTAGCATCCAGCTCCTGGAGGCAGTGTTCCTGGGGGATTACAGGGTCTATGCTCCCAGGGGAAGGTATGACTAGGCTGGGTCCCCGGGTGCAATTTTAGTTACATGGTTCTTTCTCCACCCTGTGGTTGTGTTTGGCTTTACAGACCCTTCCTGAGCAGCCAGGGACCTGTGGCAGGGTATTCACCTGCCTTTTCCAGGGCTGTAGGGCCAACTGTGTTTCTTGGTTGCAGCTGCCCCTCCATCTGGGCTAGGAGGTGTCCACAGGTATAGGTCAGGGAATGTGTTGGAGGTCTCATCTTCAGTTTTGATGTCCATGTCTGGTTTGAGGCAGGTACGAGTTTTGCCTGACAGGGAGACACAACACCAGTCAGTGGCACAGGGTCTGTCCAGCCCGGAATGGCCTGGGGATGAGCAATCTTATGCTGCTTAAAGGCTGATGTAATGTTACCTGGGAAAGGCTGGCCTGTAAAAAGGATTTTATAGTTTCTTGCTTTAGTTCCTGGTCTTCAAATTTGCTACTTTTTATGGTCTAAGAGCAGCCTGCAAGAAATACTACAACAAATCCCCATAATTATAATTCCTCTACTATTCTTATCCACTGACAGGTTAAATGTCTGATTTGTAATTATTACAAATAAGGTCAATCACAGGGTAGGACTGACGCCTATAATAAAAGCTCCATGATAAAAAATTCAGTAGCTTCATAGTAGAAGACCAGTGTTGACCCTGTAAAAGTCAGTAATTGAGACTGAAACTCTCCCGAGGACTGAATTACCAAGGAAAGTCACCTGAGTTTCGGTGCTCAGACATTTACTTTCAGGGCTGAGAAAGGGTTTAGGTGCTTGTTCCGACAATAATTTTACTAAAAAGACATGTCTTTCTGTGTCTCACTAACGATTAAAACATCAGAATGGCATTACAATACATCACAGCAAGAGAAGTTAAAGGGTAAATAAATTAATGAGATTTTTTCTTCTGGACGAGAACTTGGCCACAGCATTCTACGTATAAAGATTCAACACATTTGGAACAACCTTTCACGGGGTTTGTCACTCTTTGGCAAATTCTCCTTGAAGAAACAGCGTGTGGCCGTGACTGCACAGCCGCAGGTCCGAGCCGAGAGAGCCCGCGAAGAGCTTGTGCTGCACCCACCAGCCCGGCACCGCGCAGCCCAGCTCGCTTCCGAAGAGCTCAGCTGCGCTCCCAGCTTTCCCTGGTTTCCTTTTTATTTATTATTGATTTGAAACCACGCAAACAAACATAACCCTCCCATTTTCTGCCATAAAAGCCCCCCAAGCCGTGCAGCTTTCCCGCGCCGCCCTCGGGCGGGGCGCGGCGCTGGCTCCGGGCCGCCCCCTGCCCGCCGTGGCTGCGGCTCTGCTGCCACCTGCCGCGGGCACCGGCACCGGCACCGGCACCGGCACCGGCACCGTCTGGCTGTGCGCCGCGGGGGACGGGCACACAGTGCTGCAACCGGGCAGGATCCGTCTCGCCCGCTCTCCTCCCTGTCTCAGCGCCTTTCCCAACCCGGCGGTGTCACCCGAGGGCCAAATCCCGCTGGGTTTGGAGCTCGGGGCTCCCGAAGCCTCCGCCCGCTTTCCGCAGCGATGCTGGTGCGTACGCGAGCGGCTGCGGCTCGGCGGAGCGCGGAAATGCGGAGATGAGGCTCCCGCTGCGGGTTTGGGCGTAAATCCTGGTTACAATGGCAGGGAACGGAGCATCCCCCCCCGGAGCAGGAGCAAACAGCAGCATGTTGGCTACCGCTCCCGAAATGACAACAGCCCCGGACGGGGAAGCAGGGACATCGTTCCTTACTGGTACACGAGGCTCACCATCACCCTCATCACAGTGGGACGGCCAAGTGAGAGCCCCAGACCGAGGTGTTCCCAGCTGCCGCTCGTCCCCGTGTCTCCGCCCATGTCACCCATCTGCTCCCAGCTGCGGGACCCCCGAGCCCCGCTGGGGACCGCGTCCACCCGCGTCCTGCCCTCTGCCACCCGCGTCCTGCCCTCTGCCAGCGCCCTTCCACCGGGCCAGCGAGAACCGATGCTGGGAAGGATGCTTGGATGTTAATTCCAGGTAAATAGACAGCAGTGCTGCTTACTCGGAAAGCACGGATATTTAGAAAGATCTTGTCAAAAAGGGGCACAGCTCATCACCTGCAGAACGACTCCTCAGAGCAAATGGTAGCAGTGGCACTGCTTCTTTGCCACACTTCCACACTTTTCAAGTGCATTAGTATTAACAAATCTTTTTTTTTCCATTTAAATTTAACCCAGTGCTAGAAATCATTCAAGAATGAAAGAATCAGTGGGACCTTCCCCTGCACAGAAATAAAGGAGAAGATGCAATAGCCTGGAATGGGACAGGCACGACACAAATCTGCAGAACTGAAATTACTTTTTAAATTAAATAAATAAGCTTTTTAAGCAAACAGTTACTTAAAACATCTTTAGTGTTTATTTGTTCGTAGAACTGAAATGAGATCTGAAGCTCCCAAAGAGTCCCTAAAATCTTGCTATTTATCCCACGTCCTTGAGGCTACAGCGTACCCAGTGAGTGCCTGCCATTTCTTTGGGTTTAGCAGCGATGAATATAATGGCCCTAGCTTTCATTTATATTATAATACCATATTAGTGTGAAAGGGTCATCAAGAGAATTCTGCTACTTTTCAAGATTTAGGAGCATAAAAAATAGCAAAGCAGACAGACAGGAACATGGCAATTGTTGCCCTGATTTCTGAAAAGAAACATAAAATTGAAGAGAAGAAAAAGGTGGATTTGCTGAATTCTGATCATTATGCTTGAAGCAAGTACAATGCTGTATTTACTCAGAGCGTTTAAGGAGAGATGGTATCACTAGAGCATGTAATCCAGCCTCCTGCACATCACAAGCCATTAACATTCACTCAGTCATTCCTTTATCAGGCTTCATCACTTGAGTTTGACTAATGCTTATTTTCAGAAATCCAGTTATTGTGCTTTTGAAGGCCAAAGAAATGAATTTGCTGCTTTTAATAGCAGCTTGTTCCAGTGACTAATCTCAGTCTTAAAATGCAGGCCTTCTCGTGAGTTTGAAGCAGTCTAGCTTCCCCTTACGTGCTGCCTATTGTACCTTTCCTTGCTAGACTAAAAAGCCTATTAATTCCCAGTACTTCCTCCCTGGAAAAGACTGATATATTGAAATCAGATGACATTTTAGATTTTTGAGGTAGGAGTAGGGTGGGCTGGATGGGGATTTTTTTATAAACTAAACAGATTATTTTTGTGCTCACCTCTTAGACATTTTCTGAAGTTTCATGTAACTTTCATGATTCTAAATTTGGGTGTGTATTTGAAAGACTTTTTATGGACTAGAAGTTCTACATTAAAAATATCAAATCAGGGGGTTTTAAGCATAGTTAGAGCTGAACTTACTTTCTTAGTTGTTTTACATGTAAATGTAACAACAGCTTCTTTGAAGTTGCTTTTTCTGTTCATAATTTTTTTCATTCCATCAGAATGTTCTCATTTCTATGTATTGACATGACTTGCACAACTGGACGGTTTTAGATAAAATTATTAAGGGATTGGACAATTCACCGTGGAGTGTCTTTGAAAAAATTTTTTTGGTTGCTCAATTTTTTTCATTCTTGCTTAGAGACAGCAGTTATCCAGAGAAAGCAGTAGTAATATTAATAGCAGCAGAGCAACTTTAATCCAACATGGTGCAAGAGAAGTCTACTAGAAGGAAACTGCTGTCAAAATGTTGTGGAAGATAACATCTACAGATGGACAGGAATATGCTTTGTCCTCTCTACTCTCAACTAGGATGTGACGAGTACTCTGGCTACTCCATTCTGACTCAGACTAGCTATGCTATGCTAACTATACTATCAGTTAGTATCAGACTCTGGTAAATGATCCTTTACTAATGCTTTGAAAGTCCATTTGTAGTTAATAAAAGTAAATTTTGAACTAACCTGTGTCCCATCCCCAAATATACTAAATGATGTTACTTTTCTCATTAAAGAAAAGTTGCTGAGCATAGACTCAGCCCAACCAGGTGCAAAGTTACCTTCAGAGAGTTTTCTGCTTGGCCATTGCCTATGGACCAGAGCAGGGAAGAGGGAAAAATGAGTCTTGGAGAAGGTATTGTCTCGTGTCAGTTTTCATGTTGTGACAGTTCATCCTGATATTTATGACAAATTTTCATTTTCAAATTGTACTTTTCTCTTTCCATCTGAAACTAATAGGGCTCCTCCTCATCGCCAGTATACAGAAATATGTTCCAAATGCTTATGCCACAAACCCTCATGCAGTCCTTGTGTATAAATGGCAATTTGTTCACTAGAGCAAAGCAAGTGATTTCTATCCCATGACCTCTCATTAACTCAGTTTTTCTACCAATGGTATCAGACAGTACTGGGGTCTAGATTGCTGCAGCTATTAAAAATTCCCTTAATTGCTGAATTTCAGGGTAATTTAAAGGTAAACCCGTATGGGCGGGATGGAACTGTCATTTAGACACTCCTTTTAGAATCACTACTTGAACAAATGCTCAGTCAGGCAAGAACTGTCTTTCACAGCATTTCTAATTTAGAAGAAACATAGTAATTTATTACTTTCACACAATTTTTTTAAAATTTTTGCAATTAAAAAACTTTTGTTTCTTAAAATAGTAATATCAACTTTATAGACCAAATCTTACATTGTTATTTTAAAATGGAAGAAGCTAGGTGCTATTTAACTTATCTTACACTTAAGATATGCCTTAAATTATTTTACTTAAAGGTATAAAAGGAGGTATTCTGTTTGCTTGATTCAATGGTCTAAATATAGGCAGTCAGAGACAAGCCCAGAAAATTCCAATTGTAGATTTTAAGTTCAAGTGCTATTCACGAATCCACAGGGATAAGCCCAGGCCACTAAAGTGAGAACAAGGTTACTCAAGCATGAGTACAGAGTCAACAGCAGGTACTTTATAAGTTCTGGTATACCTGTCTTATGTTCAATGAATGTAGTGCTGATCCTCCTTGGCACACTGGGGCTGATTATGCATTATTTAAGTGAAATTGCATCTGCAATAGTTTTTAGTGAGTTTGATTTGTTGATTTATTTTTAAAGCATTAACAAGATCTGAATATTATCTACAACTCCAATTTGTTTTTGTAATTCGAATAAAAAAACAACAAATAAAATGAACAAAATGTATTCTGTGATTCAGCATTCTTGATGTTTTTATTTATTCATTTATGCCTCATTGCTTGCCTTGTGCCTTGTAATGTGTCTCCTGGCCATTAATTAGAATTATTGAAGTTCTTTTATGTTCAGATGGGAACCTTGTTTAATTTCATTATGTAGTTTTCTCCTTGCTGTGTTATAAATCCCAGTGTTTACTTGTAGATTCTCACACTTGGATATTATGTGGCAGCCCTGTCAGTGGGAAAATGGATCAAGGGTGCTGAGAAACCCTCCATGAACCAACTGGGAGCTTGCTCATCCTGCTTCCCAGCAGCTCTTCTGGCCTAGTGTAAGCTGTACTCAATCTGTTCTTTATAGGAGGAGGGGCAGGTTGGGGTTGTTTTGCACTCTTGCACTTTGCAAGAGGCTTTTAAAATCTCCCAACCCTTCAACCCCACACTAAAATCCAGTTTGGTATGTGAAAGGACTAGACTCTTCCATCATTTTTACTGACCTCTATGTGAACTGGTCTCCTAAGAGGGCTGAGACATAGCTGAGTAATGATCCATTGTTCTTTCAGAGACACTGACTGGGTGCAGCTCAAAATTTACTGTTGAGTAGCCCTGAATTCAGACTGGGCCAGGGAGTATAAGTTCCTATTCCATCCCAGCAGCCAGTCTTGGCCTCCACCAGCACCTTTTTCTCATATATTTCTTCCTGTTTCCTGAAGCATACCTTTCCTACTCCCTGGCTCTTTTCCTGTTCCTCCTCCCCAGGCTTGCTACTCTCCTTCTCAGTATGAGCTAGATTTCTTCCTCAATAACTTCTTGTTTCCCAAGCACTGGACAGGCAAAAACAAACATCCCTGGAGGTACTTCCTCAAAATCTCCTCAGCCCAGTCTCTTCAAAGCTAGAAGAAAAGAGGGAAAAACCTGGTCTCCTATCTTGTCCCTCACTGGGCTCTGCATGATTGTTGTGACCTGAAGCTCCCAAAATCCCTCCAGCTTGAACTGCCATACACAAATGGCTTCTGGCTTTTTTTTTTTTCCCTTCACAGGACTCTTGCAGAGCTGAGCTTTACTCTAGACATACCGTGGAGTTCCTCAGTGCTATGATGATGGTGAAAAGAGTATTACATTTTTTTAATACAAACAAAATTAATTTTCTTCCCAGTCCCACTTATAGAAATGCATTCTTATGCCTACCAATGTCCTGCCAGAAAATTTCATGAGATGCTTGAACAATGGCATGGAAAATTTGAGACTGAAGTTTATTAATGACAAGTACTGGTGTAAAGAAATTTATCATCTATTCACATGTGCATATGTTGGGAATACAGATGCAAACTAGTTGTGTTTAGTTATAGCAAATGAAGCCAAAGGGAAGAAATTAAATTAAATTAAAGTTTTTTGAATAACGCAAGCATGGTGCAAGGAAATATTTGTAGAACTCTATGATAACATGAAACCCCAAAACTCTCTCAAAAAGAGTGAATCATACCATTGAAGAAAGTTCTTGAATTTGGTACTAACACTGACTGCTGATATATGGGTTTAATGCCTTTTTTTGTAAGCTCTGTCTGCAGAAAAACATAGATTCCATTATTTCAGCAGCATACACTGATGGCCCAGATGTACCAGCACAGTCCCAAATGTAGTTTCCTTTTCATCTCATTTCATAGGAGCCATAGTTCCCATTGCACCTGCCCTGCAGGTGCAGTTGTTTCCAATCATGTGGTGTAATGTATCTTGTCAGGCAATGGATGCTCAGCCTGAAAGGTTACGAAGACCTGAATTTTTTCCCCTGCATCACTGCAACATGCTGACAGCATCTGGAACAAAACCCCCGTGGCAAAGGGACAAAGCTGGGGCCAAAGTATTTTTGGCTGGGAAGAAGCAGGCGCTGAAAATAGATCCAATGACTCCACAGTCTGATCACACTTCGCCTTTGAGAGAGCATTTCCACTCCAACCTACGCAGACACACTTCAGAAAGCATTATTCCCACATAGATCTGTTTGCTGTGATGGAGAGCTGTGATTCCAGAAAGAGAAATGTGTTATTGCCAATGAAATCTGTTCAGGAGTTTGCTGTCACTTTTGGGGAAGATGTGCTGGGATACAGCAATGGGTGGCAGTATAAACTTCTGAACCACGGAGAGCTGTGCTCAGCAGTGCTGGCTGGGCCCGCTGGACGCGGCAGCTGCGCTGTGCCCGTGCCAGCAGCCCCCAGCCCAGCTGCGAGCAGGGCACGGGCACAGGCTGCAGCAATCCTGCTGCACGCCGCCTGCCTTTGAGACGCATCCAGCGGGGCAGCCTGGGAAGGAGATGTGATGTATGCCTCCCATTCCTCACACTTTCCAGACTAGCAAAGTGGGACTGTGAAAAGCTAAGGAGCTTTTTGTCCTGTTTGACGCAGCCAAAAGGAACTGAATAATTTAGTGCCTCCCCAGACTACCTCCAGACAGTATTCAAAAACATTCTCTAATCTATTTGTTTCTGTTTCCTTTATGACAAAGAGGGGGAGAACTACATTTATACTGATTTTTTTATACAGGTTATACTTGTCTGTGAGGTACGTTCCAGAATTAACAGTGAGGTTCCTTCCAGAATAAGGTAAAGTGAAGCAAGAAGGGTCAAAGGGGTTTTGCCTTTAATCAGCAGGGTACAAGGAGGGAATTCCTAGTGTCTGTTTAGAGCAAAAGCAAATAGCATTATAACTTTGGAGATATCCAGAAAGGGGGGCACATCAGCAGAGAGAGCACAGTGATGTGGTGGGGGTTGAAAGGCCTGTCAGCTCCTCATATGGTTTCTGAAATCTAGATGTCCCTTGGGTGATGTAAGTTAGTGCAATGAAAATTACAGCAAGTTAGATACTATTTTGGTCATAATAATCTTTCATTTTTAGCTACTGGAAGTGAACTTGTGACTGAAAAGCATCTATTGTTCATTCTTATCCATCTCTGACATCTCTCACCCACTTCCCCAGGAACAATTTCCCTCATATATTTTACCTTGAAAACTACCCCCTTTCATGAATTGACTGAGAGTTATCACTCATCTTATTCCTGAACTCACCTAACATTTTTCTTCACAGGTTAAAAATACAATATTGGCTTCACCGGAAGCCATTAATCTTTGTCCAAAAAAGTCAGTAGTCCCAGTATAGCATCTGACATGAGATAACACAACAGATCATCACAGAAGGTAATTACAGATATTTCATTGGTGACAATAAAGATAAATACTTAGCAGCTCATGGAGCAGCTCTTCTGTTTTCCAGAAAAGAAAAGTTGATCCCAGAAAGAAGCCAAGAAACGGTCACAATCTGTTATGTCTTACAAGGTAAATGCCATCAAAGTGAAACACATCACAGATGGTAAATGTGCCCCAGAGGCTTCCTACAAGTCTATCACGTGGCCATGAAATGCTGCTGTCTGCTCTTCAGGTCCTCCTGTGCACAAAACCCCTCCTCTCCTTGTATCATCTCCTTCTCCTGTGACACACTGAATTCCAGGGAAAAGTTTTCAGCCCCTGACTTACAACAGCATTTTTATTACACTTATCTTACTTGATATTTGGAGACGAGCAAGCTGGGAAATGACACACAGGGAGAACCTCCCCTCCACATGTGCCATCACAGCTGGTCTACATGTGGTCTTAAGTGACTCTTCTAACTGAATGGATAGAAATTCATGTTTATCTCCAGGTATTAGGCTTTTTTCCTTCTTCAGTTACTAATTAAAGATGTAAAAGAGGGTCACAACTTCTTACCTGTTATTTCAAATGAGGATGCTCTTGTAAAATTTATTTATTCTCTGTCTCATTAAATAAGATGACAATAATATGTATTTTGCAAAGATTTGGGAAAATGAAGTGAATCTGAGTGGAGGATTAAAAGATCTTGAATTTGAATTCTTTATAC
The DNA here is from genome assembly GCF_014805655.1 of Passer montanus. Classification (NCBI taxonomy): domain Eukaryota; kingdom Metazoa; phylum Chordata; class Aves; order Passeriformes; family Passeridae; genus Passer; species Passer montanus. Next base: position 2,349,620 of record NW_024368152.1, read on the forward strand.
ACCAATTTGTCTCAAAACAGTAAAACTACCTCCTAACTGAGGCTGAAAAGTGTCTCAATGAATTAGCTCATCTCATGCAGAATCTGTTTGCTTTCTGGCACAATATGCATGTATGTATTTGATTTGAGACCTGGCTGTAGAAACTGATATTAGTGTGAATTAGCCCAAAAATGCTCTTTTACAGTGAAGGAGAACTATGGCAAAGTCATATTCCAAATCAGCTAAAGCAATCATGTATTTCTAATAAACAAAGAATAAAGAATATGGCATCAACATTGGTTTTGCTCTATAGGTTTTACATTTCCTCAACCTTTCTTTTCAGCTTCCTCCCTCTGTGATTTAGACAAGCAAATGGTTTTATCATGAGACACAGACATGCACAAACCAAAGAGAACAGGATTTCTGGCCATTTGAAAATATTAAATATATATAAAATTTACAGTTGTTCCTCTTTTATTTCTGTATGGATAAATATATACATACATACATATTATATTTACACATATACATATGTATATACATATATATACATACACACATGTAAAGCCACATAAACTCACATAAATATATAAATATAAACATTCATAAAATTCTAATACCAGATTTTTTAAAGATGTTGTCAATGCTTCATAAATTTATAAATATTTTATAAAATTCACTTTGACATATTCAAACCCCAAAGCATAACATTCATCTGCTTCCCTTACTGTTCAGTCATGATTTATTTCCTATCTGGCAAAACTGATTTATCACCTCTCTTATGATTGGGATTATGTCACTTTTTAATACACTGAATCCTTGAATTTTTACCAAAGCTAATTTCCTTTTAAGATTTGTCTGAAGCAGTCTATTATAATATATTCCTGCAGGATCTGCATTCAAATCGATTTGTCATTATTTTCCATTCCATTGACCTAAGCCCTGTCCTCTCTGATAGTTTAGTGCCAAGCTCTGCAGTGGGTGTGATGGTTCTCAGTTGCAAGGAGGAAGCCAAGCATGGCAATGACAGGTGCAGAGCCTTTCTGACAAGAAAACTCCTCCATGTTTTGGGTAGCTCTCACCTATGCAAGGGAGTTACTGGGGGTCACAAAGGATTCAAAAGCCACAAAACAACCACAAAGACTTTTGAAGAGATTCTGGCTAAGCAGGTTAATAAGGTCCACTCCTGGTCAGGATCTGGGCTTCTGTTCAGGGGTAAAGATTGAGATGATATTACTCTTTATGTAGAGCAGAAATTCTCTTTAGATTTTTTTCTTAATTGTAGCACCTCAAGTAGCCTAGTACCTGGTACTAATAAAAAGGGATATGAACCTCATACAGAGAAAAGAACATTGCTGACTCAGCTACTATCACCAATTTCCTGCAATTCCCTTATCTAGTATTAAGGTGTTTTATTCAAGAGCAGCACGTCTTTGTTCCTTTGTGAGCAGATAACCCCATAACACACAGAGAAGATGTGGAGACCTTAAGCACTCACCTCCCCCAATGCTGAGGCCAGCAGACACTCTAGCCTCTTGTATCCATCTTCCTGGTCAGCTTCTCCTGCTGGAAAGAGCTGGGGAGCAGCAGTGGCAGCTTTGGCAAGTCAATGCCTCTTTCACACTTGCAAATGGTCAGTTGCTTATAAAGAGGATCATCTGTCAAGTGAGATGAGGGTACCCCTGGTCTAGCCCCATCCCTTTCAGACCATGTGTGCAGCCAGGATGCTGGATGGTGGTTCCTGTGGCTCTTCAGGGAGTTCTGACGTGCGGATCACAGCTGCAAAGCCATATAGGATATGTGTGCTACCTTGTCCTTGAGTTAAATAGTTAAACAAGGATTCACTACCCTTACCCAAAGAAACAAAAGCTAGACATTTCTGCTAATGATGATAATAACCTCCTTCCAGGGAATGGGGAAGCAATTTCATTAACAGCTCATTTGATTGAAACAAATCAGGCTTTTTTTATTCATCTTCTAAACTCTGTTCACTTATGTCATGCTTTCTAAATATTTTGTAATCTCTGTTACTTTCTTTCAAAATTTCTCCACTACTTCTCAATTTCTCCAAAACAGGATTTAATACTCTAATCAAAACTCAACAGTATTTAACAAAGTGGAAAAGAACCTCTGTAGGACATGGGAAATGTCCCTACATCCCCAGCATGTGACTTGCTATTTTCTCAGTGACATCACTGAGTACTCAGCCAGTCAGTGGCACTTTCAAGCACTGTGAAATGTTTCTGCCTATATCACTTGTTAACATTTTGTGTTTGACTGTTTGCTTGAGATCCAGAGGGTAATTTCTGCCATCTCAGACAGAATGTGGGTGGAAGTGGCTAAGCTGAAGATAGCAAGATTCAGAGAGTCTGTATCCCATCATTACCCATATATGACAGTCTGGTTCCTAAACACAGGCAAAGAACCACACAAAAAACCTCCTGCCCTGTATCCCAGACCTGCTGGTTCATACCTAGGACAGAGACAAACACCGTGTCCAGCCAAGCCTGTTAGAAGTCCTTAGACACTTGACATAGAGAAATATGCAGTGCCCAAGGAGATTTCTATTGAGCAACATGGATGGGGGAGGATGAGCCATGTCTCCATACAGCAGTTTGATTTTTATTGATCTGAAGACTTCTTCCTTCTATGGGTAATTTGTTTTACCTTGGCTTGCAATGTCAAACCCAATAATGTGTGCACACTGCAATTTAAGATTGTGTATACATGGATGATTACACAGCATGACAATTTGTTAAGCCACACTAATTTAATGATATGCTAATACATTCACTATTAGATTTTCTCATTTCTTAAGAGCATGTGATTCAGCATGTGTTGATTTAGCATCAGGTCGACTCTCCTTTAGCTTGTGATCACATTTTCTTTGCTCTGCTTTTTCTCAAAAGAATATTCTGTCACATGAGACTACAACATTTAGTACAGCATTCAATACAGCATTTTTTGTTTTTTCCTCACTGAATTACATCACACTAAATTTAGAAAATATGCCTGTTTTCTTGGGATCACTGTGAATTTTGATCATATCCTCTGCAGAACCTGTAACTATTCCCAGGTCAATGAATATAATACTCCACATCAACGATGATTTTTAGTAAATTATCAAAGTTGTCAATGAAATTGCTGAATAGCACTGAGAGCAGGTTAGATTTTTCTCCTTCTCACACTCCAAAAGGCCTTCAGATTTCACAAATGGGCAAACATATATGCTTATATAAAACAATATTTTTAGATGCATCAATTTTAATTTTAGAAAAACTTCATTCAGAGAATATTTTCTAGTTTTATATGAAAATGGTGCACTGGAACTGAATCAAAGCCTCAATGAAATTAAGATCTATCACAGCCTACTCTTTTTTGCCTAATTCCTTAGGCCATTCATCTTAAGAGGAAAATTAAATTGGCTGACGTGATAGGATGTTGGCAAACCAGCACTGCCTAGTTTTTATCACTGTGTTATCCTCTAGCTACTTATAAATTGCTTGTTTAAAAAGTCACAGCAAAATTTGTGGAGGGATTGTGTTAGGGCTGCGATGGGTTATGTAAAGTACTTGTCTACATTTCAAAATTTTCACACTTCACTGTGCTGCTACAGTTAAAACAATAGCAGCCTTCCACAAACCCACTGTCAGTGTCAGTGCAGTTCAGCTGGAATAAATATGTTAATTCCAGAGCATGTACTCTGCACCTGATTATTTGGTTCAGCAATTGAAATAAAATATGTCACATCTATGCCCCAGCTTTACTTGACCTTACTAGTTCATCAGCAATGCCTGTCCTCATTTATCCGGGTATGCCTATAATACTGAGCTGACATTCAGCCATCTGTGAAGCTGTTGTACAAGAAACAGCTTGCTTGTTAGTCTTGAGATCCTTTCCAGATTGCAGGAAGGATCAGCCTATTTTAGGGAACTCATGAAGGCTAAGGGAAGCTAAGAGGTTACTGGAATTTTGGCTAGAAGTGATCAAGGCCTTAGTTATGATATAATAGTACAGAACTGCTGTAAGTGATGCTCCATGGCATAACATCCAGTTAGGATATAGAAAAAACCAACCACTAAGCTGCTTTAATGACCTCTCCCTAAAATTCATTCTCATTAAAACTGCTGACATATAGCTGGAAAATAGCCTTCCACAAGAGATATAAAAAATGAAAATTCCTTCATAGAAGCAATGAGCCATCAAAGTATCAAATGTTGAATTTTATTGGTCTTACTGTCAAGACCTTTCACAGCCTCTTTGAACACCACCTGTCCATAGTGCTCCTCACACCAGCCATTAAATCAGGAGATGTCATCTCCCACCTCCAGGTGGCTCAGGATGCCAAAATTCATCATCTCTGTGTTAAATTTTCAAACAAACGTCTTTCTTGAACTCAATCCCTTCTTGGGAAGACATCCCTGAGGGAATCTTCCACTTCATTATCCCCTCTTTTTCTGATGGCTGCAAAACAAATGACAGCTGATGGGATGCTGAGATGCCGCTCTTCATTTTAATTAATAGCATCTCACTTTTCCCCATCAGTTTCTCTCCTGTGTCTGCCTATCAATTATTTCTTATCTATTGGTTGGACTGTAAACTCTTCGTGATAAGGTAAAATTTTCAGTCTGTAAATGTACAATGTTCAAATGTACAAGTGGTCCATAGCGAGTTCCTGAGCGTTACAATATATAATACATGAGCAATAACAATCTAATGATTCAAGCAACTAGACACTTTTCTATGCCAAATAAATTTCTATTTTTCATATTATTTCTGGTACCTCCTTTGTTTAGACTAGTGTTTGTTTCATGCCTACCAAATAACAATCTAATGATTCAAGCAACTAGACACTTTTCTATGCCAAATAAATTTCTATTTTTCATATTATTTCTGGTACCTCCTTTGTTTAGACAGTGTTTGCTTTGTGCCTACCATGGCTTTTGTCTAATCAAGAAATTTGGCAAAGTGTTCATCAAATTTTCTGCTGAGTTGCTAAAGGCATTCCCAGGAGGAGAAATGTGTGCCCTGAAAGGAGCTGAAAACCGTGAAGTAGGCTAGAAGCTCTTTTTTGTTATCCTATTGCAAACAGTAAAAACACACAGAGATGCTTCAGGATTCACCTTGTAGAAACAAATCCATTCACTTACTTCTGCCCACTAATGACTTCTTACAGGTAATTCAGTTTTGGGGTTTTTGCAAACAGAAGAGGCTAGTATTCTTCTTTGTTATGATACACAATGTTCTCACTCAAAACTAGAGGATAGTATCAATGACTGCAAACCAAAACACATCAATGGAATGGCATAGCTTATTTCATTATTTGTTACTTTTGATCAGATTTTATATGCATCTCCCTTTGATTTCAGCTAAAAATCCTATCAAAATTATTTTTATAATTTATTTCCTAACAACCCAAAGGCTAAAAGTGTAAAGTAATTGTTTGGTGTTGTCTACAAATTGCCTAGTTGGAAATACAATTAGATTTTAACTAATGCAACATTTAAAATGTAATAAAGAGTGTACTCTATTTTTTCTCAAAAAATTTAATTGCAGAATTATTTACAGGAGATGAACATAAACAATACATAAACCAATTGAAAGAGGCAGCTTCATAAAAGAGCCATGGGGCAAAATAGTGAAGCACATTTTCTTACAATCAGCTGGAGGTGAGTAGAGAACCAAGAAAAAAAAGAATAACTCGATAATAAAACAATTTTCAAATATGTCTTCAAAGTAACAAATAACATTCTGGTAAAGAAGATATTACTGAGAAGCAATAAATTATTGTAGCAATGAAACAACATACTGTACATTCAATTCAGGTATCCTGCATGCTACTAAATAGAATTTATCAAAAGAACCATAAAAGCATGAGAAAGAATTACATAAAATAGTTTAATTCTAGTGAAGTGTAGCTTTATACAGATGGTGAATATTTGGCACTCAGTTCATCCTCATTGTTGATATGATTTCTTATGTATATATATATTTATATATATTTATATATACTTTTAATGATAACTAAACAGCTAGTTTCCTGGTTCTAACATTCCTTGAAGTTCTATAGGAGGCATTTAATTTAGTCTTTAGGCCACACTTGATTATTTTGGCATGTCCATGGTAAATGAAAGTATGAGTTTTTTCTCTGTACAGAAAATCCTGCACAGTCATAGTGGCTTTTCTTCAGGAAAGAACAGTTTTAGAGCATATAAGCCAAGCTACTTGAAAGGGAATTTTATTTCAGTCAGGAAATTAATGTAAAAATTTAACTAAATAATACATACATGCTGAGCCCTTTTAAAATGAGATGGCCATTCTATTAAACCTCCAAAGGGTAAATCAAAGCATGGATATGAGCATGTGGGTTCCATGGTAATTATAAACAAAACTGGCATGTCTTTGTGAGGACTCTCTTCAGAGACTCAAATCTACTGCTGAGCCCTCTGCATGACTCTGACCTACCTGAAAGGAAAAATGAGCTCCTGCAAAGTAATGGCACACTTGCCACCTTGAACACGGAGTTCTTCCTGCCTCAGACTTGCTGAGTCAGATATTGATATGAATTATATTGATTCAGATCTGATATTTCTTTCTGGTTTCAGTTTCTGAGCATTGCTTCTAATACAACTGAGATCAGAACTTAGCCCGGTGCTCTGCAATAATCCACCTCACAAATAAGAAACTTGTATGACAGTGAAGCTTTAGGAATGGGAAATGGTGTGTTGAATGAAAGAGTGGCGAAGTCAGAAGAAGAAAATTCTTCACTTCTGGACTGTGGACTGAGTGAATAATGACTATATATTCTAATAAGCCTCCTCCTCGTTTATGCTTAGGTGAACATATCCATGTTTTTGTACCTAGAGAAGTAAAAAATCCTGTCCAACAAAACCAATTTAGAAAAATAACAATTTGGCCTTAATAAAATATAGAATTAAATTGCCAGCTGATGAAAACTGTTCTGTGTTTGCTCAGTTAAAGAGCAAGCTGTGTAGACAGACTAATTTACCTTAACTACGATCTGACTTCAAAAGCCCAGTTCTCTTCTGGCAATGAAGGGTAATGGGACAAAAGCTGGGTGTGGAAAGGTGGATCAGTAGATGTGCAGTCTTCTTCTGCCATCATCTTTTATGAAATGCAATATGCATTTAATGAGAAAAGATCTGGAATACCATTTTTAGATACAGAATCATAGCATTGTTTATGTTGGAAATGACATTCAGTAATGAATGCCATGGCCCCTTTCAGCTACTGGAATTTTATTTCATTAAGAGGAGCTGAATCAGCCCACATATGCTGGCCAAATTTTCTTTTGGGCAACATTCCATTTCAATTTTGGTTTTATACTTGCTGTCCTGAACAGCCTATTATGTAGTTAAACAGCTACAGCATTATGCCATAGAGGTAGCTGCATTTCAGAGATAAATTAAGCAATTTCTGTGGATACAGAGGGCTTAATTCCTGACAGAACTCTGTATATGCATATGAGTATGCCATGTTCCTGAAAGATGGTCCCCGGAGGTGAACATGGTGAATAGCTGCTGATGCGCCATGGGGCTGCAGTAGGCAGTGAACCTGCCACAGACATCAGCGCTGAGGATGAGCTGCAAGAAAGTGCACAATCTACAGGAATGAGAGTGTTGAGTGTGGCTCCTGGGTCTGGCTCTCTGGAACCCTGACAGTGAAAAATCATTATGTGTGTATATTGACATATGTATATATCCTCTTTCTCTTCTGTGCAGTATGAAATGGTGGCCTCTGATCTGCTGATCCTGTCCATGCAGAGAGAGCTGCCCCCATTGCTCTGCCATCAAAGAACCCTTAGGGTTGGGGCTGAGTCTCACAAAAGAGCAGCTGCCCAAACCAAAGCACAATCATCATGCCTCAGTGCCGTGCCTCACGTCATCCCTCGAGTTAGCTGGGCTGGAGGGCAGACCTGGGGAGAGAACAGGGCTCTTGGGGAAGGCTGCTCGTGCATCAAGGACCCCGGATGGATCTCTCCCGCTACGAACGCGGGGGAAATGCACATGCGAAGGGGAGACTTGCCAAGATTCCTGACCAAGAGGGCTCAGCTGCCAGTGCCATCAGCTCCTGTGCCTGGCACCAGCCAGGAGTCTCCTCCAGAACCCTCTCAGGGAGCTCCTCCACTGCTGGGACCTCACTGCTATTGTCAGGAACAGAAAAGGCAGAGAGTGTTCTGGAAGATTAATTTGATGCTCATCACTCCCTGCCTACTCCCTAGGGGATGGTGTGAGCACTGATTGCCCTCATCTCTGCTTTGCTCAGGTCTTCCTCTTGGTTCAGTGAGTCTTTTCTTCTCCTTCAACACAGGCTCAGACTGTGAGGTCCCAGATGCTGGAAGCGTGCTGTGGAAGGAAACTCCCAGCAGCATGGGGACAGGTGGGAGGACCCCCAGCATCCCGCCATGCTGGGTTACCTGTCCCAGCTGCAGCCCAGCCTGGAGTTTGTGTGTTGGCTAATAAAGTGCTTGGAGATCCTTCTGGATGAAAGGCACTGTGTAAGTGTGGGTGTCAACCTGTCATACACCAGGAAGCACCTCTCTAGACATTAAGGGGTTTGCTGATATTCCTTACCTCAAGCGCAGTTGGCCGGTGGTATCCCTGCATCATAAGGATGCTCAAGGAACAGTAGTGGGAGTAACGTTGCTTCACGATTCATTTAAGCTCCCTTACACCGAGGCTCTGTTTTCACAGGTTTTCAGTGCACACAGCTTGACACCTGGAGCTGCCAAGCCAGCTTCAGACCTCAAATCGGCATGCACAAACCAGCACTTGATGGGCCAGCCTCCAGTGTGCCCTCGCCACTGGTGCCAACTCTGAAATGCTGAGGAGGAGGTCAAACCCACCAGCTGGGCAGGGCAGGCTCAAGGCTTTGAGTGTAAAAGGCTGAGCTGGGCTGATGCAGAGGTCCCCTGCTCCGGGCGAGGGGCGGGGGGGCCTGCACGGAGAGGGCCTGGGACAGAACGGTGACACTGCCTGAGGTGCCACGGGGCCAGGAACCTCTCAAGGGCACTGTGCTCACAGGCCATGAGGAGGCTGCAGGCCCGTGTGACACACCGTGCCACGTGTGACACTCGTCACGCAGCAGTTACTTGCAAAACCACCCAATGACCAAACATTCCTTGACTATACACTAGACGCAGTGCTGAGGAAGTAGAGTACTAATTTACTGATACAGCAGGACCTGGGCTTATTTTAAAACAAATAATTTCCATTATATGAAATATATGTTATATCTATCTATATGTATGAAATTCACACGTTTCCTATGCACACTTTAATTCCTTCCTGATTGATTTCAAATCTAATGTAGTGTCAAGGTTTAAGAATGAATTAAAATATAATTTTTTGGTATTAAACTGTACAATGTTGTTCATGTTTGCATTCTGCCAAAGGCCATTCTAATCAGATGGACATGAAATAATAAAACACTTCATAATGTACTTCACCAAATTACAAAGAATTTCAAATCTAAAAAAATATACAAAGCAAAAAGAAGTATGGCAAATATCAACAATTTACCATTCAGGCCTTTTTCCTTATTTAAATTTTCTGAATTCTGTTTAATATACTTGTGTTTTACAAGCAATGGCTAAATGAACAGAGACTTTCTATAGTTTTAATGTGTTAAAATACATATTAGCCCAATTAATATTTAATTAAACACTAGACTATTTTGCTATATTCAGCTGTTGTGAGTGGGTCTATACCATGAACTCTCAAAGGAGAAAGCATTCTAGTTCCTATATTTCTGTTTATTTATATTCCTCCTACTTTGGTTTTGTAACTGACTTTTATTTTTATGATGTGAAGTCAGATTACAATTGATCTGGCTATATGTTTACTAAGATACGGTGTTTCTCATGTCAGAGAATGAAGCAATCTGATTTATTTGCAACACAAATATAAGTATAATGTTATCTTTCAAAACTAATCAGGTGTACAATATGTAAGTTGAAATGGCTTATTTGCCTTAAAAGATATAATGTTACCTGTACAACAATTTAATATATTGCACTTCAAAATGTAATGTGCACAAACATTATCAAATTTGTTGGTAGATATCTAGTTTACTTTTGATTTTTTCCAATTGTTTTTGTGGGGTTTTTTAGTTGTTTGGTTTTTTTGTTTGTTTGAACAAGGTGGAACAAACAGATCATAGATTTATAAATATTATACTGAAAATTTTAATATAACAGCATGGGAAATGTAGAACACAGACTCCTCCAAGTCAGCATTATTAGGCCAGCTGGGGTCTCAGTTTATCTGTAATCTGTTTGGTTTACAATTTGTCTTCATAAAGTCTGATTACTGGCAGGATTAGGTACAGCTTGTCTTAATTGCATGACCTGTTGCTGCAGGTAGGAGGGTTCAAGTGAGTAAAGCAAGTGATTCCTCCTGGAAGTGTACAGGAAATTAGATAAAATGTGTCAGCTGCCATATGTGTACAGGTGTGTGTGTGTGTGTGTCTATTTTAAATTTCTTCAATCTAGGAAGAATACTGGCTTTGGTTTTGTGTGGATATTCTAATTAGCAGCTCCGCTTTAAGATTCCAGTTTTCAAGACTAAAGATGCCAATCTCTGCACGTGCTTCTGTATTTAAAATAGTACAACAAATATAGGAAGTAGCATCAATATTGTACACTGCCTAGGATTCAGCTCTTTCCTTAATAGAAAATGCCTTGAAAACACCAGGGATGGGAAATATAATGTTTCCCTCTATAGAAGAATATTTCAGGGATTTATTATTTTTTCTTCTTTTTTTTGTCTTTTTTTTTTTTTTTTGCATTCTCGAAGGATATACATTCGTCTTGGTTTTTGCTTCAAATATAGTTTAAGGCTATTTGGTAAAGTATATACCAGATACCAGGCTCAATTTACAGGGGTGTCTTCTCACAGGAACTTCTCAAAACTTCATCTCTAAAGATTCGTACTTTGAAGCCAAGCATGCTTTATCAGTTGTCCAAGGACAGAACTCATGCTTAATACCACACACTGTAGGAAAAAAGAAGGAAAAAACCAAGCAACCAAACAAAAGAAAACAGATTTGAAGCAATGTCAGATCTGCAAAACCTATGGTACTTCACGTTTTCACTCATCCATCAGGTTGCAGGGTGTGTGGGATTTGGATTTAAAGTGCTCAACAGGTGAAGAACCAAAGTGCTTGAGTATAATTAAAGAATTGTTCTGCCTATGGCTAAATACATTGCATTTGTTAAAGCAGGTAAACAGGGAATGTGGTAGCTGGGGCTGTCTGGCTCACAGGGTTCTCATTCTTTTCATCTAAACTTGTGTTCAATAAAATTCAAACCTTGGTATTGGGGGCTGCATGTTGCTCATTTTATTGCGTCTTCACCTGAAGACTTCTAAGTGCTGGATTGCTTGGTTGGCTCTGGAAGGTAGGTGAAGTGGAATAATTCAGTCCTAATTTGTTTTAAATGAAAGCCTCTTGACTGTGGTAGCTACCACTTCTCTCTTCTGACAATATGAGGCTTGAAAACATATTATTTTCCTTATATTCCAGGGCTGGAAATCACTTATCTCTTGAGTCAGGCTTTTTTTTTTTCCTATGTCTGAAGCAAGCAAGAACCTTATTCTTGCCATAAATGATACTGCATAGAAAAATAGTTCTAAAAAAAAAAATACAATTGTAAACCACAGTTCACCTTTACCTTAACATAACCATTTAAACTTATATATACTTACCACTCACATTCATATTTCTTAAACTGTTTACAACATCACAACTGGCATTTTAAACAAGCAAGATTTTTTTGTTCTCAAGGATACCCTGGAAACTCAATTGTTATAACAATTTAAGAGTTTGAAATAGTACATGTAGCACAGCTCTTGAAATGAAAGAGAGAAGGTTTATAAAATAAACATTAACATGTAAAAGAACAGTTAAAAATGCAATGAGTGGTCCAAAGGAGCGAGTATAACTTTTTCTTTACTCATCTTATTACAGAAGATCTAACTTTTTAAGGCTTCCGTTTTCCTTTCACCCATCACTCAAGTCCTCTTCCATTACAATTTTGCTTATGTTTCAGAGTGTCGTTATACTGCTAACAGGAAACGTTTCTTAGTGGACATTCCCACCATCACCAGACTTGTATGCTTCTTGGTTTCTGATGAACTTTGGAGTTTTAGTGGCTGGATATCCCTGTTCATCTCCAGAAACTCGAATGAGATGAGAGGCCTAATGTTATTTTGCAGTAACAAAGATGAGAAGAGTGGCAGAGCGCATGGGTAAATATGTTAGCTGGGTTCTAGGAAAAGAAACTGAAGGTCAAGGAGATAAATGGGTTCTTTCTTTCCTGCTCTTTACATTTGTAGCACCTTCTACTTGGATTAGCTAATGCCTCTAGTGAATGGTGAGATGCACCCATTTATAGTTTGTTATTCTTATCCCTAATTATCACACATTTTATAAAAATATAAATAACAAAAAGTAAGCTGGGTTCCATCTCAAGAGGTGTTTCTTGTTGTCCTCTGAGAATATATCGGATAAGTCAGGTCTTGACAAGCCCTATCCATTGTAGCTGATTGTAAGTCAGACAATAAATACAAAAAGAAGTCATTCTTGCGGTGAGCTCAGCAAATTCTGAGGAAATCAAAAGCATTCCACTGTGCTTATGGCACAAAGAACACAACATCAAGGGCATATTTAGTGGAGAGAATGAGACAAAAATTACCAGGTAAGTGACAAACTGTACAAGCATTTTGTTTAAAAAAAGGAACTCTGCAGCATTCTGTCTTTAAAGCCGGGTTTGAGCCTCTGGGATATAGATCTCAATGCTGTCTGCACGCTCTGTGGCTGAATTCTGCCGGAAAGAGGCTGCTCGCTTGGCAGCCATCAGCCGTCTCCTGGCTTCTTGCCGTTGTCTGTCAGGTAGGTCCAGAGATTTTTCTCTTGTGATAGGGAATTTTCCTTTTGGGGGCTTCTTTGGTACAGGAGGAGGAATCTTTCTTTCTTCCTGCAACAGGGCATTAAAACTAAGGGTGAGCTGTGTGTAAAAGGTACTTGTCAGCAGAGCATGCACATCAAAGACATGAAATGCAAAATACTGATTACATACATCAAGCATGCTCAATTTTTGCTTGCCCATCAGCTGACTAATGGATTACATGAACAGCTATCCACACTAGGGACACTGACAAAACCCTCTTATTTGACAACCATTATGCATTCTGCAGTCCTGTGCCTGAAAAAAAGACTGCACTTCCTTCCACCATCCTTGCAGGTATTGGCACATGCAATCTGCACACCTCACTTTCATATGGATTTGTTTGATTTAAGCTGACACATTATTACACTTATTATAAACAGAAACACACACTGTCTCTCCAATAGGAATTCAGCGCATCTGTGTGATCTGATCAAGTGAAAAGACTCTCTAAGATTAGCAGGACAGGATTTTTTATTAAATTAATCATACTGAGTTTAGCCTCAGCTGGATATGAGATAGCAGCTGTGTATACATGTCTATTAGTTTAGTCTCCTCCAGGAATTGCTCTATGGAAACATTCAAGCCAGAGAGAGAACATAGGGCTAATTGTTCTGCTTGCAAGCCTTTTAAAGAAAATTATTCTGAAGAATTATCAAATTTTAAAGTGAAGTCAGTAGATTTTGTTACCAAAGGAGCTTTAAATTTCTCTGCAGGTGTTAAATCAAGAATTGTTTTGACCATTTAGAGAGTGTAAAATATCATATGAGGGCCTATAATCAAGGCATGGTACACTAATTTAGGTTAGAAGAGATAGACCTCTGGAGGTGATTTCATGCAATCTCCATTCAAAGTGGACTTGAAATTAGATGCAACTTTGAAGTTAAATGAGTTTGGCTTGGTTTTGGTTTTTTAATTTTTTTTTTTTAATTTCATGTTTAATATTGGATTGTATAGCCCTGAAGATGAAGATTCCATAACTTTATTTGTATAGGTATGGTTATTATGATAGATCTTTTTGGTACATAATTCCTTCAAGTAATGGTAATAGTCCAAAGTATGGGCTGTTCCTTATGGAGAACACAGTTAATTTGATGCGCAGCAGGATTCAAATAATGCAAAAATTGAACTGATACACTTATGCTTTACAGACTCCTCTTTTTTTTTTTTTGTTTTGTTTGGTTGGGTTTCTTTGGTTTTTTTAAAACTAATTCTGACTCCACTATCCAAATGCAATAGCCAAGACTAAATAACTAAGTTCGCTTAAAAACATAGTTCTGCATTAAACAGCAACAGTGCAACAGCCTAAGATGTTATTCCCCATTATAGTTAGTTCTGCCTGTCTTTATTTTCTCTATCTCCTGTTTTCATAAAAGCTCCATTCCTGTCATCCCATCTTATTTTCTTTTCCACTTTTAATTATTTCCCTCTTAGGAATATCACTGCTACTGTCACTATAATAATTTCTTACTTCCAGTTGCCACTAGTAAGCAAGAGTTGCAAACTCACCATCCACCAACCCGTTGGCTGAAAATTAAAATCCAAGAGGAGCATGAAGAAATGAAAAAGTTGTCAAAATGCCTCCTAATTCCTCCCAAACCAAACAAATATTCACCTGAGGCCAACAGTACTGACTCAAACCAAATGCTGTTTTCATCTGACTGATACAATAATAAGCAAAGATAGCGGGATTATCAAGGTAAGGGATGAAGTTCGAGAGAGGGGAAAGGCAGTTTCAGAATTACACTGCTTTTATGGGCAATTTGTCACCTTTGGTTTGTAAGCATCATGTGGGGCATCTCCCAAGCGGTGGAGTTGCAGGGCAGAGGTGCAGTGAGTTCACCAGCAGCACTTTGTCCCCCAGAAGTATGTCAGCTGAGCTTTAGTGTGACCTGTGCTATGTTCTGCCACATGTTTTTCTCTCATTCTGTTTCTATTATCATTTGTGTCATGCAGGAAGGGTTAAACACTGCAGTGTTCAAGTTTGAGCTGCCCCAAATGTAGTACCGTGCTGAATTTACCTTGTGTGAATTTTTGAGCTATTGTCTTCATCTGAATTAATAAGAACATATTTTTGTTCTAGCCTTTAGAATGTGAATCAAATAATTTGAAAAAAGTGTCATGGAGTAAACTAGCTTAGCAAAATCCATTTTATTTATTATATAATTCAGCTCAACATTGTTAAAAAAGAAAAGACTCCTGACATCTGATGAAAGTTTCCATGTAAAAATTGGGCCATGCCAATTAAATACTTCCCAGGGTTAGAAACCTATTGTGTTTCACTATTGTATTAAACACAAGGACACTGCAGAACTACAAATGGGGAGTAAATGGTATTGTCCATGGTCTGCTTACCTTCCTTTCAGGTGATTCTATTATTTTCCATTCATTGAGTTTCAACTGGTGCAGTTCATCAAACTTCATGCTGACATCTTCAATTGAGAGCTGCAGTAAGTCCCAGAAACCTGCAAGGTCCTGGGAAGTTGGTCTTGGCATGGCACTCGGGTCCTGCAGAGCACAAAGGAGGGAACATGAATACTCCAGGAGGCTTTCAGCGGCGTGCACTGAGGCAGGAAGGGCATGGTGCCAGATTTCATTGCTGCAGCACTGCTCAGTGCTAAGGCTCTGCGTGCTCTGCAGCTGGGAGCTGTGACTGGAAAGCTGTGCCTCCTACACAACCCAAACATGAATGAGTTGGATGTCACATGCGAGCCTTCCTGAATCTGCGGCATGGGAAGCTCCTTAGCACCATATGCTGTGCTGACCTGCATTTCTAAAAAGGAACAAGCTGACAGCCTCTGTCTGCTGATTATTAAAGGCAAAGGGAGTGTGGTTTGTATTCCAGCCAGCCTGAAGTCTTTCTGGTTAAAAATTATATTCACGATAGCTGATTAAGACAAAACAATGCCACAAAGACATCACCTTATGCTGTATTTGATGTTTACATTGTCTTGGATTTTCAAATGTATATGTGAAGTATGAAATCTTGATGGGCTGCTTGGATTTTGTTCTCCAGGGAGTTGAATCACACTCAGAAACTGGGAAGACATTACCGCCAGGTACTGCAATTAAGAGGTTCTATGTGCTTAAGACTTAATAGAGCAAACATTGGTGGTAACAATTAGAAAGATGACCCTATATTTGATAATTAACCTAATGTTGGATAAAGATTGTATTATAAGGTAGTATGCAGGCTCTTAACCCTATACTCTCTGAGCACTGGTACTAGTTCAAGAAGAGTGCTTTGTCACTTTATTGAAATAGGGCTTAATTGGTAAACATGTCTGTGAATGTAATGAAGAAATGCCTTTTTCGTTCCAGGACAGGAGGAAGCCATTATGATGGTCCAAAGAATGGAGCTGGGAGAGAGGGCATCAAAAGCATGCCAAACAGACTCTGAATCTCTCCCTTCCTGGCCAGAACCGGTAAAGACTAGCTTGCTATGTCAGCACCACTGCTGTTATGGCAGGCTCTGTTCCCCACCTTCTTCAAATCTAGTGGTGAAAGGCATTTTACCTTTAAACACAACCCCACAGCTGTTTAGAAACTGAGAGATAAGTGAGCCTTGCTATTGAATTCCTCCCTTGAATCACACGTTTCTAAAGATATTAAGGAACTGCTGTACAAGCTTGGGTTTACAGATGCCACCGTGGGAGATTAGGGCCTGGAACTGAGCATGACAACATGTAGTGTCACCCATAGACTCCTACTGGAATCTGAGCCAAAAACAACTTACAAGCCTTCTTCACTAGAAGAAAGTTTCCTTTTTATAGGGAGCTTCAGGGATCTAAGAGGCCATACAGATTATAACAGACGTCTGGGAAACATAACAACTCCAGATTAGTGTTTACTGAAAACTACTTCATTGGGTGGATCCCAATTTGTTACAAAATTTATGTCAATGGGGTTACTTACTCTACAGAGGTCAATATTTCAGGCTTTAGGAACTGACTCCCTGTGTGAAATTCATGAGGAGAATCCCACAGCAGTTTGTCTTATCTTGCAATCTGTTGTCTCCTGCCTGGTCTCCTCACTCACTCTCCCCAATTTCCTCTAAACAGCCAGAAAATGATTCCACTCATTGCAAGGGCATTGGCTTCTGAATCAAGGCTAATTGCTGTGCTGCACCTTTGTGAGCCCCACTCTGCTCACAGTGCTTGTGAAGACCATGGCCTCCAGCACGACTCTTGCAGAGGGCTGTGCCGTGTGTGCTCTGGACACAAGAGGGCTGCCTCCTGCTTCTTACACATCCACAGTTCATGAATAAACGCTGCCACAAATGAGTACTATTACAGCCAACTAAATTTTGAAAAGATTGGCTTAAACCTGCTTCTTCTCAGAAACTGCTTATTTATTTGCATCTTACTTGGAATTCAGCTCCTCCTTTTGAAGGAGGCCTAAAGCAAGGAACAAGCACCTAGATGGTGCTCAGGCTGCTCTGTTTTAGCCTGCAACCATGTCACACAAGCTGAGCAGGATCTGTGCTGACTAGAGGGCATGGAGAAGGACACTTCAAAGAAAATAAAGGGTGTTACAAAAAGCAATGTTAAATGCAAAAGAGACTAGTTATAAAGCAGTAATGACATTTTCCCAAGTAGTTAGTGGGAAAAGTTTAGGAGATAGCCAGCCAGAGTCATAAAATAGAAAACTTCATTGAAGCTTACATTTCTGTGAATTTACCCTACGTGAGAGTCTTTGATAAGAGCTCCTAACACAGAGCACAATCAAATGTACCATTTGAAGTTCCCATGATCCTTTAGAAAAGTCCATAGGTGACCTTCATGGTTTCAGTCTGAGTAAGTATGTTCTTCTGAAACCCTTGTTACATTTTGAACTGGCACAATTAAATGCTGTTCTTTTGTGTCCTACACTTAAACTTATAGATGCTAAACACCGTCAGAGAAACTGCTGTGTGGCAGCCCTGTACGTGCTGGATGTTTTAGAGAAAGGGAGTGCACAAGTTGACAGCATTCCCCTGGAGCACTGAGATGCTGCTTTAGGAGCGTGGAAAGCCTGCTGTAGGTATGCACTAAGTGACTATCTAGCCACAAAGTTTATCATTAGGTATAGGAAGAAAAGCTTCCAGGCATGAATGACCTACAGTCAGTTTTGCAGTTGCTACTTTCTGCAGAGCCCATTATTTATTTAATGAATGTGAAGGATATTCAGAACCTAAATCTTGAGAGTGGGGTAAAGATGCTGTTATGGACTTCAGAGGTTTATTATCCAAAAGAGGAAAAGAGAAGTAAAATCTTGCTATCTTTTTGGTTGTGTTGCCTACAAAGTTTTAGATTTCTCCTTGCACTTTCTATTGGAAGTAGAAAAAACTAATTCAATTAATTGTCCTTTCTCCCAGACAGCTGAGTGTTGTGCTGAGAAGGAGCTGCACTTGCTATTACAGTAATGCTCTTGAGCACAAGTGCTGGGCCCACTTGAAGATAAAAGAAGTGGTGTTGGGATTAGGCTCTCCAAATCTTAGTTTGCACAGCTTAATCAATCAGGTGATGGAGGGCATTTTTAAATTTGCAGAGAGAAAGTTTCAGACAATGATGAAGGTTCCCTTTTTTTGATATGAAACAAATTACTAGATAGGGAGCACACATCATATATTTGATCATACAGATGTGGTCAATTCTTCCTTGTCAGACTTTGTATATTTCCTCTGTTATTCTGTAACAGATTTTAAAATTTTTGTTTTAACAGACTTTTTGATAAGTGGATTCTTTCCTAATGAGGACCACGTATTTTAATATTTTCTATCAGAAGGTATGACATTTTTGTTATTATTTTCTCAGTATTATTTCATTGCAGGTATTCTGGATGTTTAACTTCATGGATGGAAAGTACAAGTAGGTCTTTGCAGAATGGATATTCTGCCTTAGAAGTTATGTGACAAAACCCAATGAGCAAAGAAAAGTATGTAAGGAGATTATAGGTTATATCTGCTGTCATGAACACAACAAAATTCCAAGATTTGAGGTTTAAGGACAGTCAGAAGGAAAAGGTACACTTGCTATTTGAGAGAGACAAAGAAAGGTTTTCTACCACCAGCCGCAGCTAGAAGAATTATGTTCTTCTATTGGTTAGTATCATCTTGCCACAGCATTTGTATCACTGATGACTGCTGTCATATTAATGAAGATAACATTTAGAATTGAATTAGTCTCTAATGAACTTCCAGAACAATAGCAGTAACCCTCACAAGTAATATAACGTATCTGTTCCTTTAGCCCCAGGACATCTCATATATAATTGGCAACACAAATTATCCAACTTAATTTGATGAACATTATAGATATCTCATTTCCATGATCAGTCCTATTTTCAGGTAGGTAGAAATGGATCTGTATTCTCCAATATTCTATTTTACAATTTTCCACGGATTTTAATGCGAAAATTTCCCCTTTCCTTACATGAAATATAGTTACTATATTAGGGTATTGCAAAAATAAGCCATAATATTATGTTTCAGAAAACTTGTATTTGTTCCCTTCTCATTTTATTTTGTTTAATAAAGACAGCAAAAAGAGAAAAGCAAAACATAATCAGATTGAAATTACTGAATTTATATACATGCTTAAAAAAATCTACCAACATCATACATAAGGGCTAAGTTTAAAAAAAGGGGGAAATAAATGTGGGACATGAAAACAACATTTCAGAATGCTACTTCTCAGGTGCACTACAATTGTTTTTGAAGTAAAAATATTAAATACTAAAATTTAAAGTGACATATTGTGGAATATTATGGATGAAAAAACTTAAACTCTTCAAGAATAACCAGGCAAAGTGACTTACCAGATTTTGCTGACAAAGCCAATAAAATTGCTGGAATTTCTGAGACATGAGGAGCTGAGCACTTCCAACAGCACTTCGGATCTTACCTAGGACTAAGCATACAGATGGATTACTACCAGTAAATGGTTTTTGTCAGCAAATACAATATCCAGCTCAAAAAAATGCAGGTAAAGTTCCTGATTATTTTAAAATAGAAGTAAATATTTGGTTTTGTTGTTTGTGATTATACACATAAAACATATTTTAAAATGACTGAGGTATAGGAAAAATCAGTGGCACTTTATCTTTTGGCAATGATGAATGAATAATAAATGATATGTAAATAAGTCAAAACAGCTTAGACTTTACTTGCTTAAGGAAGTAGAAAAAACTAAGGGGCTATATTCAGCTTTCTGAAGTGGGCATCCATCAATCCATATGATTCTGAAAACACTCTTAAATTTCACAGTATTAACATCTCTCCCATTTACATTTGCTCATGTAAATTGAGAGCTGTTGAAATTGTGTTGCCTCAAGAACCAGTTGGATATCTGTTCCTTCTGAAGCTGAAGGCACATGTACCTTAGACTATACCTTTTGGTTATGCAATTGTAAATTACTTCACTCACTACACTTGTGTGGATGATCCCTGGGTGAGATCTCTTTATCAGTTCCGAGGGTAAAGTTACTACATTCAACTGTAATATAACATAAGAATTAGATCCTCACAGGAATTACATCTCTGAGACATGTTTTGGTACACCCACTAGGAATTACAGGTTGTCTGTCCAGGAAAATATACAAAGTCCTCAGCACAGGAGCTTCAGACAAAGTGGGACACAAACAGGTGCTCCAGGACTTTGCTGAGCCAGCATCAGCCCCCGTGGATGTGTTGGTGTTTCCTCACTGTCAATGTGCACATGCCCATACAGAATGCACTGGGGAAAATGACCAAACTTATTTTACTTTGTTTCCAAATGACCAAACTCATTGGCTTTGTTTCCAAGAGTCATCTGTCTAAATTAAAAATTTTGAACACATTATAATCAGCGTTCAGCAGCTCAGCCGTGTTAGGCACTTATTTTTAGATAAGCTGAATTTCCTCCTGGAGATGCCTCAGTCTGTCTATTGACTACCTAAGGGGATTATCTCCAAGAAACTAACTCATCCTGACTCCCACACCTGCTGGGATAAAAAACACACTTTGGTAGGTGGCACCATGCTTTTGTATACCTTCCTACATATCCTTTCCTACAGTTCCTTTCCTCCACATCCATCTCCACGATGAAAAACAAATAATTTTAAAAAGCATTATAAACTGTGGTCTCAGTGAAAAATTTATTTTAGCAGGAGAATTTCCAAATCTTTAAATAATGTTAAAGATATAGAGAGGTGGGGTAAATGTAGACGGGAATTACTCTGATATATTTTACTTCAATTTGGAGAAACTGAGTTTGATAATTTAAACAGGATGTTAAGTATAAGTGTGGAATAAAGCTGATACAGCACAACTGATCTGCAGCCCCTGATATAGAAAACACTAAAATGTGGCACTAAATGTGTTGTTATTTAGAATAAGTAGAGGAGGGCATGTGGAAAACAGTATTTTGGTAGTAGATTTTACATTTTAATTCTGCTTTCTTTTGACCAGTGAAACATCTGCTCACCTAAGAGTAGGTGAAAGATTTTGGGCTCTAGTTAAAGTCTCAGTAACTTTCAAGGCATGTGCTAATATGTAGAGTTGTGGGTCTCAAACTCTATTCCATTTTCTGTTAGGCAAACAGTAGAGCTGTGCCACAACACTAAATTAAACAGAAATATACATAATTCATCAGTCCTGTGTGACATCCATTGTAGAAGGGTTAAGTGGTTCAGGGCTGCATGAGTAATTCACTGAGGATTGTTTTTCTTCTGTTGGCCAAATGAAATAAATCATTTTAATGGGTTTCGGATTTTTTGATCATCAAACCCCTCGCTTTCCTCTACAGAGTTATTGGCATACAAGAGGGAATAGTTGAGTGTTAAAGCCTGAACAAACATACAAAAACATAAATAAAAAATAAATGTTTCATTTGATCTGACGCAAATTGCTTTAATTTGGTTTTCAACATTCTTAATAAAGACAATGACTTTAGTGATGAACAGCCTGGTATTCTCCTTTTTTCTCTTGGTGATCTATAGCTTAGGACATTATACAAACTCCCAGTGTGAGGTCAGAGGTCCTCCTTTTCCAGGATGAGGAATTATGCTGTAGCAGGTCCCTGACATCACCTATTCCATGCAATGTTCAGTGATTCACTGGGCAAAAATGAGTGAGGTTGATTCCATGGGCTGATGGTTGTAATGGTTGTCTCTAGTGAGTAAAGTTCAGCTTTAGTTTCCTCTGCTGCATTTTACAGTTCATAGCTCAAATACATAGCCTGAGTAAGGGGCATTGGTTTTAGCTCTTCTGCAGAAATATAGATCCTGACAGAATCTATATATATCTGATATTTTCTAGTGAACCTCAGCTACCCAAACCCTCATACTAAATAAACATTAATTTTATCTTCATTATCATGAAGCATCACGTCAGCAAGCATTAGTGATTTAAAGCCCAGTCAGACTGGTCAAGATTTAGGCACTGACAATGTAGCATTTTGGTGGGATACACATTTGTCAGGGATATAAGGCTGTGATGGTTGCATATGCCATTGAGTCACAGAGCTGAATACACATGTACAATTACAGCCCTAGAATTTACTAAAGATCTAACTCTATTTCCATTTTAATAAGTAAATCAGATGTAATAAAACATAGAGGTTAGAATCTCTCATATTCATGCTACTCTGCCTTGCTGTAATTAAATTAAAGTATTAAAACACTTCAACTCATAATCTTTAGCACAATATTAATAGACATCCAAAGCCTTGTTATTAATTTCATGCATTGGGGAATTATTCTGATGAGTGCAGATTGATTATCTCCATGAAAAAATGATGAATGTTAGAGACAGAAGAGATTGAGATGTTTGGTGATGACTAGAAGATTTTTCTTGTAAACAAATAATGATAAAATCTACCAATACACATAGACATAATATTCATATAATCCATAAACCTCCTTGCATTAGGATAATTTTGCCCAAATGTCAGGAAAGAGTCACACAACCTTAATTCTGCTCCCTGAGCATATGAAGCACTCCATTTTTGTTGTATGGTCCTGTATGACTTTAGCTCTGAAGACATACAAAACTCTGACCATGACTTCAGTGAGAGTAGGCTCAGGATTTACACCCCAATTAGAGATTGTGTAAATTGCACAATTAACACAATGGTGTCTTTTCCCCTGTATGTGTAGAATTGCTTGAGAAATTCTACAAAACCTTGTAATCAAAAATTATTTCATATCACAAAAGTAGAGAGGGAAAAGTTAGGCCTGTATTGATGAAATTGATTATGATCTGATGCTGTAACTCTGATCTTGACAGGTTAAAAGCTTTGTTCAATTGTGCCACTGCTGCACCAGCAGTGCACCAGCAGTGAGAAACTGCTAACAATCAATCTGCTTCTGGCATTCATTACTGTCTATTTAAATGACATATTTTAATTTAAATTTTCATTCAATTTGATCATTTCATTCCCCCCCCCATACTTGTAAATAAATTACTCCACAATCTGAAATAATATGCCTGGAAAAATATTGAAACTGGCATGTAGTTCACTTTCCTAACTCAAAGTAGGGCATGATATTTGTCTAATCTCTAAAGTTAAATTAGTAATCTTTAGAAATATAATTTTACTATCAACAGTGTCTAGACACAAAAATAAATATATAATGTTCAGATGGCATTTTAGGACAGCACAGCCCTCATCTGGCAGTGCTCTGGAGAGTAACGGGATCCTTGTTCACCAATGGGTAAACAAGGGTCCCATTAAAAGCTAAATTCAAGAAGGAGAACAAAACAAAGCTAAGTTCAAAAAGGAGAAAATTTCAGCAGAACAATACAAATCCTGGGAGGAATTATTGGATGTCACAGTGTAGGACTATACAGACTATTTCCGTACAGTTAAGACATTCTTTAGTCATTCACAACAATCCAAATGGAAATTTTAATATCTCCTGAAGCATGGATTTGTGAAAAGCATTAGAAAATTATGTCAGTAATTTCTCTTTGGTTAAAGGATAACTTATATTTGGTCAAACACCTAAGAAAGCTTTTATGGATAATTAATTCATGAATATACTAAAATCAATTGGCTGTGAGGTTTTTTTGTTGATTTTTATTCACCTAAAATTATGGGAGATTTTACTCTGTGTTTTCTATTACTATTCAGTCCCATTAGTAAAGCCTTTGCAGTACTGTGGAAATAGCAGCTAGAGGATTAGCAAGGAATGGTCCAGTATCCATGGAATCAAGGGGAATGGGAGACAGAGGTAATACTTTGAACTCACACTCTAATATCTTTATTTTTTTTCCCTGCTAGAGATCATTTTACTGCTATGCCAGCAGAGCTGCTAACCACAATGCAGAAAATACCAGCAAAACAACATTTTTGCTGGCATAGTTTATTCTATAGATAATTTTTGAACCTATCTAAGGATTTTTATGTGAGAGTAAACTCTGTAGAGCTGTTCTCCCTAACAAAGTTCTCCCTAACATAGCAGATGGCACTGAGAAACCCAGGGTTGTCTTCTTTCCCCTGCCAAACCCTGCCTGCAAGCTGCGGGCAGGGACTGCAGTTCCCTCTCCCTGCTCTGCTCTTCCTGCTCCCATCACTGTGCTCATGGGATGCAGAGTCCTGACCCTCTTGGTCTTCAATAGCTTTGTGACACTTGAAATTGTTTTCTTTGTCATCACCTACACACTAATAGCCAAACACAATTTTCAGGGTGTAAAACTGAAACTCCAGTCAGCACCCATGAGAAACACATATCTTTGCCTGGAGGCACCCTGTGACTGCAAGTGACCAGATCTAACCCTGGGAAATGTTACAGACACATATCTATATTTTTATATATAATGAACACTCACACATATATAAAAATAATAAACAGAGCACAAACAACTGCTTCCACAAACAATATAAGAACTTTGCAGAGACTCCAAAATAAAACTCACGGCAACTGACCAAACAAAAAAAAAAAGTTCTGAAATAAGGAGAGAGAGGTTATTTTTGTTGCAATGATTATCTCTTTTTCTAAGACCTGATGAGTGAAGTTCTTAAAACAACATTATGGAACAAAAGGTTCAGTGAAAGAAAAGAATCAATATAGCAATCAGACAGCTTTTGCTGTTCTCAGGGCTGCTGCGTTAACACCAAAACTGAAAATGTTTTCTAAAATGCAGTTCTATTTTAACTGTTCCCATGTTTAAAACAAAATAGAAGTGGTATCATAAAGATAGCCTTCTCCTATGAGATGCAAAACTATATTCAGTCTTCATGTACAATTAATATATCCAGGCCAAAAAGAAATGATTCAGAATTAAGAATGACAGTTTGAATGTGCAAACGTTGCTGTGAAGTGTTTTGGGAATAGTAGTCTTGCTGGAAGATGGAAAACCATATTTATTTGCTTTTGGCTCAGCCATTTCTGTTTATTTGCTTCAAGAACTGGCAAATGTTTAAATATGTCAAGATACATTTCATGTTATTAAACTTAAGTTCTTGAGGATACACACCTTACAACCTCTGTAGCTTAGACTGGGGGTACAAAATGTTTTAAAAACTCAACAGGAAAAAAATTATTCACACAGAGTTTTTAGAATGCTGTGAAGCTCATTCCCCTGCTGAAATTAATTATTTGAAAACTTCATTTTACTTAATGTAAATGTTATTGGATGAAGTGATACTATTTAAAAATAATGTAATTTGGAAATTATTTCAGGAAGATCTCTTGAAATGCATTTTATACAATGAAAAATCGGAACTTTAAACACAGTCAGCTGAACACAAATTCTGGCCTTGCAAACACTATGTAGACCTATTTGATAACTTCTTTAACCTATTAGGGAGGGTAAAAAGTTCCCCCAAGAACAAGTAATTAACCCATTTTTGTTAGTTTAAAAAAGAAACTTCAACGATTTCAGTTGTATTTCATCAACTCTGTTATCAGGGAATTGCTCTTTCTTTTTCTCTTCCAAATTTGAGTCCCTCTGCAAACAGGGGAAAAAAATCCTGGTACTATGTTTTGTTTTTTGACTGAAATATTCCAAGTTAGTGTCACTAACTCCTAATATTAATAAAAATTACTGAAGTCCACATTGTCTTCATGTCCTATGTACAATTTTTAGAAAACTACCTTCTTGATTGCCATTTCACCATGCAGTAAACTCTTCCAGAGTATATCTGGAGTGCAAGAGTATAGGTTCACATGATGGGAAGGAGAATGGTTCTGCATCTGAGAACAAGTAGTCAGCCAAATCAGGTCATCCAAGTTTTCCTCATATAGTACCCAGTTTCATATTCCAAAGAGTAACTGCTCTAACTGCCTCTCCACATCTCCCAGTGAGGGAGGGGTAGGGATGCAAGCGTGTTTCCAGTGCTCATTTCATATGGCTGCAGATTTGACTGGGACTGTGCAAAAGGAAGAGCTTACAAAGAGAGAAGGCAGAAGAAGTCCAGCTCTTGCCTGCAGACTCCTTGCTAGGAAAGAGAGGGGCTAATGGCCTGTGTGTTTCTCCCCTTTGCTCCCCAAATAATCATACTCTTTCAAAGGAGATCAAAGTCTTGCTCTTTGAACTTGTGCTTCAGATGGAGAACACTGATGTTCCCACATCAGTAACAGGTGATCTGGGAAGCAGGTGCTTTGGGAATCTTAATGATGTCACTGAAATGTCAGTATTCAGCACTGCAAAGACTTGAAGAATTGAAAAATAGGACACGTGAAAAAAAGAAGTACTGAGGAAGAACCATTATGAAAGGTTTGGAAAATCTTCCACAGGCTAATCAAAGGAAAATATGTTGTTATTTAACAGTCCCTAGAAGGGTGTTAAAGTCTAGTATCAATGGAAGGGGAAAATTCTGAGGTCTGCTCTGCCATGATGAAAATAAGGACAAAACCCACAGTCTATAAAGCACCAGAGGCTGAAGGAAGGAAAACTCACCACCCCACCCCAAATCCTCTGCTGTTACTTAGCAGACTTGTGTACAATACAGCAGAGAAATATGACTGTAAATAAAAAAAGATGACGTAAAAACATAGACATTTTTTGCTTTGAAAAGGTCAGTGCAAGAAATAGAAACTGGCCTTTTAGTCAGCATGCTGGCCTGGCTCAAGACCTGAGGGTACATCATAGCAAGAACTCATTGAGGAGGAAAGAAGATGATCAGGAAACAGTACTCAGAGGTGATGGTAAAATTTGTAAGAATGCAGGGAAAGATGCTAGTAAGAAAACTTAATATGAATTCATTTGTGGTCTGAAAAAATCTCAGCTGAGACAATAATTCAGATTGTCAGGAATTGAAATATTTATAAAACTGGGCCTGAAGAACAAGGATAATTGACCTCAAAGGGAATCACAGGGAGCTGGCTACTGAGTCCTAGGACCACTTTGATATATTACTATCATTAGCGCTGTCTTGGATCTTGTTCCAAAATAGTCTACATTATTTTTCACTTTATCCCATCACTCCTTTCAAGGTGTCCACAGGACATGAGAGAATAATAATGATTCTTGACAAAATTGTAATAAGAAAATGGAGCTGAATTTTCTAATAATGCATACGCCTGTCTAACTGCAGAAGTACTTTAACTGTTGTTCCTGCCTGCTATGCTTTCTGGTTTTCCAAGAGGCTGAAGTTCCTGTAAATGAATGGAAACATTTTTAAAATGGCTGCTCACTAAGAGGCAAAATCCCAGGTTTCAGGAGAAGGGCAAAACAGTGTTCATGTAAGACCACTCTCTGTGCTCTGGCAAAGGGTCAAGCACTGGAATGGGAAGAATGTGTCAAATTTGGAGCTGTGGATAGAGCTAGTGCACCATCTGAGCTCTATGTAATACCAGACAATACTTTGGTTCTGCACTGGACTCTAGAGTTGGTTCTTTAACTACTTCCGCAAAACCTTACTCTGGGAAGCACCATCTTGTGCAGCCAGCCACAGGACAGTGTTCTTATGCATTATGGTTCTTTGCTTCTACAGGATGAGTGAGGACAAACTGCAAACCACAGCTTTATCCTAACAGATTTCATATTTTAGTAATCGTCTGTATACTGAAAAGATACTGAAATGTTCTTACTTTCTTCCGAAAGATCATTTTCTTCTGCTTCTCTTTCCATTTCTTTGCACCACCCTTCCATTCTCTTAGTTTCAGTGTGTAGCAACTTCATAAACCAAGATCCGTCCCGTCGACAAGGAGACATTCGACCAGTCTCTACTGTCTCAATGGCTGGCTCCAGCCAGGGCTCTGGTGGTGGAAGGTTTGAGGTGTCAACTGGGGTCCTGTAATCTTCTCTGTAACTGAACAGTCCCTGTGTCCGTACAGTTCTCACTGCACTGTATTGGGTGGGTGTGCTGGGCTCTGAGTGCTGCTGGAATGACGAGCCAAATTGAAGTCCCTTATCCTCCATGGTGATGTGTCCTGGAAAACCCTCCAGTTCCAGGTCAGCCTGGACAGCTGCTGTTACACTGTTCGAGCGCTTGAATCGTCCATGTCTTGGTGAAGAGGGAAGAAAGAAAAGACATTAACACACATAAATAATGTATGTGATGGTACAGAGCCACAGAATAATATTTCAGTGAGAAGGAATGGATTCTGTTCTTCTCGTTGGACTTTATGTTAAACATTTTTGCTTTGTGTATATCTCACTAAAATTAGATGGTGAGTAGCAACAGAGAGGAAAAATAAAATGCATAGTGGAATCATTGATCTAAGAAAGGGTACAAAAGAAAATAATTTAAATAGTCTCTGGAAGCAAATATTGATTTGTTCTCATACTACAAAACAACATGCGTCATTACTAAATAAACTGTAAATAACTAGCAGAACTAGAACTTCCTGATAGAAGTCTGTAAAGTATAGATGTATAAAATTTTCTAGTGTTCAGAATTTTAAGTAAAAAGATCTGAAAACCTGCTCAGTTAGGACTTTTGAGAATCCTGTAATAAAAGAAAGATAATATCAGCACATTTAAGACTGGGGGTTGGGGGTTTTTTGGTCTTATAGGGTGCCCATTAAAAGTTGATTATCCACTGTTATATGACACTGAATAATGACATTTAGGAAAAGCTTTGTGTTAAAATGTTAGATAGAGAAGCAAAGATTATTTGTGAAATCTATTCACATTGGAGTCCATTGTCTCAAATTATTTGCAGTTCGTGATGGCAAAAGGCAATTAGCAGCCAGATACTCTCAGACAGCTGCTGTGAAATGAGATAATGGTCCTGGTCCAGTACCTGACAAAGAGTACCTACCAGGGTTAACCTGTGGGTCAGTACATGGGCCTGTAGCTTTACAAAATTAGAGAACTGAACAAATCAGAAAGCTGATTCTAGTTTAAAATAAAGGTACCATCCTAAGAATTTTGTCTCCTTTTTTGGACTGGGAAAGCCTGGATCAACGTGAGGAGTTCTATTGAAGGAAGACTGTTCCAATATGTGACTCTTAGTATTTGTTCTGACAATAATTATATAAAGCTACTATTTCAATTTAATACTTTTATTTCCTTCCCTCCAATAAGATAAATTTGAAACAACTGCTAAATAATCTCCACAAATTTTACCAAATAATAAACATGCATATAAGAAATTTGGCTTTGGGAATTATTTAGTGGCAGCACCTGTCAGGTGTTATTTATTAAATCTGTTTACAAATGCATGTTGTGTTATGAAAGACAACAGATTTTTGAACATGCTTAAATTACCGTTTTTCATCTTCCACTTGAATTCCAACAGAGTGGTATTCCCGTAGGCCTCTGCTTTCAGTATCTGAATCAGTTGCTGTTTCCACCTAATTCAACACAAAAGATACATCTGCAGAGTGAGCATTGACAACTCAGCACAATTTTGCACACACTCATTCGAAATTAATTATATATTTCATCTCTTACTGCTAAGAAACACCTAGAACAATCAAATAAATACAATAGGTATTCAGCCTGGTATTATTGTTTTGGTGCTGTATCTTATTAAAGTTTTGCACAAATACTTCTGCTATGTAATTCCCTATTTCAAATCCAAGCAGAAGCAATTACTCAGTTTGGTGGGATCAGGAAGTAAACTTGGTCTGGAAGGGCTGTTCTTAGAATGAGGAATCCACAGGGTAACCCTGTCTTATAATATTATAAACCAGTCTCATTAAAGTCCTTGATTTACACAATAAAAAAAAAGTCTGAAGTAGCCCCATAAGCTTGCATGTGATAAAAAGAAATGGAGCAATGAAATTTTATTGACAACTATGTTGACAAATATAAAACCATTAAATGATGTGAGGGATACAGCAGAATACCCTATCTCACCTTTTTTTAATAACACAGTCCTGAAAATGCTGTATCAAGGAGGCAATTTATGCACTTTTTAGAGCATTCCTATCTGAAATACACTTACCAAAATATATTCACAGTAGTTTCCTTCAAGACTGAGACTTGTGTTTGCAACTTTCTGTGGGATTTTATATAGCACTCCCCAACACCACACCGCCCCCAAGTCTTTGACACAGACAGAGCAAGTGCTGCAGTATGCAAATTATACTGAATCAAGGCAGAGGCAGGAAAAAAAGAAAGAGTAGAACTGACTTTTCTTTTTGAATTTTATTTTCACTGTTAAATAAAAAAAATATTATCAACTGGATTTCCATATGCACACTCCATGTGTGAATTCAAAGAATATATCTGATGATAAAGATAAGAAAAGTTTTACCCTTGCAGCAGTCACAGGCATCTCTGGAAAGAGCCTGATGGTCTTTGCAGCTGTGCCTCAGCTGCACTGTCCCAACCCCACCTGGTTTCTGAAGGGATCCAGGGACAAGGTGGGAGGAGGGTGGGAAATGAGTGCATATGTGGACTCTGCTTCTTGAGAAAGAGGGTTGCTGGTAACTTCTCCTTCCATCTTCAAGCTGTAGCTCAGCGTACATTCACATGTAGGTGAATGGAAGGGAACTCCAGCCAGCAATGAGTATACATTCATATTTACAAGAGTGTAAGTCTTGGAGATGTTAATGAGAACAGCTAGTGCAGGAATCCTCTAGTAAATGTGAATGGCATGCTTCAACTGCACAGTATAGCGCCAGGCACAGGTGTGCTAAAATATCTGGCTATCAGTGTGACAGCAGTCCAGGAAAGACATATTTCCCAGCAATTCCCCTTATTCCACATAAAGTCTAGGGGACAGTGCATGCTGCCTGGAAGTGCAACTGCATGGAAGCTCACTGGGTTCCTTTTAATGGGCAATGCATTGAGAGAACTAAAATATCAGACTTGGTAACAGAAGGAGGTGTTATGAGTACAAAAAGAAAGATTCCTCTTGACATTGGCATTAAAAACACCCCTCAACCACAGAGGTAGCAGCTTGGAGGAAAAAAAGCCACAACAACCCACTGGAATGAGAGGTAAATTGGTTTCCTAGTTAAGGTGGATCTTGGCTGCAACATGGGTGAGAAGCTTCAGCTGCCTGGGGTGTCATAGTCTCTGAAAGAACACTGCTCCATGCAAAGCAGCCATGAGGTCCAGCTGTTAGCACAAAAAGATGTCTATCTATCAGAGATGCAGACTTATCTATAGCAAAGAAGAGTCCAAAAGAGCCTTAAATAACAAATTATAGTCTAAGTGAGGGACTAGGAGCTCAGCTAGTCTTTTCAGTGATTTGAGGAAAGCAGCATATAAAACACATTAATTTCCTGAATTAACTGGGCAAAGAATAAGATACTCATGTAGGCTGTTGAGGGGGCAGGGAGGAGCAGAGAGGCAAGTTACACTTGCAGCTTTGACTTCTGCAATGAGACCTCAGTCAAACATGTGTGGACAGGTTATGAAAAGTGAACTCATTCTCAGGGGCAGAGGAGATGATTGAGAGGGGACCTTATAAATGTCTACAGGTATCTGAAGGGTATCAAGATAATATTTCCAAGCCTTTCTCAGTGGTTCCAAGAGGCAATGGGCAGAAACAGAATACAAGGAAGAACTCCTTTACAGTGTGAGTGACCAAGCATTGGAACGGATTGTTCAGAGAGACTGTGGAGTCTCCTTCCCTGGGGATGTTCAAGAACCATCTGGATACACTCCTGTGCAGTGTGCTCTGGGATGAACCTGCTTTAGTAGGGAGGCTGCACCAGATGACCCAGTGTGGTCTCTTCCAACCCAACCCATTCTGTGACTGTGTAGTGAATAAGAGCAGATAACACAAAATGCTTAGACTGTGGCTCCTGGTTGCACCTGTAGGAGTGCTGGCAGGAAGATGATGTCCAAGGTGGGGAAACAGTTTCTGGAGGATGTTGTTTGATGTTGAAATCCATAAAAACAATTGGAGTGATGAGGAAGTCTCAACTGTTGCTAAGACCTGTGGTACAGGGGTTCATCCCAAAGCAACCAGTCAGTCTGAGTTAAATCACATAATTTAGGAATAGATTGCCCAGAGAAGTTGTGGATACCTTATCCCCGGAAGTGTGTTTGAGGCCAAATTGGATGGGACCCTGAGCTCCCTGGTCTAGTGAAAGGTGTTCCTGCCCATGGAAGGGGGTTGTAACTAGATGATGTTTAAAGCCTCTTCTAACCCAAATTATTCCATAATTCAATTCTATTTTATTATTCTGTTGGACTGGGTCCAAAGGAAAAGACCATCATAATTTTGTATTGCATCCACTTGTTGATCAAGTTCCTTGAACTTGTTTGACTGAACTGCAACTCCAGATGATGGTGTCAGTGATGTAGGCACAGCCTCCACAGGGTTACAAGCCTTAAGGTTTGACAAGGGAAAAGAGGTTTGTGGGTGGCCAGATTGAAGTTGAACAGATGGGAACAAAGGATTTATCAGGGCTTTCTGCTCACTCAGAGCTCAGCACAGAAGGACAGGACATTGTGGCCAGTTCAGACCTGAGACAAAACCAAAGAAATGAAGCCAAGCTGACAGCTCCTCACATGACAGTCTTTGCTTTAGCCCTTTTCCAAAAAACTGCACGTCCTTCAACGAGTGATATCCTTAGGATGACCATTTTTATATAATGTGCTCCTTGGTATCGAGGGAGTGAGTCCTGAGGTATGAGGGGTAGGCCAGATTCCTGAACACAGAAATATGGTAAGGAGGGTCAGTGGTACCACAGTTGTGGGGGCAACATACGGCTAGTAACACTCTGGAGGTGAGCAATGGCCAATGGACAGAGAATGGGCTTTAGCTTTCCACAGAGATGGCTCAGCAGCTCAGACATAGTGTTGTTGGAAACATGATGATCCAAAGACCAAGGATCATAAACAAGGCTACAGAGAACATCAATCGGTCCATCAATTTTTTCTGCAACAAAGCAGGCAGACTTGCAATACACACCCTTCTTCCTTATTGCATATAAAAAACATACCTGTTTTTACCAGCTACATTGTTTAGTTAAGTAAGAAATAGCAGGTCTTCTTTTGAACTCTGCCTCTGATATGTGGAGGCAGATTTACCCTTTACCTTTATTTGGAATGGGTTGGTATCTTTCTATTGATGCAACACATTGAGAAAAAGTCTTTTATCTGTCTGTTTTCAGGTGTTTACTTACTGGCATTTCACCTAGAGATATAATCCTGAGTAATTTACCCAATATGCAATTGATACCTGGAATTCACAGGCACAAATGAAGCAATATGCTCTAAAATTTAATTCCAAAAAATTATCAGAAAAATGATGATCCAGGTATCAAAATAAAAATTCTATTACTTATCTCTAGATGTAAACTCTTGCCAAATTGTCCTTCCCTCCAGCTTGCCAAGACTGACACTAGCTAAAGGACCTGATGATTGCCTTGATATTTTAATGCTTTCATTTTATCACCATGCCTTGTAACAGCAGGAGAATGCCAATTTTGTGCGTGTGTGTGTGCTCAGGCAAAATCTAGCATTGCAGATATTGTAACAACCAACAAAATGTAAAATGGAGGCAAATATCAAGACAAGTAAAAGTGGAAAATAAGACATTTGCAATCATAAAGAAAAAAAATTGAACAACTAAATTGAATTGCTGTATGACAGATATTATAAAGACTCCTGCTAGAAAACAGCAGGAAACTCTCCTCTGATTGGCCAGGCTAAACTCAAATGAGCAGAAGATAAAAAGTAATACATTGGTTTGATTGTCTGATTCTTGAAACTCAAATAACTTTTACTAAATCTCTTATTATTGTCCTTGATTCATTGTTGTTTTAATATTTGCATGGGTTATAATAGCTTTAGTATTTTCAAATTGGCCTACAGTCTCAGTAAAGCAAAACAATATGAAGAATTTTATCTTGATATGTTTATGACAGAATCTCACACAAAAGAGGAAAGAAAAAATAGGCAGTCATATAAAAAGCAGAAGAAAGGAGTAGATCTAATATACTAAATCATCTTCCTCTCTCATTGCAAAAAAAAGAACAAAAAGTTTCTTAAAATTGGCATTTTATGCCATGAAATATGTTGTTATATGTGCTTATGTCCACTAGGCTTATAATATTAGTAGCAAATGCAATGATCCTTGTGAGTCCCTTCCAATTCAGGATATTCCGTGATTCTATGATTCCATGTCTTACCTTTCACAAAGACTTAACCACCCCCTCCACATTCCTTGCTGTCCATACAAGGAGACAATACTATCAATCCTCAGAGATCAGTCACTGCTGATTGATACAGCTCTAAATTTGAAAAGTAACTAACATTGTACTTGTAGTGTTAGTGTAGTAAAGGATCCACGAGTAAATTATATCAATACAAAATTATTTGAATAAATGCAAATCACTATTGCAAGTAACTCACTTGTAGTAATCAATCTTAGTATGTTTATAGGAACTCATTCTAGCAAAGAATGCATGAACTAAATTATTCTTTCAAAGTATTTACTACTCTAAAAACAATCTTTATTTTTGTGTAAGCCTTACTTTGCTCTTAAACATGAGCACTGCAACTGCAATAATATTGCAGCATCCTAAAAATTCCAGCCTAAGTTCTATGCATACTGTCTCAAAGGTAGACTTGAAGTTAATATATTCAATGCATAAGAAAACAGATTTTAACCTGTTGGCTTTCGCTTCACTCTCATAAACATTAGCAGTAAGAGTCCTTCAGGCCACATTATCTCTCCCCATGCGACTTCACTGCCCTCAATGGGTTTTCACTGCTGTACCAATTTATTCTATAATTAGAGTTTAATAAACAATCTCTCTGATGATGTACAGGAAGGGAAATAATTCACCCTTCCTCTCTTGCATGGACTTCTCAGTGCTAACAAGACTAAAATAGAGTAGAAAACATTACTTTTGACACCAGATCAAGTACATGTGATTGTGAATTCATATAACCACTCTTAGGTATGGGGAGACCTTATTTGTATGCAGGAACTTCAAAGTAGGAAAAACACTTCAAATAAAACTACAGTACCAACAGCTATTGCTTTCCTTAACTGATGGAAGATTTTAACCAGCCAAAAACACACTCTTTCAAAATAATTTTTAGAAACCCAGCAAAATAAATCTATACTTTAAGGCTTGTGAGATTTTTTGTGTCTCACCATGGAGCTCCATTTTGCCACCCTGCCACTTCCCAGCTGAACATCTGGACTACTCAAATATGTGGCATGGCACAGTAACTGCTAATTATCAAAAGGAGCGGCTTGAAAACTTCCTCTGATCTTTTAAGAAAGGACTTTTTACTAAAAATACAAGCCAGAGTATTGGGATTTATGTCAAGCTTATATGAGGTTGTAGCAAGAGAATAATGTACACATTAGAAGTTACTGATACCTTTTTTTTGGTGCATTTAATGCTAAGTGGCAAATTGGTCTGAACCAACAAATATTCACTGACTTCTCCACACAAAGGACTTCATACACTCCTCTCATGAAAGCACAGTCTAGCAGACATTTTAGGAGAAGAATAAACAGTACTTACTTCTATAGCTTTGGATCATTTATGATCCAAACACCAGTGTAATCAATGCAAATATTTCTTTTGATTGCTGTGTATACACTGAAGTAGAGAACTGACAGAGATGGTATAACCTAAACTATACAAAGAAAATGTAGGTGCCTAGCTAAGCACATTTAACACATGGGTACAAAATGCTTTGTGTTAAAGGAGAATTCTAGTTTGAAAGTGCCAAATATACTGAAAAATGTTTTTATTGTATGACACAAATAATTTATATATATATATATATATATATAAAAATTATGCCGAAGATTTCCTTTTGTCACAAAAAACTTAGGCAAGCAAGCTATTGCAATAATCTCCCTGGATACAGCCTTTAATTTATAAGAAGGATTTTTTCAATGTACATTCTGGAGATTATAAAAAACCCACTAGGTATTCTGAAGCGTGATCTTCTGATGATAAATGAAGATGACTGAGTCCATTCTCTACGCTACAATTAGGGCTTGTCTCCAAAACTACGACTGTGAATCAGCCTTCACACTTAGAATATTTGTTTCCATCTCATTTGTTTCCAGAGTTTCTGTTCATTTTGAGAAGCCTTGATGTCTTTTAAATAGAGAAGAAACAAAGGACTGCAGGTTTTGAAGACTTGAAATAAATAGGAGGAATTCCTTGACATGTTTTCTCATATATTTCACATTCCCAATGCTTTTAATATGAAATGGTTTATAACTAGAGCAGATTTGAAATGTTAATCATTAGCATATATACCAGGGTGTGCAAAAGAGCGAGGAAAATCCTGGAAAATATCTTAGCAACAACCTTGTTCTGATTTAGTGCTTATTTTACTCTTGACAATCCCTACTCTCCATTTTAATTCACATACTTTGATTAGTCTTTTGCTGTCATGATAGAAGACAGATATGAGGTTTAGAGTCACTAGTATTACAAGAGTCTTGTTCTTTTTATATCCATATATTCTTTCAATTGCTGAATAAATTTTTAATCTCAAAATCAGTATTTTGAAATTCATTTGAATTTCTAAGTCAGCATATTTTTCCCAGTGCCTATTGACATGCCTGACAATATTTATCTTGATTTAAATATGTCAGTGGAAAAAATAAAACTAAAATAAAAAAAACACAAAACAAAAAAAAAAAAACACCCAAAAACCTAAACCAAAACAAAAATCCCACAGCCCCCAGCTATTATCTGAAAAAGCTTCATTTCCAAAGCTTTTATATTTTTGTTCAAAATCCCATCTGGGATAGAACTAACACACCGTGAGATGGATTAGTGTATCTGTGCTGTTCTCTGTCTCTGCAGAGAGGTGTTACAGATGTACAGTAACTCCAGGGCTTCTCTAGGAGATCCAGTGCTTCTCTGTGTGTGTGAATACTTCCCCTATTGGCACATGCCTGGCATGCCAGGGCTTTTCAAAAGGACTTCTATTCACTACATGTACGCTACACAAATCACATATCTCAAACACATGGAAGCCCTAGGCTGGTCCATTGTATTTCTACTTGCAGTGGCACCTCTTGTCACTCTGCACCTTCATTCCTCTCTGCTCCTGCACGAAGCTCTCTTGGCAAACATCCTCCCATCAATGTGTTAAAGGAGTGGAACGGTAAAAAATGCACAAATTAACCATCCTGATAGCAAATTAACTAATGCAAATAAATGCAAATTCAATGCATTACCCTGGCATAGCATGCTAATGAGAAAACAAGTCATTTAGTCAATCAAGGAAATATGCAAATAAAAAACATCCTTTTCCAAAGTACTTTGACATAGAAGTCTAAAAGAAATTAAATACTGCAACTGTACTTTGAGTATATAAATTACTATTTGTGTAGTTTGCAATAAGAACATTCTACCTTGTGGTTTTTTTCTGTTCCACTTGGCAATAGCAATATAACAAAATGTATTTCCTATTTAAAAATACTGCAGAAATGTATTTTTCTCACTAATGTGATGTTTGAAGCTTAATGCTAAAAAAACCCCAAACAACTAAAATGTACTCAGCATACTGTTGAAAATTCAGCTTTATCTAATGTCAAATGGTACAACCAAGCAGTTTGTATTTCTTGAAAGATAATAAATAGCTTGTCCTTCTAAGACCAGATGTTGCAAACAGCATTTGCCTTTCTCCATGTGTGCATCTGAGGACCACTGTTACAGTCCAAATGTCAGATGGCAAGTTGCTGTGGAAGATCTGCTGCCCTCAAGGAAATCCTTGCACGGGTGTTTTTGTGGACTATAAGCACATATGATTAAACACAGCCCACATAAAGAAGGGTCAGGGCCCAGTGAAAAGTACTTGTTATCACCTGTAGTAATAAACAGGATCAAGAGATGTAATCAGTGTTCCAGAATTAATTGCTGGAATATCAGGACGGACCAAATCAGGACACCAACATTGATAAATACCACCATGCACAGTTGCTGTAAAGGAGAGATAAGAAAAACACTAGATGCTATTCCTTTCTGAATAGTAAGTTTCAGGTTAGGAGCTAAAAGGTTCCAAAGATTTCTTTGCTGCTCCCTTGAACTTTTCAGTGTTATCTCACAAGCTCCTCTGAACAATTTAGGACACACTAATTACTTTGTAAGATTGCCCATTTGAAAAGTGGGCATCTGAATATTTTTTCATGGTTGCTAAATTGAATTCTACATTTCTGCATCCGAAGAATCAGAAGCAAATACTTTTATGTCAAGGAAATGGACAAACAGCTTTCTGGCAAAGCTGATTCCTTCTCATTAGTCTAATGCATTGTAGAAAATGGAGCAAAATTACAGCATGCTAAAATGTTAATCTGTAAAGTTCAATCAGCAGCTGCGGCATGCTTAACCCAAACACTTTTCTATGACTATATTATAAAATTAATGGAAATGCAATTACTACTTTTTAAAGAAAATCACATATTTTATTTTATATCTTGTATATTTCTAATATACAGTCACTCACTGGGCTCTTTTACACGGATGATTACCTTCTCAAGATCTATGTTGCTGTCTCCACAATACCAATGTCAAAATAAATGTCAGTTTCTCTGTAGCTAATCTAGCAAAAGTAAGCTCAAAAGTGAACCCAGTGATGTAAAAGGGGATATTCAGCAGAATAGAAGCCTAAAATTTCCTCCACTCCTTCTCAAAGGACTTCATATTCTTTCCAAGTTCAACTTTCCAATTTTTATTATTAGCTGGTATTTCCTAAGCGTTTGAACAAATGACCATTTCTAGCTATCTAGTACTTACCATTTAGCAGAAGGAATAGCAATCAAAATTTGCATTTGGAATTGTCTTATTTCATTTGCCTGAAACAACAGAGCTTGACTAAGCTTTTCACAGTCTGACACACATTTTGTCAGGTGAAATAAATATTTTGGGTTTTGATGGACAAATGGAAGAATGCTCAAAGACTGTGTTTATTAATGTTTTTTTATTACTTGCCATCTCTAATTATGCTGTATCTACATAAGAACATTTCTTTCTCTTTTTTGGTACCAAGCACAACTAAAAGGGCAAGGGTCTCTCTTTAGGTAGAATACTTGAAGGTTGAGTGGCTTTACTCATTTTCCAAGGTCAAAAGAGAAATATAATGGAAAAAGTGCAGTAATGCATTTTAAAGCTGGTGAAATTCTATAAAAAGGACCGTTAATTCATGGAGGGAAGGAGATGAACATGCTGTTCACCTGTAGCTCTGCAGTATAATGTTCATATCAAGTGTTAATGACAGGTAACCTCCCTGGAGATTTATTCATTCATTTTCTCCTAGGTACAGTGTATTAGCCGAAGGCTTTTCTGCACAGCCATGATGTGAATTGCAATTAACGCTAAGCAGCCAGGGGTTGTTTGTTAGATTATTAGAGCAAGTGAAGCCAAATGACTCACTCTATGCTCTTTACAGAAAGAAGACGAGCAAGACAGATGTTTATGATAGGCTACCTGGATGCCTATAGAGGAACGGCGACTCTTGAGGAACTCCTCTGCTTTTGTCACCAGGATGGCCTTGTCGCTGGTCCGAATGGCGGTGCTCTGGCTCTCGGCCGCGTGGCGCTGGGCAGCCGCTGTCTCCAGGGCGAGGTTCATGGCCTTGTTGCTGTCCAGGCTGTCGGTGGAGTTGTACATCCCTCGCCCGTCCTGCGGCCACGGGGATATCCTCTGAGTCCGGCTGTCGTGATACGCATCCTGCGTGGATTCTGTGCTGCTCTGTGCCGTGACGGAGATCAGTGGCTTGGAAGTGGTGCGAGGGGGTACTGGTGGTGGTGTTTTCTTGTAACTTGTATAAGTTACAGCTATGGAAAGAATTAAAAGAAAAAAAAAATAAGCAGAAAGAAAAAAAAAGAAAGAAATAAAAAAGGTAAGAGAGAAATCAAGATTAATTTGATGGAAATTTGACAACAGAAATCACCTTAAGATTGTGCTATTTAAAAATAATGATGGTGCAACATAGCACTCTTCATCAACCTCACTATTATTTGAAAGTGTCACTCAGAGCCAGATGGCCACCCACAGAAACATTTTATTTCAACAAGGAAGAAGGAAGGGGTGGAAATGGGAGTACCAAATTACAGAGAAGATGAAAGACAGTTAGCAAGGATACGTGTGTTAAGACTTGTGCTGGGTAAGTACACACTGAGGCTTCTGAGATTAAAGGATAAAGCTCATAAAAGGAATAAAATAAGATTTTTCCCCCTGTTCTTATTGTCTGAACTGTGAGCTTTGTGGTATGCCATACTATTTTATGGTATGCCACACTGCTTTATGGTATGCCACACTATAACATTTTAAAATCCTTCCAGGTACACTGGTTGGAATTAGGCAAGGTTGGCTACTTACTTATGCAAGAAGCATGTATTTTAAACATTTTCTCAATACAGTTAACAAAAGGGAATTCAAGACATGTTAAAAATATTGTAATATATGCAAAGCTATTAAGACTTTGATGAGCAGAGCAGTTCTGAAGCTGGTTTAACACAGATTCTCTCTTCCAGCATAAGGCTGAACAAAACATCCAAGAAAACTCTGCGGATGCAGAACTGTGCCAATACTACATCCTTACAAAATTTAAAAAAATCATAGAGATTAATTAATAATTAATATAACAAAGATGAATATTCTAATTGTCTGAGCCCACTATATGCTTTTTCACTTTTTTTTTGGTACTAAGAGTATTCCTCCCGTGGAAGAGTATTTTCCCCAAAGCACATGCAATCATAATTCATAAAATTAGCAACTGATAAAAAATGCATTGCGGTATATCTTTCTTTATTCCTGTATGGAGGAACCAAGTCCAATTCACTTCTTGTATAGTTACAGGAGTAAGATTGCCTTTGTCTGGTGATACTAATGGATTGACATTGCAACAGTTACTCAGGTAATCTTGGAATTTGGGTTACTTGAGTCCAAAAAAGGTTCTGTAAGTGTTCCTCTTCACATTACACCAGTATGGGCTGATGAGCAGTGAAGTCAGCCTCTCCAGCTGTGTTTTTTTATATAAGGCTATGTTGCAGCCATCTGGAATGGAGAGATTGGCTTAGGAATTAACACCTTGGACTGCTAAGCCTCTATCACCAGGTTAGCCTATGTGAACAGTGAGTCTAGAGAAAGTGACTTTTAAATGTTGACTCTTCATAATCATATATTAAAGTGTTATCATACATAAAAAAGAGAAAGGCTGACCTAGGAAAGAAAACCTTAATTTAAAAAATATTTTGAATTACTATTGATGCTGCTCAATTCTGGTAGAGATTTAGAGCCTTGCTCTGAGCTAAATTGCTCTAACAGAGTGAAACATGTAAAAGATGTGAAACATGCTCTTCAAAATCTGAGACTGTGCTTTTTTAGAAGTGGTATTTTGTTGTCCTATCACCAATCTTATCTCCTGTCAGTTTTTTGACCAGCAATTAAGAAAGAAAGAACTCAATATTTTTCAGATGCTTTAGGGAGTACCGAAGGTTCACAGAAGAAGGGGGAGGCTGTAAATCTTGGAAATTAAGTCAGTGTCTAATGAACTCAAGCAGTGGATCTGAGGAATGTTTCCACTAAGAGACTTGCCATAATGCTGCTCCCCCACTCTGCAAATGTAGATGCAAGTGATCAACATGCTGGAAAACATTATAAATAGAGAAAATGGGGTGAAATAGGGTGAACAGTATCCAGCAGAGGAAGCAAATTTTACCTGCAACATAAGACAGGTTATCACTGTGATAACTACTTTACTGCTTTTACATCTGTCTTCATGTAAAAGAATAGCAGTGAATAATGAAACATATGGTTAATGTGATAATGAAACATCACAAGCAGGTATATCCCTACTACTTGAGCAGCAGATCACTTCTCTGTCTAATGAATATAAATGTTAAACTGCTCTTGCAACCCTTCTTAGCTGACTTAATCTTAATTTAAATTTCTGAAAAAAAAATTCTTCCTGTGGCAAAACCAAAACAATTTCTTGCCTTTTTATCTCCCCCCCGTTTTTCTCCCCCTAGGACTGAATCTTTTATTCTAAAAAAGTCTGATTATTTCAGTGGAGTGACATGATTTAAAGCCACCAAGTATCAGAGTAACTGCAGTGCTCTGGCAAGCATTTGACTGCGAACACTATACAGAAATTAAAAATCCCACAGATGTTCAATAAAGAGAAGAAACTTCCAGTAGACTGGAAGTTTGTGGGAAACTGGCTACATGTTTACAGTGAAATATGGCAGGAAGAAATTCAATTAATTCCTATACAGTCACAGAGATCAAATATTGAACAGGGAATAAAAAAATCCATCTCTACACTGTTAATGAGTTTGTATCTGGAATAACAGTTTCAGAGGCAGAAATCTGGGACTAATTGGAAACTAACAAAATCAAGTAAGAGGAGAGAGACCTGCATTTGAGAGTCAAATCTTGCTACCAAATTCTATTTGCTTAATCACTCGAGTGGTTCTAGTGAAGTAAATAGGATAACTTGGCACGTGTTGCTGACTTAAGAGGCAGCTACATAACAGATTAGGGTCTTGTTAAAGGACAAAGTAACACAGTAATTCACAGTTTACTGTTCATTCTTGGTTTTAGATCTCTAATAAAAAAGTATTGCCTTAAGGTCGGAAGCATGAAACTTTATGTCACTTGCAAATTGTTTCCATTACCAATGGCATCAGGGAATAGTCCTGGTATCAACAATAACCCTTTTCTATCGTGTCTAGTTCTTGGTCTGGAAATCATAAATGCAACACATTATATATGGGAAGAAGAAACTTTTCCTGCTCCTAATAGAAAATGAACTTTTTATTTATCATCTGCTTAAGCTGATGAACAGGAGCTTCTGTCACCTTTGCATTGTTCTCTACCTTGTACATTTTATTTGCCTTAGTAGTTAGTCCAAAGCAAGCATATAAAACCTCCTCAGCACTGCTTCGTTTCTTCCCCATTTTTAGTGTTCATTCTGCAAACTCCAGAGCTGTGGAGGATTTTGCTGGCCCCACAGAGAGGGTTGGTGCTGGGCAATGCATTGTCCTGGGGTGCTGAGCACTGACTGAGGACAGTGCCCCATAGCTCCTCAGGGCACTGCTGATGAAAATTGAACTGGGAACGAGGGAGATGGGATGGAGAATTCTTGCCTTCAGTGCAGACAAGCTGAGCATCAAGGCAGCACAACAGCAGGAGATGAGACCCAGCATGAGGCAGGACTGTG
The DNA here is from genome assembly GCF_014805655.1 of Passer montanus. NCBI lineage: Eukaryota > Metazoa > Chordata > Aves > Passeriformes > Passeridae > Passer > Passer montanus. The sequence goes on from NW_024368152.1 coordinate 2,393,044, forward strand.
GAAGAGCACCAGGAGGGCAGAGCTGGTGCAGGATGGCTTCAGGCAGATTTAAATTGTGCACTTAAACAGATGCCAGAGACCTGCTCCATGTTTGGACACAAAAGACGCCAATCCAGAATAATCTGCTGTTGTTTCTAGTGCTGACCAAAGATTTCCGAATTATTTAGTTTTCTGATTAATTTAATTTTTAGTTGCTTTATCCTGAATAGTCCTGATATTTCTCTCACCAGTCTGGCTGCTGAGCAATGAGGCTCAAGCAAAGTAAAAGCAACAGGCCTCTGCAATGCTGTTAATCAGTTTGCAAAATCTATAGCTGCTCTGAAATGCAAAGAAAAAAGAAAGTAGATGGCACAAGACATAAATATGTCTTTTTATAAACAAACTAGAAAAAGAAACAACAATTTTCTTTCTGGTTGTATTCAAAGGATATCTTGATTATAAAAAGCAGAATTTATTTTTTGCTTAATTTAATAAAGTGGGAAAAATATTTTTTGAATTCTGAACAAACATTTTGTCTCCCTCTATTAGCTTATAATAATCAATCAAAAATTACAAAAATGGTGACAAACTGTTCTAATTCTGAACCATATGGGTATTTCAGACTCCTATTTGAATCAAAGTATTAACTGCTTAGGTACGTGCCCCACTTCAACATAAATATGTCCAAATGGGTCTGCTAGATTTTCCTTTAAGGAAGGGCATTTAGAAAAATTAAGAGAAAAGAAAATGGTTCTGTGCTGCTTTGTCGTGGGCCAAAATAAACAATGATGCAAACCACGTATAAATTGTTCAGGAGATATGAGAAAGTAACAATGCAGCATAATAACACTCAGTCAGGAAAAAGTGTAAAGCATCAAATTAGTTTTGTAGGGATTGATATCTGAAGTGTCAGACCCTCACATGCACAAGATTGCCTACCAGTGCTGAATTTGGCACAGAGTTGGCTAGGTAGGACCTGTTCTGTAAACCACTTTAATTTTTTTATGTGCTCTGTGATGCCAGCCAGGCAGCATCGGTCACAACCAGAATAACAGGCACTATGGCAATACTGCAGAGCAGCCAGGAAGATGATTCCAGCACTGAAGAATTGGCAATTTGGTGGTTTGGATACACACAGTAGAAATACAAGAAAGATTTCCTGATAATTCATAAGCAACAGTTTAACTGATATAGCTGGAAGCAGAATATCCTCTTAATCTACACTGCATTTGTCTAAACTTGCTAAAAGTTACTGTTGAGGTAGCCATAGAAGTCTGGCCATATTTCAGTGTCAGCAAAGTTTATACTAGAAATAAAATTACTAAAATAACTCAATTTAGATATAACTTCAGGTTAGCCATAGACCTTCACAGTCACAAGGCAGTAGGAGAAATGTGATCTCTTTGATGAAATAGCAGTGGCTGTGGGTGACATTCAGAACACCTTTCAAAAGGCAGCCTTTTAATAAATCACCACTTTTGGTCCATTTGCAAGATAGAATCACCTGAGGGGTTTTTACAAATCAATATAACCATTAAGCACTTAGTCAAAATAACATTATTTAGGCTGAGATCACAAAGTTAGCTGGGTGATGAATTTAAATGAAAGCACCATCAATTAGAGGAAATGGTTGTGGCAGGAATAAACTGGATTTTCTGTTTTGTAAGGAGGTTTATCCAGAAGGAGGATAATTGCTCTGCAGGGAGCTGGGAGCTGCCCTGGAGGCAGAGGTCCCAGGGGCTCGCTGCTGCAGGCACACAGAGCTCCTCGGAGGAGCCACTGTAGCACAGAAACACAATGCAGGTGCCCAGGCTGGAGCTGGAGCTTCTGCTTTGCACAGGGAAAGTCAGCACCAAGCCTGAAATTAATTCAGGAGAGGAAAAAGAGACCTCATAACAAATGGCAACAATAAAATCTAACCCTGTATCAAAAGAGTACTCAGTTTTTGGAATAGCATTTTGGTGTGCACTGTTTTAGCCAAAGGCTTTGGAAGTCCCAGCTAGCATGGCTGTCCCTGAAATGCCCTGAAATCTCTTCACTGTTCTCCATCATGGTAATTAGAAATGCTGAGCTACTCCTAAAATAAAAATGTACATATGGATGCCTAACAGTTACTTCTCAAAACACAGAATAATGATCAGTAAAAGAACATTAAGAAATCAAAGGGGACTTTTGTGAAAAAAAAAATCACAGACACTAAAATAGTTTATTTCTCACAAAAAGAATTAATTATTTGATGATTTTTCTAACAAGGCATGGATGTCAAAAATAAGAATACAAATCGACATTTAAAAGAGAGGGTGTTGGGACACATCTTTTTACATATGTCTCTTTTCATCTTCCATTACACCAGTCTCTGATTCCAAACATAATTAAAAGGAGACTGTAGTATCAAACAGGCCAGTTTAATTGTACAAAATAATCTGCTTTTCTTACTCAAATTCTGAAATGTTAGTAAGGGGTTTCCTTCTTGAATCAGTTATACCTTTAAAGTTCAGTCATAAAAAAAAGCTTGGTTTTAACATGTGTAGCCTCTGGTATTTAATTAAGAAAAATGGACCGGTTAGAATGATGTGGAAAAGGTTGAATCAGACTGTTTGGATCCAAGTAAATCAGTAAATCACTCTGTTTGGATCCAAGCTTGGCATTTTCAATGTGTGCCCTCAGTGAGTGACTACCTCAAAACCTACACTGATTGCAGTTTCTACTTTGTGCTTTCAGTGCTGAAGCAGTATACTCAGGCTGCAGAGAAAAAAAAGAGGGATTTGCTCCATTACCTGACCCTAGATGGGCACCTGAATGTAAATCAAGTTCTTCAGAGTGCTCTTCTAACACACCCACTTGTACTTAAGTTGAAATACTGTCTGTATGTGAGTATAGGGCAAGTGAGAAACATGTCACAAACAGTCCAGGCATCTCCATCCCTTTTCTTTGCTCCTCCCTGGAAAGGTCCACACCTTTGCTGACTGCTCTGGTGGTGAAAGATCCTGTAATTTCTGAGGGCTTTCCATGTTCAAGAGTTTCTCTGTTTTAAACGTTGTTGAGAGTGGGGTTTTTTTAAATTGCAAGAATACTCAAACCTTGTAAAAGTAGTCATTAAAACTTACCACTGTCATACTGTGATTCAAATTCAAGAGATAATTTTGGTTTAAAATAAATTAACTCCTTTAATTAAATTCTGAATAAATTTCTCTCTAACATAATCAGAGAGATGCTTTAGTTGTTAACCTATCTTTCTGCTTCTCCCCTTTTCTCATTCAGCTCTCCACGATGAATCCTAGCCAGTAAAGGGACCAGAGAGTTTCTCATTAGAGAGAGAGTCTCAAGTTTGGGTATCTGTGAAAAGACCCTGTTCTTTCCCTTTGAGATTAAACAGTAAGAAACAGTGATATAAATATATCTCACTGTGGTGTATATATATACATATTATATATAAGATAAAAGAATGACAGTGATATTTTTATGAGATTTTTTTTTGAAAGACTGCTTACACCCAGATGATTTTTATCAGCACAGTTTATAGGATGGGCTGCACTTTATTTAAACCTGAATTCATTGTCTAGGTAGTATGCATCTTTAACTTTGCAACGTTTTTTCCTGATGGATAATTTTACATGTCTTATGATTAAGTAAACCTGGATATTTGTTACACCCTAAAGTCAAATGTTAATTGGTAGTCTCATCTTGGCATAGTCTGTGGGGGCAAAATGTTTCATTTATCCTGAGCCAGTATTTTAAGTAGGATCTTTTAATAACAGTGAATTACATCAGACCTTCAGGACAGTTTTGGGGAACTATACATGGGAGTCCATCTCAACTCACTGATAAAAACCCAGTCATCCAGGTCTAAGTTAGTTGTCCAATCACTAAGAATTACTGTGAGAAAAATAAGCAATTCTGGAGGCAATACTTGCCCATTTTAGATGCTTATTTTACCAGGAAATGAATCATCCTATGCTTTTCTCTGTCAACCATAAAGACAATCAAGGACAACCATCTCAAATTAGGACATTTCATTATGACAGTTACCATCACTGGAAATGTTCAAGAAACCAGTGAGCCTGGCACTGTATTAATTAAATGACCAGTTTGAGGCACTAGATTAGACCATGCTGTTAATCCCATTGAAAATGTTGATATTGAAGTCAGTGGAACCTGTTCAATTCACACCATTTCAGGATCTGGACAATTATATTAACTTATTTTTGACACAGACAAGAATTATGCCACCTGTATACAATTTAAAAAAAAGTTTTTCAAAAGTACCTCATCACTGAGATACTGCTGCTAAATAAATTATATAAAAAAACCCTATTTTTTTTTAGCAGCATCTGTCTTTGACATCTCTCGGATAAACAGAATCTGTGCAGCACTTTTAAAAACTACTGAAACATTAGTATGACACATAACTACAATTAAAATTTACTGGTAAGGCAAAATAACTGTTTTTTTTTTTTTTTAGTTTTTTTTTTTTCTAAAAGAAAATAAATCTGTGTGTGCAGCAGGGTAGCCTCAATATTCGGAGTAGATCCTTTTAGTTCTGTACATTTATCTGATTTTGTACAGGAAACTAACAATTAAGAGGAAATGTGACCACTAAATTTGGAAAAAGCTGGAGCCGCTACAGTCTCCCTGGAGAAAAAATGTAGAAAAGGAATTGCTATAATCAAATAATTCAGTGTGCAAGATGTTACCTCCATATTGAGAAAACTTAGGTCTGTAGGCAGCTCCATGTTATATAAATGATAAATATGTTTTGACAGTGTAATTAATGTTAGTCTCAAAACAGAAATGCAAATCAAACAAGACATCAAGATCAGAAACTGTAGGACTTTGCTAAAATTAAAAGAGATGTGGGCAACACAAACCTCATAGATTGCTGATGGACTGGTTACAAAGGGTTCTATTTTAGATCAGTTAATTAGCAAGAAATTATAGCCTAACCAGTATCCTGGAGATGACATGGCGAAGTGCTGACAGCTGTACTGCTCTTCTAAACAGCTCCTATGTGCCTCTAAAATACTGAAGTTGCATTAAAAACCTCCATTTTAGCTTTTCAGTTACAAGAAGGAAAAATATTCCTTTAACTATATTTAATTTTCAAAATGTATGTGTGGCTTTTCAGGAATAAAGATTACATCTGTCACCAACGCAGTAAGAGACAAAGAGAAAAAAAGTTCCAAACACTAAGAATCACTCTTTTGTGCTACTCTTTTCACATTGAAATAAAACAAAAAAAATTGAAAATATTTTTCAGTAAAATTTCTTCTCAAACTCCCTCATACCTTTCTCTCTCAAATTAATTTCCATCAGTCTCTTAAACCCCCTCATGGAAATCTTATGTAGGCTTATAATTAGTTTTGGTTTTTTTCTGTTTTCTATTCTCTTTCTTACAGTAACTATGTGTAGTTTGTAATTTTATTTAATTTACAGTAAGGAATTTTAAGACAAGTAAGATGAGAAAAACAAATTGCTTACTTACCCTAAAGGAAATGCTGCATAATTTTATTATAATAATAATATTCTGACATTAAATAAAATAAGTGATTACTAAATATTTTAAATAAATGCAATTTAGTACCTGTAAACAGTTAATTTAATCCACAGAGAGTACAAGTCTGGACACAAATTTAGAGTACACTTTTTTGTCAAATCCAATAACCATTTTACCCAGGAAGCAGATGGAGTAAGTATGAGTGTCAAAAACAGTGTCAAAACCAGTCAAAACTAAGGAAGCCACTTAGGCTCACATCCCTGTATTTAGGTGTAGAAAATGATGCTGCTGTGTTTTGATCTCTCAGATTTTTATGTTCTCTCAATTATCCTTGTTTTCAGTAGGACCCAAATTTAACCTTAGTTTTCATCCTATAATGCAATTTGAATAAATTTAACTTTGCCTTAGATTAATGGAAATTAGCTATGCAATGATATCATTGTAGACTGTCTATTTTAATAGACAAGAGAGAGAAACAGGGATGTCCAGAGGACCACTTCTTTCATAGAAGATACAAGTTATAAAGAACATAAATATCCATTGACTAGAATTGAATATTAAAGTGATTGCCTTTGAAACCTACATTTTAGATATATGTATCACATGAGATGAACTTTTATGGCTGAAATTTGTGTAATTTCTTAGACTGGGGGAAGGAGACAGAGAGTGGAAATACATGTATTTCTCTGGACACAGCAATGTCCAAAAAGGCAAAGAAATGCATATAAAATGAATGACTTGTTGATGTGTGCTTGATATGCTGTTCTCATTCTCAGAAAGCCAAGTGATAGGTTACTCACTTCCAGCTATCTTCCAGAACCCATCGAAAATAAAACACCTCAGTGTAATTTGAGGTTTGTTGATTCTGTGTTGGTGCACAATAGGATCCATACACTGCATTCAGTCTGAGTCAAACTCACCAAAACATAGGTACCAAAGCCTTCCTCCCTCAACAAGAGTTTATTGTCTATAATGATGCAATTCTCTTCTAGGTCCTGTACAGATGTCTCAAATGGTACCAGTCAATAGTCTTTGAACTAATCACAGTTTGTTGTCATGGGAACTTAGACAACTAGATTGCACAAAAGCACCTATGTTTAGTTGACCTTGAGGTTAACACAACACAATTCAACTAACCTGTCTGGTCAAAGGCTAATTCTGTCAGGTTATGCCCTAGGAATGTCACCAATTCTCATGTCTTTATTTTCTCTGATGCTCTGGAAAAAAAATCTTTCCAGTTTTAAGTATCAGGTTTATCAGTTGTCTTTCTAGGGTAGATCTGAGTTTGAATAAGTTTCCTGATAAAGAAATTGATCAAATGATGTTTGTATAGCTAGTACGGCAAGGAATGTAGTTCCAGTGCACATATCATCATTACAGCTGCTGACACACACACCTTCAACAAAACCAGGACTGAACACATGCAGAGCTTCTGAGAAGAATCCTTAGAGGTTATTTTCTTTCCCAGGAGAAGAAGCACAGGCAGGGTCCTTCCTTCTTTTTCACTGCAAGGAGGCAGGATGAACTGGTGTTTCCAGGGTCACTGGCCACGTGTGCTTCCCTCAGCTGCACACACAAAGCCCTCTGGCAACCTCAGGGTAAATAGCAGGACTGAGATTTACATCTGCCACTGTCAGTTTCTACCATGTCAGGAAGGATTCAAACTGAGCAGTGAATCACCTTCCTTGCATGTTATATTTTTCTGATAAATTCTACCTCTTTTTTAACCATATAATACCGTAAAGAAAACATAGCTGAGAAAACTCTTTGAACAGAACAGCTTTGAAGCCAAATTCTGCCAGGGGAGGCAGCATAAGTATCCTTTTTAATAAAAAAAAGAACCAGATGTCTGGAAAATCCAGTGGGTTATGGAGAAATTTTATCAAGCACAGAACAGCAGGAGAAAGAGAGAAACAATCATTACACATTTTTAAACTAACCATAGATGGAAGTCAGTGACTTCATTTTTTATCTTTGAATCTGAAGATAGTCTGCACCAGGGAGGATGGAAATTATGAAAAGCTCCTGGCTGCTGCTCCAACTGCTTTCATGCCTCATCAGTTTGAGGAGGCCAGGCAGCCCTGGTTAGCACAGCCTTACTCCCTCTCCAGGAATCCCAGAGTTGTGAACAGTTGTGACAGCTCCTTGGTCACCTTGTCAAACTCCTTGCACCAAAGTGTTTGTGTCACCTTCATCCTAGTGACTTCCTGGGCCATTTCTACGGTGTAGAGCTGCTCTTCAACAGCAGTGTCAGCATAGCAGCAAAACTTCAATATGTAAAAAAAATTAAAGACTAATTGTGTTCTCCAGATACACCCAGAGCAGTGAAAATTATGTGTGTGTATCCAAGGGTAGAACTGGGCTCATAATTTGTTAGGGTAAGATTTATTCTCACAGTATAGGAACACAAGTTGGCACAGCATCAAAGGATTAACTCAGGAGGCCCAAATGCTCCTAGAGATAGATGGTGTTTCCTGCAGAGAGTTAGAGTGTCAGATAATTCCATGGAGCCCCAACAGTAGTTAAGGAAAGTCAACATACTAAATTATGATTGAGAACACAGCCTCCTGTATCTTGTTTGAACTCAGTGTTTTGTGTTTTTAAACATATCTGTTGTGGATTCTACTGCTAGCTATTACTTAGCAATTGATACCAGTAAAATCCTCTCAGACTCAGTATTTATTTCTATAGAAAGAACAGAAGTTGTGGTGATGTTACTTCATGCATAAGTTTTCCCCATTTGGCTGGGTTTTCCTAGCCATAGTGCATCAGATTAAGAAGATCCACAGAGCCACCTGGATGAAGTATCTCATACTTGAGGAAATAAAAGAAAATAACACATCTGTAGCTCATAAATTATTTTTCTTTTAAGAACTGAAGATTAAATGTATATTATATTTATATACATTTGTAAAATTCCTTCTGAGTTTTCTCTTTCCCAAGCTCAGCAGTCCTGGCACTTATGCTTTTGTCATGGGAGGGGTGTCATATATAGTAACACCATGGCTTTTTCCCACCTTTGGTATATGTGGCAAAAAAACCTGACAAGCCAGTAAAACCTTAAAACAATAACTAATGTTATTAGTGTTCAGATAGCAACCAGTGAATGAGTCCTTTTAGGGTTTGAAGAGGTAGCCATGCTATGGAACAGTACAATTTCTCTGTGAAATATCATATTGTCATCCTTTTACTTTTGCAAGTACATGATTATGCAATCAGTTCACTGACCATGAGAGTTTTGTGGCTAAATATCAAACATGGGCTGTAAAAATTCACCTTATATAGCCCTTTATTTTAAAACGGAAGGCTGCAAATAGCTTGAAGTCCAGAGAAGGGAAACCTGCAATTCCTCAGACATCCTGAGTAATTGTAGGCATTCTAATTGAAAAGTTCCTCATCCAATGTGACCTTGCTTGAATTAATTGGTTTTGGAATTAGTGCTGAATAGTTCAGTAAATGTGGAATTCTCTGAAGTTTACTCATTGCCAAGCAGAGTCTAGCTGACTGAGAAAAGGAAAATGGTCCAAAGACAGTTTTCAAAAAGCAAAATGACCCAAAGTCACTTCACCTTCCTCAGTGAAGTCTTTAGCAAGCATGAGCTTAGTTGATCTACCTACTGTGAGTCAGATAAAAGGAGGTGCATGCACAATTGAGAGAATCATTAGGATTGGAAAAATCTGACAGATTGCATTATGCTACACTTTCTAGAAGAATTTAAAAAACGTATGCAGCATACTGGAAACTTAAGACTAGTAACTCTGTTCCCTAAATCCTGTAATGCTTTATGCTAAATTTCTCTCAAGAAATTAGCAGGAAATCTCTGAAGTGGAAGAAATGGCTTTGGACTGATATTTAACATAGGACAGAAATCCAGGATGCCTTTATATACCCTGACCAAGTCCCCATTGTGGTGAAGTCAATAGCTAGGTGGACTTTTTTATCATTAATCCATTAATTTATCATTAATGCAGTCAAAAACACTGTTGTAGCCAAAAAACTGGGTTAGAGGAACATGTGGAGTAGTTTTAAAAAAATGACCCTCTCTTTTATTCATCAGACTGAAAGCCAAAGAACTTAACAGAGCTTGCTTAGTCTGTGCTTGTTGCTGGAGAAGGATTTCAGGCATCTAATTGAGTCACATATTTAGTATTTCTGGCTAGCAGCTTTGATTTGAATATAAAAGCAATATACACGGAGAAGCTATTCCACCTGATGGGTAAACATCCTGAGCAGTAGTCCAGAGGAATGCAGAGGAAATGTTTCTCTCAAAAAAGATGAAAGTGTTTTATACAATGTATATAATATCATCAGGAGAAAATATGTGTGCTTCCACATCTGAAGAGATGATAAGCTGGTGTTCAAGTTGGCCAGAAGTGCAAACACCAAGTTAATCTCTTTCTCTCTCAGGGAATGGATTTTAGCATGTTCTTTTGCTTCACAAGAGACCATCCTAACTGCTACCTCCATTACCATTGCAATTCAGTGTTTCTGCATTCACAGTAAAACCAAACTAAAAAAAAACCTGTGAGGAAACATCCTGAAATAATCTATAACGTAAGGAATGATTAATATAAAGGACTCTCTCTTCATACAGAACTCGTAGCAAAAATAAGTTGACCTTCTCAGACGAAGGGGGAACGAGGGAGTGATTAATACCTTCCAGATGTCCTTGTTGGTTATGTTTTCGTAGTACAGTCTAGTGCTGTACCACAGTATCTGAACTGCTTTTTAGTGAGGAAGGCAGGGGTTGCAGGTGGGACAAAGTGCTACTGCTCCCGACCTACTGCCCTCCATTTCCCAGCAGGACTCTCCAGCCAGGGCTCTCTCTGGCTGAGCTGGTGGTGGCACAGCAGCCTGTGCCTCCCACAGCACTGTGCCACACTGCCTGGGTGTCTGCTGAGCTGACAGTGGGATGATGTGCTTACACAACAGGGAACCAGGCTGGTACTACCTGGGAAAGTGACCCAGTTTCTATGAACTCTTCCTGAAAAGTGAAACATTGCTTGCAGGAGTAGCAGAGCTGTAAGTCAGTAGCACTTAGGATGACTACTGCGCTCAGTGACTTCCCATTCAGGAAATTACATGTTGTCTGTGATGGAGGAACGAGGTGGGAGGCAGCAGCAGCTGGAGCTGCATTTTGTCAGCTGTGCATCTGACAGCTGTGACTGGGTACGGTTCAGAGGCAGAAGGCATATGCTGCCATTCAGGGCTTTTAACATCAAGTATCTTTTACTGGGTTCATTATCTCCTCACAAAATGGAACGTGATGGCTAGAAATGCCCTAACCTCAACAACAGAAGAGTCTCAGCAGGGCTCACACAGAGGCCAGGTCTAGCTTACCACAGGCCAGCAATGCTGGCTGTCTCCTTTGCACTGTCACTTGTCTCATTCATTTTCACCCGGGGCAGCAGGGAGTGCCCTAGGCCTTGTGACAATCTCCCTCAGAGACTGTCACAATCCCACAGAGATTTAATTATTGGTTCCACAAATAATTAAACTACATGGATCCATGCAGAAGTTATGTGCTCTTTAGTATCAATGTTTCTCAGTAAAGATGTATGCATTTAAGAAGAGCCCAATACTGGTAGTCCTTTTTCCATCTATTAGAAAATCCTGTTAGCATAGTCCATCAATTATGTCTCGCATAATATTCGTTATAGTTGCAAGTTGTAACTGCATCTAGGAAGATTTTAGGAAAAGGCATGCTGTAAATATATATTCTATAGTTTTGTAATTGAATTCATAGAGAACTTTATTTTAGGTTTACATATTTAGTTACAATAATTAATTTTTAGCTAAGCCTGTGTGTTATGAATCAATTGCTTTATGACAATGATAAGAGGCAGTCATGACCCATATAACAAAAATTGAAAGAAATAATTAAAATGAAATGACTGTTAATTTTCTAAAAAATTCCTTTAGTTTCTTTGCCAAGAAGAATTTGTTACATCGGAAGCAAAAAAGAAGTTAATGTAATTTTCCTAAGAAATGAAAGACTGAATTGAAAATAAAAACTGATGTAAATGTCTGACCTTTCTGTCATAAATTTGAATGTCAAATATCTGCCAACACCATTTTCACATTTCAGGAACTGCTTCTTTTACAATTTTCAGAAAGGGAAGAAGAAGTAAGATTTTTGTAAAAATTATAGTAAGGATAGGAAATGCAGCATCTCCCTCCAAAGTGACAAGGGCTGAAGAGAGAAAAATGAAAACATTACACCTAGGATTTTAAAAACATGAACTTATTTGACAACTGAAATTTCTTTTAAAAGTGAATCATATAATCCTTACTCTTCTTGTATATCAGATAATTATTTCTGATTTGCATATTTACCCTACATAGAAGCCGAGGACAAATTTGCTCCGTGGCACAGAGATGACATTTTAATTTCAGAATTACACTCAGACCTGTATACAGTCCATAGGTTTGGAAATAATTTTGGAACAGGAAAACATCTCAAGTCATCTTTTTTCCCCAGATTGTCAATATCACCTCACAATAAAAAATAAGAAAAATTACATTGTGGGCAAGAAAATCTATCTGATAAATCATTTCTGAAATGAGGGACAAGTTAGGACTGAAATGAATGTTAAAATTTTCAAAACCACAGTATTTAACCAGCAGACTACTAATCAATGCAAAACCTTTCTCATAAGCATGAAAACACTGTGATGTAAACATACTTACTACCTAATCATGTATTTCCCCAAATATATTCTATTATTCAGCTTTTTCACTCTGAGGAAAATAAAAAAAGACCTTTTCAGTGAGAATTTTGGGCTTATATAGCATATAAGCTCAAGACAGTTTAGATAAAAATCAGTCCACTTGGTAACCAAGGTAATTCTGAAAATGTTCCAATTCAGTACTTGGAGCAGATTCCAAAATAAGCATCTGTTTGTGTCTTTTGCCATGGAAGGTGTCTTCATAATGATCACACAGTAATATATGATAAAGATGAAAATTAGTCTCTGGGGTAGCAATAAGATCTCATTTGATATCGTGATAATATCTCTATTAATCAAAGAACAGAAACATCCCTAGAGGGGGCACTGCAAGCAACGATTTCTAGTTTTCCACAGAGTTTTATATAACAATTAAAATACTATGCTTAAGATAAGATAACATATTACGCTACTTCTGGGATGCAAATGTATATTATTCAACCATGGCTTCCTTTCAAAGCTCCCACTCTTCTGTTATACAACAGAGATATCGAGCAAATAATTGAAAAAGTATTTTTATATGATACATTTTGAACTCATTTTTACCTTTTGTAGATGGGTAGCCTGCACTACAGCTTAACAGTATGTGGCATTAACATATTTGGAAACGTAGAAGTGAATTTGGATCCATTTACAAAGAATACATACTTCCTATAGATTTCATTTTAATTATTGAACAGCTCTCTGTGCAATCTTTCATCTATCAATACATGCTAAAATTCTAAAATGGATAAAGCTATTGTCTTTGCTAAGCAAGTAATAAAATGAAAGAAAGTTGCCAGAAGAATGTTAAAAGATCTTAACAGTGAGTGTTATAACAATGAATGTGAATGGATAATGAGTAACAGCAGATGTGTGAAGCTTGCCAAAATGCTTACAATTCAGTGCACTGGTACAATTGGTTACACCTTCCCTAAAAGTAATTAATTACCTTTTACATTAACTGCCTTCGAGTATTTAGACCAAATATATTTAATCTTACTTCTCTTTTTTCTTGGTACTTTAACAACATAAATTAAAATTAGCACAACTAATCTCATCTAGAAGATCAATTACTTGATAGGTAAACCACATAAATGTCTAACAATATTATACCATTTACACTTGCATTTTTATATTTGCACCTAGATAACTATATGTATGTGAAATGGAGGTCAAAAATCCAGTTCCATTACATTATGCATGCAGGATTCTTCCCAGAAAGAGTTCATTCCAAGATGTAGCCACAATAGTACAGAATTAAAAACATAAGAATACTGGCATCAAACATTATCTCTACACAGCAAAAATGCTTCTAGTGTCAAACCTCCCTTTAGAAAACAAGCTGATATGTTTTTACATGCAGAGCAGTGAAAGGGTCAGTGGAGACTCGCTTACCTGTGGTTGACCTGATGGTAGAGGTGATGTTGGAGGATGTCAGCGCAGGTATACATTCATCATCTTGGGAATAGCCTGCCTGAATGGCACGCAAGTAACTGTGGCTTCTTGTTCGGAAACATCCAGGGAGGTCAAGGGCATCCATTGCCTGAGCTTCAACTTCACTAAACACTGATTCACACACCGATTCAAATTGCCCATTAACCTCTGCTTCACTCATCTGAATAAACAACAACAATGCATTTGATTTTTGACTTGCTTTTTGTGATCATCACGGCCTCAACATCTCAAATGGACACCTGTACATTGATGAAGAACTGTTTTAGCAAATAGTTAAAATGTAGTAATCCCTTCTGATCACATTCACATTGTTCAACTTAGATCAGCTGTTAACACATCTGTATAAAATACATCATACATTAATGTTCCGTTTAATATCTTTTGGCATAGTTGAGAAGGGACCCAAGCCAAACTCACTTCCTGGGTAACTGGTTTAGCCATTCACTTCCATGGAAGAACCTTTTCTTCAGCAGCATTATATAAAATCTGACACTTCTACCAGCAGGAGTTCTGTGGTGCCCTGCCTGGCAGAGCAGCCCAGCTGTGCCTCCTGCACCCTCTACCCTCTGTCCCCTTGGGGTATTTCAGCAGCAGCCTCCAGCTCCACATTGCCCCTCCTTGGGGTATTTCAGCAGCACTTAGGCAGGACCCAGCATCTAACTGCTAGCCCTGCCTTGCAGGTTGGGCTGATGCAACACTGTGCCTTTTTTAGAGGTAATTTTCATGATAAACAGGGCTTAGGCAGAGTGGCCAGGCTTGGGGAGCCTCTTGGTAGGTAACCATATGTTGCTGTTTTGAGGATTAATGCCTTAATTCTACCTACAGCGTTTTTCAAATTTCACTGAAAGCAGCCCTAACTACTTGTAAATGTACTTGAATAATTCAAATGTTTATCCAAAATCAGATAAGAAGTTAACACTGGACAGATAATTGCATGACTTTCTGAAAATAATTTTTTTCTAAAAAGTGAGAACTAGATATCAGAATCAATATGAATAATTTTACAAGTTAAATTTATGGAATCACTAAATGGCACATCCAGTTCATATCAATTTTCCTATACAGCTGCTAAGTGCTCCTAGTGCTTTATTCATTATGGAAAGAGAGTCCCATCAAATGTTTTATGGTTTTGGTTAAGTAAATGGAAATTTTATAGAGAAGTTCTGATGATTATGAATAACTGATAATTTTGTGTACGACATTTTGACTACTGAAAACCTTCTGAAAAGAATTAAATTACTCTTCATAAAATTTGCTTTTAATAAAGTTAAGTAGACTAATGCAATCTCAAAGAGATGAAAAATCTTACTCTGAACTATTTCACAATATTGTTGATCAGGAAATATACGGTAATTTAGTCCATAAACTCAGTAAGTCTTAGCCACTTATTTCAATCTAAGGTTATTGACAATAGAAAATTAAAAATTTTCAATCTGAAATTAAAAATATATACCATGGAATTCAGCATTCTTCTTGAGTCTACCCTTTGTCAGGTGTGAAAAGGAAGGATCTCACAACAAAAAGAGAGTTTGTAATCTCACAAATTATCCAAACTGCTATTATGTATATGGAACAAGAGGAGGATGGTGTCATGGAAAAAGAACAGGTTCAGAACTTGATATTTTAATACATTTGCTTGGGGTAATATCTATTAAATGCATTTATTAATGGTCTGGAAACAGCTGGACTGTGAGGTAGGAAGTGTGTGGCTAACACAAAGTTGCATAGGTTAGTGAACATTGAAAAAGCAATGAACTATACCCAGCAGGTTAGTTAATATGGCCAATTGAGCAATCTACCTGCAAATGAAATCTATTGTGGACACCTTCCAGGTAATGCACACTGAAATGAAGAATTTTAACCACTACTGAAACCAATTAATCATCATGGACAGCTCGGTGAATATCTCTGTGCACAGACGTGGTCAAAGAGGCAGAAGATGTTAGACTAGTTCTGTGTGAGAACATTGTTAGGTGGCAGCTGGCAGCATTTGCTTTGAATACAGGATTTAATACCCATGAAGTTTTCTCAAAAGCAGAGTGTAATAAAAAGACAAAATAACCAATAAGCAGTGTAATAAAAAACAAGGCATCAGAATGACGGGAACAGTTTTCACAAGGGAGTTGTGAAAAAATAGTGAAAGGTTTGGAAAATAACTGACTGTTTCTAATTCTAATGTGTGCTGCATGAGATTAAATTTAGAATTACCTCACACAAATGAAGGAATTTGACTGAAGGGCATTAGTCAGGTGACTAGCCCTGCCCAGCTCTCTACAGTCAGTGGAGACTGACAAGCATTTCCAGAGGGCTCTCAGCCCACTCGGGATGTTCACTGTCCTGGAAGAAGCTCTTTTGCTCCATTAACTACAGAGGAAGCTTTAGTTGTTGCCTCAGTTAAAAGCCTCAATTTAGATGAGTTGAATCCAGGCCTGAATAGCCATGCAGCACAAATCGAATATGAATGAATATGAAATTGCTTTAAAAAGATTTCTCTTTTAACATAACCATTGTGTATGTATACCCTTAGGTGGTTCCCTAAATGGTCAAAGAAATATTAAGACATGGTAATGTCTGAGAGGTGGGCAGGGCCCATCTGTCATGAAACAACACAGGGAAGAAAAGTCAGGACCAATAAACATTAGAAACATTGGGAATTTTATGTGAAGTCCTCTGCTACATAGAACTTGTACATAATTCTTATGGCCTATTGCACTTCAGGTGTGATTCAGACCTCATTTTACCACAAGTTAGTACTAACTAACAGACATAAAACCAGTAGGGAGGAAAACTGTACGTTTTCAGGAGTCCAGATACATAGAATAGTTGATGGGACTTATTCTTTTACCCAAGAAGAGTGAGGGTTTTGACTTAGGATGAAACACTTTTGGAGCATAATTTTTTTCAATCTATCTCTTAATCTGTCAACTCACATTTACTGAAATCAGAGCAGGTATTTTCAGATGATGAGTGTTGTAGGAGTGTACTCCTCATGTTCAGTCTGAATCTTCTTAACATTTAAATATTTAATATGGAATGAAAATAAAAAACACTAGTATTTATATTTTTAATGAAAAATAAATGAAAAATATAATGTTTGATACTGTTTCTTTGCCCCTAGCATTCAGTATTCTTCTTGAAATTTTGAGTTACATTCCTCAGAACTGAATTACTTTCACAATTCACATCCTCAATTTGACATTGATTAAAAAAATGCAAAAAACCTAAAACCATCCACTAGTTACAACTCTCACATCTGCAGTTAACCTATAAGAAAAATTATAACAAGAATTTCCCACCTGACTAACACAGCTGGCCTGACTGAGCGTGCTCACTGCTCTCATATAGCTCTGATTCCTTGAGCGAAACTTTGGGGAATTGTAGTTTGCAGAGGGATCCAGGTTGTGACCCCCAGGCACGTCACTTGCAGTTTGAAGGTAGCTCTGACTACAAAGGAGAAAGGAAGAAAAAAAGGAAAGGGTGTAAAACTACAGATGGTATCAATTAGGACACTAAAGGCAGTAATTTGTATGAGACACACAAACCCACTCCCCTGGGTCCAAACCTTACTCTTTATAAAGCATCATAGATCTGTTGTAGCCAAATGTCTTCACACAGGCAGAGAATCTGTCTGTGGCTCTGCTACCTAGATGGTATGAAATTTTAACTCTTTGCTCTATTTCAACATCATCAATCCTCCTGGCTATTAATGTTGAACTTTACTAAAAGACAAGGTCCTTTTTATCTTCAAAGAATTAATACAGTTTTACAAAAGATTAAAATATCCCATGTTCAGCTAAAAATATAAATTAATAAGGTGTTCAGAGCAACTGCATGAAGCTCTAGAAATTGTTTTATTACAACATGTTTCCCATTTTGCAGGACTGTGACTGTAAAACCACATTAAGCCCTCTTGAGTATGCTTTCACACCAAGAGTATGCTAGTCTTTTCACACCGCAACAAGTCTCCATGTTTTGTTTAAAATATGTTGATAACATTCCAGAAAAATAAATAAACCTGAGCAAAGTGCAGTACTTTGCCTTGAATACCAAAAATTAAACTCTGGCACACCAGAGTTCTCAGAACCTCTGTAAATCAGATTTTAGAACTTTCCCCTGCTCATCAGTGCAGAAATGAATTAATGTCCCAGATGATATTTGCTTTCATGTGGTAAATAGGCAGCTTTTATATTTATTCCTTAAAGGTAGCTTGAAAAAAACCAGTTTCTGGAAAGTAGATCTGTGCCAGCTGAATGCCTTATTGGCCATACAGTTACTGCATGCTGAGCTGGCAGAGTTGGTCAGTCCAGCAGTGTCTGTGGCATGTGCCTGGGCTGTTGGAAACTTCCCTGTGAAGGGTGAAATTTCCTCTCTGGAAGAACCAGACCTCTCAGCAAGTGAGAAAGCCACAGGTTCAATACCCGTTGCAAGATGAAGCACAAACCAGGGTTTTGTTTCTCAGACCATATTTATCAAACATTGAGCATGACCATAGGCTGGTGCTTGAGGAAGACCTCAGACTTCCTCATGGAGCAGACAAAACCTGAGACTGGATGCAGTCCCTGAGGAGCACTCTGGGGAGGAATCTCAAACATTTTATCATGGCTTTGCCTAGAAAAGCAGAGTCCTGACATCCATCTCCCTGTGTGGCCCTGTCCTTTGATGTCTGATGTGTGATGATCCAGTATTCCCTCACACCACCAAGTGCAAGAGCAGGTGGGATTTAGAGACCCTCATACTTGTGAGGTCTGTTCTCAGGCATTTCCATATGTTCTTCCATCTCAGGGTCAACAGACATAGCCCTGCTTCCTCAGTGCATCTGCCTTAGATCCACAGAATCATTTACTTTGGGAAAGGCCCCGAGATCATTGAACCCAGCTGTTAACTGAATGCTGCCAAGTCCACAGTTAAATCTTGTCCCTAAGTAGCACATCTATATATCCTTTAAACACCCCCAGGGATGTTGACTCAGCCATTTCCCCGGGCAGTCTGTTCCAATGCCTGATAATAATTTCAATGAAGAAATTTTTCCTAATAAATTTGCTGGAGCATATCCAAGGAAAAGTAACAGATCTGGTGAAGCATAAAAAAAGGATACATTTTGTTTTCATCTTTGTTCAAGTGAGACATTCTTTCAAAATATCAAGAAATTTCCCTGGAGAAAAAACCTATTCATTTCTTCCTGTCTATTCATTTCCTTCTATGGAGTGCCTCTGTAACCTCATGCCAGAGATAAACTATGTAGAAACTATGCTGTAACTGCTAAAACCAAAATGAAAATGTATGAGATTATCACAGGTATGTGCTCAGAGGTTAATTAAGTCATTACAGTCAAAGTGATTCTATGATTAGGATAACAGGCTGATAGTGGGTCTAATTTGGTTCTAGATGATAAAAACAAGAGCATTTTTTTTGTTCCCATAGGTATGAAGACAAATATAATAGATTAGGTGAAGGTGTAAAGCCTCACTACCCACATTTAGTTGCTGGATGTAACTAAACTCCTTTCCTCTATAGATAGACTGATGATTGACAGCTGCTCTGTTTAATTCTGATTTTTGTATATGCTTTACTTACTCATGGAATCACAGAATGGCTCGTGTTGGAAGGGACCTTAAAGATCATGTAGTTCCAAATTCTTGCCAAAGGCAAGGACATCTCTCACTAGACCACATTGCTCAGAGCCCCATCCAACATGGCCCTGAACACATCCAGGGATGGAGCATCCACAGCTTCTCTGGGCAACCTGTGCCAGAGCCTTGCCACCCTCACTGCCAAGAATTTATTCATAAGATTTAACCTGAATCTCTAAGTTCAAAAGTGATCCCCTCTTGTTGTATCACTGCCTGTCCAGGTAAAAATTCACTTTCTCTCTTCTTGAAAAGCCCCGTTTAGGTACTGGGAGGTTGCAAAGGAGCCTTCTCTTCTCCAGGCTGAACATCCCCAGATCTGTCAGCCTGTCTTCACAGGAGAGGTGCTCCAGCTCTCTGATCATCTTCTGCCCTCCTGCAGACCTGATCTAAGGGATTCACATCTTTCTTGTGCTGAGGACTCCTGACCTGGACACACTGCTCCAGGTGGGGTCTCACGAGGGCAGAGAGACTTTTAATCTGTCTGACATTGTCAACAATCTCTTTGATGTTGTTACATTAGTATTTTTCAAAACAAATAAGTCTCTCCTGGGTGTTCTGTTTGTCATCATCAGGTGGCAAAATCTAGATTCTGAGTTCATAAACAGTTTGTTAAAGAGATGTTTGAGATTTCAATAAAACACAGGCCACATTAAGAAAAAGATAGAAGGAATAGAATTAAATTAGAAATTACTGTATTAAACACTCAATTAATTTAAACCTCATTCTAATAACGATCCCATTTGCTAAATAATGCTTAAAAACCTGGTTTTTAATCAATGACATTCTGGTTCCTTCTTAGGTATTTCTATCATTAAACACCGCCAACAATTTTTACAGCAATAATTTCTTATGGAAAGAAGCCCAGTATTCCATAGTACTTCTAAGCAGCTGAGTTTTGATGAATGAGTTTGGATATTACCTGATAGTTAAATAATTTTGCATTAATCAGAGGAGATTAATTGACTCATGGAACTGTAGCGAAGTAAAAGAAATGTTACCTATAAAACCTATAAAAGGCTATAAAAGCAAGTTTGCACTCATTTCACTAGCACTTTGAAATTTTCCTGATAAATAGAAATTATTAGTTTTTATTTCTAAGATATAATCTCAAAGTTATCCTCTAGAATAATTGTGTTGATGCATGGTGAGAATTATGCTATAAACATGGTCCAGGAAGTGAAATACCAGTTACATGGGGAAGTTGCTCTCAAATGTCACAATCTGTTGCTCAAGAAAATCTCATGCTTGTCAACAATGCTAGAAAACACAATCAACATCTGGCCTCAGTAAATGCTGACTTTTTAAATACATCCACTCTATCTATCAGCTTAGGATTAAAATTCTTGACCTTCATTTCAAGAACATCAAAGTTCTTTTGCTTTGAAAAAAGAAAATATTTTATTTTATGTTCTGTAGCAGCATAGATGATCTTATATCTCAGCTAATCACTGCAGAAGGGCAAGACAAGTATGTGCAAATGAGATGTTTTAACAGATCATCTCCAGGACCACTAAAAAAGTATACATAGTAATATCGAAGAGGTGGCTCTAAAATCAGTAGTATGGAGAAGGAGGAATAGGGCAAGACTAACAGGAAAAATTAAATTAGTATGTCTGCTCTCTTCCCACTTGCTTTTCTGAATAGACTAGATTTTAGGAAGAGATGTCCTTTAAAAGCTTTTTTGCCCCCAAGGGTTACTATCCATTTTCCATTGGCTTCAGAGGAAGTTCATGGCAGCCAGGCAGAGGTCTTAAATTTAATGAGAAATATCTTATCTGAAAGAAAGGCTCAAAGCCTAAAGAAATTTTGGGGAAAAAAGCACTTCCATGTAATGACCTCACAGCTGTTGAGAATCTCTACTCTAAAAGTGAAGGACTCCCAGTGAAGGTAGCT
The DNA here is from genome assembly GCF_014805655.1 of Passer montanus. Lineage (NCBI taxonomy): Eukaryota > Metazoa > Chordata > Aves > Passeriformes > Passeridae > Passer > Passer montanus. The sequence goes on from NW_024368152.1 coordinate 2,414,205, forward strand.
AAATTTCCAATAGCACATTCAGCACTGAGCAGATTGCCCAAGTGTGTTCAGGAAGGAAAAACACTGTATTATAACCAGATAAATTGAGCTATAGCATGACAAATTTATCTGGGACAGCATAACTGATTGCATGCCTGATAGCATAGCTGGGATAGCCTGTCACCCTGGTACAAAGTGAATGGCAGTGAGGTTAGGCTGCATATTCCAACAAAAAATACATCAAGAGTAAGGGAACAGACAGTAGTCCAAAAGCAGTCCTAAGCAGTTTCTAAGAGTCTTGCATTACAGTCTCCATTTTCTTGCATTTCTCTAAACTGCAAAAACTCTGGCTTCTGTATCCAAACCTTATGTGTCCTGATGCTCCTTCTTGAAAGCTACCCCTTCCTCCATGCTCAGAACTTACATTTGCCAGAGCCCCCAAGGACAGCTCTTTTTCATTCTTGATCCACCCAAATCCTAATCCTTACTGTTTTTTCTTTAAATCCTAGCTAATAGTTTCCTGTTCAAGATGTTCTAAAAGACCCCCCAGAAGTCAGCATTAGGCCACTTTTATCCTTCTGTCCTCTGGAGATTTCAAAAGTACTCCTAACACCTCTATTTGTCATCAAAGTCCTGCTCAACCTGCTGCAGCCACCTAATCCCACCCCCTCACTTAGGAGACTATCCCTAACCCAAAACCTCCTCAACTTCTTGTGAAAACTGTTCTTGCCCACACTTCATCCAAAGTAAAAGTTAAGAGCAGAGTGGGGGGAAATAATTGCAGGAAAACATCTGTAACTTTAACCTCACAACAAGTAACAAGATGTGCTAAAAAAAACCCCAAACTCAAAGAAACAAAAAATTATGACTTTTAAAAATTCTTTTGACACCAACCCCCCAGTTGAAATTTTTGCTTTTGCTTGTCTTCTAGTCATCCCTAGCAGGACATCTATTAAAAATGTAGAAAGAAATGTAAGTTTTCTTGTACTGAAATCAAAAAGCATTACACATAAGGTAGTGAAGAAAGCATAAGTTTTGTGAAGAAATTTCAGGAGATGGAAAAGGATGTCTACATCTCCTTATCTTTTCCCAAATTAGGTCTATCTAACAGAAGACTTGGAAAACCAAAGAGCTATTTAGAACATGTTTTAATGAAAGGAATTTTTAATGAAAGGAAAAAAAAGGAACAAGCTAATCCAAGAGCTGCAATAACACATTAAGTAATGATAAGGTAAGGGTATTAACTAACAATAACAGAAAGACTCTTATTTCCTCATCTTCAGCAATCTAATACTTAGCCTTCTATTTCCTTTCATATTAATGGTGTATTTGTTAATGGAGTAAGAGACCATATAAATAAGAGACAGCTAACATTATTTAGTTTTTTTTCCTGAATTCCATTGTTTTATATAACTTTCAGAAAGTTTATGGGACCATGATGGATAGTGTCTGAAGTAGCACAGTGACTTCACACATGGCACTGGGGGATTGGAGGCATTGCCACTGCAGTGTGTCCCACAGGACCTCACACCACTCAGTCAAAATCCTTCACTTTGTGCAGCACTCGGCCCATCCTTTGTCGTCACCAAGATCAGATGCTGATGAACACCCAGGATGGTTTGTGGAATGTTTCTTGGCACTGCTGCATGATGAGTATTACTATGAGCTGGATTTACAATACAGTACTGCACCAGGACTTACACAAGTATTGCATGGTTTGCAGAAGACAAATAATTTTGTTGTTTGGTGAAAAGGTGTGTATGGCAACAATATTGTTTTACTTCTAGGACAGCTTGAAATCCAGAATTAGAAAATAGCACGGTTTAACATCTTATAGCTAGTCCACGGTCAAAACAACACAAAAAAAATCACAAAATCACATAATCAGGTAGGTTGGAAAAAGCCTCTGAGATCATCAAGTTCAACCTATGACCTGACACCACCTTGTCAACTAGATCATGGAACTGAGTGCCATGTCCAGTCTTTCCTTAAACACCTGCAGGGAGGGTGACCCCACCACCTCCCTCAGCAGCCCATTCCAATGCCCTATCACCCTTTCTGTGAAGAATTTCTTCCTAATGCCCAATGTAAACCACGCCCAGACACAGCTCAAGGCTGTGTCCTCTTGTCCTGTCACTTGTTGCCCGCAAGAAGAGGCTGACCCCTGCCTGGCTGCAACCTCCTTTCAGGCAGCTGTAGGGAGTGATAAGGTCTCCTCTGAGCCTCCTCTTCTCCAGGCTAAACAACCCCAGCTCCCTCAGCTGCTCCTCACAGAACCGGTGTTCCACACCCTCCACCAGCCTTGCTGCCCTTGTCTGGGCATGCTCCAGCTCCTCAATGACCTTCTTGAAATGAGAGGCCCAAAACTGGATACAGGAATTGAAGTGTGGCATGACCAGTGCTGATATCGTGGTTTAACCCACTACAGCTGAGTACAGGGTAGAAGCTAGAATCCCCCTAAATTCTTCCTAAAAATTCTAATTCCTGAGCAGAAATACTTGACAGCCAAGACAGCCCCAGGGGAAAAATGGACTATATAACTCCTGGGAAAGGGATCTCTCAGTCACACTGGTTTCATTTTGTATTTTACTACATTTTCTAATAAGTGATTGGCATCACAGACTTTATCATAAACCTAATACCATTGTTTAAAACAGTATGATTTGATGCCAGCAATACACTTGCCAAGGTCATTCCTTGATCTACTCACATTCAAAATAGTGATCACTCCCCAGAGTACCTCTTCTCTGTCAAATGTTCAGTCATCAGTGCACCCTGGGTCAAGAAGGCACCGAAAGTGAATTAATGTCTTCTGAGGCCTCTAAAAGTTGTAGCAAGAAGGTCACCTTCTGACTGAATAGGTTTATCAGGTTTATTCAGGGAGCATCCAGTATAAAGAAAGTCCATGCTCCATCAAATTAATTTTTGGAATTGCCATATTCAAAAATCATACCTTTTTATTTTCATGATCATGCCTGTATTTGTGCAAAAATGTGAGAATGAATGGGAGCATTAAAGAAAGTACAATCACTTCTGTTCAAATCAGTATATGTGATTCAGAAGTATCTTTCTGGGACAAAAAGATAAAATTTCTAACAGAATTCATCTTGGGTGCCTAAAAGGGAGGTGCATTAGAATTTTCAAAGTAGCGGCAGTTATCAAAGCCTATTTTATTGGGAGATTTGCATTTCAATGGATATTCATTTCTCTATCTGGACCTATCTTAACTATGTCTTTCTAGATACATGAAATAACTCATCGACCAGAATCTAATGATTAAGCTTAGCCAGCAGTGCCATTGTGCAGCAGCTGCGAGTCACACTGCATCTCCATGGAGCCCTGCTGGAGTCAATAGAGCTCTGCAAAGGCACCCAGATGTGCCTGCATGCAGCCCATTGGAGAGCTCAGAGTGTAGACATTAAGTCTGATTCTCCCTATTGAATAGCACATTTAGTCTGGCTCTTTGGAAAACCAAAAGTGCACATAAATCTCATAAATTCATCTGTAGCAAAGAATTCCTTTTCTAATATTTGCCAGTCTGAAGCTTCTATTTGATCACTGGGAGATATGAGAATTTGGGCCAAATGAAATACTTTAGGTGCCTAGATAGTTCATCATTGACCCATACCTTTATAAAAAGTGTGCCTGAAAGATATCGAACATTATTACAGGAATATGTTAGGAAAGAGGTGGAGACTGCTGTTTCTATCCTTATGAAATGCCTACTGATCACTGGTAGGAGAGAACTCTTACTGTCAGTAAGTGTTTAGGGATTTGGTACAACATGAACCAGAAGAGAATGAGAGGAAATCATCAGAATCGTTAAACAGTCTGGTGGTTTGATCACTCCTTGCAAAGATAGAGAGGATGTAGGCTCAACCAAGCCTGTATTCCAAATCACTCAAAATGTTCCTGTAATAAAAAAGTAGGCTACAAGAAATCTAAACTCTAAACTTTCAAAAAGGTGACAGATTTACACATATAGATAAGCTATAGCTAATCCTAAAAGTCTTGTTCCTATAAAATATTTTGAGCTTGCCCTGGCAAGCAGGCAACAAGCTGGTCAGCATCAACAAAATTCAGGCTAATGCTATGGCAAAAACTCAAAGGGCATTTAAAGCATCATGTAAGCAATTCAGTAAATGGGTCTATGAATCTAAGCAGAACTCAAATATTGGATATATGTTCCTAAATCTATTTGTGGAATTGAAACATTAATTAATTTCCTCAAGAAGCTATCTCACTTTTTTTTTTTTCTTTTTGCTTTTGGTGCATATACATGTACACATACAAAAAGTCTAATTCGGTAGAATAAGTGTAGACTACAGGCTATCAGGACTCATTAAAGCATCAGAACATGAGCTTGATTTAAGCACACATGTAAATCCATTAAAACCAGTAGATCTAAGGAAAATAAGTGAACTTCATGCTGAAGATATTAATAAGACTATGTAATTTCTGGAGAAGCAATCCAGTAGAATTGGGAAAAGTGAATATATATATATACTCACACACACACACAGAATTTCTGTTTTTTCAACCAAAAGCATCTTAATTTTCAAATCCTTACCTGAAGAAGTAAGGATTTGATGTGTTTCTGTACACATCCTTTATAGTCCTACTTAGTTTTTATTCAAAACTAAACAAATGAGAAAATCAACTTTTTATCCTTTTCAAATGAAAAGTAAAACTAACATATTTGTTGGAAGTAGAAACAAATAGGCACCAAAAACCAGAAGCATATTTTCCCTTGGATGTCATTGTTTGTGCTTGTTCTGAGAAAATCCTGCTTTATTCCTGAAAAGACTCTGGAATTTGTGTAGAGCCTTAGGATTCCCTTTCCATCCCTAATCCAGGGTAATACATTTCAGCCCTACAACATCAAGCTGGTATTTACTAAAATGAGGCAGGAGATCTGGGCTCAGTGGCTCCCTGTGTTTCACACTATGCTGCTCCTCAGAGAACAAGATGCCTAACACTGCTTAAGAGCATTTGCTATTATTCTGCAAGGAAGAAAAGATGGGGATATTTTTGACCCCACAAAAGACGTTTCCTAGGTAGCCAGGTGACTGTCTGCCCTTCATCAGCATTCCTGCTTAACCCTGCAGCCTAATCTCACCCAGATCTTACTGACTGCAGCAGAGAAGACTATCACCATGCCAGTGGCCCTCTGATTACATTATTAGTTGATAAGGCATTGTAATTAGCCCTCAAACTCTCCTCAGTAAATCTCCAATTTCACCCCTCAGAGACTCTGAGTAGATGCTACTACACTATAGGGCCTCAGAAAGCTACTAATGAAGTGTGTAATGAGGCTTTTTAGAGTCAGAAGATTGAGGGAAAAAAACCCCAAAGATAAATAAAAAGCATATAAAAGACGAGGGTTCCTTTTCTAGTGATTTTCCTCATCTCTTCTATTACAAATATTTCTCAGGAGTGGCTTCAAAACCATTCCTAATTTAAAACGTAGAAGAGCTAATGGCAAATTGAAGTTTACCTTAAAAATTAAAAAAGGCTTGGATCACTGGTGCACAGCAGTGGATAATATTGAAAGAGGACACTAATTTCTCTAGCAAGGAAGGTGTGCTTTAACTCTCAATCTGTGACATTTTTGCACACCACCCCCCACATATGCACACTTACCCACTGCTTTTTGTGTGCGCACTTGCCAAAGGGTGTGTCTTAGGAGAAAGACCCACAAATTTGTTTGGCACTAAAAAATAGTGGAGTCTGCAGTGTCATGGGCAAAGATGGATGAAAACCCACAGGGCTGGTCTTATGCATTGCTTCCAAATTTCTCTTTTGCTTTCTAATGTTGTCAGCATGTTATGGTTACCACAAATGGTTGTAAATGGAAAGATTTTTTTTTTTTTAACGGAGATTTCCCATGTGTCTTAGAAGAGTCTGTGCTATTCCATGATTCCTGCTGAGCCAATGGATCTGGCAGCTAAGTGCTGTCAGATCTGGTTGAGGTTTAATCCCCTTGCTGTGTGCTTTGGCAACATATTTGTTGCCATAATAAACTCTGCAGAACAGAAGGTACATGCCTTGGATGACAGTCCAGATAAGCATTAAGTTAGTGTGGCCATGGATAGATGCAATCTCTCACTCTGAAAAGAGGGAGAGCAGTGAAAGATCATTCTTTTGCTCTGGTTTACTATAAGCCCAGAAAACACGTCAACCATTTCAGGTTTTAGACGTATTAACTTAAAATACTGAATGAAGTGTTTTGTGTTGGGCGCTGACTCACCAGGCTGTGAGTAAGAGTGGCTGAAATATGGACACACATCGTGCTCTTCAGGTGTGCTATGGGTGTAAACAACCCGCAAAACAAAGATGTTAAACATCTGAGGGAGGCACAGATGCTCTCTCTCTGTGAGTGTGATTCATAATTTAAGATACTCATTCCATACAGTGGCCAAAATCTGGCAGAGTATTAAGAGAAAAACTCAATCTTGGGTTGTCAAGACAACTCGAAGTATCACTGGTATTACACTGTTGTAGTTTGCCAAATAATTTGAACTATGGCAGATTCCCCTCCTCATTGAAACACTACCTTTTTGTACTAACTCTGTGCTCACATGTCTTTCTGTTTGCCCACCCATCAGCTTAAGATGTCTGGACTACCAGAAACAGGAAAGTCTGCCATTAGAGGTTTACAAAACAAAAGTAGACATTGCTGTCACTGAATTTATTTTACAGTGGCTTAACCTATTTCATCTTCATAATTTCCTGTGAGTCACTTCAGAGCATAATGGAAAACTTCAGCACAGCATGACTCTTCATTTGTGTGAGTGATACCAGTATGATCTTCAAACAGAGTGTATTTATTTGGGCTAAATGCTATTGTTATCACTTTTGACTAAATGGTGAGATGGTTTTCAGAGTCTTTCATAACACTTCAAAAAGGAGATATTGAAAATGGAATTTGCTATTTCTACAGCATTATTCTGTTAATTTACATAATCAGTATATTAACTACTTTTTTCCTGAAAATGAAAAGCATCAAATAACCATATTACATTCAGTTTTTCAGAATTACTCTCCTATTTCAGAATACAAAATTCTTGTTTTATTTTCAACTTTGCTTTCAGGATCCCAGTGTCTCTGATGCTTATTTAGGACAGGGACAGACACACCCGTTTTTTCAACTATCCATTCCATAAACGGTTCAGTTGATTAATGATATTTAATGTCAACGAAAATGCCCAGCAGTATATGACATACCTTCTACAAACTACTGCCTTCCAACACAGTTTTACTTCATCTTCAGTAGCCTCACAGCACAGCAAAAAACAATGGACTGAATAGAAGGACTTGCATTTCACTTCTAGCATATCAAAACTGACATCTGAACAATTTTGTATAATCACAGTGAAAAATAATTTTAAAAAAACCAAAACACATTTATTTTTTTCCCCAGGGCTACTGGGAGTCAACATAATTTCCACATTAAATAGGACTTCTGTCACCATTCCAAGAAAACAAAAAGTTAAAAGGAAGTAGATTCACGTATGTGTCCTGTCTCCACCACACAGTCTGATTGCATTATAATTTGCTCAAATGAAATTTCCTAATAATACTAATAAATTACACTGGCTTCAACTTGATGTTATTTGACTAAGTAGTGCAACATACTATTTAGTTTTTTGAAACATAAAGAAAGAACTGCAATTCATTTCTCTTCAGTGAGTAATCTAGATATTTAGGTGCATTTATTTTTTGAAAAGTCCAGAAAAAATGGAACCCCTTTATGCTGTAGCTATGCTCAGAAATAAGCCAGGTCCATTACCTGACTCTTTGGCCAAGTTTTCCTGTCCTGCAGTGAGTGGCTGCATCCAACAGAGCTGGTCTCTGAACCAAGTCCTGGCACTATGCAGAGGTGAGACAGGTGGCCCAGGCTGGGGGTGGGCTGGGCATGCTGCTGGCTGTGCCATCTCTCTGCCAGAGGTGGTGATCAGATGGCTGTGGTTGGGTGTATGACCTGCTTCTGTCAGCTTTATAAACCAGCAGTGGCAGACTATGCACTTCCTTTTTTTTTCCCCAACTTCGAGTAAAATATACTCCTTTCCAAAAGCAATTTAAAAATATTATTTCAGAATTTTAATGCTTCTATTATTTAATTTACATTTATCTATTTGTATTTATTTATTCAGACACAAAAATGCATTTTTATTGTTTATAAACTTCTAATGTTCAATTTCCTGGACCTTTGAGCAACACAAACCAGTAAAATAGGGCTTACTTTTGTTGAAGCATAAACAGAATTTAAATGGGAAAAAAAGTCTGTGCAAAGATGCCTAATAATAGTCAGAGGAGAAATGTACACATGTCAAACATCTGTTGAAGGTTAAGCGAAGGCTGCTCTAATTTTTGTTTTATTGTATTCAGGATAGCGAAGGAAAAGTAGGCTTTTTCTTATGAAATCCATCTACTTTTGTTTTGCAGCCAATAAATGTTTTTATACTGCCAAAACTATCAATATTCAGCTTTTATCACAAATCTACTGGTGGTCTGGCAGACCCCAGTTCTGAGCTACCCTGTCACCCCAGCAGAGGAGTAAGAGAATGAAACCCTCATTTTATTTCTGTGCACTAGCTCCCTCCATCTGGGTAAACAAGCTAAATAACCAGCTAATGCAGCTGACATCTTGAATTATGTAATTTCTCATAACACGTGCCAGAAATGCTGCTCAGCCCTGCTATACATGCAGGAATGCTGTTCAAAGCCCTGGCTTCTGGTTCAGCAGCATGATCAGTGGTACAAATGGTGCTCAGCATGCAGTGGGATTACTGAGCCATGCTGGGGGAGGAAGGAAGGCTCCATAACTATTATCCACTGTTATATCCTTCATGGACATCTGCCAGACAGAAAAGGCAACCACAGGGACAGGGAAACAGATATCCTGGAGGAGATGGCTTGTGGTGAAAATCCAAGTTTAGGATCAGTACTTTGTATTTCTGTGCAACAAGAACTTTTCTATCTGCCTTTAGGATTGCTGAAATCTCTAGATTTTTGCAAGAAAGACTTACAAAAACCAGAATACTTGTCACAATTCTGTTGAAGTCCCAGGAAAAACCCATGAATGTTAGGCTGGCAGATTCAAGGTGTTGCCCTACAGTTTAAGGAAAAACTGAAGACTTAAAAGATATCTGTCATCAGGGGCAGCCTGGCTGCTCAGGTATTCTTATTGCAGTGCTAGTGACAAATTTTCAACAGAACCCCTAATAATATTTTACAGTATTACAAAAAGCTTCCTCCTTTTCTGACTGGTTAGTGGTAACTATGTAATGAAACCCTCTGGTGCCGTGAACAAGCACGGCTGTCAACCCCAGTACATGCATCAGCAGTGCACCCGTGCTTTAATCAATTAAATTCTGAGTGGTGTATTTGCAATACATGGAAAAATGACAGAAGACACAACATTGGGTATTGGCCCACTAACAACCACCTGCCTTCATGATTTAACAAATCAGGAATACTTTCTTTCTTGAAATATATTCCTTATTTGAATATGTATGTTTGGTTATGTTTAATTGCTGTCTGAATCTGTTTATAAGCTGTCGTGGTCTAGGGCAGGAACCAAGACCTGTCACTCACTGGAAAATTTGTGCTACTACTCAGATTGCTTTGTGGGAGGCACAACCATAGCTGGAAACAAAGAACAGCATAGAATATATTTTATTTGGTCTAAGTACTTGGAAAGTTAGAAAAGTGCCTAAAAAAATATTTCAGTTTGTGGCATGAATAAGATAAGACATATCCTCCAAAACTGGAATGGCTGCAACCAAACTGTCTCTGGAAATGATCCCTGGCCTACAACAGTGCCCAGAACTCAGCCAGGCAGTGGCTGGGCCAGTACAATATGAAGCAAAGAAGTGGCTTTCTTGCAGATTGCAAGGTAAATAATTCAATTTAATTAAGCCAAAAGGATTTTTGCCTATGTTTTTTGTTTTATTTTGTTTTATGAAAAGGTGAGTCACTATGGTAAACCATATGTTATTACCTACAGAACAAAAAATAACACTTGGTCCAAGATTTCACTCCTAATTTCTTTAGTTTATATCCCAGGAAAAAGATAAATTTGCTAAGCCATGAGAAACATCCAGTTAAATTAATACAATCTGCAGATTTTAAATCAGGCTACTACTTTGAAATTCTCCTGACAAGAATATTTACAGTTTACTTATACAATTATATATGGAAAAGATAAAAGGGAGAGGAAAATAAAGATCTATTGGAAAACATGTATAGCTACATACTTCCCTGTAGTTTTAAGATTTGCTTTAGTTATTTAATAGGCCATATTGTAGGTAGTATGAATGAAAAATAACCCAATCAAACAAAATCCTCCACAATGTGTTTAAATTAGTATGATACAGTACAGCTGATACATAAAGCATTACATTGATAAAAAAGGTGTAAAATGCTCAATATATGGTACAATTATATATTTAATATTATATCTAGTATAGAAGAGAGTATATCTTCTATTTCAGAGAAAGCAATGAAATAATAAAAATTGTAATATAAACCAATCCTTCTAGAGAAAAAAAACCCAGAACTTTGAACTTTTCGAATAAAACATGTATACATTTCCTTCAGTAAACATAACAAACTAATTCAGAAGTAGAAGGTTTATTTCATAGATGGAAGATGTCAGGTTTTCATCCAGTTACCACAAGAAACTGTAACTCAGTCAAAATGAAGACAAAAATTTACCTTTTAAACTACAGATTTTTTTTCCCTATGGAAGCTGACCATTGCCCATAAGACACAAAGAAAAGTTATCCAAGTCATGACAACTTTCAGAAAGGTGTAGTGAAGCTTACTTTTGATGATCTCCCAGTGGTCTTTGCCCAATGGATTTTAATAATGACTCTGGTCGAACGGATAATTTTGGTGATGTCTTGGGGCTAGTATCAGAATCTCCACTTTCTTCATCTCCCATGGCCTTAATATAGCTCCCACTTCTCATTCTTCTGCACGGGATCTCTTCATCTTTCCCACCAGCTGGGTATCCTCCCCATTCATCCTGAGGTACCTAATAGACACCATAAAACACACACACAGGATGTGGTTTATTCTTTTCATATCTTTAAATACTTCCTTCCGTTATTCATTTTACAAAGACAAGAAATGAATTTTTTATTCTTCAGAAATAGATGTCTTATAAAGAGATTTCTGAGAACCCTAAATGATTTTGCCATTTAACTTCAACTTCAGAGTTGGAAATTTTCAGTTCATAAATGTTAGAACCCAAGGAACAATAAAGTCATGGATTGTGAGCAAAGCTGCAATATCTATTTGTAGACATGCTCTAAACTGCAGGAAGCATCTTAAAGTTTGCACATAGATTTTAATCTGATAACACTAAGTTATTCAGGAATCTTAGACCTGAAACTTATTGAAAGCTGAGCACTTTGGGATTTATTACCAGTAGTCCTTATAAGGAGGTGAATGGAGTATTTCAGATAAACTAAGCCATGATCTTGGCATAAATGGATAGGATTAGGATTTATGGCAAACTTCTGTGGGGAAAAAAAAAAATGAAGTGGTAATTTGTCTTTTTTCTATCTAGGAGATTCAAAATGGTTGATAGAGACTGTAATATATCAGAAATTCAAACAGTTAAATAATACAAGTGGTTGCAGGATTGCAGTTGCCTTTATGCAGTTCAAGTGGATTTCCAAATAGTAAGATTGGTAGTTGGATAGTCCACAGCTGGTGGATGGAAATATCTGCACCACAAATTACCAAAGAAATGAGCATGAGTAGATTCTTCAATCCAAAGTGAAATCAGCCTTGTTTCAATGCTTATGATTAAACACTGCCTGTCTCTGCCATTAGTGCTTTTTTTTTTTTTTAATTTAATCTTCCAAGTCCTCTGGCTCTAATCCAGAAACACACTTATGCATTTAATTTGTTTTAAGGATATAGGCAACTCTCTGTAATGCATTATAAGGACTCCCATTTAAAAAGTAGGATGTGACAGAGTTCATCAGTGGACCAAGGCAGATGCCCTTGGCAGCATCAAATCCTTTATCAACATTATGATTCCATCTATATTAAGCAGTTTAATGTCTTTATTTACTAATATACTATAAGTGTGAAATCTCAATTAGACATATATTTTGTAGTTTCTGCAAAGCAGGTATCAAATAAAGATTTTCAAGTCAAAGATATTTGAAAGCTCCTGCAGACAGAGTTCACTGTGGAGCTGAAGCAAGTGCTCCCATTGGTTTCAGCAGTCTTGGAGACTGGGTTTAAAAAATTAACATGATCTCCTTGCCATCTATAGCCCTTTCAAGACAGATGAATTAGCCCCACACACCAGGTGAACAGAGGTGTGGCTTTGAGTCCTAAAAAGGGATTAAGGGAGAAATGAAGTTTTAAAAAGGGGTGAACAAGTAAAAATAAATATATTAAATTTAAAAGCAGAAGCTTAAAACAGAAAAAAAGAAATAAAAGACTGAAGATGAAGTCAGATAAGAAGAAATTAAATAGATTGCACATATCAAAAAAATGGTAGAGATAACTATCAGAGAAAAAAATATGTCATGTTCTTATACAGAGTAATAGGACAGAGCATGAATCTAAGTGTAATATGGTTACATCACGCAAAGAAACAAACTTTTCACATTATTCAGCTTTGGATAGTGATTGGAAAGGAAGCATCAAAAATCTTCCCAAACTTGAAGCCTGTAAGTATTATACAAAATTCTCATTTCTTTTCTCAGACCTAATAGGTATAAAATTAATGTTTCAGGAATGCTCTTTATGATTCTATGAGATCTAAAAGATCATTTACATGTAGTCATAGTAGTCATAGCTAGTTGCTTAAAATACTAAATATATATACATTAAATTCAGCATTTAATTTTTTAATCCACAGCGGACAACTTTAACAGCTGCAAAAATCTGAATTAGGGAGCTATTTTACTACTTGATATCATACAAACATACTCTTATTTTTAAATATTTTTTATCAAATGTATGTCAGCATGGCTCAAGCCGAAGTCCAAATGCCAAAAAAGCAGTGACTGCCATCTACATAGGCCCACTACAGGGTGTACTGTTAAACTTTCAGTACTAAAGCTGAATTATCATGTCTTAATATTATTTTCTAAAAAAAAATCCCCTAATAACTTTTTCATAGAATGATTATTTAGGCTTGAAACTTCTTTCCTTCATTTTACTTCAGAGATAATTAAATAGAAAGTTTAAAAAGACATTGATCAATAAGCTTTTACTGACTCAAATGCAGAAAATGATTAGTTTCTCAACTTTATTTTGCCTGAAATTCCATATTCAAATAACTAGATAAGGACTGGATTTAAATGGGTACAACACAGGCTTATTTGTTGTTTGAAGTTGCAATCTTATTTTAAAAGATAGGAAATGACTGATTCTGTACATTAAAGTATCTAAAAAATTAAACTTCACTGTGATAAGGACAAACATTGCAGTTATGTGCATCACTGTTTCTGTTGATTGCATTTCTTTTGCTGTCTGTATTCATAAGTTATATGAATTCACATAACAGCTAAAGACCAAAGCTGAAACCCAAAGAAGTTCTGCTCCACTTATGGTGTGATGTGCTCATGGTACACAAGGCAACAAGAATCCCTTTCTAATCAAACCAACTCACTGGCTATCACAGAAGCATTTATATGGTTGTAACAACATTATTTACAATTAAAATATCTAGGTTTTGTTGGATTTTTTTTTTTTTCACTTAAGCCATTCAAAGGAGCACAATATAGTGAATGCAGTGAAAATGCTTCTGGAACCTGGTGAGGAAATTTGACCATGTGTTTTCTCAGAAGGTTTCATCCAGAGCTTTGGAGAACAGCTGGAGTCTTTTTGCTATCTTCAAAATGAAAAATTAAAAAAAAAAAAAGGAAAAAAATAAATATTGTTTTTCCTCATGGACTGAGAACAGGACCAAAATTTGAGCCCCAGGTCAGCCTAGTTCTTCATTTACTTGAGCTGATAGGTTAAATACTTGGAAACATCTTTCCAAATCCAGGCTCTCTCAAACCCCAACACAGCTTTAAAGAAAAGCAAAAGCATTATGTAAGTGCAGGAAAGATTTTTATTTTGAGATATTAACAAAAACATTTAACATCATATATGAAGGTGATTAAATATACATCTTCCAAAATATGGAAAGGTCTTTGCAACTTCCAGAAATTCTACCTTACAATAGCTACCAGCCCCTGAAATTCCCATCTGCAAGGCTTGCAGCTGCTAATTTGGAATAATTACCCTAATTATCTACTTACATACAGTGATGAATGCTGATATTTATAATGTCTAAAAAGGCCTTCCTTCTGTTCTAGATGTTAACATGAATCCTTGTATATGTAGCTTCTATCCACAGAGGAGTTATACTGCATATTACCATATGCATTTCCTTTTGCAAGAACAACTGGCTGACAAGGTCTGGCTGCTGATCTGGTTACAGCTATTACAGAGAATGATGAGACTCCTTCATAAGTATCACTATTCATAAGTATTCACTGTTGCTGTAAGGAGCACCAGATTCAGAAAATCTGACATCTTTCAATTGTCCATCTACTGATTCATTTTGACATCTTACATTAATCAACTTGGGTCAATGTTAATAAAGCACTTGATACCTGACACTTACTACATGTTATGAAGCTGAACTGACAGTGAATTCCAGAACCTTAAGGAGGATCCTAAATTCCCCATAAAGGCATTTAGGAGAGTTAGTTCCTAAAGAAGGTCCATCTAGTTAGCAATCAGAATGTAAAGTGTGAAGAAAAATCTCAAATAGTTCTCCTTTCTTGGACTTACTGTATCTGATTACAGGCAGCAGAAAAGCTTTCTGTTATTTCTGTCAGATCCTAAAATCATTTTCTGAAGAAGAAAGGTGGGGTTGTTTTTGTTTTTTTTGGTGGTTTTTTTTTGTGGTTTCCCCCCCCTCAAAATACAGTAGCCTTGTTTTTTTCTTCTATGATGAAACAGCTGTGGAAGTGGAAGACTTTCTTGGTCACCTTCTAATCAATGAAGTTTGGAGAGCTCTCCTCTTTTTGTCACTCCCAGCCTTTTTATGAAGCCCTCAGAGATTGCCTGGGGAGGGCTGGTTAGGAGAGAGGGACTCGATCCACATAAAAGGGTGCGATGCAGCTTTGTGATCAGGGATTTACCTGAGAAGAGGGAGCTGAGTTACAGCCCCTAGGCCAAGCACTCACATGAATTTTATGTAAAAGAGTGTTTGGAGAAAACTTGTAGAGCCTCTTAACAAAGAAAGAAGTATCTTTGCTCGAAAATTATGTACATCCTGATGCTTAGAATGCAATTAATGGAGCTGAGAAGATGGTGTTTCGTGTTTGGTGATCCATAGGCTACAGAAGAAACCAAACTGTCATCTTCACAGTGGGTATTCTAGAAATTTTGTTACTATAAAAACAAATTTCCTTGCTTTGGATAAAATGTTGCTATCCTTGTGATGTTAGAAGTTCATGTCTTAAAATACCCCTTACTACTAATTTTTTTGGCTAAATACCTAGAGTTATGACTGGCCATTAACATGACCAGTTAATGGCCATAAAAATTATGATTTCTGAATTTTATTTTAAATCTTATTTCTATCTCCCTTTTATAGAAACAATACATATTTGTGTGAGTAGAGTTCTAACTTTTCTTCTTTTATTATTTCATATGTTTTATGCTGTGTTGTAATTTAATTAAAATGGACCAGGCTACCCAGGTAAGAAGCTGAATCACCACCCCTGGATGTATTTAAAAGATGTGTAGATGCAGTGCTTAGAGACATGATTTAGTGGTGCATGTGGCAGTGCTGAGTTAACATTTGGACTCAATGGCCTTAAAGATAATTTCCAATCTAAATGATTCTATGTTTCTATTCTTCCTGTTGAGTGTACTGATTGTGTTCAGACCAGATCTGACAGAAGAAGGATTTTGGACCCTTAACTGGACTTCAGCTGTACGTCTGTCCCCTGATTCTCAGGAAGAATAAAACCAGCATGTTGTCAGGGAAAACAGAGATGGATTTAATAAAACTATAGAACAAACTAGAAATCATGGAATTGCTGAGGTTGGAAGGGACTCTGAAGGTCTCTAGTCCAACCTTCTGCTCGAAGTATGATCAGGTACAACAGCTTGCCTAGAACTGCTACAAAGATGGTGAAGAACCTTCAGGGGAAGCCGTGTGAGGAGGGGCTGAGGGCACTTGGTCTGTCCAGCCTGGAAGAGACTGAGGGGAGAGCTCCCTGCAGTCACACTTGCCTGTGAGGGGAAGAGGAGGGACAGACCCCAATCTTTTCTCTGTGGTGACAGTGACAGGACCCAAGGGAATGGCCTGAAGTTGTGTCAGGGGAGGTTTAGGTTGGATATCAGGAAAAGGTTCTTCACCCAGAGGGTAGCTGGGCACTGGAACAGGCTCCCCAGGGAACTGGTCACAGCACCAAGCCTGACAGAGCTCAAGGAGCATTTGGACAGTGCCCTTTGACACATGGTGTTACTCTTGGGGATGGTACTGTGCAGGGCTAGGAGATGGATGAAGTGATGTTTGTGGGTCCCTTCTAACTCAGGATATTCAGGTATAATTTGACTTTGTCCAACTGGGTTTAGAATATTTCCAAAGATGAAGACTCCACAACCTCTTTAGACAACCTGTTCCAATGTTTGACTACACTTGGGAGGAAAAAGCTTTTCCTTATACCTTATGAGAAATAGGCAATCTAGGCCCCCTAAAACTAATTCTAGGAGTGTGAACATCTAATCTTGTATCTAAGCAATACTGATGACAAAACTGGAAGAAACAATGAAATGTTCATTCTTCTGGACTTTGACCACTGTTAATTTGATTTTATTTAGTTTATTTCCGTTTAGGGTTTAGCTAAAACAGTCAAAATGGCAACAGCTATTGACATTTCAAAACAGACCCACTCCTGTTGTTCCATCCACTTCTATGGCATTTGCTCACAGCTCCCAGAATTTTAAAGATGTTCCACAGCCAAACTGCTGATCTGCTTAAAACTGCTGATTACTTTGCTATCTAAAATGAAACTCTTCTAAATAAAGAGCTTCAGCGGAGGGAAATGACTATCACTTCTTCATAATTCTCATTCCCAAAGGTTAAAGTGAGGATTACCTACCTCATAGGAGTTCTGTGAAATTTAATTAGCATTCAGATATAAAATTAATGGAAATATTGGTTTTTACCTAAATCTTATTTTAGTAATACAATTTTCCCATTTTACTAGAAGGAGAAGCTGTCTGCACATTAAATTCAACTATACATGATGTGAAGAAGGATAAGATACAAAATACTCTGTTGGAGACAAAATTTTTGTAATTTTATGCTTTCTCAGCCTGGTCAAGAAGATGACACAATCTGAAATGCAGGTAAGAGGTTTTCTCCCAGATCATGTCTTCAAGGGCCTCAGAAAACCAGCCTTTGTGTACAGCTGCAAGTAGATGAAAGTAAATGACAATCTTGCAGAGCAGAGAGAGATGATTTTTTGCAATAGTAGAAAGTTTCCTTGATACTACAATGGGAGATGGGAGATGGACCTCCTGTGTTTTTGACAATTTCACTCAAGAAGGAACACCAAGCAATTACAAGAATATTTTTCTGAAGTTAATGGCACTAAGACATTCCCCTGTTTACTGGCTAGACCCTGTTGCTCAGGATTTTTGCAGGAAGGAAGAGTGCAGTACTTGAAAAGAGAAGCTTGTTTCCTCAGTAGCTAATTTTGTGTCTACAACTCACCACAATTCTCAGTGCACATTTTTGACTAGTTTCTTCTGTGTGGCTTTTTTTTTTTTAATGTGCTGATTCATTGTAAAGAACATGAATTATGCAATGAAGCCATTGAAAAGTCTCTACAAAACATGCCAGGGACTCCTCCTCACCACTAACAATGTCATTCTTCGTAATTAGCTTTAATTTTCACATGCCACCCTCCACTCCTTGAACTTCTTGACAGCTCAGAAGCACAGAGAGTTCTTGCAGCATTCCCGAAGGTGTGTTGACTCTGTCCATCAAGGCAGGAGCTAATTTGAGAAAACAAGAGTAATCTTTCCAGCCATTCTCTCCAGGCTTTGCTCTGCACAGCCATAGTATTACAGAAAGAGGAAGGAAATAATGTAGATTCCAAACAATATATGCTATAAATTGGGTTGAAAACAGCTTGACTTCAGGAATTTGGGATTTGGTAATAATCTGGACACCCATGTAGATCACAGAACACAAACATACTATTCCAGCTGGGAGTTGTTCAAATAGGAAAATCACTGTCAGCATAATTTATTGCCTGATTTTATTCTCTCATGGACTTCTGAGCAAACTTCACTAAGCAATCCTTGAAGGAAAGATTTCTGTCCAGTGTACTACAATTGCTTCTGTGTTTTCTAAAGACCTGTGCTCTTTTCAGTTTAATCATGTTTTATAACTAATATCTCACAAACGATTAAAAACAAAATTTAAAAAAAAGCGCAAATAAAAAAAACTCCAAGCCAGCAACAAGAACAAAAAAGAACCAGCACTATGTTTCCCAACTGGTTCTCCAGCAAACGTGAATTATAATTCAAGGATGGCTAAATACTGTAATTGGTGTTGGGAGGACTTTGTGGTTTTGTTTATACTCTTTGGATGAAAGAATTATAATTCAAGGATGGCTAAATACTGTAATTGGTGTTGGGAGGACTTGGTTTTGTTTGTACTATTTGGATGAGACTGGGCCAAATTCCCGCCCCATTACCATCTGTGCTCGTATTGATGGCACAGATCCTTGCAGTTCAGTCACCTGGAAATCCTCTGCTGTGTTGTTGGGTCTCTCTGGGACCCTCAGGACTCTGCTGCTTTGACATGTGGAGCAAGGTGCAGTCAGACAGCAGTCATGGGCGGTTCTCCAGCAAATGTGAATTATAACTCGAGGATGGCTAAATACTGTAATTGGTGTTGGGAGGACTTTGTGGTTTTGTTTATACTCTTTGGATGAAAGTGGGCCAAATTCCCGCCCCATTACCATCTGTGCTCCTATTGATGGCACAGATCCTTGCAGTTCAGTCACCTGGAAATCCTCTGCTGTGTTGTTGGGTCTCTCTGGGACCCTCAGGACTCTGCTGCTTTGACATGTGGAGTCAGACAGCAGTCATGGGTTTGCCCACGCTGTGGGTGGTTTTAGCCTGCTAAACTCAGTGAGATCTTGTGCCAGAGCTTTGCTATAAGGTGAGCTTGGACTGAAGGGAGGGCTTCTACTTACACAAGAACTTGTTTATAGTCTCTCAATCTAAGACACAAAACCCAGCAGAGTTTCAACAAGGAAACGTGTTTCAATTGGCTGTGTGTTTCCTTTGGTATGTGATCAAGGACACTGCTTTGTGGTCAGCTCAAGACACTTTAAAATTATATTACACTCAATTCAGTGCGGCAGATTTTCCTTAAGCAATATTCAGCTTTTCAAGCAATGTTATTAATGACCTAGAGTGCTATCTGAAAAATAACCCCAAAACCAGTAATAAGGATAAGTAAAGGTAAGTGCTCAGCTGAGCTGGTGAGCTGCTGCAACTCACTGTGCTGCACAACCACAAGAACTTGGGAGAGAGAAGGATGCAAATGGTGTGGTGGCTGCCTTGGGGCTGGGCAAACACGGGCCAGTAAAGACCCACCTTCTTGCCTGGAGATCACTGCCTGGCAACCCTTCACCCCCATGCTGTGGAGCAATCTTTCTCTCTGAAAAAGTGTGGCTACCAGGAGCACACCGTGGCCTGTGGTAAACAGCATCTCATTTAATTGAAGCAGGAAATTATGTAACTTTTTTTTTTTCTGTTTGTTACAGGTCTACTACTGAAAAAACAGTACATATCTTTAAAAAAAAAATTTTAAAGGCTATTTAACAGCAGTATTTGCCTCTCATAATTTTTTTTTTCTGATTTTTAACGAATGATTGACATAATGTTTTGAGCAGTTAAGTCCAGGTGACTTATCTGGACTTATCTATTAGATATGATTGACATAATGTTTTGAGCAGTTAAGTCCAGATGACTGCAATTATCTAGCTTCCAGAGCAAAATGAGTATTTTTCTCCTATCTACTATGTAATACCTAACTATCTGCATACTTTTCAAAAAGTGTTTCCCTACCAAAGTACCAGGAAACTTGTCCATATGGACAATGAGCTATTTAAACACATTTACAATTCCACTTTAAAAAACAAACTTTAAGCACAGCATTGTAAGATGGCCAAACCCAGAAAAAACAAAAACAAAGCATTTGTGAATACTTCACCATTTTTACAGCCACATCCTTGCAGGGTGAATGGCAAGGACTGCTCTAGAGGGGAGCTGGGTCTGCCCAGGCAGCAAGTCTGTGGCCTAGGAGAGTGTGTGGTCAGTACAGCCCCAAGAGCAGCCTCCTTTGACAGACGGCCTGAGTGTATATATGAGTAAGTTACTCCTGCATGAAAACTTCTTCAGAACCAGTGACACCTTTGAGTAACAACTGCAAAGGTCAGCCTTCAGATTCAGTGAAGTGAACATTGAGAAACAATTTGGCAACACACTCCTAACATCATAAAGGAGGACAACTCCCCCTGATTAAAGGGCAGTGGGATCATGGCCTCCCTTTTCTACTCATAGCTTTGACATTTCCACAGTAATAGGGACATGTTCTGGCAGCTTTAAGAAAATACTGACTCTGAAATCTTTTTACTGTTGTTTGGAAAACAGTTTCAGTAATTAATTTTATTCAGTGGGCATGGAAGCAGTGCCCTGTATCTCTGATTAATACAGTAATTCAAGATACCAGTGATTTAAGACAGCTGCTAGGTCAGAGCTTTGCTTTACAATATCATTGATTGAGTGTATTTCCCCCTCGGGAGGGGTATTTCAGTATTCTAGAATTTGTGATACACAAACCCATCAGCATTCTGTAAATACAGGGAAGTGTAAACTTTATTGCTCCTTTTTATTTAATGCTCCACAAGATGTTGCAGGCTGACATTAACACTGTGAATGGACTATAGGGCAAAAAAATTGTCCCTTCATTTCCCCTGTTGTTTGGGCACTACCTGTTTGTCTTGCACATCTCCACTGCTGACTGGGAGGGCATAGGGTGGCTGAGACAAGGATGTCTCAGCCTGTACAAAACCAAATGGTACAGCATTTGTCCATGCTGATCTAGGATGCAGACTGCCCTGCTACCCTACTGTCTATACTAGTTTTTCCTGCTGTGGAAACAACCCAGTTAATTCTTCAGTGGTGGCTGGTCATAAATCATTGTGAAGACAGCGTGGGTGATAGTGATTTGGATGTGAGCATCAAAACTCTGCTGGCTCTGGCTGGCTCCACAGTGTGCACTCACTGGTAGAGGACTGGATGCAGTTCCTGTAGTTCATGTGCGGGTTTTATGTCAAGCAAGCACATACAATCTAGTTCCACAAAGATGAAGTGCTGAGAAAAGTGCATTGAGTTCAAATCCCTCCTTGCAAACCAGAGGGAGAGTACAAAGCAGTCATGTGCCTCACAAGGGCAGTGGTTTCATTTGTGGGAATCTGTACTGCCACCAGCAGAGATCCTGAGAAAATGTAACTGAGGGCTTAAGGCCTGTTTGTCCATTAGCTTGCCCTCAAAGGTTTTCTCCATGTAGCCTTAACTTAAACCAGCAAAGAGCCTTGTTGAAACTGCTGCTTTTTTTTTTCTTTTTCTTTTTAAAAGAGACCAACTGTGCTTTTCTTTCATTCTGTAGAGTACACAGCTGACATTATTATCCACATGCTTAGCAGTGCCTGTGCTGTAACCGATGACGCTCGTACTTAAATGCACTGGGAAGACAGGAGTGGGTTGAAGCCATTTTTAGAACAACATGCTATTTCCTTTTTTAGTGCTGACTCATTCACTGTACCTTGTGGTATGTTTACCCCAACTGCTTGCTGCTTTGGAGGCTGTTGAATGAGGAAGGAATATTAATCAGTGAGCACATCGCACTGTGCTCCAGAACTACAGTCATGGTGAGTGTGAAGCCCTTGCCTATTTTTTGGCTCTGTTGTGGGAATTATTTTTCATTAACTAGCATTCAAAGTTATTTCACTTCTGGAAGCTGCAAGTGACTCTTTTGTGCGTATCCTTTCAGCACAGTTATCTAGTTCATCTCTGTTTTTTTTCCTGTTAAAAGTCTTTGCTCCTTGCTAGTACTCATATCAGAGTGGAATTAATCAAAGTCATTGCACTGTACACATGTGAACCCTAATTAGCCAAAACAGCTGATGAAGACAGAGGACATCTCACAGCTCATTTATCTTCTTCTTCTTAACATATTTTATATTAAAATTAAAGTGACTTGGAAAACAGTAGCAGCCACTATGGCTAAAATATACAAAAGCGTGCTTTATTGCACGTGTGTTCTACTTGGGCTGTTTTGTTGCTGAGTGAGGTGTCAAAGTGTTGGATGTCCAGAAATGCACTGAAATGCTCGATTTGTTTGCATTCAAAATAGAAATTAAAGGCCCATACATAGTAACTGTAGCTAATAATTCACAAGATGGTCTGAAATCTTGAATCTCTGAAATATTTTGATTTCACTAACCATATGATAAATGGTTAGTGTACAGTTGCAAATGGTAGACCTCTGCTATTGAGGTGATAATTGGTCAACCATTGACATTACAGCCCTCCCAAATGAGCTTCTCACTCTTCCCCTCTCCCTTGTTCCTGTGTGCTCCCATCACCTCCACTGCAGAAGGAGTGAAGGAAATCTGATCTGAGTTTAAATGATAAAAATAATCACTATTTTACACAACTGTATTTCAACTAATTTAGTTCTCTCAAACCATCTGCTTTAGGACTAGATGACCATCCATGCTTGAAAAAGGCATGCTGACTGAATCACCTCTGACTTCCAGCACCACACTCCCAGTCCCAGGAGATGCCTTAGCTGCAAGGACTCTGTGTGGAGAAGGAAATGCAAAACCCTAAAAGAGGAGCCAGAGATTAAGCTTGGAGATTTACCAGGTTAAAGAAATACTTGCTTTCAACTCTAGGACATGACTGAAGCATATAAAGAGCAGGCAACTTCAAAATCCCTTGTCTTATCTCCTTTTCCCAGGCATTTGTTAATTTGCTAGTAGCTTCCTTCTTTGAAAGAAAATTCCTATACTCACTCTTCAGAGTTTCAGTTTGAAGGAAAAAAAGCTCAATAATTATGACAGAAGACAAAGTAGAAGCTCAAATATAAGACAGTAAACAAAGTCTCAAGCATAGGTCTTTGAGATTCTGTATATCAAAAGTCTCAGTGGAAAACAGAAGTAGAAATATTTCATGCAGATACTGAAAAAAATAATAGGAAGAAAACCAATAGATAGAAAACTGAGGTGGCTACTGAGAAACTTCATATAACTAGGCAGTAGAACAAAAGTAGAAAAAAGGTAGTAGAACAAAAAAAAAAATATATATAAAAATTTGATAATAATATATAAATATCGACATTTATTTTTGTTATTCAGAGGTAATTTACATTTTTGTGTATTCATTGAAGGACTGTAATTTCACAGCTTTATTTTAAAAATAATTAAAAATATATACCTAATATCAGTCAAGAAAAATGTATTTAATACCACTTTAAAAACAGAGACCCTGTGAAAAGCCTTGGGGTTTTATGCTAATCTGTTCACTTGTGCACCTCAGGGAAATCTGCTGCTGCACATCAACTTCATAATCCCTTGGATTCTCATTGCCATCTACTTTTGAGCAAGGCAGCAAAATCTCCTGGGTAGGAATTCTGACATGTTTCTCTACTTTTCTCAGTTTCTGAACCTAATGATTATTTTTATCCAATCATTATCCAGTGGTGCTGCTTTTACTGCCATAAGAATAGCTAAATATCCCTCCTCAGTTTTGCAGATAAAGCAGTTGAAGTGTTCAGAGATTAACAAATTACATTTCCTGGGTCAGAGAGAAAGTTCCTGGCAGAGGTAATAATGAGACATATTTCTGATCTTAATGATTACATCGTGACAGCCCAATATCCCTCAAAGCAGAAGTTTCAAAACCAAGCATTTAGTTATGACATTGGCAGAATGGAATCCCCTCAATTTGTTTGCTGACCTTGGGCAGTGAATAAGCCAGCCACTCAGTCTGAAGGATATCTATGCTCTGAATGGCATATTCTGATATGATGAAACATATGTTTTATTTTAATATTTATAATTAGAATATTTGTTATTGTTGTATTGTCTTGTATTACTGCTTTGGACAAAAGGAGAGATTCCTTGTGGTAGTAACCATTTCCATTATAGGATCCCTGTGAATAGGGAATGGGTACTGTCCCATTTTTAAAGGGTTTTAGAAAGAAAGATCACAAAGTCTCTGTGCAGCAAAACTTTGAATTCACATCTCCTGGATTTTAAGCTGGATAAGCCTTCCTAATTACTGAATTTAAATTCCTTTTTTTAGTAATCCTGATTCACAAAAAGCATAAAAAATGGCTGTAAAGAACTGTGCTTTTCCAACCCCTAGGCCTGTCACTGGGCTTTATCTAAAGTTCAGTGATAACCAAGTTAGTTTTTGAGCTCAGTCTTTCACATTCACTTGAGGATGCTGATAAAAGTTGGGAGTAAGGAGAAGGCAAATGAAAATTAAATTTATAGCTTCTGCAAAGACAAATGAGATGTAGGAGTGGGGGGATGGGGTAGAAGAAACTATGAAACATGATTCAGAAGGAAAGCACTAAAGCCAAAAGAGGTGTAGAGGAACCAGAGTTTTCAGGGTAGAAGTATGTAATGGGAAGGAAAAATCTAATAATGTCTAAACTTCTCTGTAATGTCACAGCTGTATGCATGGTTTTAGAACGTAGACAGAATGGAAGTCTCTGCACATGACGCACTTCCAGTTCTGGCTCGTTGAGTTAGATCAAAAACTTCCAGGGAAGTGCAGTCTATTTTACATACATGAGAATGTACTTGGATATGATAAAATACCACAGCTGTCAGTCTAGATTGGAATCAATTTGCATGGTAATGCTCTGAGGGCTGCAATTTATTTTCCTTTCTCTGCAATCAGAAACTTTCCCTGTTTCACTAGGGAAGATTGATCCTGGATGTCTGCATATGCATTTGAAAAGATCTGGCTCTTCCAGTATGACTCACCCCTATTGGATACCTATAGCTCTGAGAGGAGAGAGATCTGCACAGAAGTACAGTCATTCCTGCAGGGCCCAGAGAAACTGAAAATCTCATAATACATAGATCTGGACTAGAGATTTCCCCATGTTAATGTGAGAATTGGTGAAGTTCTGTAGAAAGAGGAGTTGCTTAAAAAGAAATAGAAGTGAATGTACTCAGAATGTACTCAGAACAATGTGGGCTTTGCAGGCTATACTTAGTATAAATTACTAACGGAATATTTGTATACTACTTTTTTTGTGGTGACAAAGCTACGTGAAGAAGTTATCCTCTGAGGTACTCTCTCCTTTTGCTCTGCACCCACTAGAATTCTCTGTATAATCTGATGTGCTTATATCACTTGTGATGCGACTGTGCTGGACATAGGCCAGGTAAATTATACAAATGTCTAAAAATAGTATTTTGGAAAGTATTATTTAAACCCCTGTCACTTTATTATACAGATAATATTGCAGCATGGTAAATAGTTACATTAGCACGACTTTGGAGTGCCAAATGGCATCAAGCAGGAGGTATTAAAATTTAAATGTAGGAGAAAGTGGGAGCTTCTTTGTTGCTGCAAGAGAACACATGTGCAGAGCACCATCAAAACCAGTCTGAGGCCCAGGGCTGAAATATCTCTCTCCCTGAGGTACCCATGTATCTTTTAACACAGATGTTTTTATAGTATGGTTTTGAAAGAGGCTGAGTTCAATATGATCCTGGGTGATCCAATCATTAAAAAGAACTATGTGGGTGATCATCACCACAACAAAGCACACCAGTAAACCCATTCATCTATTACTTACAAAAACATGGAGAGAAGGAATAAAAGAACACAAAAATAGGATTCTCCACAGCCTGTTTTAAAAATCACTCATTCATGGAGGTATTTAAAACACTCTTTCTAGCTCTCAGACTGCTGAGAGTACTGCTCCTTTTTTAGTGTGATGTACATCAAGGTGTTCGGTATGATTTCCAAGGATGAAAATACATCTACTGACCTGAAACTAATTTATATCACACCTGTTTTATAGTTTTTAATTTGTGGTCTATAAACAAAGACAAAACCCAGAGATTTCTCACTTGAATGGAATATCTGATATTTGCAATTGGAGAGCCATACAGAAATTCTTTGAGAGGTACCTTTGTATATTTTTTACAATGACTATGGCATATACTGTGATGCTCTTTTCATTAAAAATCTCAAGAAAATCTTCCTCTTACCTGAAGGTAATGGCACGGCCTCAAAGAAGGTTTGATTTCCTGATGAACCAGAGGCTTATCTAAGTTCAGTGATGATTTGCGATAAGCTTCCTTAGCCTGACTTACTGTAAGCGTGGACCAAGAACTCCTTTTCATATATTTACTATCAGGGGTCATTGGTAGCCCTTCACAAGCCGAACACTTCACATCATTGTTACTTTTGGAAGTCTTCAATGAGAGATCCCCAAAATGCCCCTGGAGTGCCTCAGGATAGCAATGGGATATATGATCTGCATGGTGCCTATTTACCACACTAGGGGTTCGGTAAGTGCTATCGCTGTCCAAATTATCATCAGAGCTCCACCAGCTACTCATTCCAGATTTATGCTTGCCTTCTGGTTTTCGCTCCTTACTTTTACTCCTTTTGCTGTGCTTGGAATGGTGCCCATGATGATGATCGTCCCCTCGGCTGTCTCCCTTTGTTCCATTAACATTGCCCTTGGATGATCCTTCCAGAGAATGAGATTTAGTAAAAAGTTTCTGGACGGAATGAACGAGATGGCGAATCCTTCCCGGGCTCTCACTGCGTTGTTCCGCAGCTGTTGAGGTCCGCTGGTACTGTAAAGTATGAAACCCATCCCGGTGAAGAGGAAGCTGTTTCTCAAATTGGTCCAAAAGATTCGCAGGAATACGGTTAATCTTGGGGTTACCGTGAGACATGGCGCAGTCGTCTCTGGAGTCGTAATGTGAGCTGTAGTGCATTCTGGGGAAAGTGCTACTTGACATGTGATCGCCCATTACCATGGGCATCATCATGCACTCAGAATGGATGGAGCTGCGGGGGGAGCAACGGTGGTGGTCCAGCGGGCAACTCTCCGTGGGGCTGAGAAGATACGATGGTCTTGGCTCCTGCCCATGGTGGATATGGTCGTGGGTATGTTCACAATCTTCAGGGGATGCTAAGCCACAAGTATGAGCTGAACATAACTGTGGTTGATTGCGACTACCAGATAATCCTTTCATATTCCTCGGAGCAGGAGAATATCTTTCTTCATTGAAGTGCTGAGAAGGCGACCATGAGTACTGCTGGTCTGTCATGAGAACACATAAAACCTGTGTTATGTGTCTGATTAAAAGATTACCTTGAAAATTCCAAGTATATTGAAAAACTAAACATTTTTTCTCTATGACCTTGGTGGAAAGTCTCACCATTCATGGAATTTCTTCCACCATTTAAAAACTAATTAAAATTGTTCAATATGAATAAATTATGGGGAGAATACAGCCTCATTTCTCTTTGCAAAATTGTGTGCTAGCAATTCTAGATGTTATGAAGCTATTAATTGTGTAAATTTACTCAAATTTAATAGATACATTCAAGTATTCAGTTTATTATTTAATATTTATAGCTCATATGTCAAGCTTTGTGACTAATCATTTAAGTTACATGGGTCTAGTTTCTATTTTGGTGGTTTCACAGCTGAAATATTAAATATATCCTTTCTCCATGTAGTCATTTTTGTACTATAAATTGAACCTAATTTTCTTGAATGAATCTCAGCTTCATGATCCTAAGTTCACTCTTCATAAATATAAATAATAAACAGCAATAAGAAAAAATATGAACGTGCTGAAATGAAGCTAAATTTTTATATTGCTAAACAGTTTATCAATAAAAACTTTTATGACCACACTACATAATATTTATTTAATCACTCTAAGTTATTCCTGAAAAAGCCCCAAATATATTTAGGTACAAGCTATGGGGTTTTATATACTTGATTACTTTTTCCTATGAATCATGTGCTCTGAGTAGTGGTTATTATGCAAGCACGATTGCTAAATAAGAGTAGCTTGTAAGCAAAGATTTTGATACTTAAGCCTTTGGTTTGTTTTTTTGTCTCTCATGCAATTTCTTGCAGCTGTCAAATGTTACAAACAGAAAAATAAAAACAACCCCAGAAATACTTCAATTTTGTTTTCCCATTCACTTTCCCTCTTCAATTTCAGCTTATTTAAGAAACATTTCAAGAGCAGACAAAGAGATAAGATGCAAGATAATCCTTTAGAGGATAAGACAGATGTGTAAGTGTTTATACAACCCACTTAGCACAGCCTTTCTGCAAATTTGCTCTAAGAATCTAAATAATCTTGCACAGGTGGTTGATACAAGGAAGTTGCAGGTCTCCACCAGAATGGAAGCTAGAGAATATTTATTAACTGGACACTTGAACCAAGCTTCAGAGATAACACAGTAATTGACAGCATTTGGACAGGTTTCTCACTGTATGACAAAGCTCTCCTAAATCAAAGTCTTCACTGTTAGTGAAAACTCAATGCCTGAATATGGTCATGAAACAGATCAATATTCATATCTCTCTTATATTGTAATATGTTTTACATCATGATCCCTTAACCTAAGTGCTGTGTATTTCCTATTGTGGGAGATATTTTAATATCGTTATTACACACTAACTTCAACAGAGTTACACACAACGTTTTAAAATGAACACAGCATTAAACTAATAAATAGTGAAGTATTCTTCAGCCTAGGCATAATGATGCCACACTGAAGTCAAAGATGGATTTAATGGTACAAATGCCACCTCTATACTTTGTCATGCCATCAAACTGATGGGTCTGTGCATGTATTCCTTTCTGCTTCTATTTTGTTTTCCTGTCTGTTTCTTCTACTTAATTCTTGGCTATTATTGCATTAAAATAAAATCTCATTACTGCTGATTGCTCAGTCTGTTGTCCTATTAGGTTATAATACCTTGCATAAATGTAGTTACAGGAAGGAAATATAAGTGTTTCTCTGAAATGACATAATTTTGATTATATGCAGACGTGGCAGTAAATTATAACAGTGCTTTGGAATTCAGCTACATAAAGTAGTCCTGTAATTAGTGGTACTTTGCCCAGGATATTACCAAACATTATCAGGGGAATAATAATGGACCATGTACTGAATTTACTTAGTCTGTATTTCTCATAAAGGGTTCCCAAAGCACCTGACAGAGATTACTACCATAGTTCTTACAAACCCATGAGATTAGATAGACTGAAGAAGATTTTTTTATGAGGATGGTAAAACACTGGAAGAGATTGATCTCATCTAAGATGTCCCTGCCTGTTACAGGGAGGTTGGATTATATGACCTTTAAAGGTGCCTTCCAACCCAAACTATTCTATGATTCTATGTGGAAGGTACTGTTCTCCTTTTACAGAAATAGGAAGTTACAATATAGGAAATATTTTCCAAAGTGTTTATGGATTTTCTGATATTAATGTTCACAGAGGTGTGAGCCAGAGGGAGGTGGAAGGAAGCTCTTCTGTCACTCTAACAACATGATGAGAATCAGCCCCAAGCCTTTTCATCACAATCTTGCCCATCCATGAATGAATATAACTCATACTGTGCCTCACCAATGTATTTAGCGAAACAAAAAAAAGGCCATGGCAGAGATCCAGAATGAAAGAAAGAGAATAAGAAACTAATTTTAAAGGAGTTCTGGAGCACGGAATTGCTAGTCCCTGGTGATTTTTTTAGGCCTCATGCAACATCAAACATAAACCAGAAGGCTTCACATATTTTTGTTCTGTTACATCCCTAGGAGTATGAGAAGTGATGATTTGACTGCACTGCAATGGATAATCTGACAACAGCTTTTCTGTCCCTCATGGCTCCCTGTGATTCCAACTCATTTTGCAACTATAGAAAAATATCATTTTCTCTATGATGCTTTCACATAGCATGTTTCATATAACATTTTATGAGCTACATGGAATGTCTTATTTTTTTTTTGATACACAGTAGCTAGAAACTGCTATAGGCACGTATTAAACGTAATCAAAATAATTAAAACATGAATTAAGAAGTAGATGTTTTTCAGAAGTAATTGCCCCCTCTTAACACTGTCATAGAGAGTAACTAAAACTAGATAAACTCCCAGATTATATACATGTGCATCATTTAAATTTATCACTCTAATTAGGTTTGTCAATCTAGGATATCAAACTTGTTCTTTATTCCAGACACAACTAGTTCTTCATATAAATATTTTGAAAAATCTTCAGAATTTTGAAATACAATATATTAATTTATCAAGTAATTTGTGCTTTGTATTATTCAGTCAACTTTCTTCAGGAGACTGAAGTGCTTGAAGAAACAGTTGAGCTGTGGCTGAATGAATTACTGTGTGGTACCAGAGCAGTGTAATTGCCCATGTGCTAGCTTTTAGCCTGCCAAGAAAAATGTCCTAGTTTAAAATTCAATTAAGCTAACATGCTTTTCTAGAATTTGCAAGGGGCTAAAAGTATGTCTATGGTCAATGACCACAGCACAGCTGATTAATAAAAATTCATAAAGCGACATCAATTTTTTTTCCAATATTTTCAAAAGAAATGTAATATTTTGGTATAATTAAATAGTTTCATATTTGATAGGTCAAATAATGACAAATTGGACTGAAGCTTTAGTCTATAACTCGAAGTTTGTGTTTTTTTACAACAGCTCTTATGTTTGCTCTGGGCAATCATTCTAAAAACATAAAATGCCACCATCAGAACTAAAGAGCTAAAGGGAGACAGAAGAACAAATAAACATAACCCAAAGCAGAAAAAGAGATTAAGGAATGGGAACAGAGAAAAAGATATTATATGAGAGCATAGGAATTTTTTTTTTTTTTAGATTTCATCAGAGCAAAATGGAATCTTCCAACTAACTTCAATGGATAATCAGATAATATTTAAAGACTGGGGTTGGGGGTGGTCCTAGAATAAGACAAAGTGCTGTTATATCAGAGATTCCAGTAATTCCAAAACCCTGAAAATCCCTTAAAGCTCTTCTTTTTCAGAGACTACTGTACAGATATGTCAACCTTTAACCTCAGCAGATGGAAGGATTTCTGCATCCCTTCCTATCTCCTTCAAATCTTTCCCTGTTATGCCATGTTGTGTCCTGCTTTTTTTTTTTTTTTTCCTCCTGTTTTCAGTTTTGGACTTTCTGAGAGTTGTTCTCTTGCTCCAAGAAGATGTTGCTTTGCTTGTGTTTGGGGTCTGGCCACTATTTTTAGATCATCCAAGAAATTTCCTTGTGCTAGTCAGTATCAAGGAAAGAAAGATAGGTTCAAGGACCAAGAACTGCTATTAGTGTTCTAGATTAGAAGGCTAAAACCCTCTA
Organism: Passer montanus; assembly: GCF_014805655.1. Taxonomy (NCBI): domain Eukaryota; kingdom Metazoa; phylum Chordata; class Aves; order Passeriformes; family Passeridae; genus Passer; species Passer montanus. The sequence goes on from NW_024368152.1 coordinate 2,445,732, forward strand.
AGTAAAGCAACATAAGAGCTGTGCATTTCTAGAGTTCCTGGAACACTGCTCTTGGCTAAAGAGCATCAATAGAAAAACACAGAAACTTCTCTGACATTCAAAAGAAGTGCTTGACTCCACAAATCTTTTTGTGTGTTGCATATTAGAAGCAAGTTTCAGGGTGTGATAATACTCTCTGGAACTATTTAATGATGCCTAACTTTTTTCTTACTTTTCTTTCTATTGTGAGGTTAATTTGAATTGCTTTAACTGTATAAGTCTGTCATAAACTGCTTTCCCATCTGAAACATCTGTGCCGTTTTCATTGGAGAAGGAACTGTTCTTCTGCCTAGTGTAACCAGGAAAATGCACTGCTGAAGAGAGATAACTAATTTTGCTTTCAAAAATAGATAACTAATCTAGCTTTCAAAAAGAGATGGTAGACAAAAACAAATTGCTGCATCTTGCTGTTTCACACAGTTGAATCAGTGAAAAATATATCCTCACAGATTAACCTATAACTAATAAAAAAATCAAATATTGGGAAAATGGGCATATTAATTAAATAAGTAGACATTAAGCATGAAAATGCATAATTAAATGTTTTAGCTGGAAAAATGTCTGTCCAAGGTCTGCATTAAGTAGTATTATATACATATATATATATATATATATATATATATATATATAAAATATTATTAGTTAGTTAGTTAGTAGTATAGTTAGTAGTATCAGTTAGTTAGTTATTAGTGTATATATATAGTATTATATATATATACTTGTTACAGTATTTTTCTCTGTCTTATACTAACCTTGAAAATTAATATTTACAGGGATTGAAAAGAGTGACTAATTGGCCAAATGCAAGGAAGAAGTCCTGGAAATGCAAATGCCTTAAACTTCTCTTATGGTCTCATGAAATTTCCAACTTATTTTTGTAGCACAACATCTGGTATAAAATTTACATAAAATTGTAAAGATTGAGTGACCATCTTCCAGTTTTAGAAGATGACTTTATTTTTGGTGATGTGTGTGCTCTTCATGCAGTGTATTGACCTTTCTGTGAATTCCTACATGAGTACTCAGGCTGCTTACTTGAAAAATTGAACATCCTCTGAGAAACAAGGTTTATTTGTTCTTGTAGCACCGTTGTAACAAGATACTTTATGCCCCCAGTCTCTATGCACAGCCAAAGGAGAGAGGTAGGTGGTTCTAAGGACCTAAAGCCAAACACCAAAATGCCCAAAGCTGTCAAACAGCACATGGGCTGCATGTGGCTGCTTGGGCACTGTGTGGCAGGCATGTATGGCTGCTGCCACTAGCAGCGTAAACAGAGCTGGACAGTGTGTCCAGCCCATACAGTTCAGCTCTTGCCATCACAGTTCCATACTACGGAAATAGGAACTGATATGTAGGTATGATTTCAGGAACAACATCAGCCAAAGATCCTTACAAATATGCAGTCTGGATGTGGTTCTATTTTTGAGTGAGAAACTGGCATGATTCTTCTGAAGCCTGAATTTGTGTCCAAAAATGACAGATGTACTAGCCTTCACATACATATTTGTCTCTGCTGATTATGGCAAAAACTGTGGCTGACAAGTCCAGTGCAGAAACCTACATCAAAAATCCATAAGTTTAGGTGATCTGAGGCACATGGATACTTTCTAAACCATGGAAAATGTTTTGACGTTTCCAATTAGCCCAAGCTATTTCAGTGGAACCACATGACAAATAATGACCAAGGGTGACATGGTTTTTATAACTTCCATGTTAGATTAAAATGGACATTTAAATTTTATTCTTAGAACAGCATTAGAGTCCACAAGATACCAAATTGGAACAAAGTCAGAAAACCCAAAGGGAGAAGTAAGGACCATGTGGAATGCAGCAATTTATTCAGTAGTCAGTTTTGAGCACTGTTACACAGGTATCTGAATGTGGAACAAATATTTGATAGCACCAAATCCTATTGTTCAGCCCAACAGTTTTCCATGTCAATCCATCTTTCAAATAAAGATTAGCAGACTGAAAGTCCAACATCTCAAGGTATTTATTTCTGAGATAAATAAGCATGATAAGAGAAAAGGGTATATAATAATAAGAGTGCAAAACAATAATGGATGAGCAAGAATGAAACCTTGGAGGTGGTGAACAGGATGGTGGGAGACGCAAAGCACAATATACTGGGAGGAAGGAAAGTACTTCTGGGGAAAGTTGTGACCAGGGACAAGCTAAAGCCAGGTGACAACACTGACTGCCTGGCATTCAGAATAGGGCATGCTATGTGTGAAAATGAAGAAATGTGGAAAAGGTATTTGAGGAATGAAGACATCTCACATCTTCTGGGTAGAAAAATCGGCTCTTGGACTGTATGGAGAGGATAAAAGTCACAATGTTGTGCCCATACCAAGAAAACGGACAGGACAAAAATTCATGAGAGGCAATATGGGATTTGTGTAAAGCTCCAGGACATGGAGTGGAGCAATGCAGGGAGCCCTCAGGATAGTGCAAAATTAATTCCCATTTGTTTGAAGTGTGTGATGTCTTGGTACCAACAAATATGCAGCACACAGTCCTTCACAGTGCTTTTCACATTTGAAATATATTGCCATTATTCACCTTTCAACAGTGCTGTGACACAGGTAAGTCCAAAAAATGATTTATGACTAATATTTTTTCACAGAATCAGTATGATCAGCGAAGTTCTGGAAAAAATATAATGTAACAGAACTAGACTGACCTAAAATAACTATCATATCAGCTTATTTTCTGGAAAAATCCAGATGTATGGAGTCAACTGGAACTTCACTATCTGAATATCTTTGAACAATTGGTTACAATGCTTCCAAATACAGAGCAGAAATGCTAGCCCAACACCATTAAACTTATTTTATTCCTTATTGTGCCTGGCTTTATGGATTTTCTTTCCTAAAGGATAAAATTTTGCTGCTTGCAGTTATTAGGTCATGAGACAATCCATTTCCCTCGCAGTCATAAAACTGCCACTATTTTCACAGCAATTAAAGGAAGCCAAAGTAATTGCAGGGTACAACTCAAAGACATACACAGAAATCTATGCACAGCTCTGGAAGTACAAGGGAAATCCTTGTCATGGTGATAGCAGTAACAAATCTCCCATTAACTTCATGGGGCCAGGATTAGTTGCAAACATTTGCTGAGAAAATTCTTGGTCATTTTACCTAAGACAGCTGTGTTACTTGAGGTAGATCATGTCTTATCAGGGCTGCATGTTGCAGAATGCACAATTTGTGCTGGACTGGAATAAATGTGTTAGAAAACAGCAAGGGTTCCCACTCAGAAAGTTGATGGCATGGAAGGGGGAAACTCGTTTTTTGAAATACTGCCTGTGATAGTATAATTGCCAAAATTTCATCCCAAGGATTGAAACACTTGGACCAACTATTCAGCTGGATGGAACCTCTTTCTACTAACAAATATTTATCATTGATTCTTAAATAAAAAAATCAAACAAAAAGTGCTGCAGTTTATTATCTCATTCCCTGATTCTTTTACTCAGTGTTTCTGGAATTCTTCTGAATTTGTGCACTTTTTATGATGATATATCATGGAGGAAGTTTTCCATTCCATCCAATACTAAGGGGACCGCAAGAACTAATGCTCATGTAGCCAAGCAAAAATATTTATTGTGTATTCCCTCTAAATTGCCTTTCGCTATTTATTTAAAGTATTTTAATTTTAATTTTTAATGTATTTTAAAGATTTCACTCTTTTACAGAGTGGTATTTTGGGAAAGAAATAATGTAACAGTTAATCACCAAAGCATTGGTTATTGCCATGGAACAATGACTGCTTGATTTAAAGTACCACTGTATTTCAAAATTACTTTGTATTTATTTTTTAAAAAAACATTAATTCAGCTTTTAAATTATCAGAACTGAAGAAAATTATTTGATTTTCTGTTTGCTTCAGAATCAGTTCTTTGCAGATTTTTGATTCACCAAAAATTTTAGTTTTAGCCATGGTCTGACCCACAAGAATTATTTTACTTTTCAGAGTTCATCATTATCTGCTCAGGTGTACACCCTTGGTGCTACCTCCTGCTGTTTTGCCATTGTATGGTGAACTTTTCTGTTCTGTTCAACCCACTGAGATGGAGGAGGACTCATCCTGATTTTCCTGTGGGGTACAGGAAGAAATAACAGCCTGGTGACAAGATCCCTTTTAAACCTGTTGCCATAGTAACAGGCAGACAATCTTCCTCTTTACATAACCTCCAGATTGGGAATTTTTCAAATCAGGGTGCTGTCTCTTTTCTGCCTGGCTGAGCTCTGTTTTGGATCTGTGACAAACACTGCAAACATTAATTGCCTGTGCCCACAATCACTAGCACCCAGATTTTCCATGTGGCAGTGATGGGCCAAACAGTGACTCCTGTTCCTGGGACAAGGTCGTGGTTTAAGTACCCCCACTCTGGGCGAGTTTGAGACAAGGCATCTCAACATGCTGCTGTTTGTTCTCTTATGGAGAGAAATGACATTATATATAGATGGAAAAACAAGTGAAGTTTCACAATGAAAGGTGGCAACTGAACTCAGCAGTGAAAGCTGGGATTGCATTAGCAATATTTGCTGATGTTTATACTGCTACACTGCTTATGACAGGGCAAATTCCTTTGGGAAGACAGTTGCCTATGTGCCCAGCACTCTGCCAGAGCTGCAGTCATTTGCCTCCATGCTGGAAGCATTTCCAGCACCCTGGTTGTGCCAAAAATGTCCCACTCCCAACAGAAGTTGGCAGATGATGAATGTGCAGGTAGAGTACGGTAACTTTTTTCCTGAGGAAACCGAGAGGACATCATTTAAGCTGCTCATTATAGAAATATGTTTAAAAGGCTTCACAGTTTATCCTTTTGAAAAGGGAGAATCCAGTGAAGACACTCATTGAGGAGGGAAGGTGTGGCTAAGCAGTTGGTCTCTCATCTCATCTCATCTCATCTCATCTCATCTCATCTCATCTCATCTCATCTCATCTCATCTCAATCATCATCATCATCATCATCTCATCTCTACAGCTGTCACACTCTTTATGGGAAGGTAAATGTTGTGTGTCAGGTATGCACCCAGGGGTTACAGAGATCAGCAGGCCATGAGGGAGAGAAAAATGCCCCTTCTTTGCTAACATCCCACGTGTGAAATCATTTAGAACAGAAATATTTGTTTATGAATGCATAACTCCTCTGTATTATGTAGTAGCAACGGATGAATAATTCATTACAAATATTTGATTATTGTTGCATCCTTAGAAGTATCTTCGCCTGTTTGTGAATTGACCTTGGGTCTAATGGGACTTTTGCAGTTATGTGACATTATGAGGTATTTAATTTTTAGAAATAGCTTCTGATCTGCAGATTTTTAGTAAGCATTTGTTGCCAACAACCTATAATTAAAAGGCTAGACAGTTAACATGTTTTTTATATGATCAGGCCATAGGATATGATTTTGTTTTATGAATGAAAGTAATTTAAAGAATAAGTTATCAAGCATAACTAAAAGGAATTTAAAGTTTAAAATTTGTTTTCTGAAAGACATTTCCTTTTATTTCATTAATGTTTTCTATAGTCTTGATTATCACATCGATAACCTTCAACACTATAGTTTTGGGTACAGAAAAACGAAGAATATGAAGTGGAATTATTTCAAGATATTGAGGAATAAGACAAGAAAGGCTTTTTTTTCAGTATCTGTTAATCTAGTCACAATAAGAAAATCATAGGATGACACTGAATCATATCAGGGCATGTCATACTTAAAATCTCGTAAATTTAAAAGACTTTTATATTGTCACAGCAAATCACCTGGTTACATATTTTTTATTATATGAGAGAAAGATAGGCCTGTGGTTAGAGGATTAACCTGGGAAATCTGCAGTCAAGTTTTCTTTCAGCCATGAATTATTTGCACGGTTCAGGACAATGCCATGGGCAGGGGTGTCAGTTGCCATGGAGAGGCTGATCTTACCTCACTGGGTTGCAGTGATCCTTTGTGCTCCTCTCTTGTAGACTTCCTACTTCAATTCCCCATAGAACTAGGATAAAACTCCTGTATCTCTGAGTGTCAGTGTCACAATCCAGGGAAACATTCAGTCTGTGGCTCATCTAGGAATTAATACCAGAGTGTTCCTGTGCCTGCTGATTACTGGGATGAGTGTCACTGTAGTGGTTACTCTGTGTGGCCAAGCCATGTGTCTGGCTGAAGTCCCAGCTCCAGTCAGTCTACAGATGTTTAACTATCTCTGAATGCTCTGGGGGATGTGACACAGACGAGAGTCAAGGGCTCGCTGACAACCCCTCCTCTGTCATTGGGAAAATTTCCTGCAGTTCCTGGCACGTGAAGCTAAAACCCTTGTGAAGTGTTCAGACACTGACTGCACTGAGAGCAAGGTAGAAGGACAGACAGACTGAAAAGTCAGGACTCTATTAATGTTTTCATTTCAAGAGCAGCCATGTCCTTTCTTCCTTTCAACACATAAGGTCATAAAGGCATGATCATGCAATCAGCAGTGATTGAATAACCATGAGTTACTGTCTGACACTGGAACCTTTCCAATTAATCAAAAGCATCAACTGTGAAATGAAAATACATTTCATAGCCTAACCTTAAACTCCCTTGCAGTTTACTTGGCAACTGGGGCATGTTAAGAGCATTATTAGTAACTGCAACCTGTTTTACAGGTTTCAGCCTTTTCCTTAACATCAACTCAATACCCATTCCTGAAGAGAAAACAGCAATTTATTGTAGCAAAAAGCCTTTAGTGCAAGTTCTCTTTCTTTGCTTGACATTAGATCCTGCTAACTATAAAACAGCCTAACTATAAAACTTGTGTAAAGTAAATGTTTTCTTTAACTGTAAAAAGGAGTTACAAAATTTTCAATAATCTATTTTGCCGTCTTTACTCTGTATATGTACTACCCATTAAAATATATGTTTAAAGAGAAGTTCATCCCATCTTCCCCGTTCACATTTCTGTAACTACTTGAATGCCTTTCAAACATGGCATTTTTCTATGTCTCTTGTTAAGATTGCATTATTTGCTTTGGACACCTAAAGAAAAATTTTGCCTTGGGGTTTACATGCCTAAAGTAAAGAAGACTGAGAAATTTTCAGATAGCATAGAAAAGAGTAGTTTCATAAAATGTTTTTTTCTAATACAGTAACATTGTTTAGATGATATAAACACCAGCTATGAAATGAATGAACGGGTTCCAATTTCTGTGAGACTTAGAGTGAGCTGCTTGAGCTCACAAGCCAGATCTCTTGCTCTCATCACCATGTCCTGCTACCTTTATTTTCTTATTTGGTTAACAGGTTTCTTATTTGAGATATTCCTAGTGAAAGGAATTGGAATTTCTGGTGTGAGTGTGATTCTACTAACAATAATACTTTTCAACCTAAACTCTGATAACAAGTAAAAGTTAATGGTAAAGTCATGAAGTCATGTTCTTAAAAACTGACTGATAGTGTTTGGATAAGTTATTTTTAAGGAATACATTGCTCTTCTGCCTGTTTAACTAAAGAGGTCTTTTATAGAATCAATAGTGGGAAAGACTTTAGATCAGTCCTATCCCTTGATACCTTTTTCCAATTAAGGCAGTGGATAATTTTACTGTTTTACTAAAAATATTATTTAATGACTATTCAGCATTTTCATTCTCATGAGATACTGCACAAACATTAATTAAACCCCACCAAAACCACAAACCTGGCTCGGAAATTCTAAACCCATTTTACAAACAAGGACCTGGAGCCAGAGGTCTTTCAGTACCAGACAGATCACAACTTGAAGCTCCTAGACAATGAGAGTCTAGAAAAATGAATGGCCCTGCAGCTAGAGCTACCTCAAAGAAAATAATCTTGACTCTGTCTTGACTTAAGGCAATTTATTTTACTTCTCAAGGAAAGCTCTTTCTGGGTTTTCTTCAGGGATGAAGGTCTCTAGCAGTCTGTCAGATTGAGGCTGTTCATACAAAATTATGACATAGTCATTGAGTTATGTAAATTCAGAAAAAAAGTGAGCCCATTTCCATAGTCCAAGAATTACAGTATCCACCCAGAATCATATTTCTCTCTAATGAATAATTAACTTCATGCATGTGCAACAGTAAGAAAAAGTGAAGACTGAGAAAGATCTGTTTGCAGTTTTTTCACTTATGTTATATATGGTTCATTGATTTGAACACAAATTTTCAAGTGACAGAACACAACACTGGGGCAAAGACAGAAAGACAGATATGTCCTACCCATTAGTAGAGGGGTAGCACATTAGTATAGCTGTAACTGCAAAGCTTGTCTACACAGAATTTAACTAATTATTCCACAACTTTTCTAAAAGTCTTACCAATTTCAGTGATTCTCTCTAGGGGAGAAGGGGATAGGTTTTTACATTATGTTTTTACATTTTCATATGTTCTTACATTACTGATGTTATCCAGTTCACTTTGACCACCTCCAGTTTGGTGACTAGGTCCTGTCAGGAAGACAGGATTTTCTTCCAAAAATATTAAAGCCATCCACCTCTTCCTAGGTACTATCTAGCAATCTTTGGTACTTACTTTCAGAGGACTGAAATAAGGACAAAATTTAGGAGCAAGGACAGATTTTTTCTTGCTTTTGGCATATTTTTTTCAGTCACTTGGCCATAAATAGTTGAAATGTTGGAAAGCAGCCTAATTTCTTTGTAGTCTAGTCGTTATTTGTTGTTCTTTTTGCTGTTTTACTTTCTTGTTTCACATTTCTGACTAATCCCCTATCTTCTTCCTAGCCAGGGTTCTGGATGATTGGTCAGTTAGAACATGTCTTTGTGTTAATCTTTGACTACCGATTTCATAAGAGAGTCCTTGCTCCTATAGACACCTGGCATTTAAAATTATTGACTTGTATATCATTTGCTCCAGCTCCAGAAAACCTGCAGTTCTTTCTTAAACAAATGGGAAGGAGAACAATTTTGACGTTCTTCTAAAGCATTACTTATCTTATTCTTAAATTTCTGAAGTAGGCCAAACCTGCTACGTCCTAGAAAAGTCTATCACTCTTCATTGACTCTAAAAGTCCCGAGATGTACAGTTTAGCCATCTACATCTGAAATACTTTCCAACTCTCAGATGAGATGAATTCTAACCCAGGCCATCTGAACTCCTTCCTGTGTGCTGTGAAATGGGACAGAAGGGTGAAAAACCTCCAAATGTGCAAGAAGGCTGAGAGACTTGTCCATTTCATGACTCCTCCATAGGATCCACTTGATTCCTAGGAAGCTTCATGTTAAATGATACACCACGTTTTTACACCACTTTGATTAAGGCAGAAACTGACTGAGGCTTCTTCAGTCTCTTCCATAACACATTCTTCTGTCTAATCTTCAGAATGTATCCTGTAGCTTTTTTTCACTTGTTTTGGAATGTTAAGTGAATAAACAAGTCCAGTACAGAAATTTTTATATTGAACATTTATGACACCCCCTGATTTGAGTGCAACTGAGTGGCAACACTACTTGAATCTCTTCTAAGAGATTGGCTAAACATAAGGACACAACCTGTTTGAATTCATGCTCCTTGTTCTAACTGCTTGGGTAGTTTTCCTTAACATAGCAACTATAATTTATCTTCTTAGCAGTGGGTAATAATACAGTCAGGGCAAAAGTTTATAATACTCTTGTCAACTACAACAATATCCTAATAAAAATAGACTGTTGCAATATATTAACATGAGCATATGCACAAAAAGAAAAATTACTTTATGCTGACTTCTGAAATGTAAGTAAGCTCATGTTGAATAAATGGAGCTTTAAGTAGCAAACACATAGAAACCACTTCCCATATTGCTTTTCTAAAAATAACCACATGAAGTAATTGCATATAAGTCAAAATTTTGACAGATTTCACATAAACCAGTGACAATCTGGGCATGAAATTCCAGGAACAGAAACTCAATTTTTCACAATCTAAATGTATAAAACTGAAGCCAGAGGGACATTTTAGTACTAGCTTTGTAAAACAGAAGTATCAAGATTTCACTCATGGGCTTTAAGAGTTTCTGATTTCTTCTTGCTTCTGTTATTTTTTTAAATTGAAAAGGTAACACTGAAAATTCGGTCTGCATTTAGGATGTTCTCTAAAGAGTAAGACAAAGAGAAAAAGACAAAAGATGTAAGGTTGGCAATTTCCTTGAATACCTTCTGAATTCTCAGTTGCCTGAGTGTTAACTCAAATCTGATGATTTTCGTCTGCATTCTCTAACCTTACACAGCAGGGGAGAAATGCCCAGAAGGGTTTGACTGAGAGTTTTGTGGCCACTGTCAGTGGCAGTGGTGGGCTCGTGGCGGGGCGAGGCCGCAGCCCAGAGCGGGCTCGGGAGCCCCAGCCCGGCTGCGCCCAGCCTTGGGGTGCACAGGGGTACCGGGGGTCTGAGAGATGTGTCTGTACCTAGCTCCTCCTCTGGCGTCCCTGGAAAACTGAAGCTCGACTTGAGCAGATCGCCACCCTCTTCTTCTGAAAAGACAGAAACAAAGTAGCTATTAAATAACTCTGATATTTTTCTACATCCAGACATAACTCTCCACTAGTCTTTAAATCCATTCAGTGACACCTCTTACCATTCAGTACCTCTGTTAATGTTAAGCTGCTGTGTTGCTATTATCTGCAGTATCTATCCCTTTGTCAGTTTTTTGAGTTTTCTTCTATTATTAATATTATCAATTATTATTTTAATAAATATTTTATAAATTATTTTTTATACATTTTATTTTTTCTAGACATTTTCAAATCATTAATATCACGTTATATTAATAAATGCCTCTTTTGTAACATCTTTTACATTGTTCTTTCAAATTTTTCTTAGTTGTGTTGAATTGTATTGACTTTTAGCCTTCATGTAATTATTCCAGAAGAATCCTTATTGTTGGTACTCCAGTTGCACCTCTAGCATTTGCCACACATGATTCTTAGGACACTTTTATTTCCTTTTGTACACAAACTTTTAGTTCTGCCATTATGAACTATGATAATGTTGTGATGACTTTTTTCCTATCACTACCATTTTTTTTTTCCCAGAGATAACTTCTGTAATTCTGAAAGAATATTTAAACTTGGATGATATGTCTATGTTGTATGCATGCAGAAACCACCTGAATGGCACCAGAGTGCAGCTCTGAGCTACCCTGCTTATGTCCCTTTCAGAGCTGCAGTTGCCTCTGCATTGCCTTCTTGTCATGCTGGCACATAAACTAATTTTGGACCAGGCACCTAGTCTAGATATTTCTGTAATGGAGCTGCAAATGGAAAACTGGGTCAATAATGGTTCCATGAGATGCAATATTTGCTTCAGAATACGTACATTATGCTACAAAATATGTCAATAATGTGTTTCATGTATTTACTTAACACTACATTTTTAATATTTTTTATGTTTTTCCCTCTTCTCAATATTTGTTGGTGTCTCAGGTGGGTGGGAATTATGGAGTATACACAGCCTTCCACTGTCCTCTTTCTCATCACCTGTGTATGTTACAAGACACCTCAGAAGAACTGGGAAATAATGGAGTACCTCATATCCTCTCACTATACATTCAACCAGCAGCTCTTGAAAGAGAAATCAGGTATTGCAGACCATGTTTTTCTGGTGCACAACCAAGGACTGATGACTTCCAAATAACTCACATCAGTTCATGTTATCATACCCTCAGGCAGACAGATCTGTAAGGTCAAACCAACTCAGACTTTTCTGAAGAGTATCTCAATGGGACCAGCTGGTTTTTGTGATGCAGCTTGCAGAAGACACACAGTTTTGCCTGTTTCAACGCTCTATTTAACAAACACATGCATTTTGCATATTTCTTGGTAGTGGTTACACTTTTTATTTGTACTCAAATTTTATCCCAATTATCTCACAGCAAGCAAAATGAGTGAGTATACTCATGTGGATCTCTCAAGCAATTGTTCCGTGGTTTTGGCAATTTCTGAGGTTAAGGATATCTAATTGATAACAATGAGTTGTATAGCAGACATACTGCATAGAAAATTAGTTCTGAGCATGTTAAGAATATTGGTTAAGCTGAGCTGTCAAATAAACATCCTGTTTATAAACTCAATTGTTAAATAAACTCAGTCTGCTAAAATACAGACTACAAGAGATCTCAGTAAGTGATGGATGAAAAGTCATACACAATTTAAAAAATGACTGGCATATGAATTTAAATTAAACTTCATTTGGAGAGGTAATGGACAACTCTAATTAAATAAAAGCACAAATTAGGCAGTTTCCATGGAGACTTTGCTCACATGATCTGCCTATATTGTATAACTCATATGCTTGTCCTCTAATGTGGCTGCACAGGAATCAGTTATAAGTAATGAAAGTTGTAACAAAAATATTCGGAAGGTCCTTTACATTCTTGTAATTAAGTAGGAGATCTTACTGCTAACTTCAAAATAAAGAAGATAATTTAATAGTTTTGAAAAAGATATTAATTGATTCCAGAGGTCTATCATGCACATATATTCAGAAACACATACAGAATGAATGCATAACATTATTTTCCCTTGCAAAAAATCAGCATCATAAAATAAATCTGCCCAAAACTAGACTAAGATGCTATGAGCAGGCTGATTAAGACTAAATATTTGTGGGTGTGAAGTGTTTGAGGGAAAAGAAAAAAAGAGAAAAAAGAAAAAAAAAGAGAAAACGTATTTTCCAAAATTAAAGGGAAAGGTCATGCAATGAGATCCGTAAGTCAGATTCTGACTTTGCTGCAAGCATTTCTGTGCAAATTTGGACAATCCACTTAATCTCTTTCTGTCTCAATTTCCCATTAGAATTAGGATTAAAATTAATTTTTTTTTGTAGCTGTACTACATTTGTTAATGTCAGTGTGCAGGTTGTCTAGAAAAACCTACAGAGAGCCCAAAGAGATAAAATGTCCTTCCTGCAGCAAAGTTATATTCTGTTATAAATAGGGTCAATTGCAGATATTTCAAAGGAATTTAGAATTCCCTTTTCATTTCCTTAGGTTTATGAATCTCTTTGAGGGGTATGAGTAGGTCTTATTGATTAGTTTACATCCTAATTATGAGGACTTCCTATTTATTTCTATTTTATCACTATACATACATTACTATTTCATTATTTCTATTGTCTTTTCAAAAGGCTTTTGTCATTTCAGCTATTGAAAAGATTCAATTTTTGTGTTCTGCACTTATGAAGCATAAATTAATCTAGAGTCTTGGTGACTTGCAGTTTTACACAGATTATCTTTGTATGAGATTAAACTGTACTCCAAACTCATATTATTCCTTCATCAAGAGACATACATGGCCTTTGTTTCTTCAGTTTAAAATTTTCCTAGAAATTACCATATTTATTATTGACCATAAAAATGAAAAGCATGTCCTTCATTCATGAACACACAGCATTCATGAACACTTCATATCTCATAGTAAAGGAGTCAGGCAGACTATCACAGCATTCTGGCTCATGCTGAAATGCAAGTGTCAGAAATGAGTGCATTCATCTCATGTCATTCACCTTCTCTGTCTCATAGACATACAGGGCCTCAGTTTGCCCTTTGCTACCTACTGGTGGAACATTCTACACCAGTGAGCATAGAGAAAGTCATGTTCTTAGTATGGAATGCTTCAATGGGTAATGAATTTACAAACAAAGAGATTATGAAAATTGGATGATATACAATAGAAGTTTTTTAACTATGTATGGAACACAGTTCACACACAAGGGACACTTATCAATATACAAACTGCTGCATCACAAACAGGTCTAAGTAGAAAACAAGACTCTTACTCTGAACCTGAAACTAAAACATAGCAGGAAATGTCTTCACTTCAAAAGGGCTCAAAAACATTGACAAAAAATGAAAGGCTCTAAAAATGCAGAGAAATTTGCTTCTTTGAAAGCTCAATGTAGAGTAAAATGATGCTGTGATCTGCATAAGTAGGAGAGCAAGAACTATCGCTTACATGTAGTATCTCATTTTCCTTTTTAAATATGTGATGTATCTGTCATTCATTCCAGTTCAACACAGCAGAGATGACACTCAAAACTGTGATAGGAACTTGTCACAGCTGAAGTTCTCCAGACTTAAGCTTGGAAACGTCAGGAAATCTTGCTGAGTTGGAACCAGCCTGACACATCCAGACGGCTCATTCAACCCTGAAGCTACTGCATGAACAGTGGGAAATGACACAGACCAGTGCCCAAGATCAAGATGGCATGACACAGCTTTTGTCCCCAGTACAGGCTGGATGTCTGTCAGGAGTGTGGCCCGGCTTTTGCTACTCCATACCCTGCTAAGGAGATGTTCTCTAGGGAAGGACTTAGCATGGGCCAAATCTGGTCAAGGGTATGTGCTGTGACAGGGATGAATAATCACTTTGCTCACCCTTCAAATTTTGTCATTTCATCTTTAACTTCTGTCTACTCTCTGATCCTGATCTATCAGTTCAAATTCTCTTTCTTCACCTGCAAAGTCTTGCCTCTTTGCTGGACCTCATTTTTCATGCATTCATTCTACCCTTAATAAGCAGGCAAGTTGTTTCCATCTCCTAATTGTACTTCTTTTATAACCTATCCATCCACTTCTTCTATATAACCTATCCATCCACCAAACAGGCCCCAGTGTCAGTGGACTTGTTGCTCACATACTTTAAAAGATTCATCTCAGCAAGACTTATAATCAATTAACTGCCTTCTCCCTCACAATATAAGAGAAAGACTGAACTAGAACTGATACTGAACTTCTTAGTTCATAGGATTTTGATTTATTTATTATTGGCCTGCTCTGGACCTCACATCAATTCTTTTCACTGTGTGCTTTTCTTTCAGCCTGCAAGCTCCCTATGGCAGTTGGGTTGTTTTTTTTTTTTTGTTTTTTTTTTTTTTTTAATTTCTATATAGTGCCTGGTATTAGAAGTCTGGCAACAAGTGAGAGAAAACACAGTGTCTGAATTAAACTGCAGCTGGAATTTCATTCAATCACATAATGACAGAATGTGTCCAGAGGATGAATATGAGACACTCACCACATCACCACATCACTCCATAATCTGAGAAAACAAAATCACCTCTCCCAGACTAGGGAAACTTGAAGATCTAGAAGAGAAATCTCCTGTACCTCAAGTCCTGCTATGAAATCAAAGCATTTCTTGCAGGTGGCCTTTCACCCTGGCCAAAGACATCCCCAGACTGCTCAGTGTATGTCATGAGAACAGAGAACTGACAGCTAGTCCTAACCTCAGGGAAACTGCCAAAAGTTTCCATGCCTGGGAGATGTTTTGGACTCCTCACCCCTCCTGACAGCTAATGGGATTGATTTGGACCTTCCCCAAGAGGCCAAAAAAACTTCTAGAAAACTTTTTCCTTTCCTCACCCAATCCTCCAGAGGTTATATCCAATCTTTACCACATCTATAAAGCAAACTAGGCATGATTAAGGCTCCTCCTCTGGCTATGAGGCCAACTGGCATGCTCTAGCCATATCTTCAAGAACAGGGTGGATCCATGTGATGGGGAATGATCCCTTGTCCATTCTAATTCCCTAGTAAAACCTGGGGATTATTTTGGACAGAAAAAATTAGTTGGCCAAGTGTAAAATTAAGACAGGGAACTGTCTGAGCAGCATTACAAGTAATCAAATTCCGATTTGTTGGGCATTGTCCTGGCACTGTTTAATTTACTACAGATGTAGCCCAGGTGGCAGTATTGTCAAATACAATATTTTCATGCATTGTTCTCATAGCATGCTGATAAGCAACAAATACACAGGACAGCAGGGCTGGGAAAACTCTCATTGAAATGAAAATTAAAGCTGATAGTAGCAGATTTAGGGTTATTGAGATTTTCCTTTGCAAGAGGCCTGCGTAGAAACTATTAACAGTAAGAGGTAGTAATTGTTTAATTAAGTTGGTTTTGCTTTTCTTATCACAGCCTCCTTTTTTATTTGTATTTTTCACAGACACACACACACACAAACACACACACACAAACACAAAAATGCTCCTGATGACAACAATGATCTTTTAATTCCAGTATGCTGGCTCAAGCACTGGCCCAAAAGGATATTGCTAGAAACTGGGCAAATACATAGATTGCCTAAAATACCTTTCCAACTTCCTGCAACCAGCACTAAAGAGACTTCCTGAGACAGAAGTTTAATCTAGACCATCATTTTTAATAGCCACCAATGGGTCTATCCTCTATGGATTTATCTAATCTTCTCTGAGCCCATTTATACTGATAGCCTCTAGTGCATCCTGTGCCAATGCACCTCACAATCTAATTATGCTTTATTTGAAAAAGAATTTCCTTTTTGTTTGTTTATCAGGATGCCTGATAATTAAATTAGGTGCCTCTAGTTCTTTGGTTGTGAGAAATAATGGATCATTGAGCCCTACTCACTATGTCTATATAATTTATAATTGTGTAGACCATATCAAGTCCTCCCTTTTCCAAACCAAAAAAATCAATCTGTTTAGTATTTTATTATGGCAAAGGTATTCTAAAACTTTCACTATTCTTTTCATTCTCCTCATTACATTTTTGTTTCTCTGCAATACCATTTTCAGATGCAACAGACAGAAATTCAAAAGGCTTTACCTGAATTTGAAAGTATGGGGGATTTTTTTTTTACTGTAGTATGGTGTGATTCTCTGCTTTTTTTCTTCTATTTTATATTTTAATATTTTCACCTGCCCTTTTCATAACTTAGAGAATTCATTAGTCATATTTAGTTGTGCCCAAGAGACAAAATTGGTTTGGCTTTCCAAACACAAACATACTTCTCTTATATATTACACTAATAAATATTGAAGAATCCCAGGCTTTCACTTAACTCAGATTACTGAGTAAAAACAAACCACCCTTCACACTGCCTGAAAATCAGGACTGAGGAATTTCTGTTCTCTTCCTTGTTCTCTTGCTTTCATCCTGCCTTTCCACTTTTATACAGTATAGTTCCAGACAGCAGGACTATGAAATCAGGCATCAGTTTTTGGAGACATTCAGCCTAATAAATCAGGGAGAGGAAGCTGGCTATGTCCCCCAGATCCTATCATGGAAAAAGAATAGAATAAAATATATTGCAGGGGACCACAGAAGCTGTCAGGGATCATTTTGGTCTTGGCACAGTAACTCCTACCTCCCAGCTTTTGGCAGCTGAAAATCATCCACAAAACACAGGTTGCCTTAGCAATATTGTGGTGATCACCCTGAAAGGCTTTGGTTCCCTACAGCAGCCTCTCCTGAGCCAGCCAAGGTCATTTTGCTCCTTGAAAGGCTTTCTGAGCTGCCTTATCCCTTTTACCCCAGAGATCTGCAAGTTCCTCTTTCTTTCCTCACTTAAAGCAATAAATGCAAAAATGTGTTGGATGATGATGCAAAGCCTTAAAGTAGAGTCACTTTTCAGTCATTCTAACACTTAAATGAATAATTCAGTTAAATAACTCTATATATTCATATCAAAATTAACAAGTGACTGCGAGCTCACAAAAAAGAGTAACTCAGTGATAAGACATTGTGTCCAAACTCAGCTCTGTGTGATGTGCTTCAAACAGTCTATGAAATTCCTAAAAGTTCTCTCTTCCTGGATTTTTCATGGATGAATGACTATGTCAAGCCCTGAAAAAGCTATTTACCCTTTATTGTTTTCAGGATCTGTGAGAGGAATCCCAAATATTCTATAATAAAAAGTGGGAATATTAAAAAATATAGGAGCTCATTATTGTGAGTTATAACCCACATCCTGTGAAGCCAGTAGTCCTTGATACCCCAGAAAAATCTTTAGTTCTCCCTACAGCTCTTCAGAGTCCATTGTTTCTTTACTCAGGTAAGCTGCAACAATTGCCTTTCATCTTCCACCCACTGTGCCAGCTCTTGGAAGGACTCCCAGATACCTAACAGGGGACAATTAAGGAGGTCCAAAAAGTTTATCTTGGACCTTGGTGTGGATAGATAGAAGGTAGGAGAATAGAGATAGTGGCGAAAGTAATCTCACCCCTAAAGAGTTACAGCTGTGCTAATTATCAAGCATTAAGAACAAGCCTGCCCTTAATAGGCCACAGCTGGATCCAATTAAGAGGGGTATTATAAAAGAGCAGGTTGGCTGGTTGAGATGTGAGATGGAGTTTGTTGGCTGTGCTGAGAAGAAGAAAGAGTCAGTGCTGTGAGGAGCTGCCTGTGAGAAACCACTGAGAAGGTACGGAACCTTTGCAATAAGATGGCAACACCTTGGCAGAGAGGAAAAATAGACAATGCATGTCAGGAACACAGAAGGATTTTCCACAGCTGTGAAGGTTTAACTATCCTGTCACAGAAGTAAAATGCTCACCAAATCTATTAAAATACCTGCAGAAATTATGTGAAGACTTGAGAGACAAAAGTGAGGAAGAACACCAGGGAAAAGTGTAGGGCAGCCCAGTAGTGAGAGAGGAGTATACAAGTCAGAAAACTTGACTTACACCTGTCCTAAAAATACATAAAAATTGTCCCTGAATTGCACTGTTTTGTGAAGAGGAAACAGGATATTTCTCCTACTGGATGAGTGTAATTATTTAGTGATCTTTTTTCTTTTGCATATGCATGGAAATGAAAAGTCATTTAGAAAAAATAAACAGTAGATGAAATTAGCCTTTTCAATCTATTTCAAAACCACTTTTACAAAAGGCAATTCTTTAAGACTTTGCTTAAAAATGACTGAAATCTCAAATACTAAATTATGTTGGACAGAACATGGGTTTTGTAACCTTTTTGTAGCAGGCCCAGAGCCTGCAAGGCCTCCTTGGCAGTCAGAAGCCTGAGGTAGGAAATGCCAAGGCATGATGACTGGGCTTTAGCAGCCCCTCTCTTCCTCCTTTCGGACCCTGCTTATCTCTCTGTAAGCCTATAGGTCACTTTCCCTTGATCCTTACTGTTGGACAATTTCCAAAACCCCTGTACGGGATAGAAACCCCTAATTCTGCCTGGTTTAGCTGAAGAGCTGTCACTGAGAACCTTCATAGACCAATAAAGAATTCTTCGGAACCTCTTGTCTCTCTACCGGGTGTTTGCTGTGGCACCAGCAAGCTAAAGAGCTGAAATCACTAAGAGCTGATATCACTTAAGCTTGGTTAGGTTGCCTGTGGCTGGGAGTTGCTTGGGAATTCGCTGTGCTGAGCCTCACTGAGCTCTCCTGGCCAAGGCAGCCCACTGGGCACAGCCCGGCTGGAAGCCGCCTTCAATACATTTTCATTGTTAAAACTAGATATTCTCACGCTATATTTTGCTTTACTCTTTGGTAAAAATCACAACCAGATACACAGCAACTATTACTAGTAGGTCATGGCATTCTGATTTTACGGATTCACTTTACGGTGGGGCAAAAGGTCTGAGCAATGTCCCTGTGTTTCAAATGTTCAATAAATAAGATATTTTAACATTAGAGAACAACTGCAGTTGTTCCACTGACCTACCATGGTAGGAGACATTTAGTATGGAAAACCTTTGACCCCAGTGGGATGTGATGGCAAAGTCAGCAGTTCCACTGAAAACTGAAATTAGCTATTAGTATCTGCAGCTGTGAAATCCCTCAATGAGGCTTTTGACATTAGATGATGAAGATCTCTAACTGGAGACAAGATTTGCATGTGTTTTTCTCTATGTGCAAGGTTAAAAGAGAGCAGAAGGAGGGCTCAAATATATTCATTCCTGCACAAGAGAATTTTGGTGAGGATTTCTGTGAACACTTAAATGCTGGGATGGTAAGATTGACAGCTGGTGGGGTTTTTTATTTAGCAACTATGATTACATATTATATAAGACGCAACTTCCTTTTGGCAATTTAAGCAGATATGAAATTCAGTACCTATAAATGAGCTCTTTTTCTCTCTCAAAAATAGCAATAACCAGGACAAGTTTTCTTCCTAGAAAGACTCATGGGTCTGTAGCAGGCAAAGACTGATGAATCAGGATGCCTCATTTCATTGCCCTGTGTTTTCATCATCCTGTGGGTGCTGCTGAAGTTTTGCTCAGCGACTAAGATTGAATGCATTTTCCAGCAATTGGTTATTAGTTCCTCCCCCACCCTCCCTATGCAATTGCAGTTGAGGCTTGCTCTCTCATCTACTTCCTTTCATCTCCCTCATCTTTTCCTCATCCTGTATTTCTCTTTTCCATCTCCTTTATAGATATGCTTTAATTTTTATTCTTTTTCCCTTTTAATTCTCCCTCATTAGTTTTTTTTTTTATTATTATCTTCTTCTTCCATCCACAATCCTAATATTCCTGAGGTACAACTAATATGGCACAGGTTGAAGGTCTCCTGAAGACTTTGTACATGATGCATGTATAGTCCCAACCATGTGCTTTACTGAGTTATTTGTACCACCAGGTCTTTAATGGAGCACTGCAAATATTTAGAAAAGCCAAAGAAATTTTCCTCATTCCCATAACAATTTTCAGCTACAAATTATAAAATCACATCTTAGAAATAACTTAAAATTATTAAAATTAAATTATAATCTAAAATTAAAGAAATGACTATATTTTCTAATTAATTTCGTACAGTTTTATCCTTTTTCACAAGTGAAAAGAGATGTCAGGCAGCACATTTTCAAGGCAGAAAAATGAGACTTCTAAAATATCAAAATAGGGTGCTCCAACAATTGAAAATCTCTTTTTTCCCCCTGCATTTTTATTTTAAGAATGAATTTGTTCAGAACTGACTCATAAACAGTTTCAGTTTCAGAAAGGTTGTGCTTCAGAAAGAAAAGGGTTTTGCCAACTACCTCACCACAGAGAGCTTTCTCACTAATGCCTTTGTTTAACACTCTGCACAGTGGGTTCAACCCTCCTTTGGTCCTCTCTAGTTGCTCTAGAAATTGTGCAATATATAGCAGATATTTCTGTGATTGTTTAGGATACACAGACACATTGACTCATTACATTTTAAAACCAATTACAGTGTGCCCGAGGTGAACCTTTCTGTTTGTTGGTTGTGACATTCAATTACAACCTGTGCAGCTGCTGGGTTATTTGGATTTTCCCTATGACACAAACAGAAATAAAGTTGAAGGAGAATCAATTCTCTGTGTGGCCAGTGAAAATGGAAAGCAAAATTATCAGCTGTCCACTGTGGGATGGGCAGAATCA
Organism: Passer montanus; assembly: GCF_014805655.1. Taxonomy (NCBI): domain Eukaryota; kingdom Metazoa; phylum Chordata; class Aves; order Passeriformes; family Passeridae; genus Passer; species Passer montanus. The sequence goes on from NW_024368152.1 coordinate 2,466,877, forward strand.
ATAGTTAGGATATTGCAAAAGGTGCTTGGCCAGTTCCTGATCTTAAAGTTCACTATACTGATCTCATCAAAAGAGACAAAATTTTAATTTAATTTCTTAAGGACAGGCTTTTCACTGAAGCACCTGGGGAGCCTGGGCACCTTTGTCTTCCTCCCCTTGGTGGGGAGGTGTGGGCAGCTCTAGGCTGATCTCTGTCCAGCCCATTTCTCCAGGGACTACAGAAAGTGCTAAGTTGCCAGGCTCATCACCTCCAGTCCTCAAATGAGGGCCTAAAGCAAAATGACATTAAGCCAGACTGTCAGGATTACTTAAAAAGGAACTGAGAAACTGAACAGAAATATTTGCTCTCAGCAAAGGTGCTATTTGTTCAGGTCAGCTCACTAGCTGCAGTTATGTTTGTAGCTGCTACACTGGCAGAGGTACAACCTACATTTCTTCCACATTTAAGTGCTGCTAATCCTACTTTTACATAAAGTAAAATAGTTTGCAGACCTTGTTCACTACAAGGTTTTTGAGGTCTCTGTGTGTGGGCAAATACCCACACAGACTCAAGGTCACTGACATTATGCACATGGACTCTTTCTACTCCTGTATCTGCAAGGCACTAAAGGTGCTTTGCACAGATGTTCACCTGGCCTTTTCCTGCCCTGGCAATGATACGTGGTCAGGAATACATCCAACTTGCTCTTTGGAAGAACTCACACAACTGAAAAATTTAATAACAACAAAAGGTTTAATAATATCAGCTTAGATACTTGATCAGTTTTGGTTGGTTTAATGTGCTTAAGAATATCAGCTCTGCTGAAGTAACCATCCATCTGCCTGTAAGGTAAGACAAATCACTTAAACCATAGCCTGTAAGGTAAAAGTACCTGGAATTAGATCATTTCTGCCAATAGTGTAAAGTTCAGTTACCAAGGGCCAATAGACATATGGTGACTTAATAAACTGCTGCAACACACTAGCATGGCAGGGGCCTCACTTTGATCTGTCCATCACAGACACAAATGTATTGGAAACTAACAAATCATTCCCTTTACAATTATATTTGGGCAGTTTCAGTACCTTGAACACATTATCTTCTAATTACAATCCATTTTTACCACAATGTTACTTCAATAGCTGTTTGGGACACCCACAAATATTTGCTGAGATGTTACATATAATCATGCAGTATTTCAGCCATGGCTGCATTTTCAAGAGAAGGAGGAGAAAGGCTTGTATCAGGGTCTTCAAGCTCACATTACAAATGGAAACCAAATTACTGTTAGGCTAATTTTGCTTTTCCATATCTTTTTTTTATTCAAGGCCATAAACAGGGGCACCAGAAAGGTCAGAAGCCTAAAATGGAATATTGAGGCTTTAATTTCTGATGCAATGCTCAAATCAAGCCCAGGCTGGAAGTGACAAACTCCTTGGCTGAAAACAAATTAGTGAATTCTGTGAATTCCCACAAGAGAGGCATGCCATCATGACAAAACTTTCATCTCCCTTATCTCAGAATGAAAGGGCAAGAGGAATAAAATAACCTGTCAACTTCTTACCCCATGAGAGTCAAGTCACATCAGCAAGACCGTATGAGGAATCTTGCTTCCATGTACCCATTATTCACCCATGCAACTGGATGTAGTTCCTATGCTGTCATTCTGGTAACTCTTAAGTACACTTGCAAATTTAAAGATCACAAAGATGGTTTTGTTCTGTGGAAATCCATGAGTAAGGCCTCCACATTTTTAGTAATTTGGTCTCTCAGTAATGAGATTTAAAATGAGTTTAAATCAGTGCTTAATTTCTGTGCTTTCAGGACAATGGCAGTGATTAGTAGTAATGTTTGACTTCCACTTCCATTTTTTAATGCAGCTGTAATACTGTCTGCTTTTGGCTGCTGCTTTAATGATAACTAATGACTTTATTTTGAAAGTAATATTACTTTTTGTATTCATTCTCTGGCCTCTGAGCAAAAAGATAATTTGAGTCAAATTATGTAGTCTCTTCATACAAGACCTTCCATTGGTTTAACTTTATTTGGAGTCAGTCCAAATGAAAATGGCAAAGGCACTGAAAGCATACCATGTATTTACAGGTGGCAGAAAGATTATGACTGTGTGAAAGTGTCAGCTAAAAATAAATAAGGAAAAAAATGCCATACTGACAAGAAACATATATCAATTACTTTCTAGCCATCAGTTCCAGCACTGAAAGCATTTAATGGGTTAAATTTCACTGTTGTACCCTCAGTTCTTGTATGTAGTATCATGTCCCATCACATCCTTGCAGACAATCACCTGTGGCAGCACTGATGGCTGTGCTCTGTGCAATCTCTTAATTAAAACATAACCTCTGAGCATGCCTTATTTATACATCCTTTCCTTTTGGATTTCCTGAGGAATTTTTCTTGACTTACTCCTTGATGGATAAGTAAATTTTTGGGTGAGAGTGTTGTTGGGATTTTGTTCTTGTTTTTCTTTCTTTTTTTACTTATTAGTCCCATTCTTTGAAAATATCAACTCCTTGAGGCCTAAATTTCTTTGCAAGAATGTATCAATTTTGATGAAGATTTCCTCTTCCAGTCAAAGAGAGAAGGAAATCTTGGAAGAACTTGCTAATTTTGACATTGATTCAGCATAAAAGAAGCAGCTGTCAGCTGCTACTTTATCTGGGTCAGATTTGTTAGAAAACAAGTCCCTCACTTTGATCAAGCACTCAAAGTGTCTTGGTGTTCTTGACTTGATATTTTCTAGGGTTTTTTTATTAGACCTATTTAAAATAATTTAAATGGCTAAATGCTTGTTAAGACAGAGGGAGGAGGAGTCACTATGCCAAAAACCAAATAATGTCAAGTAGAATAGAAAAAGCAGAGAAACATGTGTGAGTTTCTCATATTGCCACTAGTGGTCATACACCTCTTCAGCCACTCATTTAAAAAAAAAAAAAAAAAGAGGAAGGAAAAAGCAAACATAAAAATTTCATTTTCTGCTGGGTCTGTTTGGGATGAGGCTTGCTTTATTCATGTCAGCCCAATGAAGGAGGAAGAGGAAGGATGTTTGTGATTATAGCAATGACCACAATACGTGATTATGGATTTGTCTTCCAAGTCATTGCTATGGTTGCTGAGCCCCTTGTTTCTAAGGAATGGCCACACACCTGCTTGTGGGAAGTAGTGAATGAATCCTCTGTTTGGTTCCATGTACAGCTTACTTTCTTTATTAACTGTAATTATATTTGTCCATGAGTCTTTTCACCTTCCTTCTATTTTCTCCCCATCCCCTGGCAGAGGGAATGAGGAAGCAGTTGTGTGGGCATTTGGCTATTGGCTGAGGTCAATGACCCAGTTTTGCTACAGTCCTGAAAACTTGCAATCCTGGCAAGTCCTGTGATAGTGAAAAACTGTTTTCTGTTCAATTCTCCAAATAAAGACCAGTACCTGTTTGAATATCCTCCACAGTCATTTGAAATTACTAACATTTGCACCACCCAAATGGTCGACTGAGTGAACAGTTGGACTCAGATGCCTTTTCCAACATTAATTATTGTATTTTGCAGGTAATTCCATAAAAGGGAGGCAAAAGGGTTTTTTTTCTCCCACAGAACTTCTTTTAAATTTTTGGATTTATGAACAAAAGGGGAATTATCAGTGACTAAAACTTACTGCCTTTGAAAGATATAGAACATGACATATTTTATTGAAATGCTTTCACTGATACAAAATCCTGTAATGTTATGCTCAAACACCCTCTCCCCCACCCTGAATTTTACTACATCATTGAGGCAGTGAGAGCAGGGCCTCCTGTGCTCACTCCAGTAGTTTTCCATCTCCTACATGCTGATGTGTGCTTATTCATCTTCAGCCCTCTGCTCTCACACCCATAAACACACTTGCTCAAGATCATATGCCTTATTAAGAATCATTACAGCACATGAAACTTTAATATGGCTAGAAATCAGCAGTTGCTAAGCAATAGCAGCTCAGGCCCTCGCCACCAAGAATAGATGCTGGGCCCTGGTAAAAACTTCACTGAAGCCTGAGCAACGGCAGCCTTGTTGCCATCAGTGCTGGAGCTAAACACATCAGCCCATCTGCTGAACTAATTAAGGGAAATCACACTCGATGGCAGGATAAATATGCCCATGGATAATGTTGTCCAGAGCAGCATGACAGGGTTTCCTTCACAATTCATTAAGTTATACTACTCGTGTTCTGGACACATGGATCCAGCCCTGGGTAGACCCAGGGGACTCTAAAATATCCCTAGCTGTTCTCTTAAGTTTAGTTTCTTAATTGGTAACAGCCTTCTTCTTCTAAAAACTCCAATCAAAAGTTGTAAACAACAAGAAAAACTCCATTAAAAGAACTTCCAGACAGAGAACTAGCATGATATCTGTAAATCACTACTCAATCTGTGTCATAGTAACTTCTCCTCTTATTTGTTCATCTTGTAATAAAAGATTATAAATACTATTCTCCTAAATTTACAAAATCTCATTGCTGCATTGCTCAGCTCATGGTTTCCTAATGCTACAATGCTAGATTTAACATATAAGTAATGAAATAAGTAATTAATACTAGATTATTATGGTTGTTCCTAGTAATATGCTACTATAAGTATTTCTAATACTTATTAGAAGAGTTGTTTTACTGCAAACAGTTTACGAAAAATGTTCACAATCTGGGACAGCAAAGCCCTCAATGTTAGGACACCTGGAAACTCTGCAGCCATAGAATTTTTCATCCTGTCTTTTATTTTTTTAAGAACTTCAGGGATGAAATGACTTCAGGGATGAAAAATGCAACATAATAAAAGCAACGAAGAAACAAATCTTTGGGTGCCCTAGGTAGGAACATATAGATGTCTCTTGCTTAGGTCATGATTCATTTAACTGGCAAATAAATATTGTGACAATATACACATAAGACTTCTGAAAACAGACTTTCTAATCTACCACTATAGTAAATAAATAATAGTTATAATAGTAAAATGATGGATATTCAAATGTAGTGGCGACTTAGGACTGCACTGTCTGTATATATTGAATTAAAAACCCATCATTAACTGGCATATATATCTATTCCCATTTACAGAAATCAGATTTCCCCTGGAGATGCATCCAAGACTATATACAGAACATATGAAAATATGAGTAAAAGTAATTTCAATGTTTCAGTGTATACTTTATAAAAATTATGTAGGTTTATTTATTCTGCTGTTTCAATTATGTCATGTGTTATAAACTCAGTGAAAGTTTTAAAAGTAGGCATTGATGTTTCTTTTGGTTGTTTCCACTCTTCTTGCCTTTTTTCTATCCCTTTGAACATAATTAGAAGGAATATGATACATCTATAGGAAGGACAACATCAAGTTGGAAAATAAAACATCCTTATATCATGATTCATCAGACAATCACACATACATTTCAGAGATATAGTGGTAGAAACCTACTGCCTGCTTGCCAAATGCAAACTGGAAAAATCTTTACCCAGCATACTAAACAGGAATTTATAACGGATTACGAGAATTCTTCCTCTGTGAAATGTTTAAGACTTCACACTGTAGGTTATATTTGACTCCCTGATCTTAACTGCCTTTCTCACAACAAACAATATTTTTTGCTGTCTTTCCCACTACTAGTCCAAACATTTTTAGCCAACAATATATTTCTTTGGTTGTTTTTAAATCATATTAATGAATTATATATTTTGTTCAATCTTCTCCTTTTTCCATGGACACAAAGTCAAAAAGTAGAGACAGAAGATAATTGTAGAAATCCTTCAGGATCCTAGCTACATGTCCAGCCTTCTTTTATTGCTGGATTTCACTTCATGTACCACCTCTCTAATTTCCTTCTTCAAGAATTCTTTTTAATATTTTTTTTTCTTATGGCTCCAGACTGTACTTGGTGCTTTCCTTATGAAGTTAATTTTTTTTCACTGTATGCCCAAAACTCACCTCTACATGAAATAATAGGCTCTATAATAGCCTTACATGTCTCAAGCTTGGCTTTTATTAGTATTTCAAAGCTGTCAATTATCTGCTGAGAAAAGCAACAGGCATTCTTACTTTGTACTTGTGCTGTTCCTTAATTAATTTTCTTATTAAATTGCAAGTAATTAACATTCTCTAGTATTTAAAGTGCATTTTTTATATCAGAGATTATTTATCTAAACATGTTCAAGACTTTGTCTTTCACTATCAATGATGCATTTTTTTCCTTCCATTAATCTTACTGCTATTTATTTCATCATTTGGAGTCTCCTATAACAAGATGTATCAATATCCCCTAAAATTCACTGTGTTTATTACAACAGCTGCTTATGCATACACCACAGGTGAGAAAAATGTTAATACTTCTGATGTGTTGAAGTAAGTGAAGGCCAAAATTTGTTTGAAAAGTCTTTAAAAATATAAAATAAGAGGTAAAAGACAGTTCATGAGCAGATGAGAAAGAAATAGTTCATACCAATCAAACACTTGTAAAAAGAAAAGCCCTTGTGGGAAAACCAAAAGATATCTTGTTAACATAAATGCTGCTCAGAAAATATCCAGCATTTCCTGGCTCCTGTTCCCTGGAGTCAAGACATTTTATGAAGAAATTTTGATCACAACAAAGCTTCACCATAGCTCAGCAATGGAAATAAATTCACTCTCCCTTGGAACACTTCCTCAGCTCTCTAGGAGCATGGCTGCAGCCCAGAGACCTGGCTGAGCAGCGTTTTTAGCTCTGAGACAGTCTTGTCATAGGAAGTGCCCAATATGGTAGCCTTCTTCTAGCTGAAAAATTCAAAATTTAGAGGGTTTTATATTGAACTAGAATTTAAAAGAATTACAATATCCTTCAGGAAGTGAACTTTATTCTTAGGTGCAGTTACAGCTTTTACATCTCAAAAAAAAAAAAAGGATTCTGTTTGAAAGAAAGTAAAAGGAAGGAAAAGCATCTCCCAAGGGAAAAAAAGCCAACCAAACAAACCAGATTTTGTCTGAAAGGAAACAGAAAGGTGTAAAAGTAGAAAAATAAATTAGAGAATAATGCTGAATACGAGTAAGGATGTCTTTTAAAAGGAATTAATACAAGTCTAGCCAATTCACAGAATTAGCTGTGGGCTAATTCCTGGGCTGCTAATTCACAGAATCTGGTGACTGGTAACTCAGCATTTGTATGAGATATGGGTTTTCCTCTTCACTCAAAATAATTTTTTCTCCATTATTTTTAAATTTCAGGTATCTTTTAGGATCACTATTGTACATGGTAAAAAAAAAAAATCCCAATTTTGGTCAAAATGAACCTGTCATTTTCAATTGCCAACAGCGTTTTCTTGTTGAATTAATGTGAATTTTGGTGAGTCTATGTGGGTTCCAAAGTGCTAACACTCACTTTTTATTTTTCTGCTTTTAATCATTAGAAATAAAAATAAAATTTAGTTTACTACATGGCTGGGGTTCAAAAAATTATGCCTTCAAATGCCAAAAGTCTTGCTTTATCTAGGCAAAGCCAACCTTGTGAGAAAAACAAAACAAAATAAATCCTGGAAGACAACATTTCAAAATGTAAAAATTTACTGAAGTTGTTTTCCAAGTAAAAAATCAATGGAAAAATATATGATGAAGATGATATTCTGCATTAGAAATTATTCACCAGACAAATAGTAAGTCTTTTCTCTTGTTGCATTTGTAGATTCCAGAGCATTTTTTCCAGAGTATCCCTGAATCTGAATCACTACTTTCTTGGAGTGTGTTTCTGCTATAACAAAATGTTTACATCCAATTTTTTGTCACTGTGCATTTAAATTTAAATTAGATTGAATATACTCAGTTTGCAAAATTTTTTATTCTTTTCTTTTTTCTCTCTTTTCTTTACTAGTCTGGCATTTTGATTGATAACTCTTCATGATTCATACAAGACTGCACTTTTCTAAAAACCTGGAACTTGTCTTTTGCTGTCCTGACCATCTTTTGACCGTCTCCTTTTTTGCTTTTCTAAAGGTGGTGTGTTTGCAGTACAGACCATCTCCATGCTCTGCAAAAATGACCAGATGCCAGACTTGGCATGGTAGCTCTCTATGGATAACAGCAACATGAGCAAGTCAAAGTACAAAGTAGTACAGGGAAAAAAAAACAAACAAAAAACTCATGATAAAAAATGCCTTCATTTGTGATGAGTAGTTCCTTCATACCTAAAAACAAATATGAGTTTATGACAATGACCAAAATGCATGGAAAAGATGGTCAGGAGTCAAACACAGCAAAGATTGAGTCTAAAACACATAGAAAATATCAAGACTCAAGTCATGCATGGCTGAGAAATTGGAAAGCTGCAAAAAATGTTCTCCAGTTTTTTTTCCCAGCCTGTGGGTTGTAGATTGGACCCCAGAAAGCTGCAGAAAAAAAAAATTAATTTTTATTGGGCAAAAATAAGGGGTAGATTCACACATTTTAAAAAGGAAATTATTTACAAATAATCAGAGTAGAAAAAGCTACACAAATCCCTTTTTAAAGATTTTACTTTCACAGAACAGCTTTTGAGCATTCAGAAAGAGCACATCTGATGTGTGGAAGAATTAATGAAAGGAAAAACAATACATAGTAATTGTGAAGCATTGCTCTTTTAGGTGAATGTCAAGGGGATAAAGGGTTAAGCAGCAACAGGATGCACTTTGCTGAATTAAATGAAGTGTCTGCATGTCAAGGTTAAGAATAAAGTGATATTTTTACCTTAGCTTTTCTCTGAAGGTCTGTGCTGTCCTTTCTGCTGCTAGACTATAATGGAAAATTTGACCTTTCAAATCCTTTTCCCTAAATTTCTTGTGATAAATATTTCATTTCATACACAAAACAGAATTCAATATCCTATTTTCAATTTTTAAGAGACAAGTTAGTATCATTGGCTATGCTTTCCAGTGCGTGTTGAGGCTCTCATGCCCTGGCCTTTCAAAGGGCCTTTCAAAGATGAATTAAAATTCACAATTACAGTTAACTTTCTGGAAAAAAAGCAGCAACAAAAACCCAAAAACTGATAAAAGAATGGTTGAAGTGGCAGCATCTGGGCAAATGGGAGAAAGCTGTGACTAAGGAACTTGTGAGTCCTAATTTTTGGTTTTGCTGCTGGTTTGAGTTGAAACCTTGGGCAAGAGGCAGTCTTTCTGCCTCAGCTATTCAATCTCCGTAATGTGAAATACAGCTGTACTCTTCAAAGACAGCTCATGAGTTTTAATTCTGAGTTTATTCAGGTCTTCCTGTGCCAAAGTGGCTTGCACTGAAAGCAGTGCTGAGATGGAGTGGAATGGGCAACGCTCATGGAAGGGCTGTGTGTCCATCCACCTGTTCAGTGCAGCTGCTTGTTGCCTGTGTGGGACCATGGTATCAGCTGCTCCCACAAACTGGGACATTTCATTTTCTTTATACATCCCCTGGTCTCTGTTTGCTCCTCTCCAGCTTGCAGTCTCATAAATATAATGATTAAAAATATAATGGTTAGAAACTATAACACCAAGCAACTTCTAGTTCCAAACTGGCTTAATTTTTATGTCCCAGCTCCTGAAGCACACATTCTAGGCATCCCAGCACACTGTGACAGCTCACTGAAAACAACTAGGGACAGAAACATAAATCCTGTTAAATTACTTCTAATACAGAATTTTATTTCATCAATGTATTGCTATTTATAGATCAGAATAACTGGATGGATAATTTCAAAGTAGAAAGAGATAATAGGCATTGCACAATGTAAAGGCTAGATTCAGCACACAGATGCCAAAATCTGGTGGCAGGTACAACACTTCAGCAATACTTGAAGAAAAAGGCAATGTGCAAGGCAAAAAAAAATAATGTAAAAAGGAAATCAATCTGCTTTTAAATTAATTCAAAATAATTTCAAGAGAATGTTTAAGACAAGTATTAAAGAAAAACATTGCCATTTGCCTAATCCATATTTTACTACCAAATCTAGAGAGGTTTTCCTTGGACTGGGATATCTGCATAATACCATTTGAGTTTCATTTTTTCTTTTATCCACTGTTATAATTTAAGTTTGCACTGAGTTGATGATGAGAGAGATTTCCAACACACTTAAAACTAACTGCATTATTTCTACAGTAAAAACAAGAAAAAGGAATATGACTTGTGAATGCATTCAAATAAAGTACAAAAATACATCTGTTGCCTCTAAAAGTTAGTAGCCATGGCACTATAGAATCAAATTCTCAGATTTCACTGTCCTGTAAGATAGATTCTTTTTGGGGTGGGGTGGAAAATAACCAAACATAAATGTATTGTTATCTTCTATCTGCATGTAAGATTCACTCACATTTAGACCATATTTAACATAATCATTATACATTCTTTTGTTAGTCCTACACTACACTACCATCCTGCTCAAGACAGTATCTAAATTCTGTTTCCATGGCACCATTTACCTTCTCGTGCCACTTGTTTGTGTTCATTACTAGAAAATCCCAGGAAATGTTGTATTGCTGTACCAATAACTGAGTTATCATAAGCTGTGGAAGGAAGCTGTAACAAAGCAATATTTCTTGATTTCTTGGATTGGTGTTTGTGGATTTTTTCCTTCATCTGTAACCAAACTGCTATATTTTATTCACAGCACTGTAACACTCTTTCAGTCCAGCTGGATCATGCTGGAATCAAAGGAAAAGCATGCAAGTTATATAGATGAGAAGTACTACTTACAAGCTATAAGTACACTAATAAATTAAACAATGCCCAGGAATGTCCCCAGGCTCTGGTTTGTAGTCAGATGTGGATAAATTCTTAGATTGCTCTGTATGTTTTTAGCTTGTGCCACCCAGCATAAAACCCCACAGTTTCAGCAGTGGTGTGAGATCAGAACATTGCAGGGAGATGAAGAGATCCCTGCCATTTCCAACAGACACTTTTCATGTTCACATCCATGTACAAAGGTATGTTTTGGAGGCTGACAGATTTACTGACAAAAGGTAGTTCAGATCATGCCACATGGTTTCCTTGCCTGGCACTATTCCAGGGTGTGTTTCTACATAGATGTAGATACAACACCTAGCCCATGCAGAAATGTTAACAGCAAAACAGCTTTTACAGCCATCTCACCATGTAATATCAAGGTCAAAAAATCCTAAACATCTGGATATAATATTTTATGCTTTTATTAAGGTATTATAGGTGAGATTTAATTCACCCATCATAGCTACATATTAATGAAGGTGTCCACATATGTGCTAAGCATCTGAGCTGTCACATACTCAAAGATTTATTAAATATAGACAGTGGACTTTGGATGGTGAGCTGAGGCCCCACTGATGAGATCTTTAATGACTGTCATGGGAACTCAGACATCTAGCCATCTTTTTCTGTAGGTACATAATTTGACACCTTATTTCTGAACTGAGTTCTGTTCTAATGCTTGCCAGCATTACCTAAGGTCATTCTAAACATAACGACACGAGAAAAACAGAGTAATTTTATTGATTTCAAAACTGTAAGTGAAGCTAAAGAACTGAATGATAGATGAAGAAACCATGTTTTTAATTTGTACATTAAATCTTATCCCTTCTCTGTTCTAGTATCTTGGCTAACTTTGAGGCCTGGCAGCTTGGGGTGCATAGGTCAGCCGAGTTGTGTCTCTTTTAACACTGGGGCTGGAGCATATTCCAGATCCTCTTGACATCCAAGAAAAGGAGCTTCTAGCATGCAGGTAGATGGAGCATCCACAGAGAGCTGGGAAGCTCCTCTCTCCCTTTTGCTGAGGATGGAAAGTCTGGTTTCTCTTTTTCAGCCCTTCCATCCCAAATTCATTCCTGGTCACTAGGAAGGTAACTTGAGTAACACAGAACTCATTCACTGGCAAGTGGCCAAGAAGAACTTGGAGCTCTTCCCTTTCCTCCTCTTTGTTTCCACTTTCCTCCTTTCCATCCTATCCACATATTCCCAAGACTTCCCATTTGGGCAAATTTTATTTCTGATACACCATTTTATTTAATACATGAAAATTGCATCATGGTTTTCATAAACAACCCTAAAAACGGGAAAAGGTAGATTGGTTGACAATGTTTCAACTCTTATAGTTAAAAATTAGATACCAAAACTAAATTTATTAACAGCATACAAGAGCTGATTTTAAAATATCAATTATTTTCATAATAAATAATATTTTGAATTAAATGTGTGAGAACTAGCTACTTATCCTATTAAACTAAAATTACCTTAGCCAATATTTATTTGATGACTATCAGTAGAAACATTCAAAAGAATTATATATGAGAAGCATGTATTTCATCAGTAAAACCAGCTGACTTCATATTTTTAACAAAGACCCAACTTACATCCACTGACTTTCATTTCTCTTGAATTACTAGTTAATTTATTGCTCAAATAATTTTATAATTTCTAAAATGATATTATTACAAGTGTCTGACTGCAAGTGGGCACTTAGTGGCATCTTGACCTATTTATAATGCTTTTTAAATATATTGTAACGTGTAATCTCTATAGGCTATCTAACAATAAAAATGACAAAAATAATAAAACATCCTCAGTGCACACTCTTCCAGTTATTCTACCAGTAAATGGTCTAGAGGGTTAGTATAGTCATATAAATATATATTTTCTGCAATTCAGTGACAGGAGTGCTCAATTATCATATTGACAGTTTCCTTCATAATATATTTGCCTTCAGCAATTTATGCTTTCTATAATGAGAAATCTGGCCATTTTATTGCATTTGGCACAAAGCACTTAGATAATAGAGCCTGGAGAACAACATAAGATAAATTACCATTAATGGTGTAGCTTTTCCCCACTACACTTATAAGAACTCAGCTGTGCTACAGCTGTTGCCAGCTATTGCTAAAGAAATGAAGCAGTTTTCTGTCTCTCCTCCCAATCTTCATTTATGAGATTTTATTTTTTTACTTTTCAGCAAAAAAATGTGTTGATTTGTGAAAAGCATTAGCATTGGAGGTAAAGGGAATCTGTACTACATCACGTAATGTACAAAAATGCATCCTCCAATTCTTTCTTCTGGTTTTCCTTCTTGCTTTTTTTTTTTCCCTAATAGAAATGTAAGATTGAAAGCTCTTAAGATGAAAAGGGTCTCAGAAACTTTCTGTGTGATAGTCTCCTTTTCTGTAGCCATTAATTACTATCTGCTACATCTCTGTGCACAGTTGTACATACACTTGTGTGACTCTTGTGAAGTTCATGTTTGGTCATAATTGAATATGTTCTGAAAAGAAATCGGGTTCAAATCGTTGTTCTGGCACTAGTATAGATGTGACTGATGTGACATAGCGAAATTTAAGCAATCCTTTTGACAAAGAATTCCTATTTCAGACTTACAGAGCTTGTTCTGTAGATCTTGATCTATAGATCCCTATAAAGAAATCTAGATTCTCCAATTTGCTCTGAGTACATACAGATATAAGTACCACCTATCTATCTAAGCCAAGATCTAACCATATTTCTACCTGAGTCCAAAGGTTTAGATCTCAGATATGCACTATGTTACTAGCTCTAATTTTCCCTCAGAATTGAACATTTTTCAGTGATTTTGTTCATCTGAAACATACTGTCCTAGGAAGGTAGTAGAAAGTACCTAAATTCCATTGGGAACTGCAAAGTAGGAATTTTTTCTAATGTATTCCCTCAAACTCAATTTTTGATTTTCTACACTGAGCAGCCCTCTCAAGGTATCTATAAAATTTCCTGTATTAATACTTAAATGCACTAAATATTACCCATCAATAATTGTTCAGTTAACCAAGAAGTAAACAATTATTATAATAATACCTTTCTCTAATATGTACTTCTCCTCATCAGTATATCTCAAATTTTCAAATAGTTGGTAGTTGTTGTTGAAACAATCAAGTAAGGTTTTGTTGCTAGAAGTCATGCCACAGGCTACAGCAATAAATAGATCTCCTGAACCCCTGGTTAATGCACAATTCAGATAAGCTATGAACACAAAAGAACCATTAAAGACAGAAGCAATGAGTCAGTTTGTCTTCATAGACTGATAAACAGTCTCTAATTATTCCACTGTTCCAACAGACAAATCACACAAAAGGATTTACTCTTGCTCTTTTATGCCAAGTGGAAACCTGAGATTTGGGATGCTTTCCACTGAGATGAAAAAGAACCAGAAGAAAAGTCAGCTAATGTAATTTGGTATTCCTTTCACATCCCATCTGAGATACACAGTGTTCAGGCTTCTATAGGAAAACCAGAGTAAACAGTTGGGCTATAGGACTGTCTGTGTCTCACTTTTATTTCCACCAGACAATTTGGCTTATTCAATGTCTGAATAGTTATTTATAAGAAGACATGTGTTCACTTGTTCATTCTGCATAGCTTTTGTTTGCAGGATTTGAAAAGCAATTAACATGGTGATGAGTCTGAGCCAATAAGTTCTGGTGAGGGAGGGTGTATTAGCTTAGGGTCAGCATCCCTGATGGTAGCCACATCCAAGTAGCTTTCATTTGCCCTGGAGCAGGATAGAACAATCTTGTCTCTGTCCAGGAAATAGTGGTTTAGACCTAGAACCAGCAGTTGACTCCATCAGCTTCACACCAGGTTTCTAATTTTATTACAGTCAGCAACGGCTCTTCCAAGTTGGTGTTTCCAGATGTTTTGCTGCTGCTGCAAAACACTGAGCACGGGGTACAAATAAACAGGTGTGCTGAGTAAGTCACACATAGCTATAGTCTCCATTGCCTGGTCTGTAACCAGTACTTACAAAACTGCTTTAAAGGTGGCTTAGGATGTGTAATATCCTAATCTGTGATTTGCAGATATTAGATTCGTATAGACACACAAAGGAAGTCTCTTCTGAAAGTTTCTTATCTGGATACAGTATCCAAATGGCTACTTTAATATGTCACTTCAAATTTTGATAAGCTGACCATTCTTTGCTGACTACTTCAAAGAGTAATTGTGCTTTGAAGTGATTTTGAGCTTTTGTATACAATTCTGTGAAACAGCCATTACAGCCATTTCCAGGAACATAAAAGGACAACACGCATAAACTATGTCTTGAAGGCGCAAATCTACCTTTGGGCATAAAAGTACAGATTTTTCTGAAGTCAGTGAATTTCATATCATACTCACACTAATAAAAGGAGAAATTTCCACACCTTGAGCCTGCCATTACATGCATTTCAAAAGCTCCACCCTAATGATGTGTTATCTATTTTCTGTTCCCTCCCAATAAATTGTTAGGAAAACTTTCAAGAATTATGTTATAGCACAGAGTTGTCACAGCCAGCCTGTAAAATGTACAGTCTAAATAAGTCTGAAATGGCACAACTTTCTAAAATGTCTGCATTAAGGATAACATATGTCTTTGATTACATATACAAAAGTACTATGCAGCTATGACCTGAAACAAGGAAAATACTTGTTTGAATAGCTCTCAGTGGTAATGGGAAGGCACTCAAATGCTGCCTTCAGCTGTTTCCTCTGCTTTTCCAAGCAGGCTGCCACTTTACCTAGGTCTGCAGGAGTCCAACAAAAAAAGAGGCCTTGACTGACTCTAAATGTAGCAGAGAGCATCTCTCACACAAGGCATGGTAGTAGAGAAATGCTGTTCAATATTTGCCAGTAGAAAATGGGCAAACAGAGAATTTGCAGCTATGAGGATCTTCCTTTAAATTGGAAAAAGAAAAAAATTCCAAAGCAGATGCTGGACAGTAGCATCAGTAAAGTGATATTTCTCACTACTTTCCTCATTATATCCTTTTTTCACTTTTTGACCTCCCATTGTCCCAATGATACACACACATATTTACACTCCATTAACAAATTCAATTGACTAAATTCACCAAATTTTGCATTTTCTGTAGGAAAGAAAAACAACTAAAATTGTTTCTGAAAATTAATCAGGATGTCTAGTTAGCCAACCTCTTTTTATTCATAAATAAAATGAATATTGGGTCTTAATTTTCACTGGGGCAAAAATCAAATTAAAAAAAATTCATGAGGAAGGTGTAAGCACTGCTACTCAAGAACAGCCAGAAGACAAATGGTCAGCTGTCCTGTGTGGTGCCTACACACTGCATGCCTTGATGCAGGGACTTGACTCCACATTTCTCAATGACAGGTAAGTACCCTCACCACAAGGCTAATACTATTTTTTTTCTCCAGTTTTAGCTGTTCCATCTTGTTTAAATAATTAAGCATTCAGTGACCCCTGAAGAGTGTGTTTCTCTGATCCAGTGACTAGGACATTTGCTTGGCAAATTGACCTGTTAATCTAAGAAAGTATTCTGCAAAGACTTTTGTAGTCAATTTATTTCTATCAAAAAGGAAAGATTTGGGGGTTTTACTCATCCCTGCATAAATTCTTTCAATAGTCACACATCCCTTGATTCAGCATTAGTTGCCATTTTTCACAGTGCTGGTAAGTGAGCCATTCTCTAAGCAGCAAATTTGCAAAGTGCAACAAAATGTTAGTATAACATAAAATGGGGTTAACATATATAATAAAAAATGGATTTATCACAATTACTTATGAAAATAATATTATTATTAGGTTTGGAAAATGGCTAAAGAAGAGTGCATATATATAGATAAATGCACAATACTCAATACACTTATGAATACTTGCTTGGTGTACACTTATAATGTCTGAATATAGGGTTTCCACCTCTCATATGGTACCAAGTACCAAAAAATTAATATTGAGGGGTATGTAGACTGCTGCAACAGAGAAACACATTAGATATGGAGTGCCTTCATAAAGTAGAGGGTCATGAACTTTGTTCTTTGATCCTGCATTAGGCACAACTGTATTTAATTCCATTATGAACTTCATTAAGCAGGAAGAATATCAGGAACACTGTAAGAATCCCATCTCTGCAGTGACACAAGAAGTTTGATAGATGACTGCCAATCTCTTCCTAGCCACATCAGTGTGTTGAATGCAAAGCAAGTCTGGCCCTTCCAGCAGCTTGCTCTGCCCATCTCCGCTTGAATGTCTCTGCTCTAAGTGCAAAACTGTGAAAAGAGCATTGCCTATTTATGCCATCCTGATGTCTACCTGTTTCAAACATTTTTATCTGGAAATTCATAAAGTGGATTGGGGCAGGCGTGTAAATACTGCTCCAATTTCCTCCACAGGGTTTGACAGGTAGCATACAGGTGGGGCTTGGAAACCTTCCGACCGGGCTCCCTCCAGGCAGCACATGGCCATGTCCTAGGGCTCTTTCTCTAGGACATTTGGAACGACAGAAGACTGCCCTGAGAGAGGACAGTTTAGCCACTTACTGTGGCTCATTTTACTTACTAACATGGGCTCAGTGAAAAAGGCTAGGTAAAACTGACAACTGTTGCAGGGCCATATACAGTTCAGGGATTAGGGTTACTTGTTGCCACAACCTGCTTTACTGCCTGGCTGTTGGGGCTTGGTTCCAAGTGCAGCTCTGCACCTGTTTGGGAAGAATCACTGCAGTGATTCTGATGTTGGTGGTTCTGGAAAGGCCCAGGGGCAGTCTGCCCTTCCTCCTGCCCTGCCTCCTGCCCACCAGACCTGCCAAGGGGCAAGGCTGCTGCATGAGGCCCGTGTGAGAAGAAGATTCTGCATCATCCCAGCTTTAGCTCTCTCATCAGCCACCCAATCTTCTGTCCCTGTGCCAGAGTGAGGATAAACTGGACTATACCACAGAATGTATGGACATAAAGATAAAAAGGCAGCCCTAAACAGTCTATAGGAGGACTGTGCCTGACAGCCTGGACAGATTTTATGTTTCTGTCCCTATTGTTTTCCCCCATGCTGGCTGCTGGCTAATTTTCCTATGCGCAGTTGTTCAGGAAGTGGCACGAGGCTCAAGTGATGCAGCGGTTGCCATGGAGAGAAGCTTGAGTTTGCACTTTATTTATTTTATTTATTTCTGAATGGCAGCATGCTGCAGTATGTAAAATCTGCATGGCTTGCCAGCACAGAGGATGCCACAAACCTGGGGCTGTGTTCAAATATAACCTGTCTTTGGAAAAGCATGGTAAAAAGCTGAGCCTCATTAGCAGCTGATTTTGTTTCCTGTTTGAGATTGGATTTCCCTGGAGACTCATGTCTGAATTTTCCACTGGAGCAGAATTAACACCTAGCTGAATTAAATGACTTTTTTTTTTTTAAGCTGATACAAAGACACTTGATGCCAGTGCTGTAAAATATGCAATTTCAATACGACATTCAAGAGTGAGTATAACATCGTCTTCTATTCATTTTTATTTATTTATAGAGCAACTGGAATCATGCAGAATCCTTCTGCTTCCATGAAAAAGGCTTAACTTTTACAGGAATATTTAAAATTAATTAGCCACTGAAATTTATCCTTCAGTATTACAGTAAATCTAGCCATGCTAAAGTGACATGGGAGAGCTGTCACATTCTTTTTTTAGATTCACTATATCTAGTGATGCCAAAGCAGTGTGCAATTACTAGGTGCAAATCATGTCCTGGATAAAGAATCTTTTTGTCTGTCATTCACTCCCTATCCCCAAGTTTTGAAGGTTTTACAATAGTCATTGTTTGGAACTAAAAACTATCAGAAGATCTAGTCTGTATTTGTACCACTGTCACTAAATAAAAAATATAGAAAGACAAGGTAATTAAAAAAAATTCTAATGATTTTGAGTGAGCTGAGGACATGGACAAGGGAGGCAAGCCTTGTTCTGGCTGGACATTATAATTGTTACATTATATAGAAAAAATTACAGCTTTTCTAAATCTATTCCTTCATAAAAATAAGTTAAATCATTTACAGGAATATAGCATACTAGGTGTAATCGGAGATCTTAAAATTCTGCTTATGTCATTTGACAGACTCAAAGGCTGCACCTTTTCCAGTGTTCTGTGCATTCCCTGCTGCCTGGGGAAACAGACATAGAATCTCTGCAGGATGAACACTGTCTTTCTTCTAACTCACATCCCATTATGTACCGCCAGTCACTTTGACAGTGCTAGTTATCTTTTAATTGGTTTGGTAGGTATTATATAGTTATTCACATGCACAGATGATTAATTAAGCCAGTTCATATCCATATTTAAATTCAAATCTAAGGAGCAATATTAAATTTTGTTCTCTACAAGATGAAATAGAGGAATAACCAAAGGATAAAATAAGGATAAATAGATTAAAAATAAGATTAAAATGAGGATAGAAAGATCCATAGTTATAAAAGGATGGAAATTAATAAATTGGTGACTTTGCACTATGAGAGTTATTTAATGGTCCACACACTTGAGCAGTATTACAGAACTAATTTCAAACTAATATCTTTCATTAGCACAATATATGTAGTTTCATTATGTCAAAGAAGTAATATCAAGCTTTCATTCTCACCTAAGAGGTCATATGACCTGTTGTCCTTGCATGGAAGAGCAGGCCAATAATTCAATACTAGGAAAGTTAACACTGAACTTTCCAAAAATTTGCATGGGAGACTTACAGGACTGAAGTAAGCATATGCCAGAGAAAAGTCCCTGAAAGAGCTAGTCAACAAAATGTCTGTTGTAAAGATACCGGAGACTGCAAAAAGAAAGAAAAAATTCACTCAACACATATAAATTATTTGACATACTGTGTGTTCCTGGTGTGACCTAAACTTTAGAAGTTAGATGTGGCATTCAGGCAACCTTAAATATGGACATTGGTAAAATCAGCTGCTAAGAGAGGTCTACAATTCAGCATCTTCTACTTTTCACTGGTAGCTTCTTTGCTGGTGAGGAAATGCCCCTTACAGCAATATGGCAAGGTTTTTGACATACTACCACTGCAGGACTAGGCTTCTGAATCCTTCCTAGGCTCTACCACCATCTAAAAATCATAGGCCAGGCAGCTTATATCAGTCTGAATTTCCATAAGGGCTTGATCTTTCAGTGTCACTCACGATAGCACACATTGGCAGCATGGGGTGCAGCACAAAGACCTCTCATGCCCCTGGCCAGAATCCTATTCCTCAGCAGCTGGGAGCAGCATCACACATTCTTCCCATTCCCACTCAGAATTCCCCAACACAAGCCTCCAGGCAGGCACAGAGAACTGCAAGGTAGCACCCACCAAGTGTGGAGCTGACTCACATATGCCAGGGACTGGCATTGGAGAGCCTGTCCCTAGACTGTGTGGCATTCAGGATATTGATGGTAGAAACTACTACCCCATGAAACAGCCCTAGCTTCAGTATTCATTATTTACTTCAACCTTCCAGGAGCAGATCCTAACATTTGATTTCTCTCTGCTATGCATATGGAGCCCAGCAGTGTGTGCAACCTGCTGCAAAACACAGTTAAATGGTTGAAATTGTAAACAGGGATTTCTAGGCTTCCCCTGTGTAAGCTGACACAGCAGGTCAGCTTAAAAAAATCATCACTACACTTGAAAATATTTATTTTTTAACTTTTGGCATCCTTTTTTTCTTATCCAAGATACCAGAGTGGCATCCTCCAGGACTTTCAGAAACAGACTGTCTTGCTGTAGTCTGTGCTATTAAAGACCAGCTACTTGAAAAGGGTTAAATACATCAGCCATACTATTCAAGAAATGAACAGGAGTGAAAAAAGCAACTCCTTAGAGACCAGCCTATCCTCTGGGCAAAACACTTGCATTAGTCATTAAGGAAAACATCCTTCTCAGAGGATGAAAAAAGGGAAAAAAATCACAAACTCCAACAAATATTTATTTGCCAAACGACTCTGAGTGAGTTCTTTGAAAGGGTGACCAAGGAAATAAATGATAGAAAGGTGATGAAAGCAATCTGTCTGTATTTCACCCAGGCATTTGATAAGCTGTCAGATCAAAAACTGGTGGGGAAATAAAAAGACAAGAACGAGTACTATGTTGACATCAATTAAAAGCTGTCTGTCATCCCAAACCAGACAATGCTAAGAAATTAAGTAACTAGTTAAAAGGTGGAGAGGCAGAGGTTTTGGCATGGCCATGTTCCAAAATCTGGGTTCATCCTGAGATTTTTTTTTTACTATATTTTATATATGATTTCTTAGGATTTATTTTAAACAAGTAAAATAAAATATATGAAGAAGGAGGAGGAGGACTTGTCCCTGTTATGATTGCTACTGCAATTCAAAAAAATATCTAGATTCCACATATGCATTTATATTCTCCATGGATTTCAATTTAATAGCATTATACTTCCTTAGAAAGTGAATAGAAAGTGTCAGCAAAAAATAACGAGATTATTGAAAATTATTCTTATGACTTGAGATCAGGGCCATGCTGTATATGCTACACAAAACCCTCAAAAAGATGAACAATAAACTCTCTTCCACAGAAGTAAATGGAAAACCCACACATTGGTCTTAATCAAACACACAGATCTTATTCTAGTCCCTACTCAAAGGCATGCCAAACTAAAGCCCAGGCAGTGGGCAACCTCTGGCATTTCTGGAGAACAGCTGAGATTCAAAGTGCAATACAGAAACAAATAACAAGAATTCAGGAAAAACTTGGAATTTTTTGCAGCTTGAAAGAGAAAGAAATTTAGTAAAGAAGAAAAATTATTTGTTAAGATTCTAACTAAACAAGATGATTTGCAAAATCTTACTTTTCTGGCTTCGTATATGATTCTCCATTTAACTCTATGTAATTGCAACTATTCAGTTTTAAGAGATGTTCATAATTCAGGATCAGATGTTGTATGAACTCTTTTTTTTTAATAACATATCTTCAATTTACATTCAGACTTCAAGAAAATGGGAAATTAAAAAAATTAAAGCATTTGTGATAGTCTAAGGCAAAGAATTGCACTGCCTAAAACAAATATTAATTTTTCCCTATCTTATTATTAATAATACATGTATAAAGCATATTAAGAACTACAAAACACAAATAAGTCACACTTTGTTCTCTACTGCAGTATTCAAAGTCACTGATCACTCATGAATAAGAACTTCAAAAGCTGTGTGAGAATACACTTCCCACTACCTCAGCAATACAAACAGCTTTAATCTCAAGATGATAGGTTTACAGAGGTATTACTTACACATAAAAGTTTAATCAATATCCTAAAAGACTCGTGTACAATGTAATTTTTTAATGTACCTTTGTAAAACAGAAAAGACAGTGGACATGAAAGTTACATATTTCATGTTCATGAAAGAGAAGTTTTCAAATTGGGCCTAGTTCAATCTATAGAAGCCATTAGACTAAAAAAGTGATTTTTTCCCCCCTCCCTTACTTTTTCACAAATGGAATATGAAGTGGCTCTCTTCCAGTGCCATGTGGAGCTACTGCAATCTAAACATATTATCAGCAGCAGAAATGCTATTTCTATTTCTAAACAAAAGAAATAGCTGCAACAAGAGACAAACTGGCAGCTTTGGGCAGGTAATGGTACCAGTTCTATTCCTTGGGTGTTTTGCAATATTGTGGTTCAGCGTGCTTTTTCTGACTGGTATCTGGGAGGAGGGATGGAGGCAGCCCCTTCTCATGGCCACAGAGTACCCTCGAAATCAGCTCATGACAGTCCTCACTGCTAGACACTGCTGCATGCACATGATCCTAAATTCCCTCAATTGGTACATCAAACAGCACAGTGTAGAAATTACTCTTTTCACTTTTCACTTGGGTGCTTCATCTTCCTGTACAAAGAGTGCCAGAAGTCTCATTATTAATGGAAATATTTACAAAAGACAGTGAAAAGTAAAAAAGTAAGGAAAAAAGCCTAAGCAAATAATAGACCTGATGAAAATTTCCGGGTTTTTATTTTTAAATCTCTTTTATACTAGGGTGGTTAAAGCATTTTAGTACTTTTAAAAACTACCTTTGAAACCAGAACCATCTCTAATTCCATATTACTTGAAAACCTTCAAATTTCTAGGTGAACGCATACAAGAACACATCTTTTATTGCAATGCAGCTAACAAGGTTTTTAAAGATTCTGTATGCGAGATCATCACAGAAGGCTGAAATTTGCTGTGAGCAAGTTTCCAGTTTGATGGGAAAAGAAAAATCATTTCCCAAAACAGGTAAATTTATCGTGAAATTGTTGGTTTTGAAGATTTTTCAGCACACACCATCATTTTGTGCATGTGTTTGTAATTTGGTGTTTTTCACTATAATATCTCACTACTAATATGTACTCTGCACTAAGAGAGTGGAGGTTTCAGAATAAAGATCTAAATCTGCTGTGGTACTTTTTATAATGTATATTTTAAATATTCCATGTACTTCCAAAATCTTGCTTGGAGTCCTGGCCTAAAACATTTCTGCCTCACTCCTATCTGAATTCTCTATGTAACAAGTAATATCATAAACATTTGTAGTGATCTCTTGTAAATATAATAAAATGTTACAGGTTGAGGCTTAAACTACAGTTATTCATATTTACGATGCTTCCCTAACACTCTTTGCTGGTGCCCCAGTGCCTCCATAATGCAAATGCATTTATTTCACATCAACTTGGGAGTTCGCTGAGTCCCGTATAAAACCTAGAAACATTGATGGGACTATTTTCATTCATTTCAGCTTTCTTGGGATCAGATATAGGAATATAGCCATATTATAATGTTGCTTCTAGAAAGAATAATTTATCAGACCATCTGGAACAGAACTCAAAGGCAGCATAAGATAGTATCTGAAATATCAATTCCAAAGATTTTGATTGAGGTGGAAACAGCTGCAAAGCCAGAAATATCCTAGTGTACCAACTAAATACTAATCGTGTACTGGAAGCATACTGTTTGCAGCAACAGTAACACAAATACAATGCATTAATATTCATTAATTATTACACATGATTATCACATGTATCATTAGAATAATTAATACCCATTAATAAATCCTTAGGTATGGGTTTGGATAGGTCACCGATTCTTATGGTGAAGGCAAAATCAGTTGGACAGCTGGGTTTGCACCATTGTGATCACTGACAAAAAAATTGGCCAATGGTTGGATACTAGTGGCATCTCCACACCTTAAAACTGGGGTCAGTTTCTTAACAACTTCAGTACTTTCTGGGGGAGGTGACAGTCAGCAGCAGGAGGAGGTCCCCTGTCAGCAGCATCAGTTTAGGGGAAAGGTCAGTACAATGCCTTTTATTACTGTGACTCACAAGAACCTGGCAGAGAAACAGGCTGATAATAAACTTGGATGCAAAGAAATGTCAAGCCCTGCACCTGGCATGTAGTAGCCTCTTGCCTCAGCTGAGGCTGATGGTCAATTGATTCCAAGGCAGCTTTGCAGAAAAGGACTTGGAATTCCTGGTGGATAGAGTTGAATATGACTTAATGGGGCACCCTTGAAGGCTTTCAAATATTGGACCAGTTATTCTAGTAAGACTGCAGATATCTCCAACCCTGAAGATGTTCAAACTTGACTCTTCAAAGTCCTGAGACACTCCAGGTTGGTATTGATTTGAGTGCAACCTGGACCAGATGTTACGCAGAGCTCCCTTAAATTTTTTATTATTTTGTGATTCTAAATTTTAACAACATGCTCATAAAAATATGGAATACTATGCATTTACACTGATTGGAAAAGTATTAGCTCTGTTGCATACTACATCAACCTGTCCTCATCTTTTATGAGTGAATAGAGTCATACTTGCATATTCTTGTGTAGCATCGTATCCTGTTCAATTTTCCCTTCATAAAATTGGGACAGCATATTTGTCATTCTTAAAGCAAGAAATTATTTTGCAAGTCTGACACTGCAACAATGAATGTACAGCATACTCATAAGGCAGATATTTTCTAGCTAAAAGAAAGAATGCTTGCATCTGTTTTATATGATTTAGTGACTACCTTCTGCATAGACATAGCACACCATCCATAGCATATGCTCTTTGCTCAGTGTGTTTAATAAATAGATTGCCTTCTGTTCATTTGATAATACAGATTTACTTGCCTTAAAAAAATTGCTTTGTATACCCTAAGAAAATATAACCTCATAGAACTGAACTTAGCCTATAAAATGGCATTTTTTGACACTACTATGCAATTAAGGGGCAAATCCCTGAGTGCACTGGAACACGTAAGTTTACTGTACTCCTTTCCACCGCTAATTGACCTCTTTTCCAGTATACCTCTCCATGACACTCTGCTTACCTTGTTTTTCTTAAAACTGCTTTTTACCATCCCATGGATTTTTATTACCTCCAGATGAAATGTGTTGCAATTCTTTAGTTAACCTGAAGCCTCTGAAGAGACATTTAAGACTCTGCTGTGCTGTTTCTTGGAGGCAGTGAAGTTCTTTGCTATGAAGATGTAATGAGTGCTTGTGTTTGTGTGACAGCATCTTTATAAATACCAAGCTTGTTCTCTGCTCTGTGTTGAAATATTCTGTCTCTGCATGGGTTTCCTCCTGTCTGTCACTATATTCTGGCTATCATCTTTCCTGCATTTCCTGAGGATTTCTTTTGCTTTCTTTTGTCTTTCTGACCTACAACAGAAGACAACAAATGAATGCAAGCCATTATATGACACAAAGAATGTGGCTTCATGTTGTCTTTGATTTCATTGATATTGCTGTACTTTTACTATAACTCATTCTAATTATCCTTCATGTAATAAAATTATATTTATTTTAAGAGAGGGAGTGTCAGTACCTTCTAGGAAATGATGACTCTTAAAATACCAGTATGTACTGATCCAGTACAGTAACAGCACCCAACAATTGAATTTCAGACATTACCTATATCCAGATAAAACCAGTAAATATAAACACCAACTCTTCTTCTAAGTAATAACTTCGAAAACAGCCACTCTGAAGTGCTGCAACTGAAGCTCTCTACTATTGAGCTGAAGCTCTTCATTCTCTGAGCTCTCCTACTTTGGATGACAGTTTATCTGCAGTAAAACTCTATATTAAGAAGTTAAATAATGTGAACGTTAATTCAGCTGCAGTGGTGTTTTTCCTTGATTCTGAGAAAGTAAAATCTCTCTCCTGAGGAAAAAAGTATCAATTGAGATTAAATTTTACCCAATCATATTGACAACAATCCTTCAATGGACTTCCTTTCTTCAATTAGATTTCAAAGACACAACCACAAAAAAGTGATGATTCTGGACATTCTAAATTGGAAATATTTCACTTTACAGATTTTACAAGTTGATGGAACATTAAGGTTAGTTTATTTTCAATACTGAGTTCTGAATTTCTCTCTTTCCAAAGTTTATTTTGCCATACCAGTCATTCAAATACATTTCATTCACCTGCTGATAGTCCACAAGACAACTCAATTTTATTGAGATAATAGATTTCCCTCTGAGTGCATGTCCAAATTCTGAGGCACATAAATACTCCAAAGACAAAAATAACTTAACACATGTGAACATTTAGTTTCTATGGAGACAAAACTAAAATGTCTAATGTGAATTTATATTCAGCCTGAAGCCTTACAGGTTAGAAGCACTTCATTAAGCCTTAAAGAGAGATATTATTAGATAAATAAATATTAAAAAAATAAAAGAGAACCATCCAAAATCCCAAATCCTGTGCTTAAATATGCACTTGTGTATTCTAGTTGTGTAAGAATTGCTTCTGGCAGCCAGTTCCTGTTTTTCTATTCCCACCCTACATTAGAGACTTATTGATAGACTCAAGACATAGTTTGTGTCATTTTCAATAGAAGAATCTTTTTGTTGAAACATGAGAAAACTCAAGAGTCAGGACTTTGAAGCTTCTACCTTTCACTCCAAGTGTTTAGAGAACAATAGCTACAGAGTTAACTGCTACAAATGCCTGATGCTGCTAGGTCAAAGTAATGAATGTTACATGTCTGACCTTTTAAGCCAGGATCAGCAAAAAAAGGCCTGAAAAGCACAGCATCGTGATTAGAGCTGTAGAAGTACTCATGAGATTTCCTTTAGGCAGTTGGATACAGAGCCCACTTTCAAAAGTGCATTTTAAGTGTCACTCTATTCAGTCTCAAAGATCATATTTGAAGAGGTGTTGTTCACAATTATCATCTGCTTTACTGATGTTTTCTGAATACTGTTCTTCTGCAAGCCTTATTAGTTAGCTTAATGTCTCAGCCTGCTCTTCCTTCTCACAAGCTGCAGGTAAAATACAACATGAGATTATTGGTACTGAGGGTTTCTGTAAAGAATTTTGCCAGGTTTTGATGATTATGCCTGAGCCAACTTCCACATGATAACCATGTAAGTTGTCATTAGCACAGTGCTGGGCTTCAACTCAGTCCCCCACAGGGCTTTTTAAGCTCCAAACTGTATCACATTAAATATTGTTGTAAGGTTTTTTGGCTTGAAACTTGCTCAAAAATGACCAGCTCAGAGCCTGAGCAAAATGTCTGTAAGTACAGACATCTAGAAGAACCATGAATTACAGTGTGGGAACCAGGCTTGGCCATCTTAAATGGATCTAACTTGGTTTTTACACTATTAAGCCTGTTTATCCACCTGAGGATCTGCCAAACTCTTTGTGTTAAAAAAGACCAGGTATCCACTCAGCTACAATTTATTATGCAAAAAGATATAAAAAGCAAAGAACAGCAGCATAAAGTTGGGTTCCGTGGACAGAAGCTCCACTGCCTGCTGAAGTAACTCCAGTGCAGAGGCAGGTGGGAGCGACACTGAAAGTGTTCCCAAGTGGAGGCTGCCAGCAGCGAGGTCCCTGCCCCTGCCCCGGGCAGCTCTGTGTCTGCTCACCCGCTGCTCGCCTGGCACCAGCTGCTCCCCAAGTCCCCTCCCAGCTGTGCTTTCCATGCCTGCTATCAACACTGTGTTCCATTCAGCCTCCTCTGGCAATGAGTGTCCATAATAACACTTCAAACACTGGATTCTCACTTACTAAATCTAGCATTTTTCCACCTGAAAGTTTGTTATGCTGCAGACTGACCCAAAGAAGTTCTGTACAGACTGACCCCATGCTTAGTTGCCTACTTATGTTACAAAGATTTACCACGAATAAATATGAATTTAAGGACTTTCACCTTCATTTTCCAAAGCATCATTAATATTAGAGTCTGCAATTGCCATTTCACTACATATTTGCATTTACATATTCCTTATTTGTACTTTTGGCATGGAATTTTAAGAAGACCTGACTTGTGCAATCAGATTGTCCATTGATTTGGCAGTTTGCAACTAACTGTGAACTCAAGACCCAATTTAAAAGGGAATAAAAATTACTAGAGATAGTTTGTGAAAATCAGAAAATAGTAGGGAAATGCACAATAGTGACTCCACTTAGGCAGAATCAGGGCATGACACCGGAGCTGGCAGCATCTAAGTGCCCAGATGGCACACGGGTATTAGCTGAGCAATGCTCACACTGTTGCAGGGTAGCAACAACATTGCCACTGTATGGGCTGTTAGATGGGATGAAAAGTCAGACAATGAACACAATTCATGGGGAATTAGATTTCATTATTTCCATTTGCCCAAATAGGAACTCATTTTGTGAATGTTATCAAGCTCATCAGTTATCCTGGTTAATTAAGACTTGCCTGTATACTTGATACCTTATCAGTTCTTGTGCAGAGTAGCTGATGGAAAAAACATTTACTTATCATTCACCAAAATCCCAGAAAGAGATTTATATTACTTGGCTATAATTCTACCAAAATACTTCCATGTACTTTAGAAGCCCAAGCATATCTTGTGTGGTTTTTTTGGCTCAAAAAGAGCAAAACTCAGCTGCCTAAATGGATCTTGGAAACACTCTTGAGTCCATATACATACAATGTGGAGATAAAGTGCTATAGGGTGAATAGGCTGCTATTAATCTGATCTTAAAACAGACATCTTAAATAGGACAGATGAATCTTGTCCTGAAAGTATTTGCTTCTCTCCATTTACTGTGGAGTCTGAGGTAACTTGCTTTAACAGACACCTAGAGTGTAAATACTTAGAGTTAGGTGGAATAAATGTCACCTCTGAAAATCAAATGTAGAATCAGATACTTAATGTACAAATAAATCATGTCAAGGATTCCATGGTGAATTTCTTTGAAAACAAAACAAAACAAAACAAAATGAACCAGGCAAGTCTTATTAAATCCCAGCTGACTTTTTTCCTCTTGAGTAAAACCCAAAGAATAAATCTTTTTCATTTCCAAAATTCCTGTTCTATATCACCACTGCAGAAAAACAGTTGACCTGAACAGTTAGACTAACATGAGAGACAGAATCACTAGTCACTACTTAGAACCAGTGGTCTTCCTTGCTGTCTCCTCTTCCAAACAACTTTTTCTGTAAGGCCCAAATTCAGTAGTTGATGGCACAACATCCCACACTCATCTGTGTACCATACTGCAAAGAAATAGAAATACCCATAGCGCCTGCCATCCCCAGTCCTTGGCATTTCCTGCAACCAAACCTTGTCAGTTTTAACTCCGTTCATTTTGCCCCAACTTAAGAAGATGAATAGTCATCTAGGATAATTTAGCAAGACTTAAAATTATCTTTTAGGAAAAAAAGCAGTGAATCTCCAAAGCGAAACAAATAAGACAACCATTTCTAGAAGGTAGTTACTAACAATATTCTTTACTACTTGTGCAGACTATTTCTAATCCCAAGCCCCTCCAGGAGATGACTCATACATGAAGAAACACTAACACACGGGGAGCCCTTATACCACAGTGCCTAACACATCTGTGAACTCAGCACTGATTCATCATCTGACACACGCCACTGCACACCTCTGAGAGCTGGCCACAGCTCACCCAGAGCAGAAGGTGCTCAGTGTGGGCTGAGCAGCCCATATTGCTGAGCAATTTGAAGCGTGGAGAGCAGGGGACAAAAGGTGAAGGCCAGTGCCCTTCCCTTCCCCACACCCATGTGGCTGCAGGCTGTGGAGAGGCTCACGTCCAGAACTGCAAGCTCAGAACAGAGAACTTCCAGTAGCCACTGTCCTGCTGCAGGCTGTACTTCTCTACTGCTTAATTTATGGAAATCAGCTTCCAGAAGTGACCTACTTGCCTAAGGGAGGCCCTGTCCTGTTATGCTATGCTTATACTTCCATGCCAAAGTCTGGTAATAAAAACTCAGGCAAATCAGTAGTGCAGTTTCTAGGGATATGAAACTTAGGATTTGAGACCAGTGAGTTGCACTAACCATCCAGAAGAAAGTTGTACCAAATCTGGTCCAGAATATCCATAGATTTATAAAACTTTAATTTTGTATAATTTTAGAGATGTTAAAAATATAAAATCTACAAAGAAAACTCTTTAATACAGTGATAGTTATATTTTTGTCTTGTCTTAACATGGCTGAAACTTATCTAGCATTCTTTGCATATCTAGCACTGATGGGAAAATAGGTTTGACTTCAGCTATATAAGTATGGAAAATATCTCAAACACCTAAAACACATCTATTTCAAGAAAAAATAATTTGCTGTATTGTGCAAATTGACTAAGATTTCGGTATTTACATGAGAAAGATCTTGTTCACGAAATGTGCTTTTTTCTCAATAAATAAAAAACGATGCCTTCAAAGACATAAAAAGATTGAAACATTCATATCATCATGTCTGTAATTTTTATCGCAGACATGTCTCCTATTGCATAACAAATGTGTTGGAGAGGTTTGAAAAAGGTCATGCAAACTGTAGGCAATATTTTAAAGACTAAGCACTAAAATAGAGAGAAAGAGGTCAAGAAAACAGAAAGCTATGATCTTAAATAGCAAAAATAACCTACCGAGTAACTTTTTAGGTTATATGAGGAGTGAAAAGTGTAGCATCTATTCAGGCCATGAAATTCACTAATATCATTAAAATATATGACAATCGAGAAACAGCTATAATCCACCTTGACAGAAGTCAGTGTATCAAGCAAATCCTTAATTGTGAGTCCTGTCATTTTCTTAACTGGAACAGTAACTGGGTTTGTTTGAAAGAGTGAAATGAATTCCTCATCTTAAATTATACCAACAGGTAACTGAAAAATCAGAGCAGAAAGATTGCAGAAATGACTGGAAAATAAATGCAGTTGAAGACAAGTTCCTGATGACAAAACTGGTTTAATTGAAAGGAAACAGATCATGCAAAGGAAGTTGTTTGTGAGACCAGGCAGGAAGGGCTGTAAGCTTTTGTTTTAAAAAAGTCAGAATATTCTGAGCTAGGACTTTAATGTCTCTAGAAAGCTCCATGGATATTAGAAAGTGAGGGTGAATTGGGTCATCCTCATGGTAGACAGGGGAGGGAAACGGCAGAGAAAGTGTTGTGGTTCAATTACCTTCAAAGTCATTACAATAATGCATACCAGGGCAGGAACTGCCCCCCAGTTCTGTGCAGGCCCTAACAGGGAAAACTTGGCTATCTGATGGTTGCAGAAGAAACAAGTGCAACAGTCAGAACCAGATAGTGTCTCAGTACCAGTGCAGACTGTTACTCAGGATTATATCTGTATAGGCTCTATTTACAGGTTTTGATGCTTTTGGCAGAGGTAGAGTTAATTTTTTTCAGAGCAACTGCTATGGGGCTGTGTTTTGGATTTGTGCTCTAAACAGAGCTGATAATACAAGGGTGTTTTTGTTATTGCTGAGCACTGCTCACACACAGCCAAGGCCTTTTCTGCTCCTCACCATCCCCTATGCCCCCAGTGAGGAGGGTGTGGGTGCACAAGGAGCCTGGAGGGCACACAGCTGAGATGGTGGATCCCAAATGATCCAAGGGATATCTCACATCATATGGTGTCATGGTATAAGAAAGAAACAGAATGGGAAGAAGAAGAGAAAGGCAGGGGGAAGAAGAAGAAAGGCAGGGACATTCAGAGTGATGCCTGTTGTCTTCACAAGGCAGCGTTTCACGTGATGGAGGCCTTTCTTGGAAATAGCTGAATGAAGTACTGAATGAATTCTTTGCCTTGCTTGTGTGCAGCTTTTGCTTTATCTATTAACCTGTCTTTATCTCCACACATGAGTTTTCTCACCTTCACCCTTTCAATTCTCTCCCTTTGGAGGGGAGTGCTGGCTGTGGTTAAACCATGAGCTCGTGTAAATGAAACAGGCCGGGGCTATCACACAGGCCTTGAGGCCAGCTGTGACTGCACAGCTCTTGTTTGTACCACTGAAACCCTTCATCCCCTCTTCCACTTCCACTAATACGATGCCTGTATCGAAACTGGTTTTTGGGAAAGAGCATTGCCAACCGAAGTCCTTGAAGCACACACAGGGGGTGCTCTGGCACTGAGCTGTGTGGATGGCCACACAAGGAGGGAAATCCAACCACAGCCCACGTTTACTGTGGCAGGGGCAGTAGCAGGCACTGGGCAATATGGCTCACTAGCTGGTGCACCTGGGACTCAGACCAGGTGCAAAAAGAGATCACCTAGGCCTACAATAGGTGAGGCTGGATAATTACAGACATGGAGGAAAGGAAGGTTTGATCGAAGAAAAGTGAAAGGAAAACAATTTTTTATGACTACTTATAGTTCCTCCTGTGACAAAAATCCCAGCAATGACCCACCAAATGCTTGAAGGAACACTGTGCAAGTCTTGTGTTACTTGATGCCTTGTTTGGCCAAGGAATGTACTTGCTCTCTGATTTTTTGGGATGAAGACACTACAGAATCTCCATATTACTAAAGAATTGTTTTCATCTTATAATATTCAATTACCTTACTATAGGATCACATGCTTAACATAAATATAGTGTTCCAGGGAAAATTTATTTTGCTAGGCTTGTTTCTGATCATTCGCAGATAGATAGTTCTCTGTTTATTTAGCAACTACATAATGTGATAAAATAATGGGAAAAATATGAGTTTCAAATTCTGATCTCTGATTTCAAGAAAAATATAACACCTTTCTATTAAGTAAGAAATAAACAGGTACAGTGGGTGCATCTTACATGATGTGGAAAGTGTTATGAGAATGCAAGTAATTCTCTGCATTCTCTGCAGGAAGAAAACAAATTTTTGGCTATATTCAGTGAGAATGTTTTATAAGATGTGACAGGAAAGGAAGTTTTGGATAAAACTTATGAGGGCTTTGGTTTTATTTCTGAAGCATATCTTAATATTGAGTTTTTTTGCTACATCTCACCTCAAAACAAAAAATGATATAAAGGTGATACTGAAAAAAGGCAGGTGGAGTCTTAATTGCAACATGCAGAATAAACAATGTTTGCTTAAAATGATTTGCATTTTCCTGTAACTATACATATTCAAAACATTGGCAATGGATATATAAATCAGATTCAAAGGCTGATGACTTCCTGATTATGTTGCAATTCAAACATTGCCCAGTTAATTATGATGAAAGATATTTCCACAGAATGGTATGTTATTTCAGCATTTGATATTGGGTATTAGTGCCCAATATATTTTCATTGAAGTAAAGCAAAGTCCTGATGGTGGATGAAGTATAAACCTTGTTTTTTAGATAAGATGTCATAAGTATTGTACCTCAAGTGCTTACATAAAAATTCGTGAGCTACCATTTCCATAGCAACAAGCAACATAATTTAGCTAAGAGAGCTGCTTTCCATTCTAGGGACTTCATTGTCATTGCAGTTTACAAAATACAAAAGTCTGTCTTCTGAGACTGGAATACAGTAAACAGACAAAATGCTGGAAATGCAGAGAAAGGCATAGATTTTATTACAGATGCAGAATGATGTTTATTTCTCTTTTCACCTGTATTGCACGGGCTTCTCTACCATTTTCAACTCACCACATACAAATCTAGCTCTCCTTGCTGTGCAGGAGATCCAGTGAAAGGCATCTGAAGCTGACCTGTCTCTCATGTTAGGTCTGATTCTTTCTGGAATGTGCAGAAGGAGCTTCTTCATTGGCCAATTCCTTCTTTCTCTCCTTCCTCCTCTCAGTTACCAAAATAAAATTCACTTTAATGCAGAGATTCAGCACACCATATCTGGGGCACCTGTTAAATCTCATATTGAGCCTACACACAGTTACTAATTTAACACACTGCTGACACACTCCCAAAGTTGTAAGTCTTTTGCTTCCCCAATGGTTCCATGAATCTTGTTATTAATCTGAATCACTCTAAAGTGCTTTTTAAAAACATCTGGCTTCATTCTTTTAAATTAAAAACAGTCTGCAAAAAAATTTAAAATAAGAACTTAAAAAGACAGCAGAAATAATATGCTCACTAAAGGTACTCTGAAATTTCACACTTGAGTAGCTGTGGTCTAAATGGAAAGATCATGGGGAGCACCATCAATATCTACCTACTGGAAGTATAGGATTGCATCCTGCTATCCTTGCCCTGCAAAGAATAACGTCTTGTGCTATTTTCTCAGTGAGGGTGAAAGAATTCCTTTTGAAGGAGAACTCTGATTGATGTCAGCAAGTGAATCACCACCTGTCCATGGGAAATGGATGCTTTTGAAAGCAAGCTATCTTGGACACTGCATTTGATAGACTCTGTAATGAAGTGATGGCTCTGTCTCTGAAGTTCTGAGCTGAGCCCCTGACAAGGACCCTCAGGCACTCACCTCCTCACCTGTAGATTTTCCTTACTACAAAAATATGCAGAAGGTTAAAAAAAGAAGTAGTTTTTTTTTTTTTTAAATTTCACCACTAAGAATTGATTAATTATACATGATATAAGAATGAGGATAATGTATCTGACTTCTAAGTTGTTTTCTCGTTTTGGCAAGTGCACCAAAGACAGAAACTGGCACAGGTAGCTGGAAAAGAAGCTGTAATGCTGGAGCACAATCACTTGTCCTGTGGGTAGGTTACATGATTATTTGTCAAGAGCAATTCAGGGATCAAGAACAAGGTGCAATGTATTCTACTTATGAACTTCAACTAAAGAATATATAAAATGTAAACATGGCAGCTAGCTTCTTTTTCCAGCTACAATGCAATGCATGGTTTCTTACAGCCAAATATCCTAACACAGGGAAATAATCCTCTATTTCTACATCCATCCAAACAACTATGTACAACCGAATATAATTTCATTCATACGAACGAATTACGTATGATCTAGCACTTTGATGAAGGCTTAAACGTTCAGCTGATATAAAAAGAAAAAAGCATTACACCTACCAGAGTAATTAATACAAGGGTATTTTTATCCTGCAGTTGAACATACGCAATAAATGAGCATTATGCTACTGAAATAGTGCATGAGCCTTTATTATCCTGCAGGACAAATTCTGCAATCCCCTCTGACAGACTCATAATCACAGCAATAACCAGCTCTTGACCTGTGAGACAGGTTGAATATCCCTGCCAAATTTACAAGAATAGTAACTTCTCTCTCTGAAAAATTGATTGTTAACCATCAGAACTGTAAAAATTCATCTCCAAATTAATTAACAGTGCCTAGTCTTGCATTAAAAGCAAACACACATACACGAGTCACTGATCTTGATAGATAAGTCTTACACAACACCTCCAAAATTTATGATTACAGGAAATACAGCCATATTTATTCAGAGGTAGAAAACACCAAGGAAAACAGCAGCTCCTATAATCTCTGATCATTATGATCACTTCCTTGGCTGAAATCTGAATAAGGAAACAGTTCTAGAGCTATGTCAAAAATAAAATTTAAATTCTATCAGCAAGTTTACTTTGAAGTAGTAAAGACTGCTTGTGGCATTTTAGCTTTGAGAGTGTCATTTAATATTTTCTTAAGAATGTGTTTATATAGCAGTATGATTTATTATTGTCAAAATCTTGTAACAACAAAGAAATACCTGAGTTGTGATCTATGCAATACATAAAACTTCTGGGCAGAATCAGTTTGCTTATAGAAAATAATCTGAACATATATTCTCCTTAGATAGTTTTTGTAATTCACAGCTGCAACTGCTTATTTCAAGAAAAGGAAATATTTAAAGTTTGAAATAAATATATGTTTTAAATATAAATTTAAAAAGCATTCTGAGGTGATATAATTTTAGGGAAAATGGTATTTGATAAATTAATACCTATAAAAATTAGAATGAAAATAGAAAATATTTTTTAAATTTTTTTTGGTTTTTGCATACAACAAAAAACTAAAATTCATTAAAAAGTACTGCTGGACTACATAATTAGCCACTGAGGATAAAAACAGTCATGAATTATATTCTGTCCTGTGAATTTTATATATTTATATATATATATTAGAAGAACATGTACTAATATCAACTATTTATTTTGTAAAATATTCTAAGTATAACCTTCAGCTGCTACAAGCTGGTCTAAACATGTAGCCAAGGAGTAATATTGGACAGTACATAACAGCAGTATATACAAACCCCATCAATACAGGATATTTAATATTTGTGTATTTGAGAAGTTACCACCTGATGAATTAAAAGCATTTTCTATATGTAGCTGTGAAAACAAGGTACATTTAATCCATGCTATCAAAATGAGGAAATTAAAGACAGCAGGTTTTAAATGAGGAGTCAAGGCTTGCAAGAAGACAAGCTTTGACTGCCAGCATGGTTGTCCTTTTTTCAATTAAAAAATTAAATTATCCTCCTTAAGGATTTGTCTTTGGCTCAAATTCCAATTTGATATATTCCTTCATATGAGTTTTTGTGGACTATTAGTTAAATTAGCCTCTTTTAGGAGACTTTAACATTTCAAATTCTTCCTTTGACCTGTTTCTCTTAACATTATGAAGTGCTGCAATAAGCTCCTGCAGCATCACAGTCTAAAAACAGACCTCAAACTAAGAATAGTTGAATGACAGTTTGGAAAAATTGCTGCCTTAACTGAACATTGAGAATAATTTGACAAACCCAATGTCATAAATACTGTAGCCCTTGCTGCTCTCAAATAATTACAATTTAGATATTTCTAAAAAAACATGATTAATTAAAGAAGATTCAAGCCATGACTTCATGCTTTTGCAAATCAGAGATACACCATGTAGCTTTGCAGGATGTTGTAGAGTCCAAATATTTTTTTAATTTATTTTAGTTCCTTTAAATTCTGTTTGGTGGTAATGAATGAGGTATATAATTACTCTGATTCATCCTGTACCCTTAACATGAAATACCCTGGAGCACTTAAAAACAATAATTAATAAAATATCAAAAAAGAATCAATTAAAAGCGCTTTATTAACCAAATTAACTGAAAATTAATCATTAACTTCACATTAAACAAGATCGAGAATTGTGCACAACTCATTAAGACTTTATATAACTTATGTTATAAAAATGGCTGAAAAATTATTAGTAGTACCTGCAATATCTCTATATCAACAGCTCTTTATACGCTTCTTGTTAAACAAGTATGAATCATAGCTGAGAGCCAAAGAAATGAGACCAAGTAATCCTAAAGAGTAAAATAAATTCATGTGGCAATGCATCAATACCATATGTCTCTGTGAGACTCCTAAGTTCAGGAGTATATAGTTCCTTCACTTCTGAAATTGCCATATTTTCAAGAAAAGTGTATATCTCTTTTATTTTTTGCTTTTTGCATAGATTTAGGTGGAATCTAAACAGGTGAAATTGAGGATATAGAAATAAGCATTTGAATGCAGGAACGAAACATACAACTGTCAAGCTCCTGCATGAATAGGCACTTTCATTTGCCTTCCCATCTCAGTAACTCCATGACTGGGTTGCACTCCGGAGCAAGCAGACACCAGCTGTGCATGCTCCAGCCCAGCATCCCCAGAACACATCTGTATCCTCACCCCAGGAAAGGTTTGCTCAGTGGCATGCAATCCTCATTGCTCAATGACCCAGAAGAGGCAGAGCAACCCAGACTGAAAGCATAAGAGCTATTTTGGACCAGGAGCCTGAAGGAGCTCAGAAACAAAACAAATTTTTTAAAACTGAAATCAATTTGAAGTAATGCTTTAACATCCTCCCTGCCCCCAGCCAAGTACAAATTCCCAGAGCAGTCTTTTAATGATGGTACATAATGGTTGTTTTTTACCTGTAGCTTTATCTGGAAAACTGGTTTGAAATTTTGAACATCAGGGCTATGCACAGTTACATCCCAACTAAGACTCTAAAGGCAAGATAGGATACACACAAACTTTTTTATCACATTTTTTACTTGAGACAAAAAAGTCAAGGGGCAAACACAGAAGTGTAAGAAATCAACAAAATTTAAAAAGTTAAGAATTTTGATAAAATCTGTACTAGATGAATACAATAAATGCAAGATAACTTATTTTTAGTTTGTGATTCTGTCCATTCAATTTTACAGAAGCTCAAAAGAAGCTGAACTGTGAGTGACCTTTTTAGTTTTGTTTTGCTTACTAGCTCATCATACTCCACCTTCTTAAGGTTTGATGACTTTCGTTTTATATTTGGGTTACTTTTTTTTTTTACCTTTTTTTTTACTCAAGCTTGTCTTCAGCCTAAGCTGACAGATCTTACTTTTTTTGAACATTAAAAATAATGTTACTGAAATTCAGTAGAAAGATTAAAAAAATCCCTCCAAGACTTAACAGATTCAATTCAGTAGGAAAGCATTTCCCCAGATAAAATCAAGATGATAGTTAGTCAAAACCAGCTGCAAAATAGTATTTTCTTCAAAGTTGTTCTTTAAAAATCTGTCAGCTCTAATCAGATAACACTGAACTTTGATATTCTGTTGTTGATACTCTTGAACTAAATTCCACTCAGTGTTATTTGTCCTAAGCCATCCAATCTTCATTTTCTACCCAACCTTGCACATACTTTAGGCAAAGGCAGAGAAAAAGGATAAAGATGAGACTTTCTGTGCTTCTGACACAAATGCTACAGCACCTGCAATTAATACGGCTGAGCAGACACTCGCAGATAAACTTTTATTTTAACCACAATACCCAGTACTGGTATACTGAATGAAATGTCCATTTAAATTTTTGACCTAGTAGATCTGTGATTAGGAAAGTGCACAGTTCAACAGGCCATTACCTAATTCATGAAATGATGGTCATTATATGGACAAAGTGTTATTTCTTCTGGAAAATGAGCAGGTCACTGACCACTACCTTGACCAGATACACCCAGGAATTAGAATGGATATTTTGAGTTCATATTTGAATAGCATTTAAGACACTCTTTCTCTAAACACTTCCCACAGGACTGCACATGCCAAGTTCCTACCATAGCTTGTTATTATTCAAAGACCTGAGAACGCTCATTCCACTTAACGCTATCTCAGTTTTACTGGCAGTGCTGAAGACAACAGTCTGCTCCCTAGATTATTAATGGACTTTCAGAAATTATAAAAAAAATTGAAGTTGCAATCTAGCATCACGTTGCCAACAGTGAAGTCTTTGAAGAAAATAATTTCTTTGTCCCTGAGGTATTACAGAAATCATCCAGCCTGTTTAGATGAATTGCAACAAAACAGCATTCATCATTAACACAATGCAAAACAAAGTCTGTGGATTTTACTGACCAGTTGGGTACTTTGGGCTGGTACCAGGGAACAGAGAAAACACTACACGCTGAAGCTGAATTAAAAGAAATGCACCTTCTGCAGAGATGCAGAAGGTGCATTTGAATTACCTTCTGTAGATTCCTAGCTCAGGTGGCACCTAACTAATTTTTATGTGATCCAGAACAGGAATTCATAGATGGGCTTCACTGCCCATGGAAATCAAAGCAGACAGCTGCTATTAACTCTCTTCACCATGGAGCTCCTCTGTGTTAAAGGTACATTCCTAATCTTCTAAGTGAGCTAATTAGTTAATTATCATTTATTGTAGGGATGCAGTCTGAGGAATGCTTTTAAATGGGACTTGAAAGTCTCATCCCTTTTTCTCATCCCACTCCTTAGAGAGACCTCCTGGCTAATTCTCATTCTTTGGACTAATGATCACCCAAAACTCAGTGCCCACCCAGATTTAAACCACTAGATTTCATAGGCTGCCTTAAGAGAATTCCTTTCCACCTCAAATCTCATGTTGGCCACATCAAGCCAGGGGAAAAAAATGCTCATTCCTCAACTCAAATGTCAGTTACCTTTTAGGATTACCACTTAGTTTGTTTGGCATAGACAATCACTGTAACCTGAACTGTGGCTAAAT
Source organism: Passer montanus (assembly GCF_014805655.1). Taxonomy (NCBI): domain Eukaryota; kingdom Metazoa; phylum Chordata; class Aves; order Passeriformes; family Passeridae; genus Passer; species Passer montanus. The sequence continues at coordinate 2,506,738 of NW_024368152.1, forward strand.
CCTTAAAAAGGGAGAATTAGAAAGGAAGTGTTATGTACAAATAAAAAAGTAATTTACTTCTATATACAGCATTTACAAAATTCTACATTAATATATTCTCATAGTTTTTGAAAATCAAGGTTTCCTAGGACAGCTGTCAGAAAACCAGTCTTACAGTGTGAGCCTTAAAGAGTACAATGAATCAAATTTACCAGAACAAAAGTTGAAAAATATCTTGACTACTGTGTGAAAATTTTTAGTAGTCATAGGGGTGATAAAATTGTGATAGTCTATGAAAGAGGCCAGGTTTGCAGATCAAGGCAATAAGTTCATCAGGCCAGGTGACACAGCTTCTCTGCATGGAGACCTTTCAACAGGTCACTGCAGTTTGTCACAGACACTTGTTCAGAAAACATATCTGAAAAAGGGGCAATTTTCAGTGTTGCTGTCAAAGGCATAGCAAAAGGAAGACTGGCAGCTGAAATTAGACAAATTCAACCTTTCCACAACATTTCCTAGCACTAAGGGTAATTAAATATTGGAATGGCTTACCAGGGGAGCTGGTGGACTCGCCATTGCTTGGAGCTTTAGGACGAGATTAGATATCATTGTAAAAGAGATGCTTTAATCCAGCTTCTGGAAGTTCTCAACATGCCCATAACACTTGCAGCTCTGCATTGAGACAATGACTATAATCAAATCTCGTACTTTAGGGTTTCAGCTGATCAACTGCAAGGTTTATAAAGAATTTTTTTCCCTTCACATAAAAACCAGACAGATACTTTGGTGTATTTTATATTCTGATCTGTCTCTGAAGTAGCAGAGATTGCAGAAATCTACAGAAAACACGAAGGGGCCAGTGGTGATAGGGAAAGTACTCCCTCTTATCCTGAAATTCACAAAGCAGTCGTGTCTAAATGGGACCTCACATGAATTTAAAGTCATCTAGATGCATGCAAACCCCTCCTGGCCTGGAACCTATGTGATTAGGTCAGTGCAGAGGCAGGTTTGGTCTGTCTGCCCTGCTAAGGATCTGACCCATTCAGCACCCATTCAGCATTTCACTGACACTGCTACATGACTTAAGGAGTCATTTCATGCTCTGCTCCTGCAGAGCCCAGGCCAAGGGTCAAGTGAAAATCTATTGGATCACCATACCCTTAGAGGTCTTGTAATGAATCCTGCAGATTAGCTCAAAGGGTGTGCTATTTTCCAAGGTGAGATAAATAGAAATCTGAAATGAATTTGGTTCATGTTTGCTCAGTGTGAGATACAAATCACCTGTTAACACACATATCTCATCTAATTAGCTAATTGCTATTAAAGATGCATAAGTAATATGCAGATCCCTTCTATCTGCTGAAAATTAACACACTTTAGCCTAACTAGAGTAATCATGTTAACACATAGGTATCAGGATTTACTTTTCTGTGTTTTCCAGCATATATATATATAAGAATCCCTTTTGGTTTTTAATTTAACTACACCTGTAACTATACATTCAGCACTATTCTATCAGAATACTATAATGACTTGATTATTAAATGTAAATAAAGCTGAAGGCAAGAAAGAACATTCTGCTACTTTTACCCTTCTATGTGAAAAGAGTATGTCTTAACTCTGTCAAATAAAACATTAAATGAGAGATGGATCTTCTAGTGATTTCTGTGAGCAGCACAGTATCATGTTGATATTGTGACTCTACAAATAAATATCTATTTAAGTGAAGTCCACACCAGGATTTTATGCTTGTTGCCTGCCTATACTATTCTCCTACATCCCTTTGACAGTTTGTTAGATTCTAAGATATTTCTGTCTGTGCTAAATAACGGGCCATTTGATGGATTTGTGCACAGCTATACCTGGAATGTAATGCAGGCATGTAAATCACCTGCTGTGCAATTCAGGACATTTTCCATGCAGAATAAGGATGATTTATCTTTGCCATAATTCTGAAGCATATGTATCATATGTATCATAAGGCTCTGTTGTCAGTATTGCTCATTATGATTATGTTGTCATATTACAAAGTAGGAATGGGACACACCATGACAGCACCATCTAGTAACATAAAATATTCATGCAAAAACAAAAGCAGACTCAACCTTTAAAAAGTAGGAAAAAAAAAAGAAAAAAAAGATACACTGATCCTACTTGTCTCAATGTCTATTTTGGTGACACATGCATATATTTGACAGCACCTATGAGGATCAAATTTACAAGATGGCCCTATTAAGCAGTATATTATTCCATGGGTATCCTTACTCAAACCAAACCAAAATACTCAGAATAAGGGTTTTGTCATCTGGGATGAAAATTCCAAAATCTGCATTTACAGTCTTCTGACTACTCAAACAAACTTCACTTGTAGTGCTGCTGTATTTAAGTACAAATAACTGTGACAGAATCTGTACTGAGATCTGCTCCACACTGCACACAAATTTCATTATAATGAACTTCTAAAAGTTTTTGTTCTGTTGGTCTTTTTTGATCTGTATCTTACAGCATACCTAATGCCTACAGTGCAGAAATGCTTGGAAAACCTCAAATGAATCTACTGTCCCATAACTTTTTATGAATTATCTTTAGGGAAAAACAGAAGGAGGAATATTATGCTATGCACTAGACACTTTAGAAGCCAATGACATAATAAATAGTAATATCATTGTAATGATAACTATCATCCCAAATTTTGACTAAATCTCTCAGTTATACAAATATTATGCCTTCGTTTTCACAGCCTGTTCAACTGAAGGATTATTCAAGAAGATTTTGAGTACAGAAAGAGTCCACATATTTGCAGCAGAATTTTACATTATTTCAGAAACTGCTTATTTATATTCCTTCTGTGCCAAAATCTCTGTACAAGAAACACAGTTCACATGATCATTTAGCATCAAATTCTCTGCTCTTGCATTTCTGCTAAAAAATTCCCAATGCAAAATGTTTGAATTGTAAAGTACAGTTGCGAAATTCTAAAATTTTTAATTGAATGTACTATTTTAAATTTATGTTCAACACAGCAGAAAACAATGTGCATATACAGTAGAATCCTAGGATTAATGTAATTGTGTTATCATTCTTTCTCGATTCACTACTGAAAATGTTCTTACTATTCAAAACCTCTTTCCTACACACTTCTAGTAATAAAACTGGAAACTAAGTCTTGTATTTCTTGAATCTTTGCTTTCCTTAAATACCGACTAGTGGTGGGTTTTTTTTTTGTCTGTTTTGTATTGTTTTGTTTTGTTTTTGGTTTTTTTTGCCTGCCTTACGGAATCACAGGCAAGTTTGAATAATTTAAAATCTTTTAATTATTTTTTTTTTTTTCTGTTTTGTATTGTTTTGTTTTTGTTTTTGTTTTTGTTTTTTTTTGCCTGCCTTACAGAATTACAGGCAAGTTTGAATAATTTAAAATATTTTAATTATGACTTGTTTTAGAATAATTCTTACCTCCCCTTGGATTGTTTACATTAATGATATAATAGTTAAAATTTAATGCAAATTTTCATTTAATTCTATTTTTTAAACTAGTGCATGTAATAGCTACCTTTTCTTCATTTATCTGAAATCTAAAAAACCCCAACAAATAGTACAATTTTGACATATAACAAAATGCTGTCAGATGCACACCAAATAAATTTTACAACACCCCTTTCCCCCCACCCTCCAAGAAAACTGAATAAACTGAGTATAAAACAAACAACAATCTAATCTAACTGTCCACGTTACCTGGAAATGCATGCCCTGTTAGAGAATCCAAATCTGAAATTAAAACAGTGAAAAAATAATCTTTAACACTGATTTAATATTAAAAAGCACAGAAAATCAAAAGCAAAACTGGCACCAAATATCACATCATCATCAATATAAAATTTTAATCATATATAAAGAAAAGCAAACCCAGAAAACGTAGTATTACATTATGAAGGTTTTCTTCTCCATAGTTTTGTAAAGATGTAAAATATTATCTAAAGATTAAAGCTTTGAACACTATGAGAAGTTAATTTATGTTACTGTTTATGACAGACATACCAAAATTATATAGGAATTTTACAGTACTTTGCAAATGAACCTCTGATTTCAGAAACACATATCTTGAGTATAAACTTTTGTTCTACCTTTGTACATAAGAACAAACTAGGAAAGTGCATTATGCTTTTTAAAAGATTTTCTTTTTTGATCGCAACAAATGAGAGACCTAATTTTTTTATGCTACTGTCCACACTTTTTTTTTTTTACTTTTTTTCTCTTTTCCCAATCTATGTGTTTTAAAAAAGAGAAAAGAGCTGGAATTGCTCCAGCTGACACCATAAAGCATAAATGAGGGCTTTGCTGGTGACTCCCATCTGAAAAACAGCAGGAAGGCACATCAGTGATGCTGGAAACATCAGAATGGGCCCTTCTAAATGTGCACTGAGACCAGAACTCAGAATTCCATCTTTGAAGTGCTTTGCACCTGTGGAAATTCCATGCTCTTAACAAAGATTTATTTGGTAACCTTGAGGAGTTACACTACAGCCAGAAGGGTGGTGGAGGCTGACAGAGTGAAGTCAACACCAGCTGGGATTGCACTGCACTGCCACAGTGAAAGGCTCACTCTCAGACACACATGGCCAAGGAAACCCTTCCTAGACAGTGCTCTGCATATCATGTCAGTGATGGGAACCCATTTGGACAGCAAGCCCTGTTGCTAGGAGCAGTCCCCCAGGTCCCAGTGAGCTCACCAAGAAATGTGAGAGCTTCAGACTCTTCTTCCCCCCTTCGTATGACAAGTGGGATCACAGAAGGGTGCAGTGGCTACACTCTCTTGGAAAAACACAACAGACAGATTGTGGTTGACCAACCCACCCTACTATATGTTTACAGATGAGCTTTCTTGTAGTTTCTAGGAATTGATTGCATTTACTAGCAGTGCCTGGAAAAAAAATCTTTTAGTACTGTTTATAAACTACTTCATCTTAAAAAAAAAATAAATTGTTTTCTTATTGCAACAGTCAACGGATACAAGATTCTAAGTTAATGGTTTAGGCTACAGAAATTCTGAACTTTTTGTAATGCAGTAACTAATTCTAAAAGTCATTGGGAAAATATTTACCAATTATCTTCTGGAACTACAGAAGGAGCTCTTTAGACAGGAGGAAAATTGTGCTTGGCTCTAATAACTTTTAACAGTTTAATGGAGGCATTTCCTGAAGACTGAACATGCTTAGTTTTGTAAGTGAACACGGGAGAAAAACAACCTAAAATGTGATAAATGCACTAGAGAGAATTTCTTTCTGAAATCCAAATTGCTGAAGACAATGAATTAACTAACAATTCTAGTATGTGGTGTCTCAAGATTTATCACAAACTACAGAGAAAAAAAAAATCATCCTTAGGATTTTTTTTCTTTGAGTCTGAGAAAGAGAAGAATGTTGTTTCCCCCTAGGAGTCCATAAAAACCACACCAAAACCAGATTATGCATAGATGGAGCATCTATCTAGGCAGTGACTGCTTCCTGAAAGCACAGAGAAGCATGCAGCTACCTTGCAAATCAGAATCACCCAGAAAATATCTAATACTTGAATTGTCCAAAAGCTGTCACTGTGCACATCCTGTGGCACATCCTGGCACAGCAATAAGGTGTTTGAAAACATCTGTTCTATATCATTAATAAAAATATCCTGATGCAAAACCTGATGATCCAAGAAAAAAAAAAAAGCAGAAAAGGAAAAATTTCTCTCCTTCCTATAGCAGTGAAAAAATATCTACTCAGAACCTGGGATTTTAAAAAATACAAATAAACAAACAAAAAAACTGACCAACCAACCAACAAACCCAAACTAAAACAAGAACCTCAAACTGAAACAAAAAGCCTGCAACCAAACCAGAAAAGTGGGACTTCTATCTGAGAAGTTTATGTACATATTGTAACTTGCAGCAGAAATCACTATTAAAATGCTACTCTGAAAGAAATGCAGATAATTTAATGTAAATTAATTAGGCTCTTGTCCCAGCATAAAACAGCACTACTGTGTAATACTTTGTGTTAAGCTGATGATATAAATCGTGGATGTGTTTCTTTTCTTACAGGTCAGCATACACTAACTAAAACAAGGTAGTTTTTCACCCAAGCGTGTGTCCTGTGTGAACTGTTAAAGAAAATCAGACCTACTTTGCTATCTGAAACCAGAAGATTTTATGGTATATTGAACCCACAAATCATGATCCACATGCCCCAATTCCATCATTACATTTCACAAAGAATGATATCGGCTGACACTGCATAGGCAGGCAAGGTAAAGTTTCCCATATAAAGATAAATACCATGTGCAACATTTCCCTGCTAGAGTTCAATACATGAAATCACTGCAGTTATAATGGAATGAAACCTTTGCTGAAACAACTGGAATATTTAGTCTCTGCCATAAGATTTCTTCTACTCTTCTATGGACTCCAAGGGCAGCAGAAAAATCATAATTTCCTGCTATCGTTAAGAGCATTTTTCAGTTTCCTTGACTGATTTTCAATTAAATAAGGCTGAACGGGTGAAATCCAATATTCCTTCATTCAATTTATTTAATGAATTGTCCAGATTTGTTGCTATTCACTTTTATTTTCCTACACAAGGCTTCCTAACCAGCAGGAATCTGAGATGAAAGTGGAGTCCACAAAAGTGACACACACTTTCATCCCCTTTTTAAGGCAACATAACTAACATGTCATTATTAGCAGTTATCAAGGAATTACACTCTTGAAATCCAGACCTAATTCATACTATCAGTCATTTATTTAGGTAATAAAACTGGTAATCTGACAATAAAGCTGACTTTGAGTTATAAGCATGATTTTTTAACAAGGGAATGAGTGTGCACTTTTTAGCAAGCAGTATATCTGGTACACCACATTTTATTAGCTCAGTGCGAAACAGATGTTGGAGACGGTACAAGATTTTCATGCCAATACACTAATTGTTTCTTCCTAGAGTTGATTAGCAAAGATGTAGTTCTCTCTGTATCTTGCCTCCCAGGCCCATTCTTCCTGTTGTACAGTGTTCACTGCACAATGCAGGGCTCAGCTTTTGACTTCCCCTCTCATGGCACTCCTCGTGCTGTGCTTACAGTCAGATATCAAAGCACTGTGTGGCTGCCACTGACATGCACTGGCAGAATGCCAACACAAAATGAGTGGAAGGGATGACTTTTACAGAGCACAAGAAAACACATTTAAGGTGCAGAGCACATTAAATTCATTTACCATTAAAGGTTCTCCATGGCATTGGCAGCAAGATGATGTAATACCAAACTATCTCTGGGAGCTGATACCTGCTTAGAAAGGTTAGGAGGAGCTAATGAATGCTAAATCATGCTCTCTTGAAAAGACAAGATTTTGCCCTCCTTCTAAGTGTTTTAACAGTGATTGTCAACAAGAAAAAAGTGTAGCTTTGCTAAATCTTCAGTTAGACTCAATCTTATTTTATTATAAGCCCCTAACTGGGCAGCAGAACTCAGGAACCCTTGCAGATATACACAACACCTGTACCATAAATTCTACAAAGCTCGAGTCTTCTTTAAACAAGATGAGTTGAGTGAAGTCCAGCTGCTCATAATATTTGCAGTACAAAGGGCTGGTTGCAAAGAAGAGAATGAACAGTGACATAGAGCTGCAGTGGCTGAAGATGAAAGATGATTTTCATTTACTAGAAGTTACAGCTGTAGTTTTGACAATCAGGTCAGTGATAACTATTGGCGTGTAACTCAGGAATGGATTGGGATCGTGAGTTTTGCTGCACCAAGGTTTGAGGGTTAATTTGCATTAGCCTCTAGAGGAGGGAGAGTTTCCTTCAGCTCCAAAAATTATGTAAATTATTCACTGAAAAAAAGCTTTTTTAGTAGAAGCAACTCTTGCACAGTTCTGTTGCCTCCACTTGGGTCGCCTCTATTTATTACCTGTCACTATGATCCTAACCTACTGCAATAAATCTGTTTTCAGAGTCTCTTATTTTCCTTTCCTATTAGTACAGGTATTTGCATTCATTGGCCACCAAATATTTAAACAGCACAATTACAATTTTAATGGAAATGTAAACCTTTCTTGTGAGAATTTCCCTGACAAGAAAAAAACAACAGCAACAACAACAAAAAAAAGAGTTAGCATAAAGGTTGCACTCAAGAATTCAGAACAATACAATCATCAGTGACCATCTCACAAACCTACTGCTCACTTGTGCTGGCATTTGGAATTAATTTTTATTTTTGGAGATAGTTAAAAAAATGCAGCTGAACAGTTAGTTTGAAGAATTATCAATATGACATTTGAAAACCTATTTATTGCTCTGATGCCATTTGTTAGTATTAATTTTTTAATTAAAATTACATCATATTGAGACAGGTACATTACATTTATGCTGCTAACCAGGGTTTCATTTAACTGCATTCTTTCCTGTGATACCATTAATATTCAAACTTACTTTTCTTCAGTAGAGGTGTTTTGTTGTGAGATATGTGTCTGAGCTTCCATTAGCTCCAATGAAGAAGTAGTTGAAATTGAGTCAATTAATTGCATTGAAAAGTAGAAATTAGAGGAATAGTTAGAACAGCTCTTTCCACTGACAAGATCTCTAATGACTACGGTGTGAGCTTAGACAGCTATATATATATACATAACCTGTTGTGTAGGCAATTGGAGATTAATCTCACCACCAGAATCTTTAAAGAAAGTAATCTACATATACAGGTGTGAATCTGAGAATAAAATGTGAATGATTTAGACATGGAAAAAATGCTGGTTTACAACTGGCAAATTTGATGGCTTCTGATGTCTAAAATAGTTCATTAAAATCAGTCCTGGACAAAAATAAACTTAGTCCTGTCAGCCTCTAGTGCAAAAATTCACTGATCATTTTTCCCCTCTTTTAAAATCATATTATAATTATACAGGTTGATACTTGCCACTTCATATTTTGCTTTCTGATTTATGTTATTCCAAGAAGAACTTGAACAATGGCTACAAACTGAAACATAAAAGGATCCATCTGAACACCAGGAAAGACTTTTTTTTCAGTCATGAGGGTGACTAAGCATTGGCACAGGCTGTCCAGGGAGATTATGAGCCACATACAGCTGTAGTGTTGACAGAATAGGAAAAAGTGTGAATTATTCCTGATGAGACAACTGAATTGAGTGAGACAGATCACCAAAAAAAAAAAAAAATTGATTAAGGGAGTTTTATTAATAAGTTTGGTTTCTGTAAAAGAAAACTTCTATTATTAATAACAGGTAATCATTCACGTTGGCCATTGAAGTCTTTGCACACACAGCTCACCTTGTACTTGCACATTCACAGTTTTCCACAGTGCATGACTGGGAGGCCAGCACAAGCTGTGTGCGCAGAGACACGGGATCATAACAGCACATTGGGGCTCCCAGGTGGTTGCCCAGGAAGTCCCTGAAAGGGTCCTTCATCTCATGAAATGTACCCTGCAGCCTGGCCATGTGTGGCAGCAGCACCTACCCTGGCCAACTAAACTGGATCATGATTTGCTTCTCTTCTTCCAAAACATGTTTTCCTCATTCCTTTACTCTGTCTCACTTTAAAAAACTGAAGAAAAACAACCACTAACAAAAAATAAGAACTCCAGAAACAGTTTCTTCACATTTTGAAAGCCATCATTAATCCGTTTTCTTCTGCTGCTGATCTCAAGCAATTGGTCTGCTTCATGCTTCATAGTATAATCATGGCCTCAGGACTGGTTTATCCAAATTCAATGCAGGATTTTAAAGAGCATCTTAAAATATATTGTAGAACCTACAGCTGCACACAGACATCTCACAATCAGAACATTAATGCTTTCCAAAGTAACTCTCCTCAGGAAACTAAAAGTACATTTTGGATGAAATCCCAGCCCTGGTTTCCTGCAGTGATAGATGCTGTACTGACAGCAGCAGCAGCACCCACCCTGCTTGAGTGCAGAGACTTTATTGAGACAGCCTTCCCCAGCTCTTTGAGAGCAGTCATGGAGAACACCTATCATCTGAGGTGGGTTTACTGTAATTTGGACCCTGCGGAGTTCATCACAGCTTTATTGCCTCATATGGAGCCAGGATTTCCCAGTGGATTACCACAGGCATGCCATCCTCACCACATGTAAGAATCCAAAGACTTTCAGGAAGGCACACAGTATCATCTACAGGTACACTGTTATGTAGATATGTGCATTTTTGTAAAACAAGCATACAATGAAAAGATTTTTCAGAAAAGTCAACACAAGCATTATTCATTCTTTCCCAGTGACTTCCACTTGTGTATCTGTCTTAGCCATGGAAAAGATGAGAGCACCTATTTTACCTAATGCACTTTAGTGTCTTAGCATAGACACAAACCCTTTTAGGATCAAAAGCACTTTTAAAATTGCATATGCCTGACTACTTAATAACCAACACCTTAAAAACATAGAATCATTTAAGTTGAAAAAGACCCTGTATACCATCAAGTTCAACCATTAATCCAGCACTGCTAAGTACACCACTAAATCATGTCCCTAAATGCCACACACCTATGATCTACATATCTTTTACTAGGGATGGTGATTCCACCACTTTCCTGGGCAGCATGTCCAAATGCTTGACATCTCTTCCAGTGAAGAAAGTTTTCCTAATATCCAATACAAACCTGTTTGCTCATGCCCTATCACTTCTTCCTTGGAAGATGAGACCAGCTTCCCCTCACTACCAGCTCCTTTCAGGGCCTTGTAGAGAATAACAAGGTTCTCTCTGAGTCTCTGTTTCCCCAGGGTAAAAAATCCCAGCTCTCTCAGCTGCTCCTCATCAGACTTCTGCTCCAGGCCCTTCACCAGCTCTATTGCCCTTCTCTGGACGTTCTGCAGCCCCTCAATGTCTTACTTCTAGTGATGAGCCCAGAACTAGACAGAGCACTCAAGGTGTGGCCACACCAGTGCTGAGTACAATGCCTTGATCCTGCTGGCCACACTATTGTTGATTTTAGGCTGGGATGCCAGGGCTGCCTTGGCCAGCTGGTCTCACTGCTGGCTCATGTTCAGCTGTTGTCAGCCAGCACCCCCAGCTCCCTTTCCCTGGGCACCTTTCCAGACACTCTGCCCCCCCGTTGAACTGCAGGGTGTTGTTGTGGCCCAAGGACAGGACCTGGAAGTTGGTCTTGTTGAATCTCACACGATGGGCCTCAGACTACGCATCCAGCCTGTGTGCATCCCTCTGCAAAGCCTTCCTACCCTCCAGCAGATCAACACTCCCACCCAGCTTGGTGTGATCTGTAAACTTTGTGAGGGTGTGTGTACTCAATCTCCTCGCACAAGTCACTGATAAAGGCACCAAACAGGACTGGTCCCAGTACTGAGCCCTGAGGAACGCCACTCAGGACCAGCTGCCAGATGGATGTTATTCCATTCACCACAACTCTTTAGGCTGGTTATCCAGACAGATTTTTACCCAGTGAACAGTGCATAGTCCAAGTCACAGGCTCCATTTTCTCCAAGGGAATGCTGTGGGAATGGTATCAAAGGTTTTCTATTTGTCCAGGTAGACAATATCCATGAAGAGATCAAGTTGGTCAAGCAGGACCTGCCTTTCATAAACTTACGCTGGATGGGCCCTCGTTGTCCTAGCCTCACATTTGCTACTTTTCAGTGATCTAAGACCTCTCTGCTCAGCCAAGGCTGCTGATAATTGATGGACCGGCTTGGTGAGCACTTCCAACAGCTCCCTCAGTACCCTTGGATGAATCCCATGCAGCCCCACAGACATGAGAGTGTGTAAGTTATGTAGCAGCTCACCAACCTTTCCCCTTAGATCATAGGGATTTCATACCATTCTCTCTACCTGTATTCCAGCTCCAGAGCCTGGAACCTGGAGAACAATTGGTCTTACTGTTCAAGACTGAGGTAAAGAAGGCACAAAGTACCTCAACCTTTTCCTCATCCTTTGTCACAGCATTCCATAAGGGGTGGAGATTCTCCTTAACCCCCCTTTTGTTGCTGATGTATTTATAGAAATATTTTTATTGCCTTTTACATCAGTAGTCAGACTAACTTCCAATTGGGCTTTGGCCCCTCTAATTTCCTCCCTCCTTAACCTGATGACATCCTTATAGTACTCCTGAGTTTTTCTGCCCCTTCTTCCAAAGGTCATAAATTTTCCAGTTTTTCCTGAGTTCCAGGAAAGGTTCTCTGTTCATTCAGGGCAGTCTTCTTCCCCATCAGCCCATCCTTCAACACATGGGGACAGCCTGACACCTAAAACTTTCTAGGTAGTTGTATTCCTAACTCATTTTTTTAAGGACACTTGTAAATTTATTCCAGTCCAGCCAGAACTATAGCCTGGACATATCTAGGATCTGTGGAGCTGTGATTAGTAAAGTACTGTTCTTGAACTAATAACCTAAAGCACTAAGTTTGGGCCAGAGCTGATTTCTGCTCTCAAACAGCAGGTGTAACTCTTTCCTATTTTTCTGACTAATACCACAGAGAAAAAACACAGTTCCCAGATTCAGGGAATGGCTAGCAGAGGCAGTCATAGGCTATTTATACTCACTCAAAATCTAAAAATCATTTGTACATAGAATTTCCATATTCCATCCAGCAAATAGATGGTAGAAATTTGAGAGTCTCCTTGTATCTGATCTATATATTCAGTCACATTATCTTTGCATATAAAGTGTTAAAACTTCAATTTATCAGACATTGTCATGGACAATTTGTTTTCCATCACTCAAGAAGTAAAGACATAACACACATCATGATATGGTGATATCATGACTCTCAGAAATATCAAGCTATCAAATTTTTAAGACAAGAAAATGATAAAATTAAAAATATGCTAAATAAAATTCAAATGGTATATGCTATATTAAGATATTTGTGAAACAGTCTGACAAAACTCTGAATGTACGCTCTGGGCAAATGAGGAGTCTCAAACAGAGGTAATATATCTGCTCAGTTTTACTGCTATTCCTTTCTAAATCTGTTTTCTTCGTGAGAAAGGCAAGAAATCCTGTGAAATTCAACTGTTTCACTTTATGCCACTAATCATGTCAAATACTATGACACGTCTTTCAGAAGCTGCTTCTTCATGTCAAATTCCTTCAGTTTATCTCATTCTTTTACTTCTGGAAATGCATCTTCTTTCCTACTTTCCCTGATTTTTAGTGACTGTTTTTTCCTTGAAAATTATGGAAATATAAGCTGTTGAATCAGAAGGCTTTTCTAAACAAAAGATTAATTTCTCTCATTTTCAATACAGCATCAGCTTCTCTTCTTCTAAATCGTGTGAGATTGCTTTCACATTTATGTTCAGCTGGATCTGGTCTTTCATATATCATTCATTATGTTCTGCTAACCAAGAGACAGTACTTTTTCATATTTGTTCTCTTGTCCTTTTTTTCCTTTTATCAGATAAAACAAAGCAATCTTTCAAGCCTTTGATGCCCTGTCTGGTTTCAGAAAGAGTAAATAACTATGTTTATACATTGACATATAAAGTACCAAGTTGAGCTTTATATGACAAAGCTGATTCAGTGGTTTACTAAATATTAGGACAATTCCAGTTGTACTAAACCAGATGAGTATTCTAAGGACTGTAGCTATGCAAAAGCTAAGGAGGAGGGGAAAAAATACCAACAAAAAAAAGCAGCTTCTACTTAAGTAGATGTTGCTTGGTCCAAACCAGCAACTGCATGCCACGCACCACTTGCTCATAGCCCTCACCCTGGTGGGTGGAGAATCAGAAGAAGGTAAAACCTGTAGACTGAGATAAGATCAATTCAATGACTGAAAAAAAGGAAGGGAGAGGAATAAAATCCCAGAAAGACAAGTGATGTAATATGCAGTTGCACCTGCTACCCAATGCAGTGATTGGTCCTGCCCATCTCCCTGGTTTATACACTGAGAATGACATTGTGTGGTCTGGAATATCCCTTTGGCCAGTTTGGGTCACCTACCCTGGCCATGCTCCCTCACAGCTTTTTGTGTACTTGTTCACTGGCAGAATATGGGAAACTGAAAACTTCTTGATTTAGATAAACACTATTAGCAACAACTAAAAATCAGAGTGTTATCAATATAATTCTCAAACTAAATGCAAAACACCGCACCGTACCAACTAAAAAGTAGAAAATCAACTCTGTCCTGGTTGAAACCAGGGTAGTATCCACCTTTATTCCATAGGTAAGAATTGCATTGAATTCAGAAGGAAAAGACCGTGGAACAGGAGAAGGGATTTTATGGGGGGAAGTTTGTGATAATGTAATTAAACTCTCTATGCACAAGGGAATGAAGTAAAAGCTGAATTGGCTCTTGCCCACAGGCATTTCCAGATTTGATTGCTTCACTTGGCTAGTTTAGCATTCTTTCAACATAGTTTTGTGCTTTCAACATTGTTCATGTGGGATATAACCAAAGGAGAAAAGTTAGTTCATGTTATAGCTCACTGGAGTCAGTGGAATTTCCCAGTACAGAATAGGGTTCACCACCAAAAGTATTTGATTTTTTTAGATTTTAAATGTATGACTATTAGATGAGATAACAACTATTTATTGATAGCCTAAATCCTAGGTATGATTCTTCTGAAGGCTATTGTAAAATACATGAATGTACACTTAAAACAGAGTGAACAAGTCAATTTCCATCTCTAAATCCAGGATACATATCTGAGCTGCAAGTTAATTCTGGACTCTGGCATGCAAATAGGCAAGCAGCCAAATTATTCCTGGTCTCTTTCACTTTGACTAAGTTTGGCTTTGAATAACTTTTCTAAAGAAACTGCTTTGTCCTCTGGAAATAACTCTGTTTTGAAAAATCAGCATTTTCAAATGGAAGAAAAAAATTATCAGAAATTTTTAAAATAACTGTATTTGAAGCCAAGTCTAGTCTGTGTGTGAAATTTCTCAATGACAAAGACCTCCTTTAAAATCTTAGCATTTCAACATATTATGTGTTCTGGAGTTTACTTTAACAAAATTATAACAATAAGAAGGTTGCATTAATTTACTTTTTTTTTAAACCATTTTTTGATACAGAATTAGATCTGCCTCCAAAATTAACTGGCTGAACTTTGTAGAAACATTGTTTTCCCATCTGGGTATATTATAAATATGAACCTTAATGCAACATTAATATTTATATTATGAGAGCCATAAAAAAAAAACCCTTCAAAACCTCCAGGTCCACAACCTCACAGCTCTGGAGATCACCCACAAATAAAATAAAATAAAATAAAATAAAATAAAATAAAATAAAATAAATAATGCAACTTAGAAACTCAAAATCCCCTCCAGTAATGCATGATTCTAATTGCAATCTTTATTTGCCTTCGTAGCATTGCTTGGTCAGCTTATTTTATGGCATGTCTGTCAGGAAATTTGGTTATGATATTTCAAATAACCCCAGCCAACCAACCAGAAAAAAAACCAAAGAAAAGTAGTCCAAACAACTTCTGATTCTTGTTTTGTTGTTCTACTTAGCATTTATCCTGAGAGAACTGAATATTGTGAGAGGATGTTTTATAAAATAATAAGATAAATAATTTTTAATATTCTTGCTTTAAAAATAAGATATGATTGTTTTCAGGCACTTATTATCAACGAGAAAAGGGAGCTGTTTTCTGTGTCCTACAAATCTTGCAGTGATCTAGTTGTTAGAAGAACTATTTCACTGACATAAAGTGGAGAGGATAATATCTTTCATATTTCTTAGTTTAATTGTCTTACTACAACTGAATGTGACACACAGTGTAAGAAAGTCTAATTATGGGAGAAAACTGAAGTCAGCAGCCTCAGGCAAGACAGTTTCTTAGAAGTGGATTTATAATCTCAGTAGAGATACCATTAAACTTGAATTCATTTGGTTTTTTTACCTTTTTCTTTTATTTCTGAGAAAGCGCTACAAAACGTTATTGAAGTCCATCTGTATTCTTAGCAAAAATTTATAGCTTTTTAATTCCTAAACAGATTTTAAACAAATACAAGCAGCGTTTCACCCAAATTTATTGCATTGAGAAGTTTCTGCATATGATTGAAGGTGTGCCTATCAAATCCACCCTAAGTTTCTTCAGTAGGTTCAGCTCTGTACTAAAACAAACAGAATAGGTTCTAAGCAATTAAAGCAGCAAAAGTCAAGTATTGTTTGCTCCTGTCCCTAGAGGTCCCAAAGACATGAGCTGTCTGCCCTCACATTTCATGTTGTTATTCTACTGCTCCTCCTCCTTGTGAGATCTTGTCCTCTTCATCTTCTTCTCACACTTCTTTTTCTCATCACAGAGGTGTTGGACATTGACAACCCATCATCTCTTCCAGCCTTTGCTCTGGGCAGCTGTCCTGAGGGAGCAGCAGCATGTCACAGCAAGGTGAGTGGCAGGAGAGTTAAACCAGTGAAGCAAAGGCTTCTGATGGCCAGCACTGTGTGCTGCACCAGAAATTTATTAAAAGGCCTGAGTCAGCTCTCTTCTGTCCCTAGATTCAACTGCAGGTTATGCATGTGCCCTAATTAACTTCATCACAAGGTTTCCTAATTTCTAACAATGTCTTCAGCATTGCATATGCACCTTTGGATGGAAGAGACTCCATTGTCTTGTTGTTATTTTATTTGTTGAAGGAGACTTACACCACTCTTCTGCCTAAGGACCAGCTGAATGAGTTTGAGTTCCCAGATAAATCTTGGATTCTAACCTACAAGGACCAGGCATCAGCAATGAAAACACCACTGCTGCTGATAATATATAGAGGTCAAGTATATAAATGGATCTTTGCATCTGGTTTGATGCATATGCTACATCTGATGTGCTGTCTCCTCAGAGAAGAGAAAAAATAATCAGACATCACAAAAGAGAGTCCTCAGCCCTTCTGATTACATGCCAAGGGATTCACTTAATTTAACTAATTATTTTATTAGTTTTCTTTAGACACAAGATATGAAAAATTAATATAAAAAACTTGAAAATATAGAGTTGTGCAAATCTGCTCTGCCAAACTTTATCTCTGACCCAGGAAAATAGACAATTAAAAAAAAAGAAAAAAAAACAGGGGAGAATACTATGCTTCATGTTTGCTTTATATTTTCTCTCTAATAAACTTATTCCATGTTGGCCAAAAGTAAAACAGTATGATCAGTAATGTAAAATCCCTCAAAAACTGATATCATGTCAATCTCCATTGCTATAATTAATAGATATTATATCAATTTCTAACTGTGAAGACAGTTTTCACAATGATACCTGGTAATTTGGTGTATAGTACTTAAAGTAGGTATTGGAATTAAAAATAGGTCTAAAAAATAAAATTTAAATTTTGCATTATATTCACTAATCCCATGGTGAAGCGTTCTCAGTCTCAAGTAAAAAAGAAATAATTTTCTGTACAAAGACTTAGCAAAAGTTGGCCTTTCTGTGTTTTAGCTGCATGTTATTCTCTTTTGTAGTACAATGCAAAAAGGCAAAAATTAGAGATGCAGAGAAGACAAAGAAAGGAGTTCAGAAGCACTGGCCTATTCCCAGCTCTACTACTGCTCTGGCAAGCTAGTTCAGGAAATTTCCTTGATAACCATGTCTGCATGCAGCCTATGAAAAATTAGCTATTTAGTATATGCTGTTTGTTTAGTCTCCCTCTATAACCAACAGAGAAAAACACATTCCAGGGGGTGATTTATGACACCTGAAGACAGTTATGAAAACAGACTAATCCTAGTGCACAACTCTGGAAAACCTGTGGAACAAGTACTTATGGCATATTTATAAGTAGATGGAGGACAAAAGGACAGTTGTTGGTTACAGACCATTTTTCATTTTAGTTCAAGGATTTTTAATGATTTTCTATATTTGGCTTTGCACTGAGTGTGTTTATTCTGGTCTATCTAAGCAGAGCCCAGGGTACCTAGAGACAGGTACCTGGAGCAGCAGGCTCCCACATTTCTGTTATGATAGAAAATATTGCTTTTTGTACTTGTGGCTTGTAGGACAAGTAGAAATATTTATTTCATTAATTCTATTAAATTATCTTGATCTTGTGGAGAATGGACAAGGCATTAAAAGATTACAAAGGGAAAACAGAGCCTAAACCTTTAAAGGGGAGCGGTTGGGAACAGGGACTGACCAGTCAAAAAGCTGTTGAAATTAGAAATTCTGAGGAAAGGAAAAAGTTTAAAACAAATGACAATATATAAGCACTTGGAAGAAAACAAGGAAAGGAGTTGCAGGCCACATTTTGTCTGCCTAGAATAGAATGATTTCTTTTAGTGTTAGAGTAGAAAATCTTATATATATGAGAATGAGCCTTATGTGTCCCTTAATTGACTTTCTTATGTCTTTTGACACTGGCCCACATGACAAAGGCAGCAATATCACAGACAGTGGGAAGTACACATTCTAGATGAAATGACTTTTAATTGAACTGATGGAAAGTCAAAAACTTGTATCTTACCCAGTCATTCACAATTGAACTTACAGAATCATGAGGGCCAGCAGAGAGTTTCATGATCACCCAGTTCAACTGTCAATCCAGCACCACCATTATCACCCCTAGACCATATCCCTAAGTGCCACATCCAGACACCTCTTGAACCTTCCAGAGACAGTGACTTCACCACCTCCCTGGGCAACTTATTCCAGTGCCTGACCACTTTCTGTGATTTTTTTTCTAATATTACCTTTGAACCTCCCCTGGCTCAAGTGAAGGCCATTTCCTTATGTTATGTTAAATGGGGTGTCCCCACTTAATACTGATGAATAATGGTAAATTGGGGTTTTTTTGTTCAGGTGGGATTGCCTGACTGACTGGGTGTGTCACTGGGACAGCATGAGGGCAGGCTTACAATGATCTTGTAAAACTAAACAATTTTATTAAAGAAAATATAAAATAGGATTTAGTAAGGACAAGTACAAGCTACTGAACTCAGCAGGGAAAATTAATTGTAAGATACCAGCTGGAGGACAAATTGTCATGTGTTTGTTCTACACAAAAATGTGTCCACTGTTATAGTTTAGCACACTTTAGATTGACAATATCATACTACTTGTGGAAAGAAATAAGGATCACAGTGGGACATATAAGCAAGGGCAGAAACCACAAGACATGGAAAGTTATTCTCTTTTCACATGCAGTACAGGTTAGGACCTCAGCTGTCTGCAGATTTGACAGGAGATAGTGTACAGAGGAGACATTGATCAGAACTCTGGGATACATGACCTGTGAGAAGACTGAAATAGTATTTGCTTTAAAGTCTAAGAGATATAGAACCAACAGGGTACAGTATTGGTCTTCAAATGTGGGAAAAGTTGTTGCCAAAAGGAAGGAATAATGTATTTCTATTTTCATATGCAGAAAAAATAACCAGGAGCTTATTCTGAAACAGAGAAGACTTGTGTAAAATATTAGGTGAAATTTCTAACAGCAAGGATAGCAAAGTAGAGGAACAGAATTGATGGTGATAATTATGGTCTTTCCAATATTGGAAGCGATGAAAAACCAGTTAGAGCAAACATGTGTTCAGCATCACGAATCCTGCAAGGGCAGGAGATAGACTGGCTGTTCTGTGCAGTTCTTTTCTTGGCCTATTTTTCTGAAAGCTTATGTTCTGTTTATTACAGGGACCTACTGGTAATGTTATGAATTAATATTAGATCAGTCTTTGTCAGTCAATAATGAGTAGACCTATGCATTTTCTACTCTGTCAACATCAGAAGCATCTTAATGCAATACAAATAGCTTAAAAACAAAAGTTCAAAAGATTCCTTAATGCTCACAGGAGGAATGAAGGAATATTTCATGATAGTTAACGGAATACATCTTCACACAGCTCCTGTGCCAATTCAGGTTAGACCAAAGTGAAATAAATAAGTGGGAATGGAAAATTGAATATTACAATTTAGAGCAGTAAAGAATTATGGCAAGCATGATGACAAATAATAAAACCTAAATTGAATACTCACATAATTAAAAAAACCAAACCAAAACAACACCATAAAATCTTCTTTTACAGACTGTTGTGTGTTGTTTCATGAATCTCCCCATTAAAGTCAAACAATTGAGACTGAAAGCAGTGCTAGTCAGAAACCTTACTACCACCGCAAAAGCAATGGACAAATAAAAGTCTCCACATAGATGCTGTTTAGCATTTTTTTATAAGTTTATACCTTTCTATACAATAGAAATCAATCTATCTCTCGCTTATAGACTGTATGTAGAAATAAAGCCCTGATTTGCTCTTTCATTGATATTAACTGATAAGAATCTACTAACATAATAATTATGTTTCTAAACACATCACTGCTGTTATTTTTATTCTGAAAGTTTCAGAATAAAAATAAGTTTACTCTTCTCAAGTAATGTAACTGCCTTATCAGAAATCTCTACTCTGAGTGAAGCTTGGAAATGCTACAGGTAAGAGCCTTCACAAGGGTCAACAGAAAAGCTGTCCTTTAGTCCCTTGTTTGGTGTACCAGAAACAAAGGAAGTGCAAAGATCAGGAGTACAAATGCTGTCATAAAAACTTAGACACAATATGAGGGGTTTTTTTTTTTTTCTCTGCATGGGAGTTCAACCTGGGTATTATTCTTATGGAACTCTTAATCTGAAATATTTAAAAAATCCAAACAAAAGTGTAAAGGATGGTAGCAGAACTGTTGGGAGAGGGGAGGATTTTAAGAAATCAGGAGAATATATTTTCCCCTTCCCCCAGAATTCTGGTGCAACCAAGGGTGAGAATATCCCCCAGCACTGAACTCAGGGATGCAAACCCACAGAAAATGCTAGCTTAACACTTAATTATCTTTATTTTTTTAAAATTAATATGAGTCGTACAAAACTAAGGAGAATTAAGGACATACTTCTGAAGACTGCTTTCTGTAAACGCAACAATTGTACTGCCCTTCTTGTCTCAGTTAATACCACTGAGCTACGAATTCAAACACTGCTCATAAAGTTTATATTTCCAGTTAGCCATATTTTACCAGCTGCTATGAAAGCATATGAAAATTTTGATGATACTTCTGGCTGGAAAGGACTTTGAAGCTGCCTCTAGCAACAATAGAAACTGTGTGAACAGCTCATTCAAAACCTGTACTCAAGTGTGTAAAAAGTACAGTAATTCATTTTTTTTGTAGCTAAACCAGAACAACAGTAGTAGGACACAGTAACTGTGAGGTTGTGAGGCTTTAGCTTTGTTTTGGAATCTTGCATAGGGCTGGCAGGAGCAGTAAGTAAATGCATTAGATTTATCATTCTTGGCTAAAATGGATGAAACATTGGGTGTACAGCAATTTGTGCGAGTGCAAATCATGACATAGATATTTTCAAAGTTAAAAATCAAATCACTAGGGTAGAGATCATTGTGGTAATCAGTTTCACTTCAGCTTTCAGCCCACAGATTAAGAACTGCAGGACAAGGACACAGGAGGGAATGGCACTACGATGAAAAGAATAAGGATTCATGCACTGTTCAAATTGGTCCCTAGAGAAAACCAAATACTGAATGGCTCTCTAATTTACATCTAATGAATCACTGCTCTGAAGGTAAGCACCATTGTGTCAACAGGGAGAAAAACTCCTTCTGTCTTCAGTGACAGATTGCTTTCTTTTGCCTATATATGGCAATCATGAACTTTGAAAAGCTAAATTTGAATCAAGTTGGCAATATTATAAAATACTCTAATAAGACAACCTGAAAATGTCAGTGTATGGATTACAGAAAAAGCAGCATAGTATGATTTCAAATTCCAGCATCTGGTTTCCAACTGTCCTCTGAACTTTAAAAAATAATTTGCTCAGCAGTGGCAGAAAAGATATATTTTATTTGTGCTACATTCTTTCAGTAGTCTGTGGTTGGACGGTCCAGAAAACCCTTGTTTGCCTTCTCCTAGTGGCTGCACCTTCCACTGGGTGAAGTGTGTGGAGGAAGGTCGGGGAGGGCAGGAATGTGTTCCATGAGAGAGAGGTCTCCAGCATGGAGCCACAGGTGGAGGGACAGGTGGGGGGAGAGCAGCAAACAGAGCCAATGGCACAGGTCAGCCTGCCTGTTTGCTACTGCTAAAGAAGGCATTGAAGGCAACTTGCAGGAGCCAACGGAGATCTTCCTGGGCTGGGACAAAGATGGGAAGAAAGAATCCCTATAAAATAAGATTCCTACATAGATAGCAAAAAATATGTGGTAACAACTCCAGCAACATAAGTTTTCAAATGCTGTGTTTAGAGGCCATGTTTGCAGACAACACAAATTGTCGGAGACTTTGGAAGTCATTAGAGCTCTTATGGCAACTGGGTCCTAAGCACTTACACAAAAATTGTTCATATATAAGAACACTTCAAACTCTCAAAAACTTGTGGAAGGGAAATGATACTTCAGAAGTTTCGATATAAGAATTTCAAATCCATTGAAAAACACTTTTCCATGTCACACAGTTACAAACTTCTTACATAAGAAGAATGTCAATGTGCTCACACATGCAATAACTGCAGAATTCAGAAAGACCAGCCTGAGGACCAAACACTCGAATCCCCTAGCACCAAGAAGGGGATGTTAGAAAAAGCAGAAGCAAAGTGTGGATTTCCTTCTACTGCAACCAAAACAATCATGGTGAAAGCTGTGGAGCAACCAAAGAAAAGCCTTTCCAATAAAAAATGTCAGTGTCAGCAGAGCTCGAAGAACACATAGAAATGGAGGCTAAGCCAGATAAAGATTTCAAATGTATAAAAGGCCCAGCACTGAATAATCAATAAGAGATAACAGAACTGGCCATATTTCTTCCAGAATAAATCCACCTAAGGCAGGAAGGTTCATCTGATGACATGAAGTTCCTCACAGCCAGTTTCAGGGTTTACTGCTGATATTAATTTTACTTTAGCACTTAAGTAACTTTACACTTCTTTCCCCCTGGCTAAAATCTGAATTTGAACTGTTGGGTATATCTGAAGACCACAGGAAAATGACTGAATTAAAACAGATATTTATTGTAATTAAACTTGATTTTATTTTTAGTACCCTTTATCAATACTTTATCAATTATTATTTTTAGCCTCTTAGTAAAGTAAAAATACTGTTTTATTAATTTTTAGCCTCTTGGTACCAATAATTACAAAAGGGTACCAAAGAAATTTGGAAATCATTCTAAGCAAATTGAGGTATGAAATTAAAACAGAAACCTCAAGAAATATAAGTAGACATTTAAATCCCTCTTACAAACTTGGAAAGCTTATGTAGCATAGTAATAAAGGTTAAAAAAATAGAAAATGTAGGAAATTATAGGAACAACTGGATATCACTAGGCATGATATAAGCTCCCTAGGAGGGAAAAGAGCATGGAATGGAGCTTTTTCTAGCTGGAGTGGAGAAGACTATATTCTTCTCCATCAGGTATCTTATTCACTGCAGTAGGAAACAAATCTAAAACAACTTTTGCTCTGATCAAGCAGAAAAGCTCAAAGGTCCAGATGCAGTGCTCCACAGATTCACTAAAAAACATCACAAACCTTACCACTCTTACAAAGCAAAAATGCTTTGTCTCAAAACAGATGTTTTGTCTCCTGCTGATGTTTGTCTGTTGTGAACTTGCACTGTGAACTGGCTCTGTCCTTTCAAAAAATGTATGCAAGAGAGCACAGGAAGCTGGTGTAGCAGCTGTACCTGACACTGATGAAGAATACATGGCTATACAGGCAATAAAAGCAGTAATGTATTTTCATTTCGGTTTCAGTATTGCAGAAACTTGCAGGATTGCAACAGGTTCTGAGAAATGCATCAGAAAACTGAACCTGTCCTGCCACCATGTCACAAAATGAGAAAGCACACAGTACCTGTCAGAAGACATGGCAAATTAAATCATCCATTAGCTCCTGCCTGATCCATGACTTGCAAAGGATCTCACAAGCGAACACTCAAGTACTGAATAACAAAGTAAAGAACAAGAGCAAGGTCTTTTGATGTGCACAGAATTTTCCTACCAAATTTTAATAAAGCCTCTGACAATTTAAATTACTACAGGTGATTTCAGTTTAAATCAAGACTCTTCAAAGTAAATGCATATAAAGCACTAATCTGTCAGAATGAGGTTAAAGAGGATAAAAATCCTACAACTGCAATTTTAAATTACTAATTAGAACTGTTGCAGCTGTTCTTTTTGCTAACCATTAAACTATAAAGATATGAAGACAATGAGAGGAGAATGACCTTCTATATGTCAGAGAATATTGCTGTAGGCATCTGCAGCTAATGGGCCTGTGCTTGCTTGTGCAGAAAGAGTAAATAGGTTTATTAGCTTACTCAGCTGGAAAATGCTTAACAGCTACTGGTCATCTGATAACAAATTTAATTCATAGTTCATTTAGCTACAAAAGGAACTGATTTTTTATGCTGCTATTCAAATGTCCTGAAACATAATCTATACCCAGAGGGGATAAGACAGATTCATGAACCCTAGAACAAAATGTTTTCTACTCATTCTGCCCTAGTTTGTGTCCTGCACCATTGCATGTGAGGTTCTTAACATCTCACAGTTGATTTCTTAGAAAAAGGTTGGTTTATATAGCTAGAGATTAAAAAATGGAAAAACTGAAACCTTCTTAAAATCTGTATCAGCCTTGTGGCCACTATATAGATTGCCTAGTTGCAAGATGCGCTAAAAAAATACTTTTTAAAAAGTGCACTTTGTAAAAATTTTAATGCAAGAGTTTTGCTCTGAGAAACCATTTGGGGGTTGATTTGGATCAGATTCTTCAGTTATGGATAAACTACTGCTCTTATGTTAACTGTCTTGTATTAGATGTGAAATCAAGAAAGGGTCACACCTACAAACACTGGCCTGCAGCTGCCTCAGTGAGCCCTTCCCAGCCACTCATCTGCTGGCTTTTTCCTCAGTTTTTCCCACTCACTAAGGAAAGAGCTACAGCCAACACTTGCAAGAAAGGGGAAATGAACACTCAGGTCCAGGTCACAGAATCAGTGCTACAAGTTCACCTGTCTTGTTTTGCTACCTATAGAAACATAGTTAATGGCAAAGATTAAAGCCAGTGGAGAAGCTCTGGATAACACAAAATCAAATATAACTGCTCTATCAAGCTGCAACAAAATGTCTACATAAGGGAGACAACTAAAATGTATAAATAAATAGGATGATAGCAGAGTCCAGCACATATTTTTCATGTCAAGAAGGAAGGGAGAAAAAAAAGAAGAACATTTTACCCTTAATGAAGTCACAATGTCTTTTTTTTTCCCAGATTTTTTTTTCAGAGATCTGTTTTTAAGCCATGTTTCATTTCATCCCATGGTATTGTAAGCATTATTTATTTTTTTTTCAGTGATAATTTCATATATTATGATTTATTTCTTATTTAGTCTTCTTACTGTCAGTAAAAAGTCATAGAAAAGGTAACAAAAGTATAAATATTTTTGCTAAATTTCTCGAATAAAAGAATTAATTCTGTGTCCTGAATTATTGTAGTTGTACTTGTATTTGCCTAATATTCCATAAGTTGAACAATCATTCTTATACATGTGAAACCCATCAGAAAATTTCTTTGTCTTAGAACATATAAATGAAAAGCAATTTGCTGAACGAAACTGCTGCTACTAATGACAAGAATTTTTAGGATGTATTTATGTCTTCTTTATCACAAGTTTAACAAAATTGAAGAAAAGTCCTTAAATTTCTTTGCAAAACTGTGTGGAAAATGTCATATTGATAAATTAAGCTGAGAGGTTTGATTAAAATCTGTCTTCAGCAATATATCTTCAGATATCTACAGTGTTGAAACATGGTGGAGTAGAAAAGACTATTCATTTGGCATTGTGTTCAACACAGCTTGATCTCCAGTGAAAAAGAGCTGTGGTGTTTTCTGGTTTAGCTGAGAATAAATCTAACAACATCAGTCTGCCAGTGTGTGCACTTCAGACAGGTTGCAAGTGTGTGAACCCAGTTACCACAGCCATATTTCCCTTGGTTAAGTCAGTTTAGCCACACACCATGGTCACTTTGGATGCTCTTTACTCCTTGCTCAAAAGCTATCATAAGGCTTCTCCTTGACAGTGTTCTCTTTACACTTGAAATGGATGTATGCATGCGTGTTTTCTTCATAAACTGTTGCAGTAGTAACTCTTCAGAACTAATTAAATGTTCAGACTGCAGCAGTGTCTTTTATATGCTTTTAGAGGTGTCTTGTGGCTCAGAGAGGTTTTGTGTGCAGACTTCCAGATTTAAAAACCCACCTGAAAAACACAGTTTATATGGGAATCACACAATGAAGTAGCAAAAGCTCATCAGATTTCTAAAAAGTATTTTTGTAGAAGAAGAGACACATTAGTCTTAAAATATCAGCAGAGGACAGTAATAAATATATCCTATTTACAGACATTGCTCCAGGTACACAACCTGAAGTCAGTCTATGTTCCTGCACTTGCTCTTCCTATTAACTGCCTGTAAGCAAATAGCTTCCCCACCTGAGGAATCTACAGGTAAGAGCAGATTCCAAATGGTAGATAAGTCTTTGATTTATTGAATCAGGACTGCTGATCTTACTGAAAAAACAATTTTCTTCTTTATGAAAATTAAAGCTTTTTGTAAACAGTTTTGTGCAGGTGTAGTGTAAGGAAAAGTCACTCTTACAAACAGCATTACTCTTTGTAAAACATCGCAGGGAAAACACTAGAGAAATCAAGAAGAATTAGCAATGAGTTAGAAGTTTCCATTATCTAGTGGAAACCTCATCTCTTACAACCTCTGCTAATGTAATGAAAATTTCAATAAAATGGCTACCAGCTCATGGAGGAGAGAGGAATGACGCAGGAATTCAAGGAAGTGAAGAGGTGAGAACAGCAAAGAGAGGAGAAACTTCTCTGAACATGATGAAAAAGGGAAAAGGAGAAGAAAAGGCAAGCCAAAGAATGAAGAAAGGTCACAACAAATTCTGTTTATTTTCTCTTGGGACAAAATCAGCAAGGCTCTGTAAAAAGAGAGAGGTGGAAGCTTTGAGAAGTAATTCAATAGAATAAAGGTTGCTGGAACTGTGGGTATGGCATTCATTTGCACTGAAGTTGTAGAGCTACTGCGTTCACATGCATTTGATCACAGAATTTATAAAGTAATAAAGTCTTTTTCTTGCTGTACTCTGCTCTTTTATCCCACCTCAAAATGTGTTTATATAAGGTTCTCCTTTTTGGTTTTTCACCTTTTGGTTCATATATCCTGGAAAATATTTTCTGTGTTTTTCTTTTTATTTCTTCCCCTACCCCCATAATCTTGAAAGCCTGAAGAAGCAGTAAATCAAACTGATGTGGGAGTTTCACATCTTATAAACAAGCTGAGCACCCTGTGGTCCTTTTTAACTTCCTAGTATGTTCCTTAAATAAAGTTTGTAGAAAGACAAAACAGACAAAGAAAAACCAGCTGAGTACCTATGCTAGGAAAACTACTACTGGTAACAGTTTGGTTTTCTGGAATTTTTAAGATATAAAAATGAAACCTAAAGATATTATATGTAGCTTGTTTGTTTTAGTTCAGTCTCTTCCATGGTGTTAGAGTATTAATATTTTAGTCTGATATGAATAGGTATTTCTGGGAATTTAACATTTCCATTGTTAAATGCTGAGGAGCAACAGGACCTACTAACTAAATATTTTGCAATATTTTATTAATCAGAGAGCCATATTATTGCAAAAACCAAAATCCTGTCTCCAAAAATAAAATAAATGGAAAACAAAACCCTAGGTATTTTCATTTTGACATTGTATTTATTTACCAGTACAATGAACAATATGATCCTAAACATTCCAGCTCTTGTTAAAAGAACTACAGTAAAAAACAAAACTAAGATATTTTAGCTTTGGCATGGCGTATTTATTAACCAATAGACTGAATTGTTCTTAGAGGTTTTCTTAAGATTTTCATCACGTGATGACTTTTTCCCATGTGGTAAAACCCATCAAAGTCTCTGAAGTCCAATGTAGCTTATATCTAGCAGCTGATGAATTATAAGCCACTGTTCAAGAAACTGGTCCATGAAAACAAGTAGACAACAATATTTTAGCTCTTTATACCTAGTGAGCTTCTTTTTGGTTGATGAGAACCTTTTTTCTTTGTTATAGAAAAAAAATGAATCTCCTGACGATGTAATTAATCAGTCAACTGGAACTAAATATCTTAAATAGTATCTCAAGCAGCTTTCAAAACACACACACAAGAAAAGAAAAAACCAAATGGCAGTGTTCTTCTGAAGACTAAGAAATTATGAAAATAAAACCACACAATAGTATCATCAAGAAGGAAACTTTCAGAATATAACAGCCTGTCACAATTGCTGGACAAATGAACACTGAAAGGTATAAAACAGCATATTGTTTTTATATCAACAATTAAATTTTGCTTAACTAATTTCACAAGTCATGTCCTGCCAATACATGTCACAAGTTTTTGTCAAACAAAAAAATATTTTAAGCTAAAACATCCCATATTTATGAATGCTTTATCTGTCAAAGAAGTAGAAAGTACAGAGACAGTAATGTCTCATCTAACACACCTTTTTAAAGATGGACACTGAAAACATACTAATGACAAAGGTATCTTTTAAAAATCTGGGTATAGCTAATTCATATTGTATCAGAGGAAAAGAAGGCAGAGCTGGGTCTAATGTTTCTTTGTCATATCCTGCAAAAATAACTTCCTTTCACCTAAAAAGATCTTATTAGTTGAACAAAACTTGGAGTATGAATACAAAAAATATGAGGACATGGAGATTTTTAAAGTCCAGATGGTATTTTATAGATATTTAAAAATTTCAGATATCTGAATGTAATAAAAATATTAAATATACAGTCAATCTAGTACTAGTTGCTATTATAATGACTGCAGTAACATGGCAACCTTTTTAAATAAACAATAAAGCCTACTATACCTCTGCCTGTAACTATTGATCCTAGCTATCCAAGGATTATTGTCTATTGCCAATTTTAAACATAGAAAATCAGAATGGTTTTATGTTATAATCAAAGGTAATTCCCTGTTCATGGTGCAATAATACTTAGGATTGATGACAGTCTGGTTAAGTATAAATAACATCAGGAATTAAGGAAACTGTCAGGCAAAAGCGTCCATTGATGTTTGGAGACTGGTTTTGCTACTTTCTCTTCATCAACAACTAATGTTAGCTCTAGTATATATTTCCTTGTTTGTGTCAGAGATAAAGAAAAAAGCAAAAATGTAATTTTCCAATAGAATTATACCTATTGTGGGTTGCTTCCTGATTGGGCAATCACAGGAATATAGCAGGTGATTTGGGAGTTAAAGCACAAAATGATAACAAAAGCCTTAAAAGACAAGCACAGTGTGGTATTAGAGAGCCTGAGGGAACGAACACAAACCACAAATGGTCGGTTAATGGTCATCAGAGGAGTACAACCCTGGGAACTGGGCTGAACCCACTATGGGGCATAACAGAGGACAAGGAATATTAATTCAATACTGAAATAACCAAAACATATGGAAAATGCAATGGAATTAACAAGAAGGGTGGAGCATGACACATTTGCAAAAATAGAGGCAGAGAAAGTGGAGGGAAGAAGAACGTATCGAGCTGTGCTTGCCCTGGTTAGGGCTGCTGCACCTGATCCGTGCAGCAGAGAGGGCAGGGATGCCATTCAGCACCTTTCACTGCTCCAACTCAACAACTGTACCTAATGTGTTGTATTCTGCTGTGTGGCTGGATTAAGCACATAAGAATTTGGAAGAGCAGTGTGTGTGTCCGAGTGTTTTCTGCTTTGATTTTCACACATGGCAAAGTGATTGATTCTGTGGATGCAGCAGGTGAAAAACGTTAGCATGTTACTTATGGACACTATTTATACATGGCCTTCCTACCACTCGGAATCATTATATCTGCATCTTAATTATTAAGTCATACCTGACTGATGCCTACATCCTCAGTGAAAGAGATGTTAATAACTGCAGTTGAGGATAGGACATTACCTGGGCCAGAACAAATTTTTTCAGGCTTTGCAAAGGTTCTATCAATGACTAGAACGGGATTATTTTACTCTTCGACTAACACAACTAATTTACTTGTTTTTGTCAAATGTTATGTTTGCAGCTGTGTCTTTGTGGATTATTCACAATGTTTGTCTTCAGGTGTTTGCACTCCCTAAACTCAACAGAAAGAAAGTGAATCTAAATTAAAACCCTATTCCTAGCTTTGGGGAGACCATCTCTATTTCTTGATGTATCCAAGACAGTTAAAAAAGCTGTCCAATTTAGGCACTTAGAAGTTTAATGTCATGGGAATACTCCAGGCTAGAGTTGTTAATTCAATGTATACAACATAGCAGCATTTGTTATAGCATATCAGTAATAATTCTTGGTGCTTATCTGTATTGTCAAATGGTTGTCAGTGTTTCTGGCATTTCTGCAAACACTCTTAAGGAAAATGTGAGTAGAAAAAGAAAAATAATTTTAATGAGCAGATTTCTTTTCCATACTTTAAAACAGAAACAGATCAGAACAATAAATTTACGTATTACAAGGAGCAAACAACAGGCTGTCATTCTACTTTCTACTAAAACATACTATTTTAGGGTAATTTTTTTGTTACACAATTTTCTGGACCATCCAGCCGAGGGCTGAGATATATGGAAGAAAAAAAAAAAAACCCAACCAGAAAGCCAAAGAGAACTTTTAAGGATCTAAGTTTTAAAAGTCTTTCTTCATAAGTTTGGGGATTTTTTTCTAATTTACATAAAGAACATTTCAGGAACTAGCAAAACTTCTACTTAATAGTAAAAACTTGTACTGAAATCTCCTTTGTAAAAGGATGGGTGTCTGAAAAATTAAGAATGTCGTGCCGAAAAGTGGCACTTCACATATATTTAAAATAAATCACCACAAGCCACAGTTCAGCTGTGAATGATCCTCCAAATTCTACATACATTATTTTTGAATTCCAAATGTGTTCTTTGTACATTTTTACAATAATTAAAAACTATCACAAAAATACCTAAATATTAAAGAAAAAGAAAAAGCTACAGTTATGAGATGTGACAGGGACAAATAACCTTGCCAGGTGATCTTAGTAACATTTGGTTTAAAACTATTATAAACATAGGTTTTTTGCTTTCAGTAAGCATGTTTCACTTACAGAAAACCACAAGTGATTAACCTGTGTGATCACACATTAACAAGTTCTGTTATATTGCCCCTTTTTAAAGCAGTGCAATGTAATTCCTCTAAGACACTGCATCAGGCATGAGTAGCCATTCATCTCTCTGAGAAACATCTTTTATGGCAAGTAAAGAAATGGCCCTCAGCATTCATATGTGAGTTCCCTCTGGCCTTGTCCAGGTCACTGGTGCAGAACAGATTTTTGTTCCATGTTTTTTATGTAGGCCTCTTTTGCAAGACTTGGGGGACTTAGACAAAGCTGTGAGGATTTAGAGATCTGCTCCAGAGTGACATTAGGTTAAAGACATGAAGAGAAAGCTTCCCACCCTGATAAGGGCCTCAGATTATTACCCTTTATTGATTTTCCAGGTAGGCAGCAGTGATGTTGCAATAAGTCTGAGGGCATTTGAGAGACCTTAGAGCCTTGAGATGACTTGTTAAGGGATCAGGAGCACAAGCAGTGTCCTCCTCTATCCTTCCAACTGCAGGGAATGATAAAGGAAGAAACAGGAAGAGTCAGCAGATCAATATCTGGCTCCAAGCCTGGTATCACCAGCAGATTTTAGAGGTTTTTGATCATGTGTTTACACAACACCGAACCTGCTGGCAACAGACAGGGCATACCTGTCTCAAAGGAGGAGAAGGATATTTGTACAGCAATTGCCAGGGCTCACTGAAAGAGCTTTAAAGTAGATTTGAAGGGGGAAAGGAACAAAACCAGAATCACTACAGAAAAGTCTGGGGACAGCGTGCCAGTGTTCGAAGGATAGTGGGCTACCAAAGTCATTCAGTCTGCCACTTCAGGGGACATAGGGGATGGAGATCCCTGCAGGAGCAATGCCACAAGGTTTATTAATGTGTTAGTAACCATGGAAGTGCCTGAGAATGGTCATGTAGGAATTATAACTTCTCCCCTGAAAAAGGAGTCAGAATCAAAAGCCCAGTGAGGTACTTCTACATCAATGCACCTTGGGATTGATCCAAAGGTTCTGGGGGCACTGGTGGAAGCGTTTGTGGAAGAGTTCAGTGAGCCATTTTCTGTCATATACCAGCAGTCCTAGTTGCCTGGGGAGGAGAGGTCTGAAGTTAGCAAATGTGACACCCATCTACAAGAAAGGCAGGCTTATGAAAGACAGGCATCACTTGACCAGCCTTTTACGACAGAGGGACTCACTCATTTGATGAGGGATAGGCTGTGAGTGTTGCCTACCTGGACTTCAGAAAAGCCTTTGGCACCATTTCTCACAGTATTCTCTGGGAGAAACTGGCTGCTCATGGCTTGGATAGTGCACTGTTCAATGAGTAAGAACTGGCTGAATAGCTGGGCCTGGATAGGGATGGTGAATGGACTGGCAACTGGCCATGAGTGGTGTTCCCGGGGGCTGAGTACTGGGGACAGTTCTGTTTGATATCTTTATCAACAGCCTGGGTGAGGGGATCGAATGCACATTCCCAGAGTCTGCAGATCACATCCAGTTGGGTGAGAGTGTTAAACTGCTGGACTTTAACAGCATTCCAGATCCCCTACAGAGAGATCTGGAATAGCTGAATTGATGGGTCAAGGCCAGTTGTGTGAGGTTCTAGAAGACCTAGTGGTAGATAGTGCCCTTGGGTTGCATCAACCCCAAGGCAGGGCTACAGGCTGGGGACAGAGTGGCTGGAAAGCTGCCCAGTGAAAAAGGACCCGGGGGTTCTGGCTGACAGTGGCTGAATGTGACACAGTGTGTGCCCAGGTGGCCAAGAAGGCCAAAGACACCCTGGCCTGTAGCAGCAAGTGTGGCCAACAGGACTTGGACAATGATCACCCCCTTGTACTCAGCAATGGTGAGGCCACACTTTATGTGCTGCATCCAGTTCTGGGCCCCTCACTACAAAGAAGACACTGAGCTGCTGAGTGTGTCCAGAAAAGGACAGTGGAGCTGGTGAAGGGTCTGGAGCACAGGTCTGATGAGGAGCAGCTGAGGAGCAGGGGCTGGAGAAAAGCAGGCTGTACCCGAAAGGGGATTGAAGCGAGGTAGGGATCAGTCTCATCTTCCAAGTAACAAGTGAGATTATGAGAGCAGGCAGTGTCATGTTGTGCCAGGAGAGGTCTAAATTGGATATTAGGAAAACGTTCCTCATGGAAAGGGTTGTCAATCACTGAAACAGTCTTACCAGGGAAGTGGTAGAGTCACCATCCCTGCAGATATTCAAAAGAGGTGTTGATGTGGCATTTAGGGATATGCTTCAGTGGTGGATTTGGTGGATTTAATTTGCTGGATTAATGATTGACCTTGATGACCTTAAAGCTCTTTACAAGCCTAAATGATTCTATGATTCTATACTGGTGAATCTCTCTCTTGCAAAAACATAGCAATTTCTTGTCTTCCTGATTATCAAATTCCATGGTGTCTAAAATTGTGCATTGACTCTAGTGGTAAATGGCACATAGAGGGAATCCTTCCAGGGATTATTTTCAACTAAATAGCTGTTTTCAAGGGTTTTTTTTAATGTGTAACACACATTCTTAGCCCACTTTCTGCAGTAACTGAGAAAGTTTTACTCTAAGTGATGACATTACAGCATCACAGTCATAATGAACAGCATTGTGTAGATAGTAATACACAAGCAACCAGAGTCTTATGGCGAAAAAAGGGGAAATAAAATAACAACAAATTTTCATTGTTGGCCATGTGAAATACAAGTATTAGTTGCCACTAGAGCTATTTTAACAATTTTCTGTCACGTCATATTAATATTACATTTTCCTTGCCAATTCCTTCTGAGTAGTTGGTTAATAGAAATGAATAGAGCTCACTAGGTTTCCTCAAAATCAGCAAGGTTAGTAATGAGGTCAAAAGAGGAGGAAAAAGCCCTAGGTAGTGTTCACCCTAAATGAAAAGGAAGATAAGGAAGATGTGGTCTTTTCCCTGCCCAAATATGTAAAGGGCTCCTTGGGATACAGTCATGCATGTGAGAAGCCAGTAACTGTGGCTTAATGTAAATCATACACTGTAGAAGTAAAAAGATCTTTTGTATACATGAGAATAAGGGAGAAAAGTAGAATGCTGCCTTTGACTTTTTGATTAATCCATATTACAGGAAGTCTGCTAC
Organism: Passer montanus; assembly: GCF_014805655.1. Taxonomy (NCBI): domain Eukaryota; kingdom Metazoa; phylum Chordata; class Aves; order Passeriformes; family Passeridae; genus Passer; species Passer montanus. Next base: position 2,540,944 of record NW_024368152.1, read on the forward strand.
CATTCTACTAATTTGAGTTTATGTACTTATTTATTTATGTAGCATGTGTGATAGCCAAAATAACAACTGAATGCATTGTTTCTCCTTCTTCTATTTTCTTTTCTCAAAGGTCTAGGGGTAAATTTAAACATACAGAACTCTAAAAGCTATTTGTCTGGAAAATAGACAGAGGCAGAAAAGAAAAACAAGAGGAAACAATTTCTTTTCACTAAAAACATTTCTTAAATTATACTAAAGATTTTTTGTCAACATTTGTGATTTGTGTCAGTTACAGCACTTGCATCTTCAGCCAGCAGTTTATTAAATGAAGAAATCACATAGTCCATCACATCAAGTGTTTGAAGGAACAAAAAATGGCAGGCTGTCATCACATCTCTTTATTATTATTTTAATGCAAAATTATCAGCTGACAGACAAAATTCATTGCTGATTAACACAAAGCACAGCTAGAGAACAGTTTAATAGAAGGAATATTTGGAGATCCTTCTTGTTGCCATTTAAATTAACGGGAATTTTGTCATTGAGTTCAGTGGAAGCAAGACCAGATCCTATGCAGTGCACTCATAGTTATACTAACATAATTTAAAATTTCAGTGATAGCAAAGAAAATAGCACAGCCAAATTGGTTTAGTGTTGTGTTTGTTATGTGATGTTCCCTCTCAGGCTCCTAGAACTTCTGCTAATGAAATATATCTGTATCTATCTAAATAACTATGGCTAGATGAAAAAAGCTAATTTATGTATTGTGTTCCAAATAATTCAAAATACTGGGGTTTTTTCAGAATGGTATCATCTGAGGTGTAACACTAGGGTGCAACACTAGATTATACACTTTATATTGAATTGCATTCATAAGCATCTGAAACTTTAGCTTTTAATATTCTGAAAAAGTCTATGGGAACATACATTTTTCTAGACAAAGGATATACCTGCCTTGAGATGGAAAACACTTCTTCCATTCCAGAAGTCAGTGCCATTTCTTTACAAGGTCTGGCTTAGTTTCTTTTAAGGATTAAAATCAGAAATAAGAATTGGTTCATTGGCATTCCAAGGTACAGACACTGCAAAAACCATGGCATATGCAATACGCATAGGAAATTCCTGATAGTCACAACAATGTGGAAGTTAATTACAGCATTTTACAGAAACTGCTACAATGGTCACTTAGTCATACATGTCTTTTTGGCCACTGCTTTTCGGCCTCCAAAAGTCAGGCCTTTTATGCTCATCAATCTCTTTTTAAATATCACCCAAATGTTACCACTTAACATCTAAACTCTGTCTCTCTTCTGTTCCTCCACTTATACCTTTATTTTCTCCCTTTTCATTCCGGCCTCACACTCAGTTCTTCCTGTGAATCTGGAAGACACCACAGTTACTTGATATGTTTTAGGTCCTGAATGTGGGTCAGATAAGTAGCCAGATACTGGTAAGTAATCACCAGAGAGAAGTACATGTTTCTAGGAGAAATCCCTTTCTCCACAACAGGCAAAACATCAAGATAGCAAGGTAGTCATAAGCCACCTTATAAGGCTGCTGAGATAAGAGAAGTGAGCAGAAAATGTCACCAAGTTTTGTTTCCTCTTTTTGAGTCCCATGTACATTAGAGCACAGATAGCAAACTAGTTTATTCACTAATCTGCTTACAACTTCAAAGATAAATGTAGTATGAATAAGGAGAACTGCAGGGAAATGCAAAACTGATATTCAAAGCAGAACTTCTACATTTTGAAATAACATGTATATTTAGACACAAATCAAAATGCTTCTACAATAGTATGAATAAGGAGAACTGCAGGGAAATGCAAAACTGATATTCAAAGCAGAACTTCTTCCACATTTTGAAATAACATGTATATTTACACACAAATCAAAACACTTCTACAAAATAATACCTTAGTTAAACTGACCACAGTTGTTGGTAGCTCAAGCTAGAGGAAAATTAGTTTACTTTAAATGACTGTTGTGTCCTCAAGATTTTTAAAATCTGTACTATTTTCAGTTAAATTTATTCAAGACAAACACACATTTTTCAAGCTGGATGCTATGATAGGGGTTTTTGAGTCATGGGTGAAATTAGGGGAAGGAGGGGAAATTCTAGATGCTGGTTTAACTGATGCCTGCCAGTTTTGTATTTTCACATTTTGCATGGTAAGATTCACTTCCTTTCTTTCTCAATTTAATAAAATGATGATATTTTTCTTTTAGAAATATCACTGAAAGTATACTATTGCCTGGACCTACTATTTCATTTCCTCTTTTAAAAAGATCAATTTATTATTTTCTGGATTATGGTCATTCACTAAGATATTCTAAAGCATCTTTTATGGTTGTCCCACACATGGGTTGGGGCAATTCCAAGCACAAATACAGGTTTGGGTGGGGGCTGGATTAAAAACAGCCCTGAGGGGAAAGACTTGGGCATGTTGGCTGATAGAAACTTGGCATGAGCCAGCAAGATGTGCTGGCAGCCCAGAAAGGTAGATGTGTCCTGGGCTGCATCCACAGCAGTGTGGCCAGCAGGGTGAGAGATTTGATTTTCACCCTCTGTTTTCTCTCACGATATCCCACCTGCAGTGCTGTGTCCAGCTCTGGCCATCCCCAGAAGAAGAACGTGGCCCTCCTGGAGTGAGTCCAGAGAAGGGCCGAGCAACTACTCAGAGGGATGGAGCATCTCTCTTATGATGACAGGCTGAAAGAGTTGGGATTGTTCATCCTGGTCAGGAGAAGGCTTCCTCTGTTTTCTCTCACGATATCCCACCTGCAGTGCTGTGTCCAGCTCTGGCCATCCCCAGAAGAAGAACGTGGCCCTCCTGGAGTGAGTCCAGAGAAGGGCCAAGCAGCTACTCAGAGGGATGGAGCACCTCCAGGCTGAAAGAGTTGGGATTGTTCATCTTGGTCAAGAGAAGGCTCCAGAGAGACCTTAGTGCACCTTCCAGTACCTGAAGGGAGCCTTTGAGAAGGGTGGAGAGGGTCTTTTCTCAAGGGCATGTAGTGATAGGACAAGGAGGAATGGCTTAAAACAGTCAGAGGATAGGTTTAAATACACATTAGGAATTAATTCTTTACTGTAAGCATGGCCAGCGCCCAGAAATTTGTGAATGTCCCATCCTTGGAAGCGTTCAAGGCCAGGCTGTATGGGAACCAAGCAACTAGTCTAGTGGAAGGTGTCCTTGCCCATGGCAGGGGGCTTGGAATTAAATGATCTTTAAGGTCCCACCCAACACAGACCTTGCTATGATTCTATGATTCTAAACATTTTTGCCTATCTATTGCTACATAAAAAATAATGACTTAAAGCGTATTTTGAAAATAAAAGTAACAATTTAAATACTTGGATTTTTATTCCTTAGATATTTCATGGCATGGTAATTCCACCAAAAAGAATGGCATTCAATTAGAAGAAAACCAAAAACTGCATAGTTTAGAGGTACAGCTTAAATAATATTAATTTCCAGCTGCAAAGTCCTGGTCAGTATTACTGTGCTAGGAATGGGAAGTCATAAGGCACTCATCTTTTATGAAAGAACAGTCAAATTAATGTGAGTGGAGCAGATGTCTCAGCAGATCAATAATATCCCCTTGACAGCCACTAACACATGCCAAAACATAACATCTGAAAGACAATGAGGAAGAAAAAGACAATAAGCACCTGTTACGCTATCCCAGTTTTATCGTTAAGGTGACACCAAGCAGTTCAAACTGAATACAAAACATCCAACAGAAAATGCTTACATTCTGCTTAAATATTCATTTCTAGTTTAGAGGAAGAAAATTCAAAGATCACAACTGAGATGCATAAAAGGCATGGGTTCAATAGTAAGGGGGAAAATAATATAATATCCTATAATATAGAGGGATAATATAATATCCTATTTTTAAGGGTTCAAAACTATTAGCATACTGAAAAAATTCATTCAACTCCTATTGATGTGAGATTCTGTCAGTTCAGTTATTCCAAGATCCTGATTCTGCTGCTCTTAAATTAGTTTTTTTTCTTTATTCCTCAAGTATTTGTTAATATGTGAAAGCAGTAGAACCTATCTTTAATACGATCAGATGGAAGCATATTTCTTTAAATCATAAAAAATGGTCATTGATAAGGGGAATCTATAAAAGTGACTTGATAAAGGAAGAATTGCAATTTTTCCACCATTGTCTATCACAGTTACCTCAACATCAGCAACACTGCCAACTCCATCTGGATAACTGTACTAAGCTTGTCAAACCTGACCAGCTGAAACAAAATTCTCATACATATATACATATAGAAACATGAATCACTCACTGTCATTTCAGTCTAATCCACTCAGAGGGATATATTATTAAGAAATTAAGAAATATTAAGCACTTGTTTGGTGTATAATTCAGTTGTGATCAAAACTTTGAACTTCTGCGTTATTAATCATGGGGTAAAAAAAAAATGGTGTTTTGAATGAAGGAACCATGGGAGGTCATTCAGCTCACAGGTAAGATAAATGATATCGACATTGTTTCCAAGAGCTGTTCGACCAGTTTTTAAAAACTTCCAGTGGTGGAAGTTCCATCACTTACAAAGAGAACTATGACAGTTCTTCATTGACTTTGCCATTTTAAAGTGTTTTTCAATAATGAAACAGGTCTGACTTTACAGAACTGGAATTCATCTCTCTCATTTATTCCAGACTATCTCCACTGCACCGTGCAGTTCTTGAAGTGTAATGCCCCAAACATCAGTTTTCTAGATGGCCAATGTACCAGAGGCCACATTTCTCATTGCTTTATGCATCTTTCTGTCTGTACTTTTGATTTATGCTTGCTTTTTTTTTTTTTTACAGCACAGTGGGCACATGCTCAGCTTTTTCTGAAAACCTGCTACCAAAGCATCTGTCCTCATTTTGTATCAGTGCAGTAAATAATTCCTGTTTTATGTTTTCACATGCACTGCTGCTTTATTATTATCACTTTGAATTCCGATCCCATCGTCCAGTACATGAGCCCTCCCAGTTTCTGATCTTTTCAAGACACAGTAAACATACTCTGTTCCATCATCTAGGTTGTTAATAAAAGTACCTTAGAGAGTGCACTGCATCAAATAAAAGATATATGACAGCTAGTGCTTTGCTTCTCTACTTTATTTGACTTTTGCTCTAGAATTTTTCTGAGGATTGATGTTAACTGTCAACAATTGCCAGATTGTTCTCTTTGTTCTGTTTACATTCAAGCAGTGTGATTGCTTTTTTCCAATTCTCTTTCTATCTTGTCTCGATCTCAAATATAGGAGTAAAGAGTTTTGGATGCAGACATATCTAGGGTAGTAACAAAGTTCATGTCATGAAACTGCACAGAAGAGTTTACTGCTTACTCAGCACAAGGCCTTGGAGCTCTCTGCTCTAATCATGAATCATAAACCTGGGCTATGCCAAAATGACACAATGCCGTGCATTTGCTGCAAAACTGATCACCAGGGAAGATCAAAATTGTTTAAATAAAAGGAAAAAAATTTTTTCTGCAGCTGGCCGACACAGGGCACAGGGCACATGCTGTGATTGGTACATCATCAACCCCAAAACACATATTGAGCAATGATGATGAAGAATCTTATTTACTAAAAATGGTGTTACTAGTCACTGCAAAAACTTGGACAGTGAGGAGTTAATGTGTTTCTATGCCTCAAACACCAGTGGCCACTCAAGTAGGCAAGTTAGGACAGGATGTGGCTGGAAAGAGAGGCTGTGAAGAGGTGGGGCAAATTTCCCTGTTCTGGTCCATGGTGACTGCACAACATAAAGAACAGTGCAAGAAAAGGAATGGGGTCAAAAAGTGGTCATGAACCGTCTACTGAGAATCAATCCAGTACTGGGGTGTTGAGATCACCAAAAAGACCCTCAAAACACCCAAACCATTTCCAGAAAGGCCCAGAAGAACAGACTGTGCACACTCACCCATTTACATGAAGAGCAAGAAACCTAATCCCCGAGCAGGAAAAACTCACCTATGAAAAGGTACCCCCATTAAAGGTTATTATTTGGAATTTAAAAAAAAGGATGGACTCTTAAAATTAATTAAAAAAATTAAAATAACTAAACCAGGGAATGGTGTTGTCATTTGAGATAAAGGCTGTATACAGCTAACAACGAGATAACCAATTAGACCTCAACACCGAGGTGAGATAAATGAACTGATCAAAACATAGCAACTCACCACACAACAGAGAACTCTGTAAGAGACTTGTTAACAGCACACAAGAGCAGCTGTGCAGTTCATAAACTCACTAGGGACTTGGTACAGGTGTACAAAGACATGCTATGTCTAGAAAAGTCAGAATGATGAACCAGGGAATTGGCACTAGATGTGATCCCTACAGTAATATTAGCATTTGTAATTGCAAGACAATTCACAAATAGCTACATATCAGAACTGGGCTCAAATCCTGACAGTAACCTAATAATAGTAAACTAAAAAGAGCTATTAAGAGAACTATGATCAGACTTCAGAGCTTTATGAAATACTTGAACAAAAATTGTTATTTAATGAATATATACAAATTTAACCCAGTAATGTTAATTATCTTTTAATTCTGTTTAATGATGTTATACTCAAACATACATCTAATTAAAAAAGCAAGCAGTAAAACTTGGAAATTATTCCCTGCATTCAGAATGAAAAGGTTCCTCAAGGAAAAAAAGTTAGATTTTATCTGACTCCCAGGATTTTGTTTAAATAATCTTTAATCTCAAATAACCTTTAAATTTTGCTTAAATATAACTATACTGAAAATTACTTGTCATACCACATATAGCTCTCACCTATATGAATCAGAGCCATCTTTGTTAGCAGGAAAGAACCTAGCATCAGTTAGGATACATCACTGAAGTCTCTTCTCTCTGCCCTCAAAGTGAATGGTAGGAAGTCCTTAATCTGCTTATGATGCTGACAAAACAGCTAATGACTGCACCCCAGTCAGGATTTCACAACTTAGCTCTTATCAGTCTGAAATCAGAGTAGATTTCCAGCCTCACTTTTAAACTTCCTTACAAAGGTGGATAACCAGAGTTTTATTTTGTTGATACTACCAGTGGAATGATAAATGAGGCAAAAAGTAAAGATTTATGAATCAGGCACTATAATACAGCATATTCCCCTAACAATAACATCTGACTGCAATGCAAACAACACAGAAAGGTGACCTTGGTGAAGCAATCCTTAACAAATGAGAGTTGTTAACTATTCCATAGATGCATAATGTACAAACATACTGCAAAACTATATCCATCTGCATTTGATTTTTTTCAGCCTTCCTCTGAAATATTCAATTTTTTATCTACTACTCTACAGTTCTTGGAATGTACCCCACAATACAATTTCTGGTTTATTAAAGGTTCACATTTCATTTTAGAAACAAGCAGTATTTTTTTTTCCCAATAATTTTCTAGGTCCTACAATATTTCACTATCATCTTTTATCTTCTGCTTTGTAATTGGAAACAAGAACACAAACTGAAGACTTTGAAAATATATGCCAGTGCAGGATGCTGCTGATGGAATGCTGGGATGTTTTATCAGTCTTTATAAGCATCAATTGTTTAATTTTTAGTTGATTTCTTTCTATGCTGGGCACTGCACAAGCAGAAATCCAAGACAATTTATCCCTTGGAATTTATCTCCTCCTCTTGGATTGCAATTGTGATTGTAAAACAATGAGCAAAGATAAGAGAAGGGTGATCACAAGAGTGATTACCTAATTTAATTTTGAGCCCACAAAATCTGTTTTAGGTAGGATATGTGAAAAAGTTATCCCAGGCTGTAAGCAGAGTCTTTGAACAATTTATTAATGGCTCACTGATTGCATAATTTAAATGTTTCTTTCTTTTTCATGCTTCTTTTTACCCCATTTCATTTCTTCACCAGTCTGTCATGACAAGCAAAAAACAGTCAATTGCAAGAGCAATCTATAATGCACCATAAACTGCACAGACACTTGTGGAATGCTGTGCTATTAAGTCAGGATCTTGACAAATGGCCAGTTCAGTGATAAGAGCCTTGTCTAGTGCAGCACTCCTGTGCCACAAGAGGAAAAAAGCCCCAACAATCCAGACAGACTGTTCTTGAAGCCTCTTCAAAGCAGAAAGTAATAGAATGAAATATCGGCAAAATATAATACTGTTTGCAGTCTCAGAATCTGCTATAACTGAGATTGTAAAGTAGTTTTCAATGCAGTTGCCATTTTTGCATTCTCATTTTAAAATCATTAACCCTCTAGGCTTGACATTTTATTTTGGTGATAAACATATTTGTTGATAATAGATATTTGTAAACATACTTTCTACTGTTTTCAATTCCAAAAGAAACAATTTCAAGCCAACATTCTACCAAGGGCAACAGTATAAATCTCCCAGCTATGCTATGACCTTATCAGCCTCCCTGTTGCACAGCTTTGACCATTTCTGCAAACTGTAAAGAATTTTTCAAAACAGGCAGTTAAGCCAATGGCAAAAGTCCTACTGCCTTTAGCAGGACCAGCACTTCACTCAAACTTTGAAGCTTAGGAGCAATACACGAGTGATCTTTAGAGAGGAGTTCACCCTTCATTGAGTTTGCAATTCAAGGACATATTCCAGCAAAAACTGGGAGATGGCGAGTGCCCTATTGGGCAGGTAAAATATATGCTTGAAAGAAAAGGTAGAGTGTGGCTCAGGCAGAGCAGGTAAACAGAGCAGGTACTTGTCTCCACAGTATTTTTTTTTTACGGTGTACCCTTTAGTCTTTTAGTTATTGGTTCAAACTCTTTCCAGGATTTCTTTCTGTCTTTCAATGAGGCAGAATTAAAATTATCTAAGGCTTTGAAATCTGCTTAAAACCTTAACCTCTCTAAAGCCTCATACATTTTACATTATCTGAAATATTAGCCTGCCTTACATTAGCTTAAAAATAAATAAATAAAAGTAGCACACATTTGTCAGCTAAGTAGCCAAGAGAGAATTAGCATAATTTATTAATATCTTGCATTTAAGGTTATATACCAGAGACAAGATAACAGTATGAAATCCAGACTCTGAAGAGTTTTTAAAGATGAATAAATTTCAGGACTTTTTAAAGACTAATTAATAAACATTAGGGAAAGTGACATTGGCTGCATGTAAAGTGAATTGTGACCACACACACTACATAATAGTCTCTGAGCTCCTGATCTCTAAATTCATACAGAACAGAGATTTGGCTAAAAACATCCTTTGGCTTATTAGCACGTCATAAACCTGGGTGTTCTTGCCCTGGAAACCAGGGCACCCAGAAAGATAGAAAAATAAGAGAAAGGAAGGCATGACTATAACCAAATTGAGCTTAAAAGCTTAGAGTAAGCCATGGGAGACTTTTTTCTTACTGTCACTCCACTTTCCTCCTTTGGAAAGTGAGGAAAATTTCTCTTGAGTTATTAGGAGGTGTTTACCTATGACAGCAATGGGGTCATTTACTTAAGAAAGGTAAACAGCCACTCAAGCACAGTATACTTATTTCACAGTCCACAGGCTCTTTTGCTGCTTTTGCAGCTCATTTGTTTTCTACAATATTTTGACAAATTTCCTTTTTTTTTTTTTTAAATGGAAATGTTTGTGAAAGTTTTAAAGCTGAACTGTGCATTTATATTTTTTTTCCTATTGCTAGGAAAATATGTTGTCCTAGAATTCGACTTCTTTGTGTTGTTTATATGGCCTCTGGGGCCTTCTAGGAATCAATCATATATCTACATGGGAAGGAAATTAGAGAATTACTAGATACTTATTACTTGGATACAAAAATCATGGTAATGTTTCTGGCTGTTGCCTTTCTTCTTCTGCAACAACCAGAAGTGCTTCAGAGAGGAGAGGTGTGAAGTGAGCAGGGATCAAACTTAGAACACCACATACAACTTCCAGGCATGGGATTTGCAAAACACAAGGAATACTGATGAATGGCTCACAACATATAAGGCTGTGGACAACTGCTGCTAATATAAAGAGAAAAACACCCAGTAAGGCACATGATGAAAAACCTGGGTGACATCACCCACAAGCAGATGCTATTCTGTTTCCTATTTTGACAGGCTTATTACACCAATGAATGAATTATTGATCTTTTGCTCTGTAGATTATAGCAGCAGATATACAAATAAAAAATAAAAAATGGAGTTCAAATTAATTTGTTCATACTGCAAATAAAAGAGCCACTGTGAATGAACATTACTACCTCACCTCAAGTACTTTCTCTTACTCCCTTACCTTTCTTCATTCCAGCATGTTAAAACCCACAAATTCATAACAAGAGTAGTTGCAAGCAATTTGAAAATAAATAGCTCACATGTGAAAAAAATACTTTTAGTATCACACTTCACATTTGGAGGAGTTTTTTAGGATTTAAACACTTTCTACACTTATATGCCTTAACCTGGATTAAACATTTGTTTACTCATAAGTCATATGTGTACCTAGTTATTCCTGATGGACTCATAGTGGCATGTTCAAAAATAGTGCTATAGAAGTGCTACATTTCAAAACTCAAAGCAGGAGAAAAAAAAGAAAGAATCAATTAAATATAGATATCTTTTGAAATGAAAATCCATATACTAAGAAGACTCATGTGTTGCTGCTTTTAAGAGAAGGACCCAAGCAAATGATAAAATATAACTGTGCATTGGTCTTACTGCTGGAAGAGTGAAGAGATGATCGAAGGATGGTATCAAGTGAACATTTGTGAACTAAAGAGCCACGGGCAGAAGGTTGTACAATAACAGCAGTAACACTGAATGATTTGGAAGATCCATTTTTGCTTTTTTTTTTTACATAACATCATATTCTCACTAGGTTCATGATTAATGAGAATGAAGTTGTACAGCTCTAACATTATTAGACTAACAAAATTTAAAAAAAAAAAGCATTAGTCAGCATTTGTCAAACACAAAAACCAACCCTGCTACTAAGATGTTTTCTTCATATTCAAGAGAGCTTACTTGCCTTAACCCTCTGAAAACTAAGTAGCTGATTGTAGAGTTGCAAAACAGTTTTTCTTTTTAAATTGTGAACAAGAGTTTGAGGCACAGAAAAAAATTACCATCTCACTAAGAAACTTTAAAAGATGGATGATAAGTCAATAACACTGCACTTGACAATACACAGCTAAAATCAGGCGGTGATGTTGATGACAAATACTACAATTAAAATAAAGATAATTTAACCAAGTGAAATGCTAGAATAATGTAATCTTACCTAAATTGATGATCGTTAGATGGGGGGGTGGAGGGGTGGGTGTGTTGCTGATACACCTGAGCTAAATAATTGATAGGAACAAATTATTCCCGTGTTTGAAAGATTATTCTTCTGTGAAGAATAACAACAGAACATTCTCTAAGTACATAGGTTAGCAAAGAAAGGCCAAGAAATTCTATCTCCCTGAGAAATGAAAAGAGAGAACTGGTGACAACATATATGAAGAAAGCTGAGATACTCAGTGACTATTTTGCCTCAGTTGTCACTGGCAGTCAGGCCTCCCACTTCTCTCAAGTTCCTAAACCTCCAGGTGGGGGTTGAGGTAACAAAGTCCCTCGTGGTGTAAGTGAAGAGCAAGTTCACAACTGTTTGATGAAACTGAGAAGGCCCAAGTCTGTGGGGCCTGACAACAGATACCCAGGGTCCTGAGAGAGCTGGCTGGTGCTGCTGCCAAGCCACTCTCCCTCGTATTTGAAAAGTCATGGTGGTCAAGTGCAGTCAGTCCCCAGCAGTGGAAAAATGGAAACATTATCCTGCTCTTTAAAAAGAGATGAAAAGAAGATCCAGGGAACTACAGCCCAGTGAGACTCACCTCTCTGCCTGGGAATGCCATGTAGAAGGTCCTCCTGGAAGCAATTTTAAGACACATACAAGACAAGAGGTATTGTTAGAACAGATCCTGCCTGACCAATCTGGCAGCCTTCTGTGGTGGACTGACTCCAAGGGTCATCAAAGGAAGAGAGACAGACGTCTACCCAAACTTATTTAAGGCTTTTGACACAGTTCCTCACAACATCCTTTCTAATCTCCAAATCAGAGATAAGATTTTCTGTGATTCTGTGAATTCTTATCTCTGTCCTCAGATTTTACATTGCCAAAACCTTCCCAGTAATATGAACTATCATAATGGTTTCATGTGGAAAAGTATTTAATAAGTCATAAAATCATAGATTTCATAAGCAGGCATCATAAATATGCTGCTCTTTCACAGTTCACTGCAAGTGGTGAATAATCAGATATAAATTGTCAGTAATTGAATATACTTACAAACTTTCAGTTTGTCACAGTGATCAAAGATTAATCTGTTCAGAGCATTTAAGGCTTGCATGTACATTCACCCTGCCTGCTCTTTGTCAAGGCAGACTTTTCCATTAAATTGCTCTTGTGCTTTGCTTTTCACAATGTTCACCCAGCCCAGCTTCTTACTTTCTTGTTCCTACTTACTCTAGATAAATTTATCACCTTACTAGCCTCTTATTCATCATTCCCTTCAAGCACCTGGAAAACACTAAATATTTCACTAAACAGGTTTAAAACAGACACTGCCACAGTCAGGCAGTGTAACTCCACACATTTATAACTTTATGTGACACAGTTGTCTGCACAGCAGCTCATGGAGCTCCACAGTCCTTTCCAGTCCTTGTCCCCACATAGTGCAGTGCAGCTCACAGTGCAAGAGAGAAGGGAGAGACTAGAGAGACTATCTGTAAAAATCTTTGGCTAAACTGAGGCAGGAGGACCAGCTTTTGTCTGCATTGTACTGCATCACAGTGACAGTAAAGCCATATATGCTGATAAGAAGAAAAAGTAGCAGTATGGGGGCATAAGTGGGTAATAATTTTAGCATCTGGGTGTATCAAGCACAGTCACTCCTAATTCTCAACAAGTTTCACTGGCACTGGTGTCACATACTCAGGCTGATGTGTGAGGAAAGAAATTATAGGAAAGAACAACAGGAGGCAGAGGTGACAGAATGAAAACAGAAAATGGGGAGATAGAAAGAGACTGGAAGTACTCTCCTCAAAAGGCTTGGACATCTGTTTTAGAAGGAAAGATAGTGAAAAATAGTGTAACCACTACAAAACTTCTAAACAGTCCATTTCAAATTGCAGTGTGTCTACACATTTCTGTATAATTACATATGAACAATATATTATGTATAGGTCTTGAGCAAACTGTACATGTTGTGGAACATGTATTTGTATTCATCTATAAATGTTTGGTTAAGATACAGATAGATCTTCTTTTTAGTACAGTGGAGTGGGACTGACAATCTGCATGGATTTTCCTGATTTCTCTAGGTCAGCTCTAACACACATGAGTGAAACAAAGCAGCTGACAGAAGCCCTAGTTATTCACCTGTCTCTGTGCTCTCTGCTTAAGAAATGGAAAGGAAAATGGGAAATGGTTGTGTTGCAGATGCCTCAGCAAAGGTTCTCTTTTTATATGGGGTTTGAGCCATACATTTATGAGTAGATTATTAAAGGTTTGCTTTTCTTCCTGTCTTCTTTTTCCCCTGAAGATGCCAGTACTGGACACTGTAACATATGATTTAGTTTGGATGAGGTCCTCATCAAAGAGCTGAAATGACAAGAAAATTTCAGCACCCGCTGTCCTAGCTTCCTATGCTTTTTTGCCTGAGGTTATAAAGGTGAGCTGCATAAAAGAAAAGACTGGAGAGGAATTGAGTGTTTCACCGATCACATAGAGGTCTAATACAGGCATTGTATCTGCCTTCATCATCTAGGTTCCCTTTAAAATCCGTGATGACAAACATGCCACAATTTCATTTTATCTTAAAGCTGATGTCAGATGAGTTACACTCCTGGTTCTCTGCTGTGATAACATGATTCTCTGCTTTGTGCAACTCATTTTCATTCAGAAATCCGAATTCCAAAACTTCATTTAAATGAGATTAATTCCTTCCACCTGCTTCTCCCATGAATGCCAGCACACAAACCTGCCTTTTGACTCAGATCAGAATTATTTATTTTTATTTTTAAAAATTTTCTTCCTTCATCTGTCTCATGCATAAACCTAGTAAATGTTTCCAAAGCATTGCAGAATTCATCCTTAAAAATTCAGTCTTTATATCTTTAATCTGTCATCTACCATAGTTTTCCAGACTTTGTCCTTCCCAGCGTCCCTTTCTCAATACTCATTCCTAAAGCAAAAAGCTTGTCACCTCTGACTATACTGACTTGTTTATTTCATAATCACATCTAAGGATAAATCCTATCTATTTACTATACTTGGTCTTTTTACTACCCTTCCTTTGCTGCAGATTTATGTTTTCTCCACCCCATAAAATTGATATAGGTTCATGTTTTTCTATAAACTGAGTAAAATTCATCTTCATCTGCTTCAGTTTATGAATCTCTGTGCTGAGCATCTTATGATAAAGCTTTCTGTGAAGGATGGCTTGTAAAGTAATGGTATTGCTTTACAGAATAGATATTCCTCTCCTATGAAGTAAAGAAATGTCTGAGAGACACTTTGACTTTTTGCATTAGTTCATGAATCAGGTGGGAATGCTGAATACACAGGAATATTTTTGAGTAAACATTAAAGATTTTGAAAGAAGTTTGTCCAAGAAATGTCCAAGTGAAACCCTGCAAGCAACTAACAAATAAATCCTTCCTCTTGTTTCTCTTATATGTATTAGGTTTGGATTTCAATCACAGCAGACACAAAGAATTTAATTCTACAGGGATTTGAGACAGCGTAGCACAAATACGTACTATCATTTGTGTGTAACTAATCATCATGCTACTCCCATTCTATGCTGCTGTTACTCTAACCATATTTATCTCATTGCCTCAGGAGCCTACTCTAGCTTAATAGCTAGAATAGGTTAAAAAAAAGCCTTGCACCATTTCATACTTTCATACTTTGATATTTAGTGATACAATATTTTCATGCTAATAACATATTTTGTAAAATACAAATATTTCGATATCACAGAATTTGAATGTTTAAAGTATAAAAAAACCCCAGATGTCATACTCTTGAACCTGGAGCCTTTTGTTCTAACACTGTTCTCAATAAATGTTGCTGTTATGAAATAAAACTCATCACTGGATGCACATTGAAAACATCTTAACATCAGAGTACAAATAAGAAGTATTTAGGTTTTGTGTACGCAAGTGCCTGTACTTTCATCCCAGAAGAGGTGTATTTTTTACAGAACTAGTAAACAGAACAAGATCAAAATACTTTCTATACATGCATTTCAAATGAAATTATAGAAATTTTTATCTTCTTCAGAATTTAGAATGACAGTTTCAGATTATCAAAACTCACAAAATTTTCAAGCTTTCACCATGTTTTATATATGACTAGTGTTGTTATGGTTAGAATAGCTGCTCAGGTGTATTTTTATCTTGAATGTGATACACACACTGTTTGCTTTCCCATGTTTTCAGGATTACTCCAAATAATTTTTTTCATAAGGCCCACTTTAAACACGGCAGTGAAGTTGGACTGACTGTACTCTGCATTCTTTGAGAGTGTGTGTGGACAGATTTACTGCCATTCCTTCTCCAGCTATCCCAGTCTTTCTAGTGCTCTCTCTGCCAAGGATGTGCCCAACTCTGCCAAGGATGCCAACTCTCCACTGCCCTAAATCAGAGCTGAAAGGTCACTTATTTCCCTGTTGTGCTCTCAGCCTTTTTGATTGGCAGTAGACACCACAGAATTCAATGCGCAAGTGCCTTGTGCAAAGGGCCTTGAAATGCCATTGCATGATAAGGTGATACAGCCTCAGTACAACTTCGATTTCAAGGGTTAATCGTGGACATTGAGTGGATCTGCATCATGGTCTTTATGAGTCCTAAGGAACCAGAAATTAGGCTGAATACATTGGATTTGCACCTGAATGAAATACTAGACCACAACAGAAGACTTCAAACCAAAAGAGAAGAGTCTCTTACTCTTGATACTTCTAATAAAGTCTCAATAGCTAAAACACTTCTGCAAAATCCTGTCTGTGCTAAAAAGTGAGTCTTCAGTACTAGATTTGTCTCAGTTTGAGTCAAATTTAGGAGGAAACATCCTGAAATTAACATCACCACTAAAGAAGGCAGGTTTTGGCATTCCCTCCCCCACCAATATAAAAGGAATTTCTTGGAGGAAAGTGAAAAAAAAATGTTTATTTAACAATCAGATTTTCTGCAGACACAGGAAAAAGGAACTGTTAATATTGAACCTTCCCACTGTGGAGAAAGCTGGTGGATTTTAGAGTTCTGCTCTGCTTCTCCAGAGGTCTGAGCCAGGATGTGGCTCTCCTGCAACCTCCTCACTCCTCACAGCATCCAGCTCCCACCAACGATCCAGTTCTTGGACTGAGGCAAAGCCAGACAGCTCCAGAAGAAGCCACAGGCCCAAGGAAAAACTTGCCTCAGCTAACAAAAAGAAATTAACTAAACCAAAAAATGTACTCCCTCTCTCCACCGCAGAGCTGAGAAAACCGAGGGGGTATGTGAGAGCTGAACACAGACTGCTGAAAGAACTTCCCCAGCTTCCTCCCCTTCCCCCAGGCCCAGCTTGAAGCTACGGGACCCATTTCTGGGCATAAAGCAGATAATAGAGTATACAGCATTTTATAAAGTCATTTTGTCAAAAGACAAGACTGTAGTAAAAATCCCAACCCAGACGTATACTGATAACATCTTTCACAAAACAGGATTATTTACTTGTTGTGGCCGGGGTGGACTTTTTTCTAGTGTGTTAGGTTATTTTATTTTATTAAAGGTTAATCACTACCAACACAAAAAGCCCAGTGAGGGCTGGAGGAGCAATAACAGGCAGAGGAACCCAAGTAACCTAATCAGTGAAAAGTGGGTCACTAAATCAGCTGCTCCCTGTGACCAGAAAGGGGACCTGTTACTCCATGGTTCCTGGGTGAAACAGCCCAAGGTGATGCTGTGAGAGAAACACTCCTGCATGGCCACATTCCATGCTGGAGAGGGTAGTTGTCAAAGATTTGAGACTCCTTGTGGGATGAAGGGAAAGAACTTTTTTGGAGACTGTGAAACTTTCATAAGGAATGCTTTAAAGAAATTTTGGAAATGTGTGGAATTTATTATGGGGTGTTTAGTGGAAGGACTCTAGGTGGAGAAAGTGAGGTACCTAGGTGGCTAAGACAGGAAGAGGAGTGGGAATAGAGAAGTTGATCAGATAAATGGGGTTAATCAAGTGGAAACAGGCACATAATACATGTCTGACTATGCCCTGTGCTTGATCACCACATATGTATTCTATATACATATTTAATCCTATTATATATAGCTTCTGTGTGGATGCACTTCTGTTCTGAGTGAATGCTGGTGAGCATCAAGCTGAACTACAAGGCAAACAAGATTGAGAGGTCTCAATATCAGCAAGCAGAGCCAGTCTGTGGGCCTCCAAGGCTCCTATGTCTGGGCTCCAGCAGCTAGGGAGACCTGGGATTTAATGCAAGCTTCTAGACAGACTGATAGTCTAAGGCCAGCTTCTAGAATGTTCTGAAGTTCATAGGTATGTATGTACACACACGCACACACACACATATATGGATACATATGAATACCAGCATATAAATAGTGATGCATGTGTTCATGTGTGTGTATATATGTATATGAACATATGTATATATGCCTCTCAAAAATAGGTGCTCAGCCTTTCTGAGCTTGGGGACACAGAGCTAAAAGAGCCACATGGCAGTGGGCTACCAGACTCTGTAACCTCAGGCAGTATCAAAACTAAATAATCAATTTTTAAACCTAAAATGCTGCCATTCAAAAACATTAACATGGATATGTTCAGTGTCTGAGTTGGAAAAAGGAAAGATATATCCAAAAATACATTGCTTTGAAAAAGGAATGTTTTAGTAACTGGAGAGGTCACATGTGTGGTTAGAAAGCCAAAGTTGAAAGCAATAAAAGGAGCAAGTTGGCAGTGTTCAAAAATAAGGGAGGACAAAAAGGCAAAAATATTCAGAAAGATGCAGACCTGTGTGAGGACTGATGAAGAGAAAAAAAAAAAGAATGAGAAGAATCTAACCAATGAAGAGGCTTGTGAAACATCTGGGGAAACAGAGCTGGAAATCTAGATGCAACACATTTGATATGTGGGAGAGATAATACCTTACCTATCTAGAAAGGCCAATGAAAAGGTGGAAATAATCAGGCTTGATGAGAAAGTGTGGAATTATCTACTGTGATGAGATATATAGGAGGAAGTGAAAAAATATCTGAAAGGGAAAGCCATCAGTCATAGGAGAGAAATGGGATTCCCTCAATGAATGTGACCTTCAGAGCTAATTCTTCTCAAAGAGTATGTAACCACATGGGATTTTCCACAATTCTTCACTTTGTATTTCAAATTATCAGTCATAAAACCAGACTATCTCAGCATTTGAAGTACTTTGCACCCAAGTTTTTGATAAACTGTGCTTCTCCAAAGGAGTACCTACTATTTCTTGGTTCTGAAGGCACAGTTTCTAGCCTCTTTCCATTTGACATATCCTAAATATTTTAAAACATATATGAAAGTTCTTGTAAATATTTAAACACAGATATGCCAGCACATCAGATCCAAACTACCACAAATAAATGTTAGCACTTACTTAGATAAAGAATAGCCAATTTTGATGAATTTCAAAGTAAGTTGTTGACTGCTGAGATTCCAGAAAGGTACCATGCATCTATTCTGAGGGAAAGGGTATAAAAGTGAAACACAATGAGAGCCTATTACTCATCCTTCCCACACAGTCCAGTAAGAAATGCATTTCAAGCATGAAGTTTCATAAGAACTTGTTGACGGCTCTTCACTGCTTTGTGGGAGGGAGCAGCTGATTTCACTGGATCAAACTTCTGGTCTCTATTTCAGTCTTGCAGATTGTTTCAAATATGGCTGTGTGGAGAAGGATATTCAGTCTGTCAGAGGCAGCACACACAATGAACTCTGCTCTCTTAAGCTCCGCTCTGAATTCTGTTGCAGTTTGTACAACACATCATCGTGAGGTTGCTATAAGAACATTTGTTTGTTCCACTATTTCATTTTGGTAGGGTTTCTGTAGTGCTCTTCTCTACCTTTCTTTTTGATTATGGTGTGCAGGATTCCCCATAGGGTATGCCAAAAGATGCCAAGGAAATGGCCCAGGCTCCTAACTGAAGTGACAGAGAGAAATCTGCTACTCAGGCCTGTGATCCAGACAGCTGCACACTGCCAGCCAAAGTTCCTAAGCTGGCACACACACCACAACAGCTCTCTTTGGAGAGGGCAGTAAAGGAACACATGCCTTTCTGCATCTAGCATTTCCTTGGAAGAAAATTTATAGGGCTAATAAATTGTAGTATTCAGGCTGAAGTTTGTGTCTACAGACTGTGCTATTGCTTGCAACTCCTATAGAAATATCAGTTGTGTTGCTTCCTTTTTTTTCCTTTGAACAGCATCTACTGCTTGCAGTGAAAATTAGGACAAGCTGCATGACAGTCTGGAAAGGTGCTAAAAAATACACTTCCTCATAAGTAAAAATTAAAACCTCACTATTTCCATTTGAAAACAGTAGGCAACATTACAACTAATTAGACATTCAATGACAAACAACCAACAGCTACAAATATGTATTATACACACAATAAAAAAAACAAATGCATTAAAGAACATATTTTTAAAAAAGGAGGCTTTCAATAGTGAGAAAATGCAAGAATTAGTTTACTGGGGTACTTCAGTTTCCCCTTCTAGTTTGACTGGCTTTAATTACATGGTTTGATTCTATTTTGCACAGGATTCTGGCTTCACTCATAACTCATGATGGTGAGTACTCTCTCAACATGTATCCCTACAATGTTCTGTTGTCTTAGTGAGCAGTCAAACAATACCTGTAGATATTATTAGCCTCACTGATAATTCAACTCCAGAGATTAGCAGCATTTCACAGATTTATTTTCTTTATGCCCCATATGAATAATGGAGGAATATTCTGAAAATATGTCAGAAAACTAACTGCCCAGGATTCGATCTTTCAGAGAATTTTGTTTAAACATCCCCTCTAACATTCAAAGCAGCCTCTGTCCCAGCTGAGGAAGATCAGAATTTCTCCATAGCAGATGCCACTGTATCAATTTAAATATTAATAAAGAGGAAACACTGCATTTGTGACCCTTTGCAAGAAGGGTGGTAAAAAGACATCATCTAGGAACTGCAAGAGTTTCTGTTTTCTCCAATGTTCTTTGCCCCAGTGATTCAGCAAACTCTTAGTGGTTAAAACAATGTTCCTTCTTCAAACACTAACATTTTTGCCTCATGCTTTTGAAACTTAATTAGATTAAACATCTCCTTTTCTTTGGTAAGGTTACAAATCAACTATTCTCTGTGTGTGTGTGTGTGTGTGTGTGTGTGTGTGTGTGTGTGTGTCCACACACATCTCACACAAATAAAGCCAAAGAGGTTCCTAGTATATGTAAATGTATAAAATTAAGACTAGCAGAATCAAACCCTTTTGATAATTTCTTAGGAAGAAACATCTGCATGTTATCTGTTATGCCCAGTGTAAACATTTTCACTTGTGAGAATGTGAGTAGATTGGCTATGCAATCAAAGTAGGGATAGTCACACTTCTTGATTAGATCTCACAGAAGAGTATGAAAGAACAGGAATAAATTCACACACAATACTGTAGGGTTGGTTTATGACTTTACTGCATTTTCAAACAGCCTCATGATAAATGGAAAGATAATATAAAATCTTTGGAAATCTATGTGACACCATCTGGCAAAAATTCTCAAGTGAAGTGTATTGGTGTCTGCTTCTGAATGATAACATTTTTCCTAGAGACAAGGAACTGTTTCAGTTGGCTAAAAAATAACTGGGACTCACACTTTGTAGCTTTCAAATTATTTTCTGAGTCAAGCAAGTTGCTTCTTGTATTTTAAAGCTCTGCTAGACTCTGTTATATAAATAATTCTACTCTGGAATTCTTCAGAAAATAATTTTCTATTGAGACAGGACATTTTATCTGTTCTACTAAACAACTGAAGTTACAGAAGATCGTTTCCAACATTTCTTTGTGAGACAAATCACAGAACTGCAATATTGACCTGAATGGTACAATTAATATTTTAAGGGAAGGCATACTTCCCTAGAAGTAATTTTCCTCAGAATTCAGGAAGAAGGAAGAGTCCTCTTTATTCAATGTCATAATAGGAGGTCTGAGAAGAAAGAGACGATATACAAGAATTTCCTTTTATTCATCCAGTCAGCAGCTGTACCAGATTTAATTTTAATTAGTCATGAGGAATTTAATGAGAATCTAGAGGGAGAAAATTAATTGGAAAAACAGCTATTATAGTTAATATTTTAATTAATTGGAAAGTGGAGTAAAATAAATAGCGGTAATAGATTTCAAAAACCTCAAGTGTCTCTTGAAAAGCAAATCTAAGCTGGAGTAAGCAAGCTAAGGTGGAGATGCTAGAGACAGTATCTGTAGATAGATAGTTCTAGGAAGTAGGGCTAATATAGGACCAAAACCAAGGAGTCATCAGAGGCATTGATGAAGACATCTCCCAGCAGCTGGCTCCTATTCAATTCCAGGCTCTGCAATTGCCAAGAGCTGCTCTCTTGCATTAAAAAAATGCAATATCATAATGGGATTGACAGCATCTGTCTCTTAAGAGACAATATCTTCTAGTTCCTGCTGAGACTTAGCCTTCAGGGGAAAAAATTGCAATCTAATTGGCTATGTACTCTTGTGCTGTCCTGACCAAAACAAGGGTGGAACACCTGATTGTTCTTGTAAACAGCTACAGAAAATCTCAAGCAACTAAGGACTTCCTAATCTAAGTGCATTGGTTTTCTGCAAGCTGAATCTTTTGCTGTTTCTGATATCATCAGTGCCATGAGGTGCTTTTCATCTTTGCATGTACACATCAAATTCTGTCTTGCCTTTTCTCAGTCTGAAAAAACAAAGCAGTACATTTAGTAGCTTATTCAAAGAATACATTCCAGTGAGTACAGAAACACAGGAAGACACATTATAACTAATCTGAGCATGTAGTTTGAAAATATTCCCATTAGCAAGACTGTACTTCTTGTTACCAAATGTACAAAGACAAACTGTACATATGTGAAGAAACAGAGGAAGGAAAGCTAGAAATATTTCTGGCTGAGCTAGGGGCTCTTTAATAATCTGAAAGCAGAAAAGGAATCATAGAAACACATGGGAGTACTTTCTGTTCATTTGAAAATAAACCAAAAAGACTAGTGTGGAAAAAAAAAACCAAAAAACAGAAAAGCTCTTACTGGAACAAGGAAGAGAAGGCAACAGAAAGAGTCCATAACTATACTTGAACAATGAAAACAAAACAATGTAAAAGACAACACAGACCAAATTATAAAAAGGAAGGATAACCTCTTCCATTGCCTTTTTCCTTAAATCTTTATATGAATGACAAATAATGAAGATTCACTTAACAGAATTAATTCAACAAGCATAATTAAATGCACAGATAAAATATGACAAAAGAAGGTGCTGACCAATCAAATGTGAGCCATGTGACAAAGATTGAGACCATTCACTTTGAAGTTTTTAAGAAATTAGCTACTGAAATTCTGAATATTACTAAGTATTTATCTAAATATTTATCAAGCACCTGTAGGAAAAGAAAAAACCTCAAAACAACAAATGAAAAATTCTCATAGCCAAAGAAACACCTAATTAACTTAATAATTTTAAAGACAAGTATTAGCCATGATATCTGCAAGACAAGCTAGTAAAAGAATATATGCACATCTGTCAGAAAGAACTCATGTCAAGCCAGTCTACTTTCCTTCTACAAGTCAACTGGACAAAAGGGAAGTTGCAGATATGATAGATTCTAACTTTTAATTAAAGCTTCTGACACTATTCCATATAACATTCTCATAAAAAAGCTAAGGCAGGAGATGTAATCACCATCAGATAGGTGGAAAATCAGTCGAGAAATTTCTCTCAGCAAACAATTACTAATGATTTGCTGTCAGAGTGGGAGAGGGTTTCAAGTAAGACTGGATCAAGGACTGGAAGATGCTGAGACTTACCAAGCATTTTCACCAGTTTCACTTATAATGGCAAAAAAAAGGACCAAATTTGATTGTTTGACTAAGGGCAGAGGGGTTCTAAGCACACTGGAAACCAGAATGGAAATTATTTTTAGACTAGGGTTTTAAAATTTCAGGCACTGGTTGGAAATTGTGGAGGCAAGCATAGTGCTGTACTTGGACAACAGCAATAAAACACAGTCATAATAGAGGAAGTAAAAAGGTAAGCAGCAACTGAGCAGATAAAGATGCAATAATTGTGCACAGTTCAGCACCAAGGAGCTCCAAGTAATGCAGTATCCTCTTTAGACAGCAGCACTTTAAGGAAAGTGGAGATAACATGAAGAAAAATTCAGGGAACAGTAAAAGGGATTAGAAAAAATAGAATATATAACTTGCAAGCAAAGGTTCAAGTAATCTGTACTTAATGTAATAATTAGTTTGAAGGTGAGAAGACTGAGAATGACACAGTATTATTCTTCCAACATGTGCAAATGTGTTATAAACAAAAGGGTGATCAGTGGCCACTGTGGGATAAAGAAGGAATCAGTGTAGTTTGCAAAAAAAGTACTATAAACACTGCATAGCAAGAGAGCAAGAAAGAAGAAAGAGAGAGAGAAAGAATACTAATGAATCATGAAAAGGAACTAAATTAGTTTACTTTTCTTCTTTGATATCATCCATTTGAATCTGTCATTTGATATTGACCACTATAGATAAATCAAGTATAAGCAAGTAATATATGCCACTTCTAATACCAGAGACTTCTAAACTAATAATTGCTGATGAAGCCACCTCAGGCTTTTAATTTATTTGAATTGTTGGGTTGAATTCATTAGAGCTGAAGATGCAAACTTAGTAGCTGTAGACTTTCAAATGTATAAATAAAAAATATATTTCAAAAATTGACAGTTAATGACTGTGAGGAATATTTGTCTTTGCCAAGGCTGATATTAAAGGAACCACTACAATATGAACAGACTGTGAAACCCATCCTATTAAACTTGGAATCTTTGTAAGCAGACGTAATCTTTTACATTCCCTGAATTTCTCAGATAGTTGTGAAAACAATTTGATCACAAAAGAGGTATGTGCAAAGTTGAATCAAAGTTGCCCTATATGCTTCCACACCAGTTCTGAATAATGTGAGTTCTGTTTTGGCGTGGATAAGCGGAGACATTCAGCACGACACTGATTACTCTTAAGTGTTATGTGGATATCCAGTCCAAGAATCACACCTTACATTTTTTCCCATAAGCACACAGTAACACTTAAAAGGGGAAAAAATTCCTGTTCATCTGGAGGCATATTTAAAGCAATCATCTCAAGGTAAAAAATGCAACTTCTGTGATTTCACTACAGATGCAACATTTCTGCATGAAGAAATACAGTTTAATTTACCAGAAAAAAATCTTAAACAAAATGGAACATACTGGTAAATACATGATGGAACAAGAATTTTAAGGAAAAAATCCTCTAAAATAACATTTTAAAAAGTCTGAAAGATACTCAAAATGTTCAACTTTATATAGCGTTGGATTTAGTGGAGCTATAACCAAAAGTTCATTATTGCACTCAGGAAAATCATCAGCGACATTTCTTATAATACAAATGAGGTGAGATTTAATTTTTAAATTATATCCTTCAGAAGATATATTTAATCTCTTGGGACAGTGTTTGCATAAAGAATTTTACTCTGGTTCAAACTTTGCATTGGTACCTATGTTTGTGCAGATAAACAAACCACACACCTCTAAGTGCCCAAGAACATGAGAACACCCGTAGTTTTCAGAGGCAGAGCAGTCAAGCTGTTACGGTACTACACTGAAAAAGGAGCTTTGTGATCCCCAAAATGACATTTGAAATAGACACAGGTAATCAGAATGCCATTATATGTACCTTAATCATCTTATTGTTTTCTACTGAAAAACATTAGTTCTCTCTGTTTCACTTTCTGTTATTTGCCTCCTCAGTGAGCTCACTCAAAATTTGGGCACAGATTTTCTTTTACAGCTTTGGAGTTGTCTCTATTTTAACCCAACAGAGAACCAAAAACCCCAGCCATTTGGGTATAGCTTCTTCATCACCATGAACTTCTACAGAAACAAATATTTGCCACATGATTGTGTTATAAAAATGTCAAAATGTCACCTAAAATAACCAACATTTTTTTATTTGGAAACTTGATTCTTTATCTTGAAATGTCAAAATTTTCCAGGGGAAAAATACAATAGTACTAGTTTCTGTGTGATCTAATATTTTCATTGTTTATAAACTTATTTTCATAAAGAGGTCAGACAGATATAGTCTCTTGCTTTATAAGACATTACACATTTTCCTGCAGTTTTCTTTTATTAATATTGCAAAAAACTTAATTCTACCTCTATTTTATAATTAAGGAAGTCACATTTGTGATTATACCACTTTCAGATAAAATATAAACAAGAATTTGATTACATTTGAAGTGGATATTCATACATATTTACTCCATTGCTTCTCTTTCCTCATCAGATCTAATACCTAAATAAAAAGAAATAATAAAATTTGACATAACATTAGAGAATAAACTGAGTACCACTGTTGTAAATGAGAAAAACACTCTACATTTTTTTGACACAGCATTAATGCTCTTGTGTCACAGACAAGAGGAGAAAAAAATATTGATAACTTCCCATATTGTGCAATATGAACCATTTGTACAATATGAAGGAGTTATTGAATCACACAGAATAGATCTGTTTATCCAATTCAAGCTTTGAGCAATTTGTTCCAATTTAGAAAAATATAAAAGGACATGTAAACTCAAGTGCAATAGAAAACACAAAATACATTGCAAATACACTTTATGAAGTGAAAAAAAATCTCAACAGACCTACTCAGATCAAGATAGTTAGTTTCATTTAGCCAGAGTACAGAGAAGAAAAAGTATCATATTTCTATGTTTTACCTAAAAAAAATCCACCACAGTTAAAATACCTCCATAAGTACCAATTTTGCCAAGTACATGAAATTATTCTATTGCTTACCACAACATAAATACAGATGACAGTCCTAGTAAAAGGTAATTAGCATATCCAATGATCCATGAAGCACATAACTTTCAGTGTAGAGTTTAATTACCAAAGTCTCACACTAGGCTGGATATTACGTTGAAATTTATGAGACAAATAAAGGATTATGATCCTGAATGGTACAAACATATTTTTTAGACTACTCAGGTAGACTGTGGAACATAAAAGGTCTTCACAATGGTACAGAACAAAGCAGTTCAATCATGTGTCCAGGCTGTAGAGTCAGAGGGCTTTCACTGTCACTAGCACTGCTAGTGCAGCAAGAGTTATTACCTATCAGAGAAATTAATCTTAGCAACTGACACAGTTAATCCAAACCACACTGCAGACCCTGTCTAGCAGAGTTTGAGTCTTACTCATCTTCAAAGTCACATCCAGAAAGAAGACATTAAAATGACATACCCTTGACTGATCTCATGGAATTAAAAACAACTATATTTACAGTGGCACACATTTATGTAAATTATAGATTGCATACAGAGAAATTATTTCAGAAGATATTCTGTTTACTTAGATCAATCTATTTTTTTAAAGGTCTTAAAACCTAAATGGCTGCTGCTTATCCTTCTTGTAAAGCTAGTATAAATTTTTTCTTTATTACTTTGAATAAACTTTCAACTGAATTTGCAGTTGAAAAGAGAATGGACATGAGGAACTGAAATGAATTGCTGTGCTCATGTGATAAAGTCTTTGTGAAAGTAAATATAATCTAGGCTGATAGAGCAAACACACAGAAGCATATGAAATACTGTGTGATTTCAATAACTCAAATGCTTTTTGTTCTCTGAATTTGCTCCTGTAGTTTTGAACGTCAGAAGCCACTGTTGTAGTGGGACAGGAAGGAGCTAGCATTTATACCGGGGAGCAGATTGTTTAAGTCTGAAATGGGAAGTGCAGCTCTTGCTTTTAAAATATTTTTTTTCAATTTCTCTAGAATTACTTTTATTTGTCTTTGTGCACAAATATAAAAATAATTGGAAAGTATTTGAATAAAATGTTATTTTCTTTCAGGTCAAGACCAAATCAAGACAAAGTTTTAGAGTCACAAAAGGAAAGTATGTGCACTAAAAGGTCAGAAATATTTTTAATGAAATTTTGCTCATTTACAACACAGCAAAACACAGAGTGCAAATAGTGTAGAACTGATGAAAATTTGACCTTTCATGAGACCATAATGTCTTCTACTATAACAAACTTCCCTTGTTTGGTCTAATCACAGTAGCTGGATTTCTACAGGCCATATATCACCAGGCATATGTGATACACTCCAGCTTGTAGGTAAGCAGAACTCTTCAGTCACTCATTTCAAAGGTGATTCTACCCCTCTATTCTGCTCTTGTGACACCAGCTAGAGGGCTGTGGTCAGCTCTGGGGCCCCAAAAGAAGGAGGACAGGGACCTGTTGGGGTGAGTCCAAAACAGGACTCCCCATGGAGATGATCAGAGGGCTGGAGCAGGTCTCCTATGAGGAGAGCTGGGGTTGCTCAGCCTGCAGAAAAGACTTCTGAGTGATCTAAGTGCAGCTGTACTATCCGAGTGGGGAACACAGGGGACAGGGACAGGGAACTTTGACAAGGGCACGGAGCTATAGGACAGGGAGGAATGCCTTAAAACTGAAATTGAACAGGTTTAGATTAGATATGAGGAAAAAATTCTTCACTATGAGGGTGATGAGACAATGGAGCAGTTGCCCAGAGCAGTAATGGATGCTCCTTCCTTGAAGGTGTTGAAGCCCAGGCTGGATGGGGCTTTGAGCAACCTGGGCTTGTGGAAAGGGAGGTTGGAACTAGATGATCTTTAGGGTCCCTTCCAACCCAAACCATTCTAAAGTTCCATGAATATAAATAAAAACATTACTAAATAAAAGACCACAAGAAGCTTATTTTCAGGTTCTTATGAAAAGGTTTCATAAAAAAAGAAGAACATACTTTAATAAATAGAAGAAATATAACGCTCACTGGAAAAAATAAATTGAACCAAGCTTGTCCAGGATAACCAAAAATTTTGATCCTGAATTAGTCTTCCTAAATTAACTAAAACTAGCACTGTTAAACACCTTTTAGCATTTCTAATTAGAGACCCTAGAAGCATACTCCGAAGACTTCCATGGCTAAAGAAACATTAATAAAAATGTGGATTTGTGTAGTATAGCCTTTTTTTCTCAACAGAGCATTATACCAGTTTTAACCACCTTTAGAGTCAGAAGAAATTTTGGTAATTTTAATTTTCTGGGAATGAAGTAACCAGAAAAACAGAGAGAAAAAACCACAGCTTTGTAATTTGAAGCTGAGAGAACAATACCTTGCATACTAACAACCAATAAAATATTCAAGTGAAATGCTGATTAAAGAAAAAAATAAGTATTTTACTGATATATTGACATATCTTGGGCAGCTAACATTGGGAAAAGAAAGTTTAAAAAATGTAAACCAAAACTAAAGTTAGATTCATGAAAGAAACAAAAATATTTAGCCAAATAACCCTTTTGATTTGAAAATACAAATAAGGACTTCTGATCTCTCACAGCCTTTGTTACCTGTGTAATGCTTTTTGATAAATATCTTGTTCTAAACACTCTAACACCCATGTTTTTGCATCACAATGGCAAAGCCATAAGGGTCTTTCTCAAAAGTGGTTCTGCAGGAAGAGAAATGTTTTAGAAATGTGCAGTTTTAGAAGTGCACCAACAACAGTGTGTTTCAGGAATAAAACTGAGCAGCTCTGTAAAGGGCCCGGCTAACAATCATGCTCCAGGAGCAGTGAATCAAATGCAGTTCCTCTGCTGTTCTTCTGCACTCCTCCCATGCACACTTTATCACACCCAAACTGCTGATTTAAAGTCAAAGTATGCCTGTAAGTACTAACCCAACTAATTCTGTTTCCAATACCAAGTGTTGACTCTCTTCACCAACAATGTATAAACAAGAAATGTTTCCCCCTCTCTGAGCACAAAAATTAGAGTTTTAGGAGTCCCTGTGGCTGCTCTGCAGGCAGAACTAGGCACCCAGACAATATCATATCTTGACAGATTTCTGATCAAATGGTTCAGGCTTTCTAAGTATGCATTTCAAAGAGAAGTGGAGCAGTCAGCGAGAGTGGGATTCATCTGACCAAGAGCTGATATCTGCATTATTCTGTGACATCTGCTTCTGTCACTGATTTTACAGTCAGCAAAGATTCATCTGACTTTATAGAGGTGTTTAAAGAAAAATCAGATGAGCAGACTTGAGGCATGGTGTGGGAAGCCAGTGGAAGAATGGCAAGGATGATTGCAAACATGTTCAGGTGACTTAGAGATGGGGTGTAGAAAAACATACATGTCACATTAATGATACTTTAGTCCTGTGTGCTTGACAAGCAGGACATCTGTGTTTAGAGAACCTAGGCTGTGATACTCAGAGGTACCCTGTCGAAGTTTCCTGAGATTCCTGCCCTGCTGTGGGACAGCTCAAAGCCCAGGGGTTAAGTGACTTCCCACAGTGCTTCCACTGTGTGGGTCCCTGGAAGGCACATGGAAACAGCAGCTCCAGCCATGCTCTGGCACAGAGCCAGCTCCATGGTGTCCCAGCTCCGTGTGCCACTGCCCAAGTGATGCTTGAGGCATCCCCCAGCTGGTGAGGTTAACAGTTAATTCACACTTTGCATTTCATCCCTGGCTTTGTGTTTGTTCTGTGTCCTGTCTGTCCTGACATACTCACCACTGTGTGGGTCCCTGGAAGGCACATGGAAACAGCAGCTCCAGCCACGCTCTGGCACAGAGCCAGCTCCATGGTTCCGGTGTCCCAGCCCGTGTGCCACTGCCCAAGTGATGCTTAAGGCATCCCCCAGCTGGTGAGGTTAACAAAATTCAATTCACACTTTGCATTTCATCCGTGGCTTTGTGTTTGTTCTGTGTCCTGTATGTCCTGACACACTCATCCTGTTATTTCTTTGTTGCCAGGTGAAGGATGTTAGACTAGGGCAAAAGGGAGTGAAAAGAGCAATTGCCACACCAAAAACTGAACTCATGAGCAATATATGGAATATACAGAGGAAAGAAGTAGTAAGAGAATGGAGCAGGAAGAAAGGATGAGAATAAGCTTTGGAGAATAGAACTGGAAATACAGAGAGGAATAAGAAAAGAAAAAGAAAGATGAATATGAAAGTCCTCTTGAGTAAAAAAAAAAACCAAAAAACCACCAAAAACTGAACTCATGAGCAATATACAGAGGAAAGGAGTAGTAAGAGAATGGAGCAGGAAGAAAGGATGAGAAGAAGCTTTGGAGAATAGAAGTGGAAATACAGAGAGGAATAAGAAAAAAAAGAAAGATGAATATGAAAGTCCTCTTGAGTAAGAAAAACCCCAAAAAAACCCCAAAAAACCCCCAAAAAACCCCAAAAAACAAAATAATCCAAAAGGTTAATAAATTATATTTTCTTGAGTAAAAAAAAAAACCAAAAAACCCCCAAAAACCCCCCAAAAACAAAATCATCCATAAGGTTAATAAATTATATTTATTCAGATTCTTAATTGCTTAAAGTATTTATTTTTAACAGTGCTATTGATATTCTCAGCACTTAGGAATAAAGCTGAGGCTCCATATATGAGAAACTCACAACATTTTTTCTTCCCTTTTCTTTCTTTTTTTTTTTTTTAATTACTGACTAACCTAGGAAGACACACTTTTCCACCTCCTAATTCTTCTCATCCAAAACTACTTGGGTAACATAGGAAAATACAGTGTGTTTTTTTCAACCACAGTAGAGGAATTATTGTTCATATGTGTGTTCATATAGAGTTCAAGCTACACTCCTGAAGCTAACATAGAAATCTTCAAAGCACCAGGAAAAAAGAATACAGAAATAAACAATGACTTTAAGGTTGACCTTCCTAACCACAGTAGTTTATTTCTTCAGTAACTGAAATAAATTAAATTCCTGACTGGCTAAAGAAGGTAAAAATAGAGATTTGGTAGTTAAGGAAGGATTCAAACAAACTGTGGTTTTGAGAGAAAATTAAATTCCTGACTGGCTAAAGAAGGTAAAAATAGAGATTTGGTAGTTAAGGATTCAAACAAAGAGTGGTTTTGGAGGAAAACTTTTACATTGCTTGTTGTAATTGAAGAAAGAGGTTGTTCCAGGCTTGTAGAGAAAGCAATGTGAAAATACTGCAGAAATTTAAGGTTCTGCAAGGCGGAGAGTCAGTAGTGCCCAGAGTTCTGGATGGGTGCATTTTAATTAAATCAAAGTAAACAAGCCACAGCAGGGCCAAGTGTGAGT
This sequence comes from Passer montanus, assembly GCF_014805655.1. Lineage (NCBI taxonomy): Eukaryota > Metazoa > Chordata > Aves > Passeriformes > Passeridae > Passer > Passer montanus. The sequence continues at coordinate 2,572,332 of NW_024368152.1, forward strand.
CAAGCTGCAGGCAAGGTTGACATACAAAATTTGAAATTGAGTCTGAGGAAATCTGAAGTTGCTGAAGAAGGAGCAAAGATAACAAAGAGGGAAGTGTGGGGCCAGTTGCTTGGTGGAGAAAGGACAGGAACTGTATCTGCAGGATGATGAATAGCCCACAGCAGAGAGAGATGATGGGTGCACAGGCTGGAGCAGAGATGGTATTGCTTCTCAGTGTGTGGCTGACAAACATAACTCACCCAGACTTAGGAATGGTACTCACACTTTATGTGTTTTTCTAATCCCTTTTTTTACCCCAGACATGCATAACAAAATACTCTTCTGAATTTTGAAGATTAATTTATGGGTCACTGGCTACATTTTGCATTTAAAGCAAGTTGGTCCATCTATTTTTTAATACTGTGACTGGTTAATTGTGGTGCAGCTAAGTAATCAACAGATATTCCTGTTTTTTGGAAACAACTTTAGGGTTAAATTTATATCTGTAGCGATTATTAACACAAAAGTTCTTCAGCCTTGCTCCCCAGGAATTCTGAGGACTTGCAGTGCAGAGGACAACATGATGGAAGGGTTCTCAAAACATATGCAAAATAGAAAACAAATTAAAAACCTTCATCCATAACTAACGTTACCAAAGTGATCATTCTGGACAGTGCCACTTCCAGTGCACTTGTTTTCCCACATTTTTTTCCTTAGATTGACAAATAAATAAATAAAAACCTTGCTAAAAAATCTAGGCTAAAATAGCACTTGTGAGCAAGAAGTAGGATGGCTTGTCAAAATATTTTTCCCCAGATATTTCACCCTCTTTTTACAGGAAAAAAGTAAACACACAGCTCAAATATTCAAGCGATCTAGTGGGTACAATTGTGATGTTTTTTATCTAAAATAAGAGTATAAGTTTTTGTATTAAAACTGTTAAGTCTAAGGTCATTTTTCTTATGACTGCTTACGTATATGTACCCTGATTCAAAGTGAAAATCATGGACACAGCTGTAGGCAGAGAAAAAGTTGCACTATGTACAGAAAGTAGGCTTTTTGTCAATTGCTAGAATATTCCCAGAACGGCAGGTTTCAAGACATAGTTAATTAAATTAATTGTCAAATGCTTTTAGAATTTAGTTACATAGAAGCATTTTGCAGGTCATTAACTGCTTATGTTTCTCACCAAAGGGGCGCTACATTAAAGAGTAAATAAATTATATTAAACACAATGAGCTCAAAATTTATTAAAATGATAAAAGACCTCACTTTGAATACATATATGCTTTTGCCTGAATGTCTTTTGCAAGAAAAACAGCCTTGTGTTGCTTTTGTGTCAGCAAAGACACCTGACAGGAGACTTTGTTCAACAGCAAATTAAACTTCATTCTGTTTTTACAATGCATGACTTAACTGTTGAAGGTATTATGGGATATCTTTACATCAAAAATGTACTACTTTGATAAAATAGACATAAGCATGTTGACTGTCAGCTGATAACAGCAGCTATGTTCTCAAGGAAAGTCAGCTTTTAAAAGATGGGTTTGCATACAGAAAGTATTCATAAACAGGTCCCATTTCAGATATTTCAGGTTTTTATCATTTTAAGTCATTCTTAATTTCAGGTTTGCATTTTTGGTAACATGATTACGCACAACAGAAATGTTTACAATCATCCTTGAAATTCTTAATATATAGCCCTTAAAACCATTTTTTTTTCCCCATGCCATTCAACATTGCTTCACTGTAGTATCCAGCTTTACATTCCTGACCATTGAGGCTGACTTGATAATTAAGAGCCAGGTGATGCTTAGTTTTCAATGGGAATTCAATGATGGGTGGGGCAGCCCTATTGATCTACGAAATAAATAACATCTCTTTTTCCACAGCTGCCTAAAAATATACCTAATTTAAAAAAAAAGAGTCAGCACAGGCTTAAGCTGGTTATTGCTAACATACAATGAAATGTTTAAACTTGACTGCTTAAGACAAAGTGTGTACTCAACTGAGCAGCTAAGCAGACAACTAAACAATTAATGTATTAACCTTTCTTAAGTTGTTGATTGACCAGCAATTTCACAGCTGATTTTATATTTAAAATGCATATATTGTTCTTGGTCCAAGGCGTGTCAGATGTGTACTTCGGAATGTCTCCTGAGATCCTGTGGAAGATTTCTGTCATTGTCCTCATGGCCCAGTAGGTCAACAGAAAAATGTACAAGTGTCTTGTGATAATGACCCTTTGTCTCACTCACAAGCCTAACTTCTATATAATGCTGCATCAGCAATAATATTTTGCTCCCATGGCACCTCCTCCTTCTACCCTGTTTCCTTTGTTTTGGGATTTTTGTTTTGGTTTGTTTTGTTGGTTTTTTGTTGTTGTTGGTGGTGGTGGTGGTTTTTGTTTGTTTGTTTGTTTGTTTTTAATAACTTCTCCAGTTCTGAATTTCTTCCAAGATCACTGTTGTTGTTGTTGTTTTTGTTGTTGTTGTTTTTTTTTTTTAACAACTTCTCCAGTTCTGAATTTCCTCCAAGATCAGATTATTTCACCTTTTTCAAGTAACAGTGCCAGCAGGTAACTTGCTCAGCCTCAGCTACTGAAATATGTATCTGAGGCTTTTACGCATTCCAGACACAGAGCACAACAGCTACAAATCAGAGGGAGACTTTCTTTCCATCTTCACAGCATTGCTGTGCTCTGGGAACAGCCAAAGCTCTGACATGCCTGGATTCTAGAAGACTGAAAGTCTCACCAGAGCTTTGGTAGGGATGCCACAGCTGATCAAACAATTTGCAAATCTGTTGCAGACCTTCTGAGAGCTGCAGCAGCTTTCATTGCTCATCACACAACCTCCAAGGCAATTCTATCGGTCACCCTTTCTAGCACACACTTGTGCTGCTTTATAATGCAGTCCGTGGACATTTAGGGACAAGTGGCAGTGCAAGCAGAGAATGATTTGAAGGACTTTTCAAAATATTTAATACTTTACTATACAAGACATAGGAACTATGTATTGGTCTTGATTTAGTAGTACTCAGGTTGCAAGTTGCCTCTCTGACTAACCATTTAGGTATCTTATGTGTTAAATATGCATCTTGGGGGAAAAAAAAAGTAATCAAAACAGTCATAAGTAGTAGCATTCACTCAGGTTGCCTCTCTGACTAACCATTTAGGTATCTTATATGTTAAATATGCAGCTCAGGGAAAAAAAAAGTAATCGAAACAGTCATAAGTGGTAGCATTAATCTGTTTGATTTATACTTTTGCAAAGCCTGCTTGATTGAAGTAAGACAAAATAGAAGAAATCACAATGGGAAGAGAGGGAAATAATTTGTAGATCAGTTACCAATCTTGTCTTGTACATCAGTTTGAAAAGCAAGACAAAGAACAGAATGGATTTGGATATCAAGCTTACCTAAGAAACAGATGTTCTGTTTCAGGAGTGTGTTTAATTCCTACTATATGCTTAATTTCAATTTTATTTTTGCATTAACACCTTTTCTTTATCTCATTAAAAACTAAACTGGAAAACAACCCACTCATTAAAGTTTAGATATGCATTCAGAGCAGCCCTTGAGCTTGCCTTTGTTACTTGGTGTAAACATTCCAGGCTGTTTCCCTGCTCAGTGCAGTAAAATGGCAAGAGACACAAATTGACTTGAGGGTAAACAAAACATGATGATAAACAGAACATTACTTCATCTTTTTGGTTTTGAAATACAATAAAAATACAAAAATCATGCATTAAGTGGACTTGAATTACTGAGTCATTGAAGAAGGTACTTGTTTTACACTCAGTTTGAAATCAATCCCTGGCAGCTGATAAAGGTAGGATCAAACAAGGTCAGTGAAGCTGCTGTCCAGGAGCCAGCAATCCCCTTGCTTTAGCAAGGGCTGTAAGCTCAAGCACTTCCATGAATCCAAAACAGACAGGCTGATGTCAGCGTCCTAAATATCACCAAAAACCTACTGGCAGCAAGCATAGTAAGCTTCTCTTTTCAATGTTCCAAATAATTTTCAGTAAAATTAATGTTGCAAAAAGTGAGATTTTAAGCCTAGCAATCCACTGCATGGTCTCTCCAAAATGTGGTGTTACTACAAATGTCTCTTAAACTTGTTAGAATATATACTGAGAGGCTATGCTTTAGATCTGATTATCCAAATTAACATCTCTCAAACTGTAGAATGTAAACCATAGGAAATACCAAACAGATTGAAGTTATGTAAATGGAACTATTCACTGAACACAGCTGTTGTCTCCATGCACTTCTTTAGTTTCATTTTTATTCCTTAAAAATAGAACCAGAATAGGTTACTGAATTTTGCTTTTGGTTAATGTGTTTGTCTATTTCTCTTGTACCATTATGGATAAACAGCCATCTACTCTTCCAAAGAAAGAATGATTACATAGGCCACTGGAGATCTGTTCTACATTAGACTTTAACCCAGACCAGAGCATTCATCTGGAAAACAGACTCAGCTTCAGTGTTCCTGTTCTGAACTAAGTGGAACAGGGACTGAAGGATCTCTCACATCTGAAGGAGACCTTGTCAATCAGCTATGGATTATATTTATTTTATAAAACAATAGTAAGCATCTTGTCATCTTAGTCCCTCCATTTCCAAGACATGTTTTCTTTACAATAGGTCTGATATTTTCTTCAAAAATTAGCCTCAACCTAAACTTTTAGGTCACTCCTTTAAAATTAATATTTATTATAGTCCCTTCTCCTGAGGAGAGACACTGTATCAATGTTATTCCACCAGAAATTAGAGCCAGAAAAAAGCTTTCCAGAAGTTCAGTATAGCTAGGGAGGTTAATTCACCACTGTATGAGCAATCACTTCTTATATAAATTATGCAGCATTTATTAATAGATGTATTACCTGTTCAAACAAGAAACAAAATTCTCTGCTGTGCATATTTTAGTAGATGGAGTATGATACATGATGCTGCAAAGAAACAGAAAGAGGAATGGAGGGAATTATGACACTAAATTCAGGGTGAGACAGGAGAGATGTTTACCACAGAGTGAAAAATGTTCCATAAGGAATTGGTGAGTTGAAGAGAACATCAAAGCTGTGAATATTTACAATGCATTTATCTCTTTCTAAGCCAGTCAGAAAGAAAAGCTCTGACATTTTTGGAATTGCCCTGCTGTGTTTCCACATTTTAATTTGAAAACAATTATCATTCATTTCAACAAGTTTTATTAAAATGTTGCTTCTGTTAAATAGTGTCATTTTTGCTTCATAAATTCCTTTTGTCTTCACTGTACATTTGATCACTTTTTAGATCATACAGCTTATTAAGAAGGTCTCTGTGGACTCAACCAAAACATACTAGATGTATTTGAAATTGAAAATTCAGTAAATTTAGTAAACAACCAATCATGACAAAACAAGCATAAACATTCTGACCACAGCTTATGCCTTATGTATTTACTATACTGAAAACAGATTTAGATAGACGAGATATTAGGAAAAAATTCTTCATTATGCAGGTGGTGAGGCACAGGAACCACCTGCCCAGAGCAGTTGTGCATGAGCTTCCCTGAAAGTGATGGGGCTCTGAGCAACCTGGTCTAGTGTAAGGTGTCCCTGCCCATGCCAGGAGGGCTGGAACTGGATGGTCTAAAGTCCCCTTCCCTTCCAACCCAAACCATTCTGTGATTCTATTTAAAACTAGCTCTGTTGGGTTCTGCCTCAGAGACTTCCGTTGCTGTGGTCACTTGGATCCCTACTGAATGGCACAGCATTTTGTGATGTGATCACAGCTGATTCAGGACAGATCAAACTGGGACACTGTTCTCTCACTACAAAATTTTGCTGTTTCCTACTACATCTTTTAAACCTTAAAAGTAATCAAATATTGATTTGTTGTGGGTTTTTTTTTTTTTGTAATTCTCTATTGTAAGCACTTAATTCTCTGGCAGTAGCTTTTTCTGGAGAAAATAGCCTCTGACAAACAAAACCCCAAAAACTAAAACAAACAAACAAATAAAAAAACCCCCACCAACTTTATAGAGAGACTGTATATATATTTTTTTTTTTCAATTTAGCTATAGTAACATATAATAGCATATTATTTAATATGACCTAATATTTAAAAATATATTTGTAGCAGTATTCTAGAATACAATATGGGACATTATTCTTTTTAATCCAAGTACTCCAGAGCTGATTGGTTCTAAAGTTCCACTGTAAATGTAATTCATCAGATGTTAATGAGTAATCTCATTTCTCAGTTGGGAGGGTAACGTAGGTTTGCTATAAAATGCTAGTGGTTTAGAACCAAGTAGTAATTTACTTTTACTGCAAGATCTTGCAATCAGTCAGCAGAGATAGTAGGCAACTACACAGTCAGGTAGGGCTGTATTTTGTTTCTACTTCTGTCAATGTTCCACTTTGGATTCTCCTCCAGCTCTTCCTGTTATCTCCATCATTCCTGGAGACAGTAACAAATTGCCTATTTCTTTCTGCTATGAGTTGGAATGATTGATTTGTCAATGTCTAGTTAAAATATATTGTACAAGTCTTTATATGTCTTCATATTCAGAGGATGATTTTTCTAAAAGATAATGTTAGGAATAGAGCACAGATGCAGGAACAAAGTATTCAATCTCATCTGTCTTGTAGAATAAAGTCTTAGTGCAAAATTTCCTTAACTGCCCCATTTCAAACACATTAATAATTTCAGTTTATGTTGCCTACCCAGTCAGATACATCAAGTTCTGAGCTTGCTCTGTTGAAATAATTGTGGCAGAAGGGTACTATGTGGTTTAGCAGAGTACAAATGGTTTCCACAGACATATTAAAATGTTAAAATGGGGCCAAACACTGTAGGTGTTAAACTACCATTCTTTAGAGGCTATGACAGTGGAAAAAAATCAATGGAATAGAGCAACAATTCCAGTCACAACATTGGTCTTTGTCCCTCTTCTGTTACATCTTCTATCATATCCACAGCTGCTCTTTTGTGCTATATGATGCTTCTGTATTTGGTTTTCTCAGAAAGAGAAATGGATGTGTTTAATTTCCTTCCATGTCTCTCTCCTCTCATGTCACAAAATGATTCCTAAATTACATATTGATTGCTGCAAAGAGTTTCTCATGGCAGAGACAGTAATAACATGTTCTTTTATGAGACCACTTTTACAACATGAAATAAAGCATTCCAAAAAACCCTCTCCCAAGCAGGGTTTAAACTCAAAGCCACTGGCTAGCTAGAAAACATAACACATACATAAACCTTATGGTATCAAGAATCAGATTTAGCTTACAGAAGGGGCCAGAATTTGAATTGCATGGACTTTTCTTGATGGTAAAGTGTCTAATCTGCTAGCATAAACCAAACAAAGAAGATTATTTTTGTCTTGTCTTCAGGAATATCCTCTAGATCCTTCCTGTTGTTTCTGTGGTACAGGGCAAATATTGCAGTGGTTAAACAACCACTTAATCAGGTGCTTCACCCAAAGAAAAGGGAAAATCATTATGTCTAGCACAAAACTATTTTTATCATAGTTTATATACAGTAAATACAAAAGAAAACAAAGACAGAAAAGACCCACATTTTCTTCACCAGTAAGAGAAATAATTTTCTTCTATATCTATGTGATGAACTGAAAGTTATTGAGGAAAAGGCAAAAATAAATATCCATAGTGCCATTCATGGCATTAACTTAAAGTCTTATTTCAGTTTACAAAATCCATAGCTTACAATAATCTGCAAGAGGAATGTTGTTCCATCACTAGTTTTCAATGCTCTTGGTAAGGAACAGAGACTGTTGAGATGGAATTATCTCGAAAGTTTCTTTTCAGAATGGAGTCTCTGATTTGCAAACAGACATTCAGTTCTTAAGAAGGACACTATTATATACTTGACAAACAAAAAAAAAATAATGGCATAATGAAAATTCAACACAAGCGAAAATCCCCAAGAGATTACTGTCTCCACATACACTGAAAGATAAATTATTTCCATGTCTTAACAATTAGTCTGTCTCATAAGGAATGCTGATAATGGACATTAGCATAACCAAGTTCAACATTCAAAGTTCCTAATTAAACAATGAGTCCATTCTAAACAGTGAACAAAATTATTATAATTTCCTTCCACATAACTTGTTGGACCATGTACAAAGCCCTATATCTGACAGAATACATTTATCCCATTATCTTTTCATGGGCTATGTTAAATAAAACAATTAAAAAGTAAACCGGGACCTTTGTGAAGTATTAAGGTAAGGGTTTATTCATTTTTGCTATGCATGCCGAGGCATTCAGTGGTAGTCCTTTGGTACCACTGAGAAAAATAAGATGTGGGGAAAGAACAAACTCACCCAAGTTTCTGCTATATTGTGTGGGGTCAAAATTTGTAGGAGCAGCTCTGGGGTAGGAACTGTACTGCATGTGAAGGACATGTTGCCTCTTGATACACCTGGAAATGCATTTTTCCAATAACTGGAACAATGCTATGTCAAGATGTTTCTGAAATATTTTTCAGAGACCAGCACTGAAAAGCTTGTTTAACTTTCATCTGCACAAGCTAATTGTTATTAACACAATTGCTGACATCATATTTTTCCTTTTCATGGTCAGTCAGCATATACTAAAAAAATATTTCCAGCCACATACAGAAAGCTATTTCTTTCTCACATATTATAACAGAAAAATGTTTCCTTTATTATTTTATAACGCATGAGAAGATTCCAGTGACTAAAATTGTGATGAAAGCTTATGGAAAATAATCAGCAGGTACAGAAAACTAAGTCAATCTGCTTGAAGTTCTTTGCTGTGAAAGTCCTAGTTCTTTTTCTACATAATATTTCCACTAATATCACTTGTAGCTCTGCACTAAGTAAGAGCTCAGGAGTTTCATACATGGTTGAGATGAATGTCGCCAGATGTTATCCAAGATTTATGCAAATGTACACTCTAGGAGAAACTGGTGTTCTTTCTGCATGGAAATCTCTTTTAAATCAATGCAGGTTTTGTCTTCAAAACCGTGTTCCTTTTGCCAGCACTCTATTGCTTAACTTTTTCAGATTAATGATCTAGAATCAAAGTAAAAATCATTCATTATCTGCTCAGTCAGAATGAAATGTGTACATGTGTGCAATAATAATAATGTAATTTACTTGTGCATAGATTTCAGAAGACGGATTGGAAATATTCAGTCTTGAAGGTCACAGTATGTGGTGATAGAAATGGAGTTTTTCTCTGCTTTCTGTTACATCTGTGCTTCTGAAACTTTACAATTGCAGATTTTTTAAGACACTCCCTCTACCCAGAACTAAATGCTGATTGACAAACAATAACTTATTTTTGCATGCAGAAGATCCAGTGGCACCTAGAGCATTTTGTATCTCATTCATGTTCAACTTTACATTTAGAATTAGCCCCACCTTCTCCTAGAAAGGGACAAAGATACCTACAATTCCCCAGTAGCACAAGGCTCCTGTTACATATAGAACTGCAAGCTAAGGCAGGCCGAGGTTTCCTTTTAAGCAGGTGTCTGCAGAGGCCAGGATGACCATCTGAGCCTTCCCTGAGCCTAGAACTAAAGGACAGGTCCAGGTAGTGATATGGTGAAAAAAAAAAAAAACACCCAACCCCAAAACCCCAAACAAATGAACAAAACCCAACCAAGCCAAAAAAACCAAACCCTGACTCATAATATCAGCTATTTCAGCTTTACTGGGTCAAATCCATAGTAAATTAAATAAGGAATAAATGTTGAAATGAGCCACCTTTAAAAAAAATCTATGTTTAGGTAGAAATCCACCATGGTTCTTATCTTACAAAGATGCAGAAGTATGTTTCTAAAACACAAAGCTAGAAGCTGTAGGCAATATTCTGTAGACATCATTATTTGACAGAAAGATTCTTCTAGGTACATATAAAAAGCATTACAGTTGAATTACAGAGCATGGAAATTAGAAGCTAAGGAAAAGCACAGACAGCTCACACTATAAAAGTTTTCATTTATAAGACATACTTCTAAAACAACATCTTTAAGAGGAAGGTCCTTCTGCAGAAGTTAACATTCAGCATAAAATCTGACATATAACAACAACTACTCAAAACAGAACATTTCATTTAAAGAGGTGCTAAACAGTTAGCAAAAGACGAAAAATGGAAGCAAGAAGTGTACACATATACATATCTACTTCCATGCAAAAGTTAATTTAAAATATCAGCATCTTCTAGGCTGCACTGACATTACTCACATTGGCCTCCACTGCAGTCCTGAGACAATTTATTCCCCTACAGGACTAAATTACATTTGCAACTTCATCCAATGTTGGCAGAGGAAATATTCACATTTTTAATGCTGCATGAAGCCTTAAGTGTGTGCTGACTATAGCCTTTGAGGCCAGCTTTTCTCCCTTCATCCCCAGAAATCTAATCAGCCTTTCACTTATTCAGTCATATCGGAGCAAAAGAGATAAGATGGTCCTTGTCTTTGGGTTTGTTTGTTTGTTTAATCACAACAATGTGAAATGAATGTGCATTTGGGATTACATACTATTTATCTAAATTAAATCAGGTTTTTTTCTTTTTTTGGTTTGCAAATCTCAGGGGAGTGGATCAGTAGATGAAAAAAACAAGAATAACATTGTAGTTTTGAGTACAGCTGTTTCCTTTATATATGAGAAGTAAAAAGAGCTGAAGAATTAATTTAATTTATTCCAAATAAAAATTAAGTGAAGGCATGGCACGTACTTTATTAAAGAAAATAATTTATTTTCTTTAAATAAAATGAGATTTGTTTCTTCAAATATTACTATCTTAAGTAACAACAAGACAGACTATAAAAGAACCAAAATTAGTATCACCATATCTCAGACTCATTTTACATAGGACTTAGGCTTTTGAAAATACCATTCTCTATTTCAATTCAACTAGGCAAATGGGCAACTTTATTACAGTTATATACAAAATTATTATTTGAATAATGTCATATATAACTTTTTTAATGATATAAATATGAAGGTTCAAAATTGAATCTTCAAATATTTCAAGTATAGCCAGAAACTGAGAACCTTTTCAGCATCTAAATCCTTAGCAGACATATTGCAGGCAATTTTTTCTGTCTGCCTAAATGTAGGCAACATGAAAATGCAGCAGCAACCTGTAGTTCAACATTGTCGGAAGAAAAAAATACTATAACTCTTTGCTAAAAATCATGATACACATCATGATATCACTTTATATAAAAACCTGCACAGTTCAAGAATAATGCTCATTGTGAATATGCTCTAATTTGTATCCTAAAGAAATTAATTGGTAGAATTGCACATATTAGCCCAGAGAGAAAGAGATTAAAAAAATATTTAGGTTCATATAATCTCCAAATTCTGTAGGTTATTTTTAAAAATGTGTAGTGTAACTAACTTGCCTATTTTTGTAAAAAAAGTTCAATATTTACAGACTACCCAATGGAATAGGACAGCAATACAACTGTGAAACTTGAAAAAATTTCTATAAAAATGGCAAATCAAATCACTTTGAGAATAGTAACTAAAGTGTTAAAAATTTTTTATTAACAATACTTGGATCAGGAGAAAGTTTCATACCAGTAATTTTATTAATCATTATTTAAATGCTAGGAAGGAAGTTCATCCAGACACACAAATGTGTCTGCTCATGAAAACCAAGGTGTTGATGTACAAATAGGTCAAAGAAGAAAGATTGAAGATCTTGACCTTATATTTACATAAAATTTTTCATACATGACTGAATAAACTCAGCATTGTCTCAATCACTTCAGGTAATAATTAGGAATTATTATTGTGTTCGTAGCAGGAACCATAATCTATTTAAGTATTTCATTGTACATATACAGAACAAGAAACCTTCTCAGGTGAAGAAACAATTTTGATTTTATTTTTTTAAAATAAATAGCAGGAAAAAAAGAAATATTAACATTAGGCAAAGTATATTTTATTATCTATTATTGTTTCCTTAAATAGTCAGGATTATGTGTTATGAAATGTACTTGGCTTCCTCAGACAACTTGTATTTTATTACAATTGTTGGTCTAGTAAACACATTAGAAGTATAAAAAGTTAGGACTACAGGACTCTTGAAAGTCACTGGTAATAGTGGCCAAACTGTCAGCTCTCAGTGCAGATTACTAAATGTTAAGATTAGCAAAATGAGGATTAAGGAAATTCTCAGGAGTTATTAATATGCCTGTAATAGTTTTCTATGAGATACCAAGGGAAATGTTTATATTCAGAGCCAGAACTACACAGATGGAACACCATCAATATTAAGACATATTGCCAAGTTTAGGGTATTTTTTTTAACTACCTACTCTCCAGATTCTTTGTTTAAAGAAAAACAATACCAAAACCAAACAAAAAGCCCCAGCCAATCAAAATAAAACAGACCAACAAAACAAAGCAAAAAACCCAGACCAATTTCACCTCAAACTCCAACACACTTGCATTAACCAGAGCACAAAAGGCAACAAAGCTAATAGCCCCTGAAATAAATACATCTCTCTAACACTGACATATCTGAAAACCACATTTTTTCATCAAGGAATATAGAGTTTTGTGTTGTTACAGTCAACTATTTATTTACATTTCTTATATTTTCCAAGTTTTACTGAGTATTTTATGCATCTTGTGAGCAAATAAAATTAAACAGTACAATTTAGTTTTATTTCAGAACATTCAAAATTTCACTAAATAAAAATAGAATAAAACTAAATTAAATTAATCTTCCACTATCAATCCTATTAAAAGTCCTCCTACAAGTAATTGATATAAACTTATGTAAGGGTAAATCTGTGACATATGCTAGCATTCTTGTAACTGCTAGAAATTTTGCACAAACTTATTTTTTCTCAGAGGAAGACAAAATTTTGTGGGCATCTGATCTCGAAATTGAAATCAACAGTAAAAAAAAAAAATCTTCTGACAATTGGATTTATTATCAGATAAAATATAATTGTGAGAAATTTCTGAGTCTTTTGACACTTGGAGTAATTCAGTATCTATGAAATGGCTGTATGAAATATCAACTGCTTAACTTAACAGAAGAACAAGTTTAGGAAAAAAACCCAATGTGCAACGTGAGATGCATTAAGAAATAGCTCTCCTCTAAGATCCCTTTTGCACAGAATATTTATTTTACTAATTAAAAGACTCACTGTTTAAAGATTGCTACCACAAACCCTGCAAGTCTAACAACAGCAACCAGTTCTTGTGCCAGCTACTGGCAAAAAATAATGGGTGAACTTCATTCAAACTGTAGGTGTATACCACATCCCAAAAGAGATCTGAGACATTGAGGAAGAATCTGAATTACCTGGAAAAATTATAGAAAGAGTAAGACACTGCTGGAGTTATGAAGGATATTAGAAATGCCTGGAAGAAAAGCTTTCATTTGTATAAGCTTTGAGAAGACAGAGTGGTCTACCGAAACCTCAGCTGCCACCAAAAGTACTTGCTTTCTGCTTTGATAATACAGAAAATTACATTTGATAATATTGTCCTTTCAAAACCTTCTGTGAATAAATACAAAGGTTTAGAAAGAACAGAAATATCTGCTAGAGGGTTTATGGGGAAAGCTGCTCCTGAAATGTCTCATGACTACACCAGTGTGTGTCACAGAGTAGTTCAGCTGTCACACAGACTGAGCTGGATACGTGTCTGTAACTTGCCATCCTCACTTTAAATCTGAGCAGGAACAGAGCAAAGAACAACCCAGCAATGTTTACCATGACAGCATAATCTGTCAACTGCAGATCACTTCCCCAAATGTAGCTGTTGTTACCTCTCTGGAAACATGCCTTTGTTGCTCTTGCATTTCCAGAAGATGGGTCTGCCTGAAGTAGCCGTGCTAATTCGATCTGCAACTTTAGTTTCCTCTCAGTATAAAAAAAACCCCTGATGCTCTTCATATTTCTCACACTGACAGGAATGGTGGCTGGCACACTATGAGCAACAGAGCAAAGCCATGATTTTTGAAGCAGAACACACAAGTCTGCAGCTCATACAAAAGACTTATTCTCAAAGACCTCAGTTTTGTCTAACTCATTCTCTTTAGATAGGACACAAAGGAGGACACATGACACATTTAACTGCAGAACCACAAGTTCCCAGGCAAAACATTGAAATTAAGAATCTACTCTCATAATTTATATCTCCCTTCCATATCTGATATGTTTTCACTCTAGGCACGATACACACACATTGTTCCACAGCTGTGCAACAATGGGTATGCAGATAAATGCAATTGCTTCTGCAGTGCAGCACTAACTGCTGAAAACTTGGCAAAGTGCCCCCAGCAAAGAGCTCTGTTTTACACAGCCATTCTTATGACACTTAGATAATCCAGGACAAAACTGCTGGTTTTGAAAGGGGAGTGATGGTTAGAGAAAGGATGAGCCATAATGAGAAGTGAGATTACATTTGACCAACTTGACAATCAGAATTTGAGGCTTGCAAAATGCTTCCATTCTGCCACCTCTGTTACAGAAGGCTAAATGTGATCAGAACACACCTAGCTGCCTGCAGATCTTTCAAGAAATGGCATAAACAGCTTCCAAGAACTCAGAAAACATAAGGTGTGAAACATTGTATTCCTTTCACCCAACTCAGGAGATTTCCCCACATCAACTGTTTCTCAGATGAATCTCTGCTTAACATTTTGGAAACACTTTGGAAAGCATAGGAGGACTACACTGTGGCATGTCTGTCCTATAACTCTGCAAGTTCATCTTGATATTACCAAAGTACTTTAAGGCACTTGGTGAACTTTCTTTTTTTTTTTCTTTTATCTGAAAAGGAGGAAGAAAAAAGGAACTTGGAGGCAAACAGTATCTAACTTCAACTGATACCCTCCGAATTTTCCTCTAATTTAAAAAATGCAAGCTACAAGCCACAAAGTATCTCAAATTTGAGAAGAAGTCTACAGAGAAAAGTCAGAAATTACACTTAGAACACTGCAAAAACTTGATTTTTTAGTTCTTCCCTTCTCTTAGTGTACTATGGAACCATGATTTATAGAACATTGGATAGGAAAAGGATCTTTTTGAGGGTTTTTGTTCTTTGTTTTGGTTTATACAACAGAGATATGAAGTTTCTCTTAGAATGGCCTTCTAAAAACTAAAGTCAGCAGCCAGAACAACTGCTTCTTCATCACAAAATTAAGTCTCAAACGTCTGTGAATGAAAAGTGTTAGATAAGAATTTGTGCTCATCTGGCAAGGGAAAAGCTTCAGATTCTAAGTCTTGTCACTAATCTAAGGTGACAGTTATATCAATATTTTTTTTAATTGAGGCAGAGAATTAATAATTAGCATTCCACTAATACTGTGTTTTAGAGGAGAGACTGGTGATCCAGGACACATTCACTCCTGGGAAAGTTCATTTCTGTGCAGCTAGAAACTGAATGTTATGTTCTTGAGGCCTGTTCCTACAGTAATACCTATAGTTATCTTTGGAGTGTGGGTTTTTAGTCATATAAATGTTTAAAAAATATTACCATTCTTTAAAATTCCCTTTTTAAAAAGTCCATATATATTTATTAATGTTTGCAAAGCTGAAGAGGTATGAAAGAGCAGTAATGAAAAGAAAGGAAAACTATTGTTATGAAGCAGGCAGAGCATATAATAAAACAGAACTAATCCAATGCATAACTTTAAAGTTGGTTAGCTTTATCAGGAGAGAAATATCTCATGAAAGGCAAACAAACACCAATCTCATTTTTCCTTTTCATACCTGTATCTGTATTATAAATGTATTACATAAAGGACAAAGAAAATTTAAAAATCAACAATTGACTGTTTATTAAAGGAATGCAGTCAAAACAAATTTCTAAAAGAATTATTTGTCAGTAGATAACAAAAGAGAAGGAGATAATAATTATTTAATTTACTGAGTTATTTCACTAGGTGCAAGATCTCAAAGCTTTCCACTTCCAGTCTTCATATCCCAATAACTTGTCCCTACTAAATTTATAAAACATTAGAAGCTGAAACTTTTTTATCAGCAGCTATTCAAAACACAAAGCTGAATGTCTTTGTGAAAAGCCTAGAATCTATAATTTTATTTTTTAGCTCATATACTTTGCTCCATTTACACTGACTATTTTGAACTCTATTCCTTAGAAATACTCCCGGTGGTTGATTTCAAACTAAGTTAATCTTTCACCATTTTCTTTATAACAGCACCAATGTTAATAAATAAATAAATAAACAAACAAACAAATAAATAAATAAATAAGAGATATTTTCTTCAATAATGGCATACTTTAAAAACCATATTCTCATTGCTTGAGCATTCATTTAAGTAAAATGAGTGTCTCGTCTTGGTACTCAGTCACTTGGAAAAAGCCCTAACAAAACAAACCTACAAACACTGCCACGTGGGCATGTATTTGAACTACACAGGTTGCTGCTTAATTATCTTTGTTTCAGAAGCAGTATTTATTCACTACATCTGCTAAAATGTGTTAGCTTCTCTGTAAATAATCTGAAATCTAAAAATATTTTTCATTTCTCTTTTACATCCAATTTCTATGATTTCCATGCTCAAAATGATGTCCCTAAATGTCTTTTTACACTCACATGTACTGACAAATTAGCTGGAAAAACACACAAAAGAACAATGAAAGTAAATGTTTTAATTTTTGTTCTTATGGAATATTTGTCTTTTAAGGTATTTCCTGCCTGGAGCATGTGCTCAGCTTGATTAAAATAATTTTTTGTATCTAACATAGGGTAGAATGCCTTTCATTGGTTTCCACCATTTATGTACTATTTCCAATCTATTGTACATGAGTAATATTAAAGCGAAGTGTTCACCTCAAACTGCTTTGAAAAAATATTAGTAGGAAAACACACTCACCTTCAGGCTCCCCACAGAGTGTACACTGTGACTCTGCAAAGAAAAAGAGAAAATTATAATTTCTTTATTTTAAGATGTCATAATTATATCCAAATATAACAAAACTCAGAGAACTCAAAATTAGCACAAAAAATGCAATTCTATTTCCAGCACACATTTCTTAAAAGGTGCAAAATAATAAAAAAAAAAAAGAAAGGATTTTTTCAGGAAGAATTTTAAAATAGAACTATATAAATATTTAGTTACATTTATATAACTATCACCTTCAGAGACTCCAGATTGCATTCATGTAGCAAGACTTTTTCCTTCGACAAGACTTTTTTCTATGTTGATATGTACAATACTGCAGAGACAACAGTCACTCAAATAAAAAGTTTAAGTCTGCTAATATTTTACTGTTTGAGGTAGCAAACAGCAATAGTGACAAAGTTGTATTCCTTTCTCATAAAAGACTCCCATGTCCTCCCAGGCAAGAGAAGTCAAACAGTCATTCAAATGTACACTTATATTCTGCAAAATACTCAAGTATAGAAATGAAGGAAATTAAACTCTATCAGAACAAACATACAATCTCTAAAGGAGCAGTTACTATTTTATCTATCTATCTATCTATACGCAGGCACATGTGCACACACACACGTGTATGTAGAAACTGTAATATAAAATCAGTACAAAAAGCAGTTTAACATGCCTGGCAAATAAAAGTCCACTACAAAAGCTTCCTGAAATTATCTCCACCTTGGATAACAAATAGAAGACTTAACTTTAACTATGATCTTCACTCAAAGGCAAAAAATGTCAGAAAAATACAATATGAAACACGTGCACTGAGCAGTTTGACCTCTGTAGTGCCACAGTGGCACTGCCAGTTATTTAGAAGGACTTTCTCCATACAGGTAAGATGCTGTAACCCACCTTGTAATGGCCCTTGACCCTACATCTTTAATCTCTTTTGAACATGTTAATCCCTGGGGTTTTACTACTGTTAGAGACTGTGGCATGCATGTGGGAAGTGAGGAAAAATAAATGAATGAGGAAAAATAATTTTTTCCAGGCAGCTCTGCTGATGCTAGGTAGATCACAACTTTTAGAACACCATAAAGTTGCCTGATAGAAAGGCATGAAATTTAAAGCAGCTCAACACCTTGAAACACATAGCCAAAGTTTGTATTGACAGACTTATTAGTGTCCCCAGCAGAAGTGACAAACTAGAAACAGCACCCCAACAACAGGCTCGAGAAAATCTCCAGTGAAGAGCACGAAAAGCCTGGTCACAGGTAAGTCAGGCCACTTTCTTTCACTGCGTGATGAAAAGTGCATTTGCCACAACATGAAGTGAGGCAGAAGAACCAGCTCAGAAGATATTTTTTTCACATTTTATTCAAAGACTTTCTGAGGTTTTACTGAGATGGGCTGCCTGCCTGTGTCTAGTTTGTTATCCTGTTTGATAAGGAAGAATAATCTGAGACTTGGTTTCTGAAGTTCTGACTTTTTTTGATTCTCTATGTTCTTAACAACTGCTCACCAATTTTTTATAATCCAAAGAGTCTGCCTGACATATTTGGCACCTTCAAACACCATCTTCATAGGTCCCCACTCAACAGTACAAATGACTAGCTTCCCTCTTTTTTTCCCTCATAAACATAAATTAGTGCCAATATTACAAGTCTGCAGGAGGGTAGATAGTCTGCCTGCAAAACAAGGCTTGCAGCTATGACTAGTGCCAGAAAGTTGTCAATAGCTAGAAAGGTGTCAGCACTATCCCTGCCAGACTGCAGATTTTTTGGACTTTTTCAGATGTTTGTTTAAGGTCCCATATCTGTGAGGAGCCCAGGTGTCCCCCTGTCTCAGCGTGCCTGAGGAGATTTCATGGGGGGATTTTTTTTCATGCCTTTCAGCAGCTGGGAATGATTTCAAACTGACAGCAGCATGTCTCTGTACACTGGTAAGAAGCAGACTTTGTGGATGTGGATAATTCACCACTAAGGCTCTGTTTATGAATTTCTCTGCTGCAGTTTTCCTCTGGGTGGGGAGACTAGATACCCTTGTTGTTGTGCTGGACACATACAGGTTGAGAGACAAATAAAAACACAAACCACTTCTAGCAGGCATGTAAACAACACAACAAGTAGGTTGTACAGAGCCCTGCTTTCCACAGAGCCTGTGTGAGAGGGACAGAAATATTTATTTCTCTACAGAGTCTGTTTAGATCTGTACATTCTATGGCTATTGTTGAGAGACTGCACGCCCTCAGTTTCTAAAACCACAACCCATAAACATACACTCAATTATTTGTTGATTTACATTATAAGGAAATACTGAAATCTGAAAATTTTGTTAAGAAGCTATGATTTGACACTTTTTAAAACTTCTTTTCTCTGTAGTGAAGTTGCTGTATGTTGGTAGAAAAGATCTTTCTGGAAGATGGCTCAATACTAAACATCTGCATTAATTTAAATTTTTACTAATTTCAGTTAAATTTTAAATTTTTTTTCAGTTAAATTTTTACTAGTTTCAGTTCTGGGGGCAGATGACAACAATGAAGGACATGACAATAGTAATTACATTGTTTAGGCTTAGATCCATCTCACCCAAAGTATATTAGCATTAGTTGAGTGTATCACTAAAATCTAAACTAGTCTCAAAAAATTAACCAAGGAGAGGAAAGAAACAGCCACTTATTCTGTCTTAGAAACTTACACAGCATGAAATCAAAATCAAGGTCACCTTTTTTTTTTAATTACTCATTCATTTTTTTCCTTTTGAATGTTGTAAAAGGTCTTAGACTTCACAATAATATTCACTGCAAAAGAGGAGGGTTTGTTATATGTGACCTCTGGAGATGAACTAGTTCAGCCTCCCACTGAGAGCAGAGAAGGGCTTTTGCCAATACAAGTTCAGTTCTGCTGGGGCTTAATAGTCAAGTCCTGAAAGTCACCAAGGATAGAGATTTCACAACCTCAATGAGCAGCCTGCACCAGTGCTGCATCAGCCTCATTAAGCTGTACTTTAATTTCCTGGTGTGTACTTTGGGCCATTCTTCGTGGTTGTGTCACTCAGCATTGCCCAAGTGACTTTTGCTCCATGCTCTGTAACTCTCCTTCATGTAGCCCACTGTGGATCTTCACCCCAACAGACTAAACAAGCCCATCTCTTTCAACTACTCGGGGCAGAGGGCCCTCTGCTAGACTTCCTCCATTTCCTCCCTGAGCTTGTGGAAGCAGGGAACCCCAATCAGTGCACACAGTATTCCACGTGCCTCACCAGCACCAGAGGGATGTAAAAACCTTGATAATTTGCTAAGGATACTTGTGCTGATATAGCCCAGCACGTACTTTACATGTTTGCAATGAGAATGCCATCTACTCACTCATGTGCAGCTTGGTATTCATGTACATTCAGAAAAAAAATAAACTAGTATATCAAGTATTAATAAGATGAGTACTCTGATCAAAGTCTCCCAACTATTACTGCCATGCCAATGTATGTGAAATTATGGCCTCAGACAAGTAACTTTTCTACAAAACTTTTCTACAAGTAAATTTTCTACACCCATGCTGGATAAAATGTCGAAGTGTATGAAATAGAAGCAGGGACATGACCACATTTCAGGCAAAGATATTTCTTAAGCCTCTCCCTTGCACAATTCCTAGAAATGGATTATGTCTGTGCATATCTGATCCATCCAAAGTATTATAGTATTACTTTCACAGGAGGTATTCTTTCTTTGCTGTTGCTAATTAATTGCACTTAACAAAGTTGCTCCTTCTAGCAAACACTCATACATCTGAGTAACTTTTTGTCATAGCTCTCAGTAGCAAAATGACTAATACAGGTGAGTGTTCAGAGATTTAGGACCCAATAAATCAATATAACAAGGAAAGCCTGTATGTATATTATTAATCTTACACTGTCATTTTGAAATTGTCTAGCCAACAGAAATAATATTCCCAGATACAAGAACTTGCTGACAAAATAGGTCATAAGAAAGATCCTATGAAGAAACAAATTTGTCATAAATACACAATATATTTTTCCCTCCAAATATTATGAAACGTATTTAATTTTTATAGTTTTTCTTGCCCAATTTCAATGATAAGAACAACTAAAAATAATAAAACCAGACATATAAATGCCAACATTATTTCTCAAAAAAAAAAAAGCTGAATTCAACATTTAGTTTTAAATTAGAGTGAAAATAAATTATTCTGCTAGACATATAAATGCCAACATTATTTCTCAAAAAAAAAAAAAAAAGGTGAATTCAACATTTAGTTTTAAATTAGAGTGAAAATAAATTATTCTGCTAAACACACTAACATTTCATTCTTTGTATACATACTTTTCTTGTATGACTGGTCCAAGCACAATCAAACTACTATAAAGAGGTAGACTAAAGAAAGCAATATAAGGGCCAGGTGAAATACATAAAATAGCCATTACAAAAAACCGCAATTCAAACCATCCATACAGGCTATATAATGAAATAGGATTAAGACACCACATACCAGTAATATTTTTAATTAAAGAAAATATTGGATGGTATTTAACACTACACTTCACTGTACACTATGCTCTCAAAAGGGGTTTTCCAAATTATGGAGTCCAATCTGGATGATTTTGACCAGGTTTTATGGAAGTGACAATATGGGGAGCAATAATGTGCAAAGGTGAGAAGCAGTGCTGGGGATAACTTGACACATCAGCACTGCATTCAAAAAATACATTATGTCAGCACTTCTGACTACCTTTGAATAATATACCACATATCCTGTTCTGTATCTCCTCTACACTTTTTTAACAGGTCTTTCTGTCTTTCTTTTAATCTGATACTTCCAGATACCTTGCACAGCTCTTCCCTGCTGCCTATATTATTTTAAATTTGAATTAGAAACATACATGTTCTCCATCGCCTATATTTCTCTATTTGCTTTTCCTTTTTTCCCCCACTAGATATATTTACTGATTGGCCAAAAAAAAAGAAGTTAGAACTGTACATTTACTGAATATCACTGCCTATTTGAATCCAGAATTCCATGCATCAGAGGAAAACTAGAAATTATTTTTGTTTCACTGAGAAATATGGAAATATGGTTTGCCTCACAAAAAACAATAGTCAGTTTGTCTTTCCCCCCATTCACTTAGGAGGAATGATGATGATAATAATAATAATAATAGTAATAATAATAATAATAATAATAATAATAATAATAATAATAATAATAATAGTAATAATAATTTTACAAGAGGCAATTTAGCAGATGATTCTTTAGACTTTTGTTGTAAAGGCAAACCCAACTGTTTCATCATTTTCATCAGCACCCTCTGTGATCAGCCTCTTTGTATCATTTTACTGATATTAATGAAACAGAACTGTGTGGCACTCAAAGAGAAATAGAGGAGCCATGCATTATATTGAGATTTAGTGTGGCTGCAAAGCAAATCATAACTTAAGGCTCAACTATAAAAACAATAATTTTAGGGAGTTTAATCCAATATTTGTATCTAAACATGGCTATAATAGCACCAATAAAAGCTCAAAGTATTATGAATTATGTTTTCCATTCTCTCTCCTCATGTGTATTTTTCTCCTACACCTTTTGCTTTATCTATTTTAGCTCTTTCCTCCTGTTGGTATCTCATCATTCCATAATATCATCTGCTGAGATCAATGGGACAGACCTGTAGGATAAACTGCAGGATTTTGTCATGTCTACCAAGATTATCCATTCACAATATCCTCTTTGTTCCACACTGATGCTAGAGCAAATCCCTTGGAGATGTCCTGCTCTGTGTTCAGTCACCCATTTAGGTAAGGTATTGAGAGACATCATCAAATACCAACTAGTCTTTTCTTCTACAAAGCCCATTTTACCTACAGATACTTTTTCTAAAATGTGCTCTAAAGCCTTCAATAACAGGGAATAAAACCCTCCATATGCAGATGAAAAATAAAATATTTAATGCATTCAGGGAAAAAAAAATATCTAATTGATACTCATTTCCTTAAGTTTTGGAAATTTTTTTCTCAATTCTAATTCCTCAGTTTTTCTCTGTCATGGTGTGTAATACTCATTTTTGCTGTTCTCCAACTTAGCTGTATCCTAAAGTTATGAGTGCTCCGCTCTGAGTACACTTCATGACCAAAACCCTTTGAGTGCCTGGTACAGCAAAATATTTACCCTCTGACAATCTCTTATATTTTTAAGAATGCTATTGGCCTAATTAAAGGCAGCACAATTTTCTTGACTCAAATGATTTGTCACTCGTCCTGTTGGACAGAAATTTGACTAGAGGTATCTGGATCAGCTGCCATCATAACAATTAATTAATTCAAAGACACTTTGTTGATGCACTTTTGCAGTACAAACCCTGTTAAGGTAATCCATGTAAACCAAATCCACAAAGCATTCAAGGTACTTTTTAAAACCTCTTGACTGAAACTACGAAGTGGTAAAAATAATCAAAATTACACTACACCAAAACACTGTATTTCTTTTAGTATTATGAGTGCTGACAAATGGCACAATAGAAAGAGAAAGCAAGTATTTTTGCACTTAGATATTGTTTTGGCCCGTTTCCTTAAGCAGTCATAAAGGAAATAAAAATAACTTCAATCAAAAGAAAACCACATTTGTGTATCTATAGGTAAACATATCTGTCCATCTTGAAACTTTTTTGTTTTTCTGTGCTTCTTTTTTTTTTCTCAGAAAAATAAGTCACTTCATCATGCAGAACATGCTGAAAAATATAATCACAACAATTGTTTAGAGTTGTTGTGTATATAGCAAACAAATGTATTTAATTCCTTTAAAACTATTTCTACAAGTACTTCTTGCTGAGTCTAAGAGCCTACTTTCCTGCCTTCCTCTCACTGCTGATCATTGTAAGACCATTCTCAAGATGAGATTCCCCTGCATTTGCAATTTCATCTTTCTTGAATACTTCCTTTCAACTGTATTTATAGCTAAAGCCCTTTTACTGCCTAGGACTGGGCCTTGAGGTTAGGAAAATCAAATAGCTACTAAAGTTTTGGAGAATAGGAAAACTACAATAGGAAATAACCCAGCTGCCTGTGAGAGCCCAGCAGCTGGGCTATACTGGGAAAGACAGAGCAAGGCAAATGAGTAGTCCTGAGAAGTGAAGACACTGAAAGACCTTTTAAACAGAATATAGAATAGCCATTATCAAAATAGAGTGAGCCTAAAGCTGAAGAAAATCAACCAGCCTGGAAGGAAACTTTGTATATTTTTGAGCAAATGAACTGACATCCAACCAAATGCATAAAGCAACCACTAAGAGACCATTATTTTCCCCAGATAAAAATATAAGGTTCATGCTCAAAGCAATGCCAGAACCTATTCACAGTATTTGCACATCAGATCCTACTCCATATGGAGTTTACACATTACACATGCATTAACCAAGCCAAAAGAGATCAGAAAATAAGATATTTTCACAGGAAAACAAAAATAACTGAAGCAATAAAAAGCGAAATATTAGCCACTCAAGAAATAAAAAAGGAGCTAATGTTTCTCTTGGTGATCTGGACACAAATGCTTTCTTTTCAGAGGAGCAGTCATAAACACAGTAATAAAAAGGATGTGCTTTAGCACACTTCTGACACATATTTCAAATGCACAATATCCAAGTGGAGAGTCTAAATATCTGAGTATCACAAAGAGTCCAAAAAGACCAGGTGATAGGTTTATAAAGAGCAAATCCATTTGTATTTCTTCTCGTTTTTCCTCATTTCCTAGTGATGTTGAAGGTTAAAGTGAGTCATATTCCTCACAGACAAGGTTAAGAAACTTGCCACCCCCTTATCACATTGTAGCATGATTTTGAAAAATACCCTGGAGGGCAAGGGTGATGATCAAAAATTGTAGGAGTGATGACCCATGAGAGTGCTGTGAAATACAAAACTGAAGACAGTCTGAACCCTGCTTGCTCCAAAAGCCCTCTGGAGCCAATGTAAGTGTCAATGGAGTTCAATTCAGGGTCAATAGCACACTAGTGCAAAACTACCCAGGCTATATATCATCATTCCTCTATTTTCTGCCGCTTATTTTGCCCCTCAATCTTATTTCCTTTTGCTCATTTTTAGAGATTTCACCAATACTCTCAGAGCCTCATAAGAACAAATAAAAAGGATACAAATCCAAGATGAGTAGATATAAATAAAAAAAATAGAGAGATGGCAAAAAATATAGGATAGGACTGCACAGGTACAGACTATGTCACATAATCTGATACTCTGGTACACTGAAAGTTAAATTGATTTTTTCACTCCTTTCTCTTTATTTGCTGTCATATGGGAATCAGATTTTGAAAGCATATAAATGGAGTGGGGATTTGACTTTAAAAACATTTGAAATATAAAGGGTCTACCAAAAAATGTAACAATTTTAAGGGGATGTATCTATATCTGGGCAAGACTTGAATGATGTCCTTCATATAAAGTCAGTAATGCACACCCACTCAGAACATTAGGGATTGGAAGAGATATTCTGAGGTTATTAAGAGTTTATCCCTCAAAGCAGAATACTGCCAAAGTAACCTCATGTTTCTCAAGGCATTGCCTGCTCAAGTTTTGAAAATCCACCGGGAAGGAGAATTAACAGACATCCTGGGCAACAGTTCCACTGCTAGACTACCCTCACAAGGATGAGTTTATACCTCAAATCTAATTGAAATTTCCCTTGCTGCAACATCTATCTGTTCCCTTCTGTCCTTACACTGTGCATGTCCATTAACAGTCTGGCTCCATCTGGCTGTAATGACCCATTAAGCAGCTGAGGACAGCAATTAGCTCTGTTCTCCTCTCAGCTTCCTCAGCCTCAGGCTGAACAAATTGAGGTCTCTTCAGTGTCTCCTTGTGCATCATATACTCCAGTACCCTGCCCATCCTGGTGGCCATCCTCTGGACATGGTCCAACTTGTCTGTGTTTCTTACACTGGGGTGGGGGTGGGTGAGGACTAGAACTGGGCCCTGCTCCAGCTGCAGCTTCTGAAGTGCCAAAAAGAGGGGAACAATCACTCAATTTAACCTGCTAGCTGTACTGATGCTGTTCAGTGTGCAGTCAGCCTTCATTGCTGCAGATACACTTCTGAGGTCCTTATAAAAGTCCTACACTTCTAGGTTCTAATTCAAACTCAAAAGGACTGTGATATACAACTTTAAAGCTTTGACCTGATCCAGTCCCAAATATGCAGTGGCCTCATATGCTAGATAACTACTTGAGGATGTTTACAGAATTTTGATGTGCCAGGCAGTGACTATCAACAGTTAGAGACCACAGCTCGAGGTCTGATCAGTTGTACAAGACTTTTCCACTGTCCTGAGAAAGAATCCACTATGAGTTCCTTAAATACAGGCTGAAGGGAACTATGTTTACAAGAGCTCTGAACTGAAACTGTTAGGATGTCTGCACTGAACAGTCTTTGACATCTGATGATATTTCTAAATATATCTGCATATCTCAGGAGGAGAGCTTCAATACAGTCTCTACTCTCTGTCAGAAACATTGTCTTCCGGAGAGCAAATACAGAAGAAGCACAAATTTAGTGTGAAGTACTAAAACTGATTTTAAGAATTTAAACCAAAATCTGTTTATGCTATACAGCATTTGCTGCCAAAGAAATATGCATTAATAAAGCTAATCTGGAAAAATTTGAAAGTGGACTTACAGAAAATATCCTTACTTTTCCATCTTAAACTTTCTCAGGGGAAAAAAAAGTCTGTTGTGATGATGATTTAAAACATTCATCTCACTGCATGCGTAAATGTGATCTTTATCTTAACCATTACAAAGGCACAAAGATTTACTGAAGGACTCAGACCTATGCTCAAAAATTGAGTTCTTAATTTTAGCTTTTACAATAGAAATTAAAGATTTATTTGGAGTTATAGAAACTTTCCAGTGAGCTAAACAGAAAAAAAAAAGTTTGCTGTTTTCCGTAAATAGCATCAACTTCAAGCCCCCAACTTTTCTCTGATGAGGTATTCACCCACACTTGTACAAAGTCCCTATGCTGGAACAAAGTGTAAAACTGAGCACATCTGGAAACTTTTTATGCATGGTTTTCTATAATGAAGATTCCTCATGAACATTCATAAACAAAACCAACCCAAAATTCCAGTTCCAACTAAATGAACATTAATAATCACCAGATAAATCCTTTAACATTGCAATAAAGAAATAGGATTTGAAAATGCAAAACATATTTTAAGCTACATTGAGATATGGAATTGAGATATGGAATGACTGAAAAATCTGATCTTTTTGTAGAAACACTAATTAATTCAACTTTAAATAGCCAAAAGCAAAGTTGTAACAGCAGGTTGAAAAATCACTATATCTTTTCAACTGTGTGAGCCCCTTGCTTTCTTCAGTGCATCATGTACACAGCAAGTGGTACCTCTTTCAGCCAGCATTACCTTTTAGATTACTGCAGCAAGCTAGAATTCACTGCCAGTGATTTGACCTTCACTTCCTTTATGCCTTTGCAATGGTCTGGTGATTGCTTTAATAGCTAGCTACAAGGAAGTCCAAATCTGCAGTATTAGGAGTCTATGTACAGGGCACAACCACTGAAAGGTCAAAATACAGATTGTTAACATGCAATCTGCCATTGTTGTAACTGCTAAGTATCACAGATCTCTATATGTCATACAGAAACTTCAGAGAAATGTAAAGTGACATGTAAACACACAAAACTGATATGGGATGCTTTTGTCTGATTGTAAAACCGCACCAAAATTAGAATCTCAGCACAAGCCTTGTAAGTAATTTAGACATTGTTATTGATGTATTGAAACCTTCATAAAACTCTCAAGATTAAATTAATGTATAATATACTCAGCTGATTAAGTACAAATCACTGACATTATCATCACTGGAGCAAACTTCCACTGACCAATCTAGCCTAGGGACAGGATACTACTAATACTCCCATCTGAATGTTATTGACTTTTGGAAAATAAGCATTATTTTGTTGTGTTAAATATAAAATAGAGTTGCATAATTGCTCTTCACTTTTGAGAGAGAGACAAAAGCAGAAGACCAGAAAATACACTAGTCCACATTAAATGCCCAAAATTTCTCAGATAAGTTAACTGAGTTTAAAGCCCTACAAGTTTCTCCCTATTCTTCAGAACTACCTTTCTTTCCTTTGCTTCCCAAATGCATTAAATAAAATATCCACTGAAACTGGCTCCTTCATTTTTAGGGTGATGATAGCCACTGTTCTCTACTTCGTAACAAGATACTGGAAGCAAGTTTGCATAAACAAATGAAAAATCAGAGTGATGGAGTAGTTTGTCTTTATGATCCAGTGTTCAAAATCATGCAAAGAAACTGCCACCACCCTTGATCTGTTTTTCTGACAGAATATTTAAAGGGAAAAAATTGTTTTAATTATGAGAAATTTGTTGTTAATGCAGCCTTTTCTTTCAGATAAACATTCTAAATATTGCTGACTGACCACTAAACAGTCATATGAGTGTTATCTGCAGGACTGGCCATGAATTTAGAAATCATAAACACACACGTGTGATTACCAAAATTTGATGGCCTCCATCAAACTATTTGAAAGATGTAACTTAGGAGAAAATTCCTGAAAATTTAAAATTAAGGAGATTATTTTTAACAAGAATATTGAATTACTGGCCAGAAACAAGTAATTAAAAAGTTATGATCCATCTTTCATAGTCAAACTATAAATAATACAGGAGTTATTAATGAATAAATGTCACAAATGAGTAGTTTATAATGCTAAAGAATTTGGCATTACAAATTCTCTTAATCACAGAAACACCCCTGAATTCCTAATCAACAGAAAACAGATATACACACATGTGAAATTAGCTGTCATTTAGATTTAATACTTCATATTTTAAAAAACCAAGAATGATTTATCATAGCACTTTTTCAGGACTATTTTTCTAAGTTTTCTTATTTAAAACATTTTAGTTATTGGATGATATAATTAGACAATTGCTGTTTGACTTCAAAAACTATTGTATCTCAGGTGTGGTTGAAAAGCAGTAAACGTGGCATTGGCTAAGGTGGGGTTTAAACAGAAGCAAGTTTCCCAATGTATATAATTTTCCATTAATATTTTAGGCCCTTTAAAAAACTATACAGACTTCATGAACTAATTGTATGATGTACTAGTAATGACATAATTCTATCTATTAGACTTACAAATGTTATGTCTTACTTGAAGTTTTACAATATAAATTGTCTGCCCCAGCTTTATTATTTCCATAATAATCCAGCAATTTTCTTTCTAATGTCTAAACTACGCAAAGAAATTGAAATGCTTTGATAATATTCATAAAATTTTTCAACAGACATTTTTTATTTTTTCATGTTCTGAAGGCATACATTAATTTCTCTAGGATGGTAAGTTTAGTTCCATCTTGTTCCATAGGATTAAAAAAATTAATCAAATTATTTTTCACAACAATAAAATAAATTTCTGGATGGGAAATTACATACTTTCACATGATTAATTACATGCAATGCAAAACCTACGAAAGCAAACACCTAAATATTTACACTGATTTCAGCAGAACAAAGTTATCATTTATAGATTTTTCTAAAATGTGTCTGTTTTGAAATTGGCCCAGATTAGGAGATCCTTAAATACTCTTATAGTTACGAAAAGGAAATTTAAGAATATCTATTCCCTCCTCCCCTTTACCCAATTTCCTGACATTTAAGAGGAATTCCTCTCTCTCTCATATGATTTTTTATATTATGGTAATGCAATAAATAAAATTGTAAAAGGTTAATATTTATGGCGAAAATTTAAATTATATTTAAAATGGGAGAATAAATAATCTCCTTGAAACAAAGCCTCAGGTAAATACCCAACTAGCATTGCCTCAAATTGTGGGCATTGAATGCAATGCTTACAATTCCCATTCAACTGATATTTCTTTTAGAAATATCTTTTAAGCAGAAGAATGGAGATCAATAGCACCTTACTATTGAAAAAATAATCAGGAATATAAAACAACTGGCAGCCCTGAGGAAACTCAGGTGGTTTTAAAACTGTCCTTCAGCTTGCTTGTCCAGATAACTAAAAGTCTAAACTCTGCTTTTAAAAGACCTTTGAAAAGAATATTAGTATTGCTAATGCACGAGATCAAACATTGCAATAAACCTGTACTCTGTGGCTTCATGTCCTTGCCACAATATTTTAGTAGCACTGCTTAAATAAAATGGCTTACAGGGGTTTCGTTTATATGAAACATTTTAATCCATAGTGGAAATAAACAGTTCTGTATAGTTGGCATTGTAGATCTCCTAAGTGTAATAGCTTAATAACTCCAAAATCTAATTCAACTTATTTGGAAATATCATATAGTTCTCTATCATATTAGACTCTATCATATAAAAAAAATAAAAAAATTAAAAATTCCTATACAGACTCTAGGAAAAGATACATAAATATACAGACAGGAAAAAAAGACAGGAATGATCTTTATGAGAAAGAGCTTTGTAACAGGAATCTAGAACTGAAGAGAGCAAATCACAAAATATCAAAAATAAGTGTATTGGGTTTGCATGGCCAGATTTTGATAGCAGGGGGGCTACAGGGGTGGCTTCTGGAGCAGCTGCCAGAAGCTTCCTCCATGTCCAGCAGAGCCAATGCCAGAGAGCTCCAGGATGGATGTGCTGGGCCAATTAGAAATGGTAACACCTATGGGATAACACAGTTAAGAAGGGAAAAGTTACTGCTCAGTTGTAATTGCAGCCAGAGAAGAGCAGGGTGAGAACCTGAGAGGAACGGTGCTGCAGACACCAGGGTCAGTGCAGAAGGAGGGGCAGGAGGTGCTCCAGGCACCAGAGCTGAGATTCCCCTGCAGCCCATGGGGCAGCCCATGGAGAGGCAGCTGTGCCCCTGCAGCCCATGGGGATCCACAGGGATGCAGAGATCCACCTGCAGCCCATGGAGGAGACCCACACTGGAGCAGGGGGATGCCTGGAGGAGGCTGTGACCTGTGGGACACCCATGGAGAGAGGAGCCCACCCTGGAGCAGCCTATCCCTGAAGAACTGCACCTTGTGTAAGAGTGATCAACACTGCAGCAGTCTGAGGGGAACTCTTGCCCATGGGAGGTGTTCATGATGGAGAAGCTCACAGAAGACTATCTCTCGTGGGCAGGATCCCAGGCTGGAGCAGGGGAAGGACTCCATTCCTAGAGCAGCAACACAAACAACCTGGGACCATAACTCCATTCCCTTTCACCCTGCACTTCTGGGGGATGAGGTAGAGCTGGGAAGGTGGGGAGGGAGGTGTTTTATTTTACTTCATTATCTCACTCTGATTTTGTTAGCAATAAATGTAATTAATATCTCTAATTCTAGCCTGTTTAGCCCATGAAAGTATTTGATGAGTGATCTCCATGTCCTTATCTCAGTTCATGAAGCCTTTGTTATATTTTATCTCCCCCATCCAGCTGCAGAGGAAAGTGATAGACAGGCTTTGGTGGGTGTCTGACATCCAGCCAGGGTCAACCCAGTACAGTAATGCAAAAAGTATCAGGAGGTAACAGCATCACAGAATTCAAGTGCAAGGCTTAAAAAGTGCCTACATCAAAATGGCATACAGAAACACTGAGAAGCTGAAAAAAAATCCGTAGATACAGAGAAAGAAGAAAAGATAAAGATGAGAACTTAAGATGTCAGTTTGGGGTTTTTTTAAATGCTGTAAGCATTGATATTGCCAAACAGCTGCAAATGTTCGCATATGCATAGCAACAAATAAATGTTCAGTTCATGTTTATTGAAACATTGAAGCTCATTGGAAGTGCCACTAACTTCATGTGAATTCGCTGGAGAGTATAGCTGAATGAAACACTCATTCACAGGGGGAGCTTGGCCTAAGTGTGGGAAATGCAGCATCAATACTGTACATGAAAATTGAGAGAAGTGGGACTCAGATGTTTATATTTTGAAAGATGGGGAACTTTAGACACTCAGAAGTGAAAGATCAGGATCTTGGTATGTATCAGCATGGCTCAGCCAAAATCAAAGGAGTCTCAGGTTTTTTGCTAATTATTTGGCCCAAGATCTTTCAATCTGTGGGTAATAACACAACTGGAGATAGAACCAGTAATTAGGAGAATGCAATCGGATTCAAAAGGTTTTCCATTATTTTTTGACTGGATGAGCAGATGGCAAATGCAGCTTAACACAGAAAAAAAAAGTGAGATAATTAGCAGGGAAACCAAACACCAAGTTAGAGAATATATACTAAATGGAAATTTCATCTAGGAAGCTAATCAAGAGAGAAATTTGGGGGTTATTATGAAAAATAATTAAAACCATCAAATCATTTCACAGCTGCTGGAAAAGAAGGCAAAGATGATAGCAGGTTACATTAATAAATATATATACCACAAAGTAAAGTGGTATTATTAGTGCTCCAGGCATTTATTAAAAACCATCTAGAATATTGCATCCGGCTCTGGCAGGCATGGGAGCGTGCAGCAAGGCAGTGCATTACTGACAAAAATTGGTGTCCTAGTGGTACTCCCCAAGCACTAGACTCCCAGTGCTCTTGAGTGAGCCTTTCCCCGTCTCATTCATGATTTGACAAATTTCACCCAAACCTAGGTAGGATATTTTTGTTGCTCTTACAGCACTGTTACAGGAGCCTCAGTCTTGGAGGATTAAAACCATCCTACTAGATTGGGACTGACATTAATTCATGGGCAGTTTATCCTTCTGCTGGCAATATAATTTAGACTATAACACTTATCTTTATTCCTGCTGTTTACCTTCTTGAAATATTTATAGAGAACAATCATATCCCTTCTTGGCCTTCCCCTTGGTGTGCAAAACTTGTCAACACATAATATATTTTCTTGTAAAGTATGCATTCCTCTTTCTTGATCAACATAGAAGCCCCTATCATCTCAACTGCTCACTTCTATTTCAGTCCAAAATTCTTCTCTGTGAACTGGTCTCTGTGCTTGCAAAAATCACTTCTGACATTGACTTCTATGTTAGCAAGTGCCATGGTTTGACACTGGCCCACCACCAGACACACTTGAAAGTCACTCGCTCACCCTCCCCTGCCATCGCTGGACAGAGGAGAGAAAAATTAACAAAGGGTTCATGAGTTGAGAAAAGGACCAGGAGAAAACACTCCAAGGGCAAAACAGGCTCAGCTTAGACATACAAAGTGAATTTATTACTAAGAGTCAGAGGAGGATAATGAGAAGTAAAATTAACACCTCAAAAACATATTTTTCCTCCAAACCCTCCTTCCCACAAACAGAGCAGGGAGACAAGGCATAGGGGTTTGGTAAGTTCATCACCAAGATTTTCTTACACTGCTCAGGGAGGGGAGTCCTTCCCCTGCTGCACTGTGGGGTCCCTTCCCATGGGAGACAGTTCTCCGTGAACTTCTCCAATGTGGGTCCACTCCCACAAGCAGCAGTCCTCCCAAAACTGAAGTAATGTGAGTCCCTCCCACAAGCACACAGTCCCAAAACTACTGCAGCATGGGTCACTCTTCCACGGGGTCAGTCCTCCAAGGACAGGCTGCTCCAGCCTGGAACCAAGGGCCCTCTCCCTCTACTGGGTCTTCCACTGGATCACAGCCTCCTCCAGGCATCCTCTCCGGTGTGGGCACCTCCCCCACGGGCTGAGGGTGGATCTCTGCATTCCCTGTGGATACCCTTGGGCAGCAGGGACACAGCTGCTTCACCATGGTCATCACCACAGCCTGCAGAGGAATTTCAGCTCTGGTTCTTGGAGCACCCCCTGCCCTCTTTCTGCACTGAATATGGTGTCTCCATGTTGTTTCCCTCACATGCTCTCACCTCCTCCTCTTCTCTAGCTAGGAAAAAATTTGTGCCCACACTGTTCTGATTTTCTTCTTAACTATGTCATCACAGAGGCATTACCAACCTCTCTAATTAGCCCAGCTTTGCCCAGCAGCATGTCCATCTTCAGAGCCATCAGAGATTGGCTCTGCTGGACATGGTGGAAGCTTCTCAGAGAAGCCACCACTATGGCCCTTCTGTTACCAAAACCCAGGCCAGGCAAATCCAACACAGCAAACAAGGAGCCCAAGGGAAGGGACATGCTTAGCTGTCAGCATAACCAACAACAAGTTGGTCCAAGTGACTTTTGGGAATAAATCCAGAATGTAAGGGCAATCCATTAGCTCAGGCCTATCCATGTAAATCAAACTACTTAGACCTGGCTGAGAAAATAGATAGACGCATATGTGGCCCACAGGAGAAGTGGAAATGGTAAGGGCTGGGAGCAGAGGACTGGGAAGAGGCATTCTGGGGTAGAAACTAGGACCAAGGCTGGGGGCAAGGCTTGGAGGGAGTATGGTCACTATGGGAGAGTAGATATGCAACGATGGGTCATGGGTATGGGAAGAAACTGGACTGATCAGTGAGGGTGTATTGTAGGTACCTCCAGAGGGTCTGGAAGGAAATTTTCTGGAGAAAATTAAGAAATACTGGGAAGGCTCTTAGGGCAATGTCGGTGCCACTAATTTGGACTCCATTTGTGCACCAGGACACACACAGGGAAGCTGCTCCCTTCCTGCCACTTGATTCTCCTTTTAAATTTTGCTTTGATAAGGACATTAT
Source organism: Passer montanus (assembly GCF_014805655.1). Lineage (NCBI taxonomy): Eukaryota > Metazoa > Chordata > Aves > Passeriformes > Passeridae > Passer > Passer montanus. The sequence goes on from NW_024368152.1 coordinate 2,606,817, forward strand.
ATAGATTTGAATTTCTATCCCTTTGTCAGTTCTCTTGCTCTTCAATGCACTATTCCCACCCCTTTGCCACTCTTCTGCATGTCACCAGGGAGCTTGGCACCTAGAAGACAAGTTGCTAAGATATTTGAGACTACTGGCATCTGGAAAAAGGAAACAGAAACCCAGCATAAGACCCCCACTGGAAAGGCAGGCATACAAACTCAGCAACAATCAGATTTGTTCATCTCTCAATCAACACACGTATTATGTTGAAATCAGCTCTCATACAAGCTGCTCCTTCCCCAGCAGCTGGGATTTAGGGAACATGGGAGAGAGCCAAGCATACTGTGAATAGGAAAGCCTAGCAGATGTTATCGAGGAAGTAAAGATATTACTTGGGGTGGGAGGAAGCTTATTTATAAGGAACAAGAGGAGGGGACCAGGCTACTGCAACACAGGAACATAGGTCATGAATCTGTAAGATAGTTTCTTTAGTTCAAGAATTAATCAAACAACTTGGTTGCTTTCCAAATATAATGTGCCATTGAAATGTTCAATATAAACCTAATTTTCAACTAGTAAATTACAATTCATTAAAGCCAATATTTTAAGAAGAATTTTAATATAATGGCTGATCTATATGAGATATTAATTACAATTGATCAAAGAATAAAACATATAAATGTTTTCTTTGATTGTGTCCCTTAAGTTTGCAGAGAATTAGTGATTTCAAAGTACTTATTAACCAGTATTGAAAAAGCACAGTGAATTTTTTAACTGAACAGAGAATCTCTAAAGGTCTGTTCTTAGAACATTTCCCTAAAGCTTGAATGTCCTTTGCAGTACTTTCAACCCATATGTACAAGAGAGAATAAGACTTTTATTGTACATTTTTTTATGCAAACTATTTATTTCTTGTTCTTTTACCTGCTTCCTCTTTTTATCTGGTAGGCGGGAAACATGCAGTTTTATCTTCCTATAACAATATAACCATAAATTTAACTGTACTGAGTAAAGTGGTACTTTGCTGCTGTTATTGTCAGTCATCTGATTAGTACTTCACTGGAGCAATGGGAACAAAGCTGCCTCTGACACAGATTTCCTCCCCAGGATGCTTCTGGGTTTATATACTCACATAGTATATTCATATTGCCATTTATCTTTGAGAAAAAATAGCATGTTTACTGTACAAATTAAGACTACTTTTAAAGTAACATTCTAATTCACTGATATGCTATATACTTAGTAAAACTTATAAGGTAGGTTAGTTAACACAAATAAGTTCCAACCAGTGGTAGTTCATAGTTCCTTAGAAAACATAATCCAGCCATTTTGGCCCGCAAATTGGCTTCATTCGGGGCCCATAAGGAAGTGGCTGGATGGTTATACTCAAGGAGCTATAGTCAATGTCTTGATGTTCAAGTGCAACCCAGTGAGAAGTGATGTTCTTCAGGAGTTGGTATTGGGACTGGTGACATTTAACATCTTTCTTGGGATGTGGACAGTGAAATTGAGTGCACCCTAGCAAGTCTGGATCCTGAAATTAGCTCAGTTGGTTAGAGCATGGGTCTAACACCAAGTTTGCAGTTTTGATCCCTGTGTGAACCATATTTAAGATTTGAATTCAGTGATCCTTGTGAGTCCCTTCCAACTTGGAATATTCTGTGAAATCTGTGAGGTTTGTGGGTGACACTAAACACATGGGGTGTGGTGCAATTGACACACTGCAAGGAAGGAATGCCATCCAGAGGTTCCTTCACAGACTTGAGAGTTGGGCCTATGTGAACCTTATGAAGATCAACAAGGCCAAGTGCAAGGTCCCACAGTGGGTCAGGGCAATCCCAAGCACAAATGCAGGTGGGATAGAGAGTGAATTGAGACTAACCTTGAGGAAAACCTTCTTGTCTAGCTGGTATACAAGAAGCTCAACATGATCTAGCAATGTCCACTTGCAGCCCCAAAAGCCAACTGTATTCTGGGATGCATCAAAAGAACCATGGCCAGTAGGTCAGAGGAGGTGATTCTCTTCCTCTACTCCACTCTCATGAGACCCTCCCTGAAGTATTGTGTCCAGCTCTGGGGCCCCCAACAGAGGAAAGACAGGGACATGTGGTGCAAGATGGGGCCACAAAGATGATCAGAGGTCTGGAGCACCTGTCCTATAAGGGGAGATATAGAGGCTGAGAGAGTTGGGATTGTTCAGCTTGAAAAAGAGACGGCTTGAAAAATCTGTCCTCAAAAGAGAGTAGGTTTAGATTAGATATTAAGAATAAATTTTTCACTATGAGATTGGTAAAGCACTGGAACAGAGAAACTGTGGATGTCCCACTCCTAGAAGTGTTCAAGGCCAGCCTGGATGAGGGTCTGGACAACCTGATCTCCTGGAAGGTGTCCCTTCTCATGGCAGGGCAGTTGGAACTAGATGATCTTTAAGATGCTTTTCAACACAAACCAATCTATGGTTCTCTGATAAGAACATGTACAGCATGGGAAAAAGCCCCATTCAGGAAACCTGCTCCATAATAGGGGCATGGACACAAGGAAGTCTCCAAAGTTATTCAAACCATACCAGTGGTGTAGTTCAGTATCTATTACAGAGAAAAGCACTCCAGCACAGCACAACTCTGAAACATGGCTGATCTAGCTTGATACTGAAATCATATTCCTTTTCAGTAAGTAATAGTCAACAAAGTCAAAATCTGGTAGTCTTTCATGTTGTAGAAAATTTTTCCCCAGTCATGGAATATGTAATAAACATTCACAGAAACCAACTTTTAGTAAAAGTGTCTGTGACAGGCATAACAAATCTGCAATATGTTAAATTTTATTAAAGCAAATGCATGTTTTTACCATACAACAGGAAGGTTCCTAAATATTAGTGAAAATTTTATTATTTTTTCTGTTAAAAGTTTGTCCTGTTACCTTTGCAAAGACAGGTAGAAAATGGGAAGCAGGAAATGAACTTGTTCCACTTTAATAAAAAAAAATAAACCGCAAAAGGCTGCTGCAGCCTGTTATGTCTCCCCCTTTGGCCTTTAGTCTGGATAATCGGTGCTGGCTATTTTTCTGCTAATCATTCTAAGCTGTAACTCTTTCCCTCACAACTCAGCATCCAGCCAGGCTGGGTTAATATAAAAAGTTCACATTAAAAAGTGGCTGCATTTTCCTTTCTCTCAGAAGCTGGAGAAAAGAGCACTGTGTGTGAAGAATTGGGCATGGTTTACAAAACTCTAGTGCATTTGAAATCTAATCATAAAACAATGACTTGTGCTCAAAGGTTCATGTAAGTGCTTTCACTGTTTTGTCTCCAGTGGGTACCATCAAGAGATTTTATTTTTTGGTGTTGACAGTTTAGTGTTCAACAAGTAGTTAGTGAAAGGACTGTGATTTCTTTGAATGTGAACAAGTAGCCATTGGGGGATGTAAATGTTATGTTCATGTACTTATGGGTCAGAATGCCATAAGATACATTTTCATAGAGGACTAAAAATAATAGAATCCTTCAGTGATATACTTCACTGAAAGCCTGTACATAAACTAGGTAGGGTGTAACATCTAAACAGGAATATGGAAAAGCAAAATTCCTCCCTTAGCTTCCTGTTATCAGTTGTGGCTACTCATTTATAAGTTTATGGACTGAATAAGTTCAAAACCACAGTCAAGGTGTAAGAAACAAATGATCTTCTAACCCATAACTTTTCCCAGGAAGACAAAGTAATAATGATTAATAATTATATTAATGATCATTATTGAAGCTGCATAAGGGTTTCTTACTGCTTGAATACAGGCTAGGTCTCACTCTACCCACCTTGCCTCTGTCTTTAGTGCCATGTTTGCTTTTCTCAAGGGGATAAAGAAAGCTGATGTTCTGTGGTCGGGAGAAGGAGTTCCTAAAAATTAGCTTTACAATCCTATTTGCTGAAAAATCACACTTTCCTACACGAGTAATGTCACCAAATTTATTTTTTTAATCCATGATTATAAAAGTTAAAAACATACTGGTTTTTGATATATTAGATTTTGATATATTAGATTCAGTAGCTGAGGAATAAAGAAGGCTTTTATAAAACAGGAATCATTATATTCAAGTTTTGTTAAAATGTCATAGGGAATGGTCATTAAATTATATTACACTTTCTAGGAAAATTAATAGGTGCTGTGTAAGTTTCATTAATAGGTGTAAGTTTCATAACCCTTACCTTTGATTCCACTAGTTATGAAGGCAATACTGAGCAAAACATCTATCCATGCAAAATATTTCAGTTGTAATATAACTTACTCACTTTACCTTCATCTGAAGTATTCATCTAATGATCTTTAATTCACTGTTCATGCTATCTACAGTAAGAAGGTAGTTATTGAAATACATAGAGGTGACAACATAGGCAAGGCAAATTTCTGCTTTCCAGTACACGGAATCACACAATCATAGAATCACTTACATTTGAAAACATCTCTCAGATTATTGAGTCCAACCATTAACCCAGCAGCATACAATCTGTCTCTCATTCTAAGGTTCAAGACTGTTTGCCCATACACACATGCGGTAATTGAGTTTAGTGCTTCCATACAGAAATTATGCTGAGATACACTTGCCTCCCATCACAGAATACCTGAATCATTTAGGTTGGAAATGACCTTTAAGATCATGGATTTCAACAGTTAAACTAACACTGCCAAATCCCTAGCCATTTCCCTAAGTGCCACATATGAACCTTCTAAAAACCTCCAGGGATGGTGACTCCACCACTTCCCTGGGAAGCCTCTTCCCATGCTTGAAGACCATTCAGGTACAATTTTTTTTCCTAATATCCAATCAAAACGTCCCCTGGTGCAACTTGAGGCCATTTCCTCTTGTCCTGTTGCTTGTCATTTGGACGAAGAAACTGATGCCCACCTCACTCCAATCTCCTTTCAGGTAGCTGTAGCAAGCAGTAATGTTTTCCCTCAGCCTCATTCCTTCCAGGCTAAGCAATCCCAGATCCCATCAGATTTGTGCTCCAGACCCTTCAAAAGCTCCACTGCGCTTCTCTGGATTTACTCCAGCACCTCAGTGCCTCTCTTGTAGTGAGGGGCCCAAAACTGAACAGAGGACTCCAGGTGCAGCCTCACCAGTGCTGAGTACAAGAAGAGTTTCCAGGCAGCAACCAACAGGACAGAACGACAGGACAGAGCCTTAAGCTGTGTCAAGTGCAATATAGCTTGGATGTTAGGAAAAAGTTTTTTACGGAAAGAGATGACAAAATACTGGAATGGTCCATCTGGGGAGGTGGTGAAATCACCATCCTTGCATGTGTTTAAAAGAAGACTGGATGTGGCACTCAATGCCATAGTTTAGTTCAGGTGTTATGGCATGGGCTGAACTCAATGATCTTAAAGGTCTTTTCCAATCTAGTGATTCTGTGAAATTCTGTGAAAATCCCTGACCTGGCCCTGCTGGCCACACTATTGCTGATACAGGCCAGGATGCCACTGGCCTCCTTGGCCACCTGGGCACATGTGAGCTCATGTTCATACACTGTCACCAGCACCTCCAGGTCTTTTTTCCACTGGGCACGATTCCAGTCACCAGCCCTCAGCTCTGCCTTGGGTTCTTGTGACCCAAGGGCAGGACTCGGTGCTTTGCCTTGTTGGTCGTCATACAGCTGTCCTCGTCCTACTGATCCAACCTGTCCAGATCCCCCAGCAGAGCCTCCCTACTCTCCAGAAGATCAGCTCCCACCCAGCTTGGTGTCATCCGCAAACTGGCTGGGGGCACACTTGATCCCCTCATTTGGATCGCCGGTAAAGACATTAAACAGGACATTAAACATGGGGAAACAGCATTCATGACCACTGCCCAGTAGATATAACTCCAGCACCACTCTCTACCCAGCTTGGTGTTATCTGCAAACTGACTGGGGGCACACTTGATCCCCTCATTTGGATCGCTGGTAAAGACATTAAACAGGACATTAAACTGCCCCAATACTGAGTCGTGGGGAACAGCATTCATGACCACTGCCAGCTAGATATAACTCCAGCACCACTCTCCGGGCTCAGTCACCCACTTGTTTTCTTTTACCTGTTGAACAGTGCACCTGTTCAAGGTGTGAGTAGCCAGTTTCTCCAGAATACTGTGGGAAGTAGCATCAAAAGCTTTGCTAAAGTCCAGTCTCAAGATGATCTGCTCCATGACCTTACCCAGAACTAAGGTAAGAGTGACAGGCCTGTAGGTCCCTAGATTCTCCTTCCAATCCTTCTTATAGATGGGTGCTACATTTACAAACTTCCAATCAGCTGGGGCCTCCCTGGTTTCCCAGAGCTGCTGGTAAATGATTGAAAATTGCTTTGTGAGTTGTTCTGCCAGCTTGCTCAGCACTCTGGGGTTGATCCCATCCAGCTCTATAGACTTGTGTGTGTTGAGGTGATGTAGCAACTCATCAGCCATTTCCTCTTGGAATATGGTGTCTTCATTCTGCTCCCTGTCCCTGTCTTCCAGCTCAGGGGGCTGGTATGCAGAGACCAACTGGTCTTACTGTTCAAGACTGAGGTAAAGAAAGCATTAAGTTCCTCAGCCTTTTCCTCATCCTTTGCCACAATTTCCCTCTGCATGAAGTAAAGGATGGAAATTCTTCTTCCTTTTGTTGCTGATGTATTTACAGAGGTGGCAAGGAGCTACACAAAGCAATTGAGTCACCAATGCTTGGAGTGCATGAAGATTGAAAAGACTATGACAGCAATCACCATGTCTCTCTCAGGTCACTGAGGATACAGTGCCAGCCTTCCTTGAACAAGGCATCATGCCAAACCTATCATGCCAGACAAGTGCTTTTAACAGCTGCAATTAAAAATACACTAGTGTCTCCTGAGAAATATATTTTTCCTTCCTGCAAGTGCCTTTCTCTGCCATTCTCTCACTTTCATTCCTCCCCCATATGACAAAAGCCTAAGGTCCAAAATGTACAAATGAACCAGTGGCAGGCCTGACATTCAATATCTGGCAATTCCCACTGAGATAGCAAATGGTACTTCATGTTACTGGGAAGTGAACATTCCTCAGAGGATCCCAGCATATGTCTCACAAACAGCACTTGAAACTGACAATTTTTTTTTTTTGCTGCTATGCAGAATTCCAGTTTACATAATTTTAAATGAGATCTCAGTAATTTCAGTTATAAGGTCAAAAGAGTATTAAAAAATAATCTTAATGAGCTTTATCAATATGTTACAAATAATTTTTGCATATATCATCTATGAAGAAACGTAACATAATGTTTATGGTACAAGTGTTTCAAGCAAATCTGTACTAACCTTTCCACATAAAGGCTGACATGAATATTCAGATATTTTATTTGTAATATAATATCTAATTTTTCTCATAGATTTTACCATATAACATAGGAAGTTAACAGGCAAAACGAAGATGTTAAGAGACAGGAGAAACCACACATGTAAACATATAGAATCAATTTTTGTTCACTGAAAAGACAATGTTACATGGAGCTGTTGTGCTTAACTGTAGGTGCACTCTGAGACAGAAAAAAAGTAAAAAAAATGGTTACTATGTACTAAAAAGTCAACTTGGTCTAACATAAACTATGTCCTATCTTTTATTTTTCTATTTCACTAACACATTTCAATAATTTATACCTTTAACAGTGGAATTTTCTTTATCACATTGCAAAGAAATCAAGGAGAATTACTTGAATACCTGGAGTTACTTGGGATATTATCAGTGATTTATCCATGCTGATCATTGTTTAGAGACAAACAGATTAAGCAGTCTTTAAGGGGTTAAGAGAAAAGCAACTACAGTGGTGTATGAGAAGGTATGTTGAGTTTATTTTTTAAGAGCTAAAAGAGAATGGTCTGAAGTCAGTTTAATGTCCCCTACTGTGTCAGGTTGCTTGGATGGCTTACATTAAGGCTTTGAATATTTTCAGTCATAGTCTAATCATAGTCTTTCTGAACTGAGAGACACAAACTGAAAATAAACAGGTTTTTGCAGTACCTGAGGTCACAAGAGAAAAGAGATGCAGGTGAAAAGGCTACCAAGGCCAGCAGGGGCCAAGGTACCATTCATAACCACAGCAGTGTCAAAACCTTGCAAATTAAAGCCTCTGATTCCTAACTTCTTATTTGTCTGGTGTAGATGGGGTCTAGAGTACTTCATCTTATGGTGGCAAGTAATTATGAAGAAAAAAACCTGAGATTTCCATGGCAAGAAACCTCTGAATTTTTAACCAAATTACCTACATTTATAAGATGGTTTGAATGTTAAGTTGTACACATTTGATTAGACAAGAAAACTTTATTTAGCTAATTGTTTTTATTTTTGTGAACACAGCACACTAGAGAACAGTAGAAAGTTTCCTCTGGGATCTGCACAATAAGAGCTTTACAGCTGTGATATACACATACTAAATTCTTTGCCCAAATGAATGACACAAAGATTGCCCATCATAAGTGAAGTCAGTGAACATTATATGGAAAAGACATCAGAACAAAGAAGATAATTTGCAGATGATGTTAGTTCTGTGAGAATAAGAGTGTTATTTTATCAGTGAAGAGTCAGAACAATAGAAATAATTTGCAGATAAAGTTTGAAAGAAAAGCAAGGGGGAAAACGGTATTTTTATCAAAGTCTAAAGTTTGTGATGACTACTTTCCTGAAAGATTAGGATGATTCACTGCGGAAAAAGGAAGTTAAATAAATAATTCGTCTTCACCCAAAAACATGTCAGAGGAAATCCATGGGGATTTGAAATACATGGTTTCATAAGCAGGGACTACAATGCATTTTTCTTTTGTATTTTTGATTGGTTCGTGGGTAGATTAGGATGATTCACTGCGGAAAAAGGAAGTTAAATAAATAATTCGTCTTCACCCAAAAACATGTCAGAGGAAATCCATGGGGATTTGAAATACATGGTTTCATAAGCAGGGACTACAATGCATTTTTCTTTTGTATTTTTGGTTGGTTCGTGGGTGGGTTGGTTGGTTGGTTGGTTGGCTGGTTGGTTGGGACTTATTTGTTGTTTGTTTTCAATTATGTTCTGACTCCTGACATACCTTTTATTGTATTCTAGGTTCTCTGGGTGCATGCAGTCCCTCATGTAGTAATTCCACTTTTCTTCTATTCCTCTCTTACCTACATTTCTCTAAAGTCATCCCAGTCTTTCTCACAGCCTTCTTAGTAGCTTCTGCTTGGCTGTGTGTCAGGGCCGTGCACTGACGGGCCGTGGGCACACACCCATTGCTTACACAGCTGACTTTGGAGTCAAGACTGAAGTTTTTCTGTCGGTTTGATTGAATTTGTGTCTCTTTCCCTGCAGTTATAAAAACCTTCAGATCTTTGAGATCAGTGAGTTTACAAGAGTTTTGTTAAGAAGTTCAGTCCATGCTTCTGGGTGTTCCATCACTGGTATTATGGAGAGCATCCCAGTTCCCCAAGCTCTGAAGCCACTCAGACACCATCACAGACACAGCTGCAACAGATATGTTGTCCCTCCAGACTGCACTGATCATGAACAAGCTGCTCATCAGGTATTCCCAAAAAGCTCCAAGCAGATTATTTGCTTCATCTTATACTTCATTTTCCCCCTCTTTCTAAGCTATTCCTGTTTACCATCCTCAATACCTCCTAAATAAACTTCCCGCTCTAATTTACCTATATCTCACTGGCTGTGGTTTTGCTGACTTTCTGCCTTTACTTGGTGATTCTGACAGTTGTCCTGGTACTTCGTGCCTTGGTCCTCTGTTCTGTGCAACTGTGGGTTCCCCTCCTTTACCCAAGGTGTTCTGCTGTCTCTTATGTGGCCATCTTATGAGTGTCACCAAAGGACAGGGGAGGTCATGTGCACTGCTCCCATTTGGCTATGAGCACCCTGCAGCTCCTCATGTCATTATCTTGTCTGATGTGCAATAGCCCAGGATCTACATGCACCTACCTTAACCTTCTAAGGGGAAGATCTACAGACAGACAAACTGACTGTACATGCATATTAAGCTCAAAACCTAGGAACAATGGCATATTGCCCTGGTAAAATCCAACAGCCACACAAAATCCATCTCAGTCCCAAGGGAAATGGAATTTCAGGAATTTCCATAAGATAAGAGATAAGTGATAGCACCTGATGGGAAGCAGAAAGAAATGTTACTTGGGATATGTAGATGAATGAGGTTTTTCTATGACAGTAAAGTTAGAGGTTGCAAGAAGCCCACTGCTACTTTCAAACCACAGATTTACTTATTAAATACAAATCCAGAAATTAGATATTGCAACAAAGCGGTGTGAGAAATAGTGAGAATAACAGACTTTTATCTGAATCTTTTGGTAAAAAACAGATGTTAGAGTACTAGTAAGGAAAACACAAAAGCATCTATACACATCCCAGATATCACAGAGATGCAGTGAAAGTGCTTTTTAACAAGCATATAGAAGAAGGTTGTAATTGCATATATTATCTAGAAGACTTACTCTGAAATTCAGAAAGACCTACAAACTTACTGGGTATCTCAGGGTGGATCTAGCAAAAGAAAACAGAGTCATTGCCAAGGAGTAGGAAATAGTTGGAGATTTTTAGGGGTTTTTTAGGACAATCATTATTCAAAACTTTAATGAAAAAGTTCAAAATTTCAAGAAGTGAAAAAAGTTACTGGGGAGGAGCTACTGTAAGTTTGTTTTTAACTTAAAATGAAATTAAGTGGAAGAGCAAAGCTAATATGGGGTCATTGTGAAATTATGAGGTTAACTATATATTAAAAAAAAATGTTCTTGTTCTGACTTAAAAAACGGACCAAAAGAAGGGAAAAACCCCACAGTATGATTTCTCAATAAGATTATGTAAAGAATAAACGAGCACATGAGAGCTACTACCTACTGAGAGAAACTGCATTGAAAATACGAAAGCAAACCCCTTTTGACATGCAGGTAGGAAAAATATGAAGGGGCCATTGTAACTGCATCAGTAATTTTTGTTAATGGTCTGAAAATGGAAAAAGAATTATTATAAAAGTGGAAACAAAAGCAGAAAATTAATGATAAGCAAAATGGAGAACTCACATACCCCATATGGATAAAAATCAAAAGACTGGGGTGCAAAATATCTTTCATTTAGCTAGAGACACAAAAGCCAATGAGGAGAAAGTCTAGAAATACATTAAGAAGTCATGGGAAGATAAAAGAAAGGAAGAGACAACTGTTTAATTGGACAGGAAACATAACTATTGATGCTACACAGAGATGGCTAAAGTATGCCATGGGAAGATAAAAGAAAGGAAGAGACAACTGTTTAATTGGACAGGAAACAAATATTGATGCTACACAGAGATGGCTAAAGTCTGCAACACTGCTTCAGGTTTCACACATAGAAGAATTAACTACAATCAACCAAACACAATGCATTTTAAACAATAGTCCAGGAAAAGAAAATAAGCTGAACAATATGTAGAAAAGTGAACATATAAATTTTCAGGCAATTAATTACTTTAGAGAACTTTTTTAACTGGCCAAAGCAATCTCAGGGATCATCTGCAAGTATACAAGAAGCAAGTAGCAGACAAACACATGTTCTCTATCTGCTGAGATAAGGAAAGGCTGAGGAAATAGAAACATATTAATGTAGCTTTCAAAGCAAAATATTGAAAAATTACAAAAAAAGAAAGCTATAAAAATAATATAAGACAATCTATAAGCAGACAATAACAGTTTGCCAAGCATAGTAAAGCCAATGTAATTGCCTGCCACCAGCAAAAATAAGAATGACTTTAATACAGTTAGTGATACTGCTGCAAATTTAATAAACAATCTTGTTAATGATAATCTGAATGTAACTACTACTACAGAGAACCACAGCTTTGGGGGAAAAAAAATCACAACCATTCATGTCATTATCAATTGCCAGTCATCATGTCTGGAGTCACCAAATTTGGATGACATCTTCAGTGCTGGCCCAAATCTGGGACTACAATGTATTTTCAACAATAACTTACACAACTGCAGTGAAACTGCATTCTTATCACTGTAGGGGTAAAAAGCATTTTGCCAGACAGCATCAGAATTCAAAATTATTTTGACAAAGTTCAATGTGTTCAACATTGAGAGGACAAAATTCAACAGAGGCCAGGCAAAGTACTGATATTAGAAAGGAAAGATCATGTGCATTAATACAAAAAGTGAGTATACAGTCAAGGAAGAACTGGCTGATAGGAAGCTAGGTGTTAACAGTGATCACATAGCAATCATCAAGGCCAGTGGCATTTCAGAAAAAGGGCATACTTCTTTCTGGGTTATATTATTAGGAGATGGCTTATGACTGAGTATCAATCATTTAGCTTCCTGAGCTGGTAGAGCTCTCCAGAGATTATTATACCTTCAAAAGCCCTTTCAGAAAGCTATAAACTAGAGAAAAAATAGAAAGAACAACAAACAAACATAGCACATTTTAAGTGGTTTAACCAGGATGCAAGATTGAAAGAGTTGTCTTACTACCAGTGCACTCATATTATAGGGCATGGTGTTTCATGTAAACCTTTTATGGGTAACTGCACCATTCTATATTCTGTAAAAAATATCTGTAATCAGCAAACAGATTTTCATAGCAACTCCCTTAATACAATGCATTCTCTATTCTTTCTGATACCCCAATAAGGTAGTGATCTCAGACTGAAAAAAAGATGTCTTAGCAGAAAAATGTGGCACAGCTGAAACAAGGTTTGAATCAGCTTTATTTGGCAAACAAACTAGAAATTACATTATAATTTATTGTAGCATTCTGTTTATCCTTTGAATGGTTGTCAATGTTTATATTTAGTGGAGATACTAAGTAGGGCTTTTGTATTGTAGGGTCTTTTCATCCCTCCACACCTCCTGGAGTTCTTAAAAAAGGGCTTATTCTAAATGTTCATATGCTTTCTCATCTTTCTATAGTAAAACAAACATCATGCTTCCTCATCAAAACAAAATGTAAAAATATTAATGATCACTATTGACCATACAGTAAAATACTAAGGTCTAGACCAAGGTATTCACAAAGGTGATGGATTCCTCCATTATAACAGGAGTACAGATTGGATCTTGGCAATGATGACACCAGCTGTGGTAAACAGCAGCTCTGCAAACAGAGTTTTGTTAGAGTAACTGTTCAGTATGGTCAGAATAAAGTCCATGCCCTAGAAGGGATCCTTGGGAGGAAAAGTGCAGAACAATAACAGGTATATTGAAAGAACAGACTCAGTACAACAGTGAGGCCCCAGGGAACGAAGCATACACTGCAAATGGTCTGTTCCTGGCCACTAAAGGAGTGCAACTTGGAGAGCTCAGCAGAATTTCTTTTAGAGCACAATAAAGGAAATAAAAAACACACACCAAACACATAAATCTAGATACATATAATGAAAATTCTAAGGAGAAAACAAGAAAGAATGTAAGATCAGAGCCCCATTGAGAATGAGCACAAAGGAAAAGCAGCGAGAGCATTGCTCCAGTATTGTCTCCCCTGGTTAAGGATGTTACACCTGATTAATGTCCCACACTCCTTCAGTGAAGGAAAAGTGCTATTTGATTTGATGGTCATCATATTTTGCCTCTGCAGTTTAGAAATAATTTATGAAGGGTTATCTGTTACTGTATACTTATAATGACAGTTTACAAGAGTGCCATGTGTATGTGTGTTTTATTCAGCAACACTCTCCTACACAGTAGCATGATTGATATTGCGATACCAAATCAGAATAAACCTCGATGCAACAGTAGATCATACTTAGACATGAGCTACTATAACATAAATATGTTAAAACACAAAAAGATTTTTTTGAAAATCACTCTATAGCATAATTAGTGCTGATAAAAGGTATTCAGTTATCCTGCCATCCTTCTTACAATTTTAGAAGTTGAAAAATGCCCATTCAGTTTCACATATGATGTACTAATATGGTCACATGGAGCAATGGCAGAACAAGCCTTCATGGGTTGATGTCACCGAATGTCAAGAAACTTCCACTCAAAGCAGCAAGATTCAAGAGGATTCAGATCTACAGGGTGACAGATTCTCTTTCAGATTGCATTAGGACTAAATTTGTTTGCTATACAAAAGTATAAGCTATTTGATGAAAACTTAAATTTATAAACTGGTACAAAGTTTCTTAATTATCAGTCCTCTTTTACTTGAATGACTGAGCCAAAATAAAACGCTATTTATTTTCTCTAGGCTGCATATCACATCTGGAGTCTTCCCTGTAAGGTTTAGTCTGTAAGTGTGCACCCACGCAGGAGAGAATGGAGAACCCTGCAATTAGAGCCCTACGCAAACCAAATTTTAGGCCTGAGTGTGTAGGATTAAACCAGACTATTTACCTAGCTGTATCTCCTTTGAAACAGGTGAGGAGAAGGTACCTAAGGAGGAATGGGGGCAAGATTGAAGCCTTTTTCCAGCCTTGTTGGCTGGAACAGCTGTGCCACTGCAGAGAGATACTAATTTCCAGAAGTAAATTGCTATTCCCCCAGAGCAAGGAAGAAGCAGAAGAGAAAATGTGATTCAGAGGAAAATCTGAGTCACCATACTTCCCCAGGCTGGCATTACAATGATGCAGTTCACAAACCACCTCTTGCTGAAGGCTGTGCCAAAAGGCACAATCTTACCCTAAATAAAGAATAGAATAGTTGTATCAGCAACTTACAGTTTCCAAAAGTAAGCTTTATATGCTGATGTTTAAGGCTTAGGGGAAGATCAGGAATCTAGGAAGCTATGAGACAGAGCATTTGCTATGTTCTCATACTAAAATATCGGTGTCACATGCCTTGTGTCTTTTCATAGCACAGAAAGTCCCCTCTGTAGAATCAAAACCCAGATGGATCATTTTATAATGATTAGGCATCACTGTTTAAATGTAGACACCATGAATCATTCTGCAACAGCTGTCAGCAATTTGCCTTGGAAATAAAAGCAATCATCTACCAAGTTTAAAGAGCTACTTTATGGGAAAGGGATGGGAAGCATGTGTTCCATAAAAACAGAAAGACACAAAGATGTACAAAAGCAAAATGATTTAGTTTTGACAAACTATTCTGTAGTAGTTATAGACTATCATAATTTAGATGGCTCTGGAGTCCTGTGGTCCAGCCACAGGGCCAGTGCTGAATATTGATATTCATCATCTAACTGTGACTAACACCACTGAGGTATCCATGTATTTTATTATCAGAAATAAAAGTGCATTAGTATTAACTACTTGGGAAAAATATTGGCTTGTCTTTTAACAATAAACACACTATAGTTAAAAAGAAGTTTATTTTGTTTTGAGCCTAGATTTCTATGTGTAAAGAATTTTCCACTATACATGAGAAAATAAGAGTGATCTTTCTTCACCAAATTTTATTTTAGAAAAATAGAATAAGCATACAGGAAGAAATAAAACTGGTAGACAAAAAATGAAAAATCGTACTGTTTACATTGGCAACCATTATATTAGCAGTGCTGTAAAACTATTATGGAAAGATTTAACTATATCTGTTAAGAGCCCTTTTCGTGCACATGCTTAAAACTGCTGCCATTTTGAGTTTCTATAACAGTGTCTCATAGCCCATGGTCCTTTCAAAGGCTCAGAAGCAGAAGTGCACATGCCCAGCAAGCCATGATGAGAATCTACCTAAGACAGTAAAATCCTTTAATTCAGCAATGTGATCTCAAAATCAATGCCACAGATAGCACATGCTTGATGGGTAAGAAGTAAGGGAACTGTTTTTGTAATTTCTATACCAGCTAGAGTTGCCTTTATCCTAGAGTCAGGAAAACAGATCTCTTCTGAAGTCTTCTTCAGAAGAAAATATTTTCCTATCACACCTCTCCTTTCCCACAAATGTGATCTAGTTATCAGGTTAGAGCAAAGGCTGGAGTGTAAAGAATGAAAAAATTCATAGGGGTACATACCTAAAACACAGGAGGAAATATAATTCTGCACCTCTTTTAGCTGGACATTCAGTTGGAAATTTCGGGAACAAAACATATCAATTTCTGCCCCTCTAGTACCTTATGTGTGTTATCCTCTGATGAAAATTCAAACATTGCTGTGAGATTTGGATTCTTCATCTTACAACAGTACATTGCAGGGAAAAAGGAGGGACAGTATCACAGGATTCTGCTGTCCAAGATCATATGTATAGTCTGAGCGCTCACGTCAGCCACTGGAGTTGCTGTGATACTTGCTAAGCTATTTCACTGATCCCTGAAATACTCCAGTGTACTCCTAAAGTCATAACATAAAACATCAAGCCTACCTTTACTCAAGGAAGGAGTAACTGTTGGAAAGTATTGACCTTCTAATAGGGCTCACCTATGGCATAGAACTGTGGTAAGGCTGTATTTATCTGACTTTTGATGAAGAGAAATCACATCCATTTTCAAAACCCTGCTGTGATAATTTAGGCTCAAAATATCTGGCCCCATTATGAATACAACATTTTTCTATGGCTATATATTTCTGTGGACATTTTTATTATCTGTGAATGTGATGTTTAATGCAAAAGGGAAAAAAGGAGAGGAACAATGTATTCCACAAGACTAATGGACAGCTAAACATAATTCATTAGGTGAGGCGGGCAGTGTATAGAACGAGAAGTTAAATCATGCAGCAATGACCTTGGACTGAGCAGCTTTCCTGAGCTAATGTACTGAATTTTGAATTTACTTTGTGAAGGGGTCCTTTTTTATAACGCAATAAACACTACAGAGGGGAATTCATATAATCAAATGCAGATGACTGCATTAAATTACACATAAGATAGTGTCTCACAGCGAAGAGAGAAAACCAACCACTTTAAAGGAACAATTGATTCACACACCTGAAAGAAGGCAGACCTAAACCATCTATTTCTCAGCATTCATTATAAAATAAGAAAGAGCTGATCAGTTCAATATGCACCATCTCTATTATACTGGTATTGGATGGAATTAATTCCATCCAGAAGGACTAAGAAATTCTGGTCTTTATAGTTAGCTTCAGGCATCCAGTTTAAATCTCATCCAGGGATTTAATTTTAGCACTGGAGGATGAGGAACATACCAGATATAATAACAAGGCTTACCTCCTACCTCCTTCTCTAAAAATACACAGTTTGCCTCCCATTTGCAATATACCTCAAAAGGAGCTGACTACTGAATCATTTAAGGTAAATAGTTTTTCTAAGGAATTTCTTAATTCTGGGTTCTTCTCAATCATGAAGAACATTTTTATCCATCTTACAAAATCTTCCTCAAAAGAGTTCAAGGAAAACCTGTGAATGTATATCATGTTGCAAATTTTTTTTCTTTTAAGAAAATATTAGAAAATATTAGAGAACACTACTTTGTCCACTTTCTCTCAGAGCATTATTCTCAACTTCACTCTTATTTAGCATCTGGCTAAACTTACTTGGCTGGCAGCAAAAAGTGTGTCTAGGGAAGTAAACAACAGGCCTGCACTGCTTGGGAATTGCACAGTATCTCTCCATACAGACCTTCTAGCAGTGCTCATTTTGGTTTATATTTTAGAAGGCAGCAAGACCTGAAGTAGCTGAATACTGTGTTAGTAAACACAGGTGTTCAGCTGGGACCCTGTGTTGTGGGGTTGTGTTGCTGCTACAAAACGACTTAAAATGCATGAGGCATAGTTTTTAAACAGCAAACATCAAATAAGTTATGAAGCTATGAAAAATGAAGCTTTCAGAATTTAAGATATTATTCATCTGTCAAAACCAAAGAAGCAGCATCATATCCATTCTTTTCTTCTAAGGATAAAGTGTCATGCTACCCATGAAGTATAAGGCATAATACACTATTTGCTGCAGTTCAGATGTAACAAAAGAAAAAAACTCAGAATAATTGCAATCAAAAGTACCTTGTTGTAAATGAAGAAGAAAAATAATAACTTTGGCATACTACTTTATGTCCTGTTCATAGTTAATTAAGCTTATTGGCTCCTGTCTTTTCCAAGAAATATGTATTATTACTTATATGATTTTTTATATTAACTTTTATTCCACTGAATTTTTTTTATGACAATCAACATCAGTACAAAACAGTTATGAAATGTCTGAGTCTGCTAAGAAGTGACAAAATGCAACAGAAGCCTCTAGTCTTTGCCAAGACACAATGGCATGAAAACCCTAGGTTGAGGGCAAGACTGCTGAGTTCCTTTGCCAGCATCCTTGCTGGTTTCCTCTTCAGTCTCCATCAAGCTATTATTTTCTTCTGACTTTCTTATTTTGAGATGATAATGATTAGGTCATTAGGTCGTCTTAATAAAGATCACTGAGATATACAGAAAATAAACTATGGAAATGTAGGTCATTTTAATAAAACATAAATAGATGCACATATCTAGAATAAGTTTCTTATTCATCATTTCTGCTAAAAAACCTATAATGATAGAAAAGAAAAAATTCTGTAACAACTTTCATTGAAATATGAAAAGTAATACATTTGCTGTTAAAAATCATTGAGACACCTTCAACCTCTGAGTCCTTAACATGGATTAAACCATGTTATTAAACTATGGTTATTTAACAGCAGACTATAATGAAAACAATTTGCTTGATTTCCAGTGCCTACTAATTAAAATCCTCTTACGTATTCCAAATTTTTGTTTTCCTCATACTGCACAATTTCTTCTTCTCCATGAAGACATCACAACTAAAATCTCACAGCTTCAGAGATAATCAGAGCACAATTAAAATTGCACATTTCCTGCAAACAACCATTTGCAAAGCCATTTAGTTGTAGTTCTAAAGTTAATAATTTACTGTCTCCATCAATTATAAAAAGCTAAAGTTTTGCTACAAATGTCTGTTAAGAAGATCTAAGGAAGACAATCTTTGGATGTGTTATATAAAAGCATGAATAGCAGTGTTACATTATTAAAGGGAAAACTGTCTTTAAAACTGGAATTCATCAATATTCACCCTTTTAAGGTGAATAAGTACATCAGTGACCTTGAAATAGGTTATGAATCTTCTGTGTAGGATGCATAACAAGTCATGGTCAATTAATGCACAACAGAGCCCATAATCATGAAGATTATTGCCTGATCTGGAGAAAACATAGTCAAGGGCATTACTGCCTAATTTAGCTTCACAGTCAAATTGATAACTTCAGGACCTCCAGTACTTAGAAACCCTGGCAATGAGCACTCTGGAAACACACACAAATCTCTAATAAACAGTGATGCTCTAGAATGGTGTTTAAAGACCTGTATAACTTCTATAAAATAAATATAAGAGCCATAAATGGCATTTCATAACCTTGCTAACACAAAATTACATGGTCCAGAACCTTTCCCCTACAGCTATTTCTCATTAGAGAGCTGTCACACGAGACAAAGAGTTTAACTCTGGGTTTCCACAGGGGCGCTGGCAAAGAAAAGTGTCCAGGTCTTCACTGGAACCGGCCATTGCATTGCTCAGACCAGGCAACCATTGGAAATACTCTTACAGCTCTTCAGAGCTGCAGATTAAGCAAGAACCATGCATTGCACCACTCTTCAGCATCCTGCTTTGATCAGCTCAACCAGAAAAAAGACAGGGGCCCGATAAAGAGGATAACCTTCAAATAGGAAGAAAATATGGAGCTACATTTTTTTCAATTTAGACTGTGTAAGAGTGCATTGATTTTAATGCTTACACTTTATTTCTGTAAAGGCCCTGAACATCATTAAAGCTCTTCTCATTAATATCCACGGCAATTTTGTGGATGGTTTTTCACAGCAAAGATGACCTACCCTCCATTCTCCCCTCTAAAAAAAAAGTCAGATGAAAAACTTTGGTACCAAATTATAATTGATTGTTTTTTCTAAGTTAGAAATGAGTTTTCCATATGTCCTGAAGCAGATGAAAATAAATGAATAATAAATAAGAATGTTTTATACTTGCAGTATTTGGAGCCTTTAATCTGAGGATTTTAATAGGGCTCTGAAAAGTATTTCCTAATTAACTTTCACTTTACTATGAACAAGACAAATTTTTGTAACTTTCCTTTTAGCTCAGATGAAAAACAAGAGGGGAAAAAGGAAATAAATTATGTTTTTTCTATTTTGTGCCCCCATGCTAGCTCATAATCAATAATGCAAAGCATTTCTTTAAGATATAACACCTCATTGTAATTTTTCACACACGTAAATCACAGTGAAACAATGTTCTACATTCTAGTTTACTATCCCATCTGGAGGTGAGGGTCGAAGTCAAAATACTACTGGTACTCCTGTTAGCAAAGCAGTGAGGAGCCAATGTAAATAGTGGTTAAACTGACTCTCCCTGTTGCATCTCAGGACTCCAAGCTATAGAAATATGCATAATGCCTCTTCAGACAACCATCCAGGAGAAAAGATGCTGAGGTCGGTATGTCCTCGTTCCCAAGGAAATCATCACTGCTGCCATCACAGGACTGAGGAAACTGCATGGCTCAATGGCAGGTACATTCCACATTAAAACACATGAAAAGTGACCTGAGCCTTTCAGGCTCAGGAGGAAATTCCCTGTCCTAAAAGAAGGACAAGTGGGTAAACCAGATTGCTGGCACCATCATCCTCACCCTCCCAGTAATATTAGGGATCAAGCAAAGCAAAGAGATCTGCCAGCAAATACATTCTACTCAAATTAGTGCCTTGTTTGGAATGCTGTGAAACTGCTTTTTCCAGCAAAAAAAGACTAATTCAGGAAAAAACCCAAACAAAAAGCACCAACAAACCCCAACAAAAACAATTACCACCACCCCCATCCTCGCAGCCTGACTCAGCTATTCTCTGCTGTTGAACCAATCCCTTTGCTGCACTTTTATTTTCCAGTGTAACCTCTCCCACTCGAGGCAGGCTGAATTGACAGAAATGAACTCAAATTCTGATGGTGCAGCATTCATGTCAGTCACATTCAATAGATATTGATTCCTTCCTCTCCCTTTTCCACGAACTGCTGAAGTAGGATAGGGGTCAAGGAAAGAATAAAGGACTTTTGGAGATTATCTGTGATAAAGCTCTTCTTTGTCAGGGACAGAAAAGGGGAAAGTCATCTTGATCACTGAAAATGCTGACTGAAAATTTCTGTATCAGGTCTCACACTGATGACAGTGAAAAGCAGGAAACAACATGGGTTTTCATGTACCCTGTCATCAGAGAGTAAATCATGAAGTTAAATGTTTGAGTTTCAAAAATTGTTACAGGGAACAGTAAAGGGAATTTTGTAAAACCAAAGCATAATGTATATGAAAATCTGAAAAAACCTATAATGTTTAATTCATACAATCAAAATTGTTATCAGAACAACATGTGGCTATGTATTCAAATTGTACATGCACACGACACACAAAAATATATCTCTGACTCTACACTAAAAATAAAATTTAATGGAAGAAGTAGTAATCATCCTATTTATTTAAAATTTTACTTAGATCACAATACTAAGCTTATTAAAATTCTGCATTTTATTATCAGAAATAGTTGTGTTGAATGCTGAGAAATGAAGACTGACAAAACCAAAACCAGATATATCATTCCATGCATTACCCTACAAAACTCAAATATTTTTTGCAATTTATTTACTAATCTGTTGAATGTTTTTATTTGCTTAGAGTATTAGCTACCTGAAGAAAGATCATTGTATTACAAGATCTGAAATTATATCCAAATGTTCTTTGTTTTTAAATGTGAAGCCTAAATAATTACCTATCTACAAAATTTGTTTCTCAGTCTAAGGTTCAACACTGTATTTGCCAGTACGTAAATGCTGGTTATCAAGTTTGGTGTTTCCAAATAGAAATTATTCTAACTCAGATACCTTTTCCTTCTAACCCAGAATCCTAGAATCATTTATGTGGGAAAAGACCCTGAAGACAATTGAGTCCAATTGCAAACCTACAACTGTTATTCCTAGACATTTCCCTAAGTGCCACATATACACATCTTTTAAACATCTCCAGGGGTAGTGATGCAACCACTTCCCTGGGAAGTCTTTTCCAATGCTTGACCACCATCTTGATGAAGAAATTTTTCCTGCTATCCAACCTAAACCTCCCCTGGTGCAACTTGAGGCCATTTCCTCTTCTCCTACCACTTTCTACTTGGAAGAAGAGACAGATCCCCACCTGGCTAATGCCTCCTTTCAGGCAGATGTAGGGAGTGATAAGATTCTCCCTGAGCCTCCTTTTCTCCAGGCTAAAACCCCCCAGCTACCTCATTCATTCTTCATCAGACTCTTTGTGCTCCAGACCCTTCACCAGCTCTGCTGCTCTTCTTTGGACTTGCTCCAGCCCTTCAATGTCTTTCTGGTAGTGAGGGGGCAAAAACTGAACACAGGGTTCCAGGTGCAGCCTCACCAGTGCCGCGTACTGCCCCAGACCTGCTGGCCCCACTATTGCTGATTTGGGCCAGGATGTCATTTGCCTTCTTGGCCACCTGAGCACACTCTGGCTCATGTTCAGCTGCTGTCAACCAGCACCTTCAGATCCCTTCCACGGGGCAGTTTTCAGCCACTTTGTCCCCAGCTTGTGGCACTGCAGGGGGTTGTTGTAACCAAAATGGAAGACTAACACTGCATTGTTGGAATTCATACAGCCAGCCTCAGCCCATCTTGCATTCTCTCCATCTTCTCCTGTCATTAAAAGTGAGGTACTCATCTTGTAACTTTAGCTGTGGCCCCTTAATGCTTAGGGAAGGGATTGTTACACTGATCACATAAACCCAGCCCACTTAGGAAATAAAGCCACAAAAACAAGGCTACAAAACAAAACCGGTGAGGAAAAACAGAACACATAGAGCTGAAGAACATAATTCAAGGCAACTGGATTATCAATATAAATGTACTCTGAAGGCAGATTCACAGCTAGCTACTATTGCACAGCATGACTGTATCAAAGCAAGGTGTCATTAAGGCACCCTCATTAACAGTGCCTGCCAAGGAGAGGTGGAGTATAACTCATCAGAACTTTAACTCCTGTCACCTAGGAGCAGGAATGTAAAAGCTGGAATGGTTCACTGCATAAAAAATATTTACCAGGTAACCAGTCAGGACAGAGATGACTTGGAATGTGTTAATGGAGCAGGAGGATGGCTGACTGTCTGGTACCCGCAGTGGATGAGATTTACCTCATACTTATCTCTGAGCAACAGCAGAATATGCACCGTCTTTTTGCTACAAGTGCCTCAACACCTGCTGTGACTCAGGAGCCCAAGCAGCCCAGGAGCAGGCTGTTTCAAAAGCGTTTGGCACTTCACTGTGCCGCCTCCCACCCGATCTAGCTCGGCTTTGCTTGTGACTCATTTAGCCTGCTAATCTCAGGAGAGTCAGGCTCCATCTCATGCATTCCTGTTACTCTGGTGCTAGTTAACTTATGATGGACTCTAGCATATTATGAGAGATTGATGATTAGATCAGATCAGCTTGTTTTCGTAATCACCTTCACATGTCAATTCTGCAGAGAAAGGTGTTTACGTTTCCATTATTCCACCTGTTCTACATCTTGTGTTGGAATAAGCCAGTCAGCTTTGAACTGATTTGCCTCTCAGACCACTGGAAGTGCAATTTAGCAGAGAAGATTTAACTCCCCTTTAGATATTTACCACCTCTGGATCATGTCTACCTTGTTAAGATATTAATATAAAAACATATAATCTCATTACATTGTCCCCAATTTTTCCCCTTACTACACTTTAGAATTGCAGTGTGCTGTAGTTTTATATTAGCCAGTCTGTTTTCCTACCTGAGGGTAAAATGAGTAAACCTTGGGACAAAAAGATTCAGTATCTATAACAGATCACATATCTATACTGGATATGTGATCTGTTGCCTCTTTCCTGTCTGTAAACTTTGCTACTATTCCTGAAGTTCATACTATTGGAACTTCTTTTTTCAGCATGATTCTCTATAGACATTTGTAATCCTGTATAGTCTGTTCTATTATCCTGAAGTAACAGCGACAAGTAGAGATGTCTGCTGGAGTAAGGTGTGATGCTACAACACAACATATTCTTCCATTCAGTGTGGATTATCAGGACTGGACACTCACCAAAATCTGACCAGAATTACCTCACACATCAGGCTGGATCATGATATGTGGGGACTAACCTTGATAGTGTCTGCTCTGATCTGTTTAAGCCTTGCTTAAAATCACATGCAAAACACTAAAAAATTGTAAAATACACTTTCAATTAACAGACTGAAAGAAACAAATAGATTCCTTTGGGGAGTGCCTTTAGTGTCAGAATTTCAAAAATGTCTAAAAGCACTGTCTCTTGAATTAAAAATTAGTATTTCAGTTTCTACAATATAATATTTTTGCTTTCTTTGCTAGAATTTACTTTCAAGACCTATACTGCAGATAACAGTCAGACTACATAGTCCATTGTTACAACCAGTAATAATGGATATCACACAAGCTGATTTTCTTCTTACTCATCAGAAACATCTGGAATAGTTAATATTCGAAGTACAAGACATATGAGAACCCTTTTAAAAAAAAAAAAAACAAACATCCCAAAACACAAAAAAAACCCAACAGCAACAATACCACAAAAGAAACATCTGGAATAGTTAATATTCGAAGTACAAGACATATGAGAACCCTTTAAAAAAAAAACAAACAAAAAAACCCAAAAAACAAAACACAAAAAAGAAGAAAAAAGCCTTTAAAAAAAAAACAAACAAACAACCCAAAACATAAAAAAACCCAACAACAACAATACCACACACACAAAAAAACCCAAAAAAACCCCACAAAAAAAAAAAAAAGAAAAAATAACCAACCAAACAAAAAGAACCCCTCCAACCAACCAAAAGAAGAACTGTCCTATTTTGAAGAGGAGCTGTATCAGAATAGTGTGCTTTTACTCACGGATATGTATTTGGGAGTGTGCAAACTGGATTATTCTTCTTCAGATATACTCTTTGGACTGCTCTGATAAGGGCTACACAATTATAGCTGTGCATGCCTCTTAAAAACCACAAAGGCTGGTGTGATTTAAAGCTATTCATTTGTTCATACATCTATAGTATGGAATAAATCATCAGAATAATAAGAACACTTCAAAGAACAAGGAACAACCTTTATTACCTCGGAGCTGACTACTACCCCCTATATAGAACTCGATTCAAATCAAGATATATTCATACAGTATTTTTAATTTTATCGATGACTAACTTTCTTCAACAAAGAATAGCAGATATTTAGGATCTAGAATATAATATTTTATGAATAATTCTGTGGTAAAACACACAGCCTTCTTTGAGGTCATATTAAGGAGATTTGTCAGAGTGCTGTAACTTTGGTTTTGTGTGCCATCCTGAAATATCAGTTAACAACAGAAATTAAAATTTCCAAATGGCTGAAAATACTCATACTGTAAATGCATATTTTTTTTATATGAGACATATAAATCCAAACTATCTTTTCTTTCAGATTTGTAAGTGGTTACAGAACACTTGTCAGATAAAGAGCAACTAAAGCTTAAGCATTTTGAGATGTTTGCTTCCAAACTAATTACTAGCTTTCTACCTTAAAACATCAGAGGCAAAATTTTAACTACTATATTAATAGCTAAATACTTTATCAGGTGAGATTGCAACTAAACATTTTCAGAACATGCTGCCACTGTTCTTCCATTGAAACAAACTATTTTGAAAGATAAACTGCTCCCTAATCTATCAAATTCCTCTTGTTAATTAGAACTAGGGTTTTAACAGATGTCCACATGTTCCTGGCAGGCACTTCACAATCTATAGTTTAAAGCATTTTGCTCAATTAATTAATTGTCTTTTTCATGTTTATAACATGAAATACAAGCTTAAAGACCACAGGGAAATGATAATTAAATGAAGAATACAATTATTAGTCTCTGTTGTATTGGTTATTTGCAAGAATGAAATCTCACCCCAACAGGGTTAGATGAAGTCATAAAACACTTGTCTGCATTTTTAGCCTTGATGAGATTGTGATATTTATGTTCTCTTGTAACATAAACTTCTCTTAGCTGATGATGAACAACCAATCAAGAAAATATGTTTTGGATTTGCACAACAGGTATTGAAGTAATATAGCAGAAATTTGTGTGGAAAACAAAAAAGAGACATTATGTTATTTATGATCTCCCTCACGGGTGGCCAACTTTCCTCTTTTATTGGAACACCTATTAGTATGTTTTCTCCTGAGGACACTTCTCTCCAATGACTCCTCACTTAATACCTGACTCTCTCTGCTTCAAAATGTCAAGTTTACACAATTTTTGTCCTTTTATGTCACATTAATTCATTCTTCAAAATAAAAGTGGTAACAGGAAAACACTTTACTCTAAAATCTCATTTGTACTTTTGTTGAAAAAGACACTTTGTGGACTCCTAGTGCATTTTTACACAGTAGATGTGTGGCCTAGAAAGCAAAGAAAATATCTGCCTTTGTTGACAGTGAAATAACAAGGACTTTTTTTTAGTTTTTATGCTTCCATATCCAGTCTTCCTCTTAGAATGGTTCAGTCTATTCCTGATTTTCCAGATCCATTGACATCCACTGTACCATCTTGGCACCACAAAAGTTTTAAATGAGGGTGAATATACCTTAAAACAGATTTTTTTATATTGTTCAAGGATGGAAACAAAAGCTGAACCTCGATTTCCAGTGACAGCTCCAATACTCTTCACACATGGAGAAGGTAACAAGCAGCACATCTGAACATTTTAAACAGGTGTTAAACCTTTCTCAAGAATAACCACTGGTAAGAGTGCAACATGCCCAAAGTAAGTACTGTCAGGTTTGGGTAAATACTTTATTATTCAAGTTGGATTTTGTTTATGTGCTTTCCTTACTAGTGTATGCAGTCTTACTAACCACTTTTTTTTGTTCAATTTCACTTCTAAATTATCTGCCATCTTTGCTGGGTACTGCCCAATTATTAAATCATTTATTATATATCTTTCTGTCTTACAGAGAATACTCACATTTTCAGAACTAATTAGTTGAAATCCCATCTCTGCAGTTTAAGAATACCAGTTTGCTGCTGTTTGAAATAAATGAGCAATGCATCAAATTGTTTTACAGTACTTGGGTATGTACATTTGCTGCTCCACAAAAGACTGGGAAAAGTCAAACCCCATACAAAAAGATTCCCAACACAATTTCTGCCACACAAAACAGATGGTGGAAGCCAATGCATAGGGTGGTTGGAGAGCACAAAAAGGAACACTGCAGAAGTAATCACTCAGGTTAGAAAGCATACATTGGAAAGACATGTTGGTTTTCTTTTGTTTGGGTATTATTTCTAACTTAAATGAATATCTACATTTATGAAGTCTTTGTAGAGATATTACTAAGTATAGTTAAAGAAAAAAGACCTCAAGATCTGGTCTTGATATTTGTTTTTTGCAGCACTTACAGTAACAAAAATTAAGCGCAGGGTTTATAATTAATATATATGAATAATAATATTTTATCTATAAAATAATTAATAAAATATTAAAGAAACTACCTGAAGTATATACTACCACTGAACACAGGGTTTGAAATGTGAATAGCCAACCTACTAGTTGTGAAAATAACATAAAAATAATATTTAGCATTTTATAATGCTGAAGTGTTTACAGTTACAGTGTGTTGCACAACACATAAATAATGCCACAGTGACAAAATTTGCAGCAGCCAGAACGGTTGCCACAGTATTGGCAAATGGTGGAGAGCACTGGAGAGACTCATCGTGCCTGAGTTACTGTAGAGAGTACAGCCAAGAAATGCCTTAAATTACTTTTCCAGTGCACAGCTGGGCAAAAAGCTGTAAAACTTTTAAATGTATGTGTGCACCTGGATAATGTCTCTAGACTCACTCTCCAAATGTGGGAAGTCCCTTCACACTTCCACTGACTTCCACAAGAACAGGAGGCTCTGAGCCCCTGAGGAACTGCACTGCCATTGCCACGACTGAGCTCATGAATACAAATGCAATGAGCATTTGGACCTGCCTAAAGTGGTTTAATTGGATTTAATGGGACACCTCATATGCATCAAAGGATCTGGGTCTAATTCAGTAAATAAAGATTGATTTCCAAGCAAAATAATCATGCTAGAAGTAGGAAACCTGCCACAGAAATGTTTATCTAAACCAATATGAGGTCTACAACAAAAGAGCAGCTGGCTATGAAGCACTAGGACAACTGGTTCCTGTTCTGAAACAGGAATGTAAGGCTGTTCCTCGGATAAAGCAATGCTTGCTCCTGGTTTTTTAAATGACAAAATAAAATATAGTATTAAGGATTTAAAAATCACTTATATTGATTAAACAATTGTGGCAATTCTGAGCTATTATTATTAATTTAGTTCATAAATTTCAGTACTATTCTGCTGAGTCACACAAAAGTAAAACCTGGCCAACTGGATGGATATATGGCTCTATTAGTATACTGAGAAAAACATCCTGTTATGTTTCTACAACACAGCTTAGCTTATTGAATTGAATACATGGATTGTGCAAATCAGATAGAGGAAAAAAAGACAGCAATATTACTTGGGACAGCACACAGGCACAAGGGGCAGTAGGTAAATGGCCTGAAAGACTAATTACAAAAGAGATGTGTCCCACACTGCCTATGGAAAAGAACACTAATGTCACATACAGCAGTCGGAAAAAATCATCCTTATTCATTTTATACTTATTCTACCTTTATTAGACATGCATGTTTTTAAATGGGCACCCTGGAAAAACAACACCAATACACAAATATATCCACCAATGAATTAGATTCCACTTGGATACATACAGTCATACATGGTGAACTTCATACACTATTTATGCATATATACAGCTAACACACTTGTTATAGTGTATGATCATACAAAAGGGGAATGTTCATCATCACTGACAATGTACATGTGCAGATCGGAAATACTGCTTCTTTCTCTTTGGTCGGCCTGCAAAATTTGTCCTCATTCCTTTAAAAGGAGTGACAGTTATCTCCTAGGAGGTGGCAGAAACTGCACATTTCTTTGGGAAATGCAGCAGCTCGGCTACTGCATGCCAAAGACAGAGAAGGGCTAAGAGTGAAACAGAGAACACACTCACATCCTGCAGCTCAAAGAGAGCCTGAATGATTTCTGAGAGCAGCAAAGGGCTGTGAGCAGAACAACAGGAGATACTGACAAGGACCAATAAGCACAGCAGTGAGGAGATGACTGAAAGCAAAGATCACCCTGCAAGGTCACAGGGAGAAGAAGGACGATGATTTATAAACCTTGTATTTCCATTCTGCTTCATCTGGCCACTTGGAGTTTTCTATTGCTTTTATTAATTATTCCAGTTCATAGCCTAAGAGAATCTGGCTTTTTTAACTTCAAAGCCATTTGGATCCTCTTTGGAAAACTCTTTATAAAGAAAAGGCTCAGGCCCCACACCCTCAAAGCTCTGGCAGTTTTGGCTCTCTCACAGCTCTCAGTTCTCAATGAAAGCTTAATAGAAATTACACTTTTCCACAAGAAAGATAATGTCTTTTACAAACTATAGAATAGAACCATTGGCAAGTACGACATAAAGGGTTCACTTGAGTATTACTGTATCTCCTAGGGATTTGATTTACTCAGCCTTGTGATTCTCCATTCATGTAGCTACTCTTATAAAGGAAAGAGGTGCAGCAATATTGATGATACAAAAAGTCCAGGTAAAGGAAGCATAGCAAGTGTGTCAGCAGTAAAGCAACTGTGAAGCACTGAAGCTGGAGTCCAGGCTGGGATAGATAATAACACACTACCTTTAAATACAGATGCCTGTAACCGTGCCAGCAATCTGTGAATTTGCACAGCTAGAACTGTACTTTACTGCCTTAGATGCAGCTTTCTGATATGAATTCTCATTTGCAGTATTTGGCCTTTATCCTCAAGCTTTTAATTTGGAGACAAGTCAAGCTGAAAGCATTTGAAGTGTACACAATAAAAGCTACCATAGCTGGCATTAATCTCCAAACTTTTTTTTTTTTTTGAAAAAATCAATTTTCTAAAGAATCTTATGATCAAAGAGTTCAGGTTCCTCATCAGCTTTAGACATAGCTGGCATTAATCTCCAAACTTTTTTTTTTTTGAGAAAATCAATTTTCTAAAGAATCTTACTATGATCAAAGAATTCAGGTTCCTCATCAGCTTTAGGTGGTATGGATTACCATAAATCTTAAATGAATTGTATTGCTGTGATGCTTGTTTGACAACTCTTCTTACTGTCCAGCACTGTAAAATGTCCTGCAAGTACAAAGCACTATCTAAGAATGCTGCACATGTGCAATTCTATGCCCTTGGAAGCTGTGAATTTAACACTAACATACTGGCAAGGATAACAGAAAGTACAGAAGAAAAATATACTTTCAGAGACAAATTCTTTTGATCTCAGTAAAGAAAATTTCCTGTCAGATAAATGCTACAGAAAACAGGAGATTTGGTCCACTGTTTTATAGATTACTTATTTGAAAACAGGAAATAAAGCAATTTCCTAATAACAGGGTTTGATATTTTCAAAGCCGATATAGCTATACTTATTCTGTAAAGGAAGATGTACAGACAAGTCCCCCTGCCCAAACTTAAAAAAGCAAAGTATTTGACTAAAGAAAGATTCCCTATGAAAACTAAATAGAATATTTGTATAAATGAATATTAAAAACATTAAATCTATGTAATACTATGAATTGGTAACTGACATATTAGCAGAAAAAATAAAATATTAGACTAGATCAAGAGTTTTCTGACTTTACTAATAAGAAACTTCTAATTTAAGTTCAAAACTTTGAAGAGTCTTTTCCAAAAATAATCGTGATTTATTCTTCTAGAGTAGCTGTGCAATTTAGGACTAAAATTGATGAAAATTAAGTTTTACAGATTTCTGGGATTTTCTCCAGAAACTGAACAGATATTTAAAAGTTGTATACTGGGGATGAACATGAATTTACTCTGCCTCTAATTGTAAAGAGTCATTTAGAGCAAGGAATGCAGCAGCATTCAATTTTGTTCATCTACAAAAAGACAGATTCTTCACAGCTTGGTGCTACTGGTCAACAACGGAAGCAGTGGTGGCAGCTATGACATCCCCAATCCTGTGGCAAAACTCAGCTCATTTCCATGAAAGGACATTATTCTATACAGTCATAGGATCATAAAGAGTCAGAAAGCTCCTGTGACTAATTTTTCTTTTTTTTTTCCTTTCCTTAAAGACTAAATATTGCTTCAACAGATGACAGAAAATATGGCAGAGTTTTCATTTACTGTTTGTGGTTCTGCTGGCTGTGAACGTGATCAGAATTGGTAGATCTGCAAAATAGATGACAAGCAGTTTTCCTGAGTTGACAGTGGTTGTGCAAAGCAATTGGACTGTTAAAGCATAAAGTTAAATTACTGGAAGATCTGTGGATATATCTTCCCACTTTTATGTAATAATCTGTCTAGTTTTCCTCATGCCAATCTACCCACACTACATCAACAACAATAAAGGTTTTGCCCCTACACGACTTTCAATTTGCAAATCTTGAAAAATATCACATTAGGCAGAGAAACCATAAGGCAAAATGCCCTTTTTTCTCTGAATTTATAAGCTTTCCATACAATAGACACCATAAAGCTTTAATATTTTGCCTCTATCTCCAAAATCTTAAAAAGAGAACATATTCTGCTTGTTCATTACAAATTCGCTAAGAAATGGAACCAGTGATGTACATCACACATAAAGAATAGTGGATGTATGGTTCTTCAGCAGATAGATGCACTTGTTTAGCAAACTTCTGAATGGAAAAGTTTAGGTATTTCTGTATAATTCAAGAGTGTCTTATTGAGAAATGCAAAGCCTTCAAGCAGATGTACAGGTATTGATTGCTACCGTAAGAAAACTATATGTAATACCACACAGTTTTTACAAAACCCCTTTAGCAGGTTAATATGTCAAAGTAATGTATGACATAATTTAAAACAATTACACATCCTTGAAGCATACCAAGAAAAAAAACCACATTGTACTAAAAGGATATTATTTTTGCTGGGTATTGAATTTTCCAACTCTTCAGTGTAAATCTTTGATGCAGAATTATAGGTTCAAAAATAATACAGTCCTTGACATCAGGAAGTGTCTTTAGAAATTAAAGGACCTTATTTTCTATGTTGCATACACAAGCACACACAACTGTATTATCTGTGTTCTTTTTAGTCACATTTACAGTTAGAAGAAAATTATAGAGACTAAGTCCAGTACCACACAGACCATGGCACTTAGTATCAAGCTCAGGACCTTGTATTCAAAAGCACCAGCACCTTGATAACCAAGTTCTGATTCTCACAAGGGCCCTTGGGTTCAGTTCAGATCAGGTCCATTTACTGGTCTCAATCCTGCAAATAACCAATGGCAAAGCCATTATTTTGGCACAGAGCTGTAGATACTGGCTGAAGTCTTCTGGAGAATCATGTTTAGAGTGCAAATACAAAGGTATCCAAAACTGCGTTAAGGGTGGTTGTGTCTTCTGGATAAATGGAGAGTACTCTGTGGTAAGTGCTACCAATTATGTTATGTGTCTGCAGTGTGTGGATTGTTCTCATACCAATAACTTAAAGAATAATAGAGTGTGAACAACAGGAGTCCCAAGAAAAGTTTGAAGACAGGAGGGGATAATAAATAAGCAGTTTCATATTAATAAGCTTTCTGCTTCAAATCTTCTAAAGTGCATATTCAAATTTTTGAAATTTCATCCTTACAGTACTCTGCAGTTTACACCATAACTTAAAATGCTATGCAAATCCATGTCAACATATTTACTAAAGTCTTGCTAGCAAAAATATTCTGTGTATCTAATACTGTTAATTGTGCTTACCACACCATTTGCAATCCTATTTTCATAAATAAATTATGAAAAAAATATTCCTGATGGTATCGGGTTTTAAACAAGTTCTCTAGCACTGAAGGTGTTAGCAAGTAAATTCAATTCCATTACAACAAATGGAAAGGGGTGAATACTGATCTAACAGCATTTGAAGCTATTTTTAACTTTTCCTACTTCTAGAATCGTCAATGTAATCTTAAATGCTTTTCTAGTTTCTAATGCAATTATATATTCTTCATTACTACTGTAGCAAAGACAAGAATTCTAGAGGTGGAATTTCCTTCACTGCTTAGTATGATGACATCCATGCAAAGGCATTTCCAGTCACAGCACAGGCAAAACTCAAAATAACGTATTACATCTTCAATGTAATGGTTTTCACTTTAGCTTGTTTTTTTCCTCCCCAAAGTCAACAACTATTCAATGAAACTCTTGAGTTTTTCTTACTATTTATGTTAAATATACAGACTTTCATAATATTCTTGAAGAACTTGGTGGAGCTCACAGCTAGAATAAGAGAAGAAGTTATTGTCATTCCTGAAAATAGAGGTAGAAAGAGACAAAAAAGCCAGGAAAGAAGAGTCAGTATAACCAAAGTTTAGAGATAAACAATGCAAGCTGAGTGAAGGGCTTGTTTTATTGTATACTTGCTATAAAAATAAGGGAGCAAAGGAAGAATTCTGACTGAACAGGCAGTTTGTAGACTGCTTTTTAAGCTGTTTGTTTATGTCACTCATGAAGAAACTCAAAACAACCTGAATCATTGTAAGGACTAAGATTTTAACTGAAAGGCTTTCCTATGTTAAAAGTTATGGAGTTGTTTATATAGTAAAGAATTTTGACCTATCTACGTCAAAAGAATGGTTATTGAAGAGTTAAATGGGTTCTTTCAGTTCATGCACAGCTACAGGTATTGCTAGCTACCCAAAGAGTAATAAAAGGAAATATATTAAAATGTTTTTACTGTATTGTATCCTTTTGTTTTACAATCTACTTGATGATGAACTCACACCTTCCTCAAAAAACAAATAATGAAATTCTAGTAAACATCATAAGTTATAATGACAGAAATAATTGATTTTTTTTCTCTTTACTTACTAAACAAAATAATATTTTGAAACATAATAGCTAATTACATTCTGGCAAAAAAAGCACAGACACTTCTAAGAACCAAACAAATTTTTCTGAATTAAAATATGGAAGAAGGCTTTTTCACCACTCCATTTTAAAAAAAAATTTAAACTAATGTTTTATACGTCTGCAGAAATAAATGTTTTTAATTACTTTAATGCATTGTAATTATTGTGCCTATCCAGGAAGGTTCTGGAGGCTCATTCTGTTTCCAAAACTAATGCAGTTGGTAGGCAAAATCACTCTGTCTGCCTGTGTGTATGTAATCATCATAGCAATGCAGAAGGGAGCTCTATAAAGGTATAAGGGAAATAATATTTTAAAATAAGTGCCTAAAGCTTCGTTAATAAATTATTGTGAATTCTGTGTCTGAATGTATGGTATTCACATAGACCAAAACTGGAATGTCCCTTTTCAAAAAATTTCAAGTACTGGGAAATCTATACCCAAAACAAAGTAAATCTGTGCCGTATGAATTTCCCGAGTCAGTGTTTGGAGTCCTTTCTCTAGTTAGAACAATGAAAGTTCCAGCTATGTGACACTGTAACCTTAATAAAACAAAACACTATAAAGCAGCAAGGAATAAGCTCTCACAAGACAAAGATCAGGTTAGATTTCCTCCTGTTTCAAACTATAATTTGACAACTGAACTCTAAAGATACCCCTGGAAAAAGTCCATGGAGGAGAAGAAAATCATCATGGAGACAGGGAATTGCCTTTCATTGTTTCAGTGCAGGACAAAGGAAGGGTAGTTGGGAAAGTGGTCTGTGTGTTGTATATAACCTGAATAGAAGTCTTGAGCAAAGAGCCCTGTCAGTCTGGCTTCCTCCAGGGGCACGACATTCATTTACACAGAGGATAACTCCTGAGACTGCATAATGTGCTAACGTGAATAAATTTATTCCCTGCCAGAGGAAGATTTTACTGTACTATTATTATCAACTAATCTTCTCCATTCATTTTACAGGTTGAAAAGACAAGCAAAAAGTAAATTTTTGCAGTAAATGAAATATTTCACTGTAAAGTATTTTGTCAATGCATTAACACATATATTTCTTTACGTAAGACAAACTTGTAAGAAACTTAATGAGTTCACTTTATGTCATCAGCAACATAACAGCTGAGGTGTCTTCACAGCATGGATCCTTAATAGAAAAAAAATACCATCTATAAAGACTGCACAAATCTATGAAGCTGTTTCTCAAAATATTCTAGAAAAAAAAGGGATCTAGTTCTGACAGTTTTCCACTCTCTGAGGACTAATCCACATGATATGGAAGCATATAGCTGACTCAAACAGAATTCATGATTGCATATGCTCATGTTTTTAAAATGTTGAGTAAGACTGTATGAAATATACTTTAAGCATCAGATGAAGAGTTGTTTTATCTTTCCCTTATTTTTGCAGTTTCTCCCAAACAAAGCAAGAGGTCAACTCAATTCAAGAAAAAGAATCATCTGAGTAAAATTCCTCAGGTGGCATGCCACTTATTAGCACCTGATACATTTCTACTAGAATTATTTATCTCCTAAAATAATCAATATTTACAGTCACAGTATTATTGAGGTTGGAATAGACCTTCAAGATCATTAAGCCCAACAATAAACCTGACACTGCAAGTCCACCACTAAACCATGGAGCTCAAGTCAATTACTGTGATCACCAAGTGCCACTTCTGGACATCTTTTAAATACCTCAAGGAATGTTGACTCAACCACTTTCCTGGGCAGCCTGTTCCAATACTGGACAACCCTTTCAGTGAAGACATTTTTCCCAATATCTAAACCTCCTCTGGTGCAATTTGAGGCCATTTCCTCTTGTCCTATTGTTTGTTATTTACATCTTCTTTAACAAAGAATAAGAGCCACGTTGTGTAATTTTATGCAGCCTTTCAGCTGGAACCAGTGCCTGTGGTTTAATATCCGAATACATCTACAATTCTAAACTAAAGAATAAAGAGAATATGTGGATAATATATAATAGGTTTGTCTTAATTGTGCTTCCTACATAATCTAAGTACACCTTGTTTCTCTGTATAAGGCTAACTGTACTTCAGCAGATTAGAATTCCCATTGATTTAAGTAGGAAGGGGGAAAAGAAAAATCTATACTTTGCTAAAGCTGCAGCACTCTGTTTACCAATAATGATTATGTTCTTAGTTTAGGAGACAGAATGTCTATTTGTCTACTGAGAAAATTCTATAAGACAACACTATCCACTTTTCACCAAAATATTAATTAGGCTTCTAGTGCCTAACTGTAGTCCCACAACATAATCAATGGGTTATTTCTCAATGCTTCATTGTATGCTTCAAGCATGTAATACTGTATCAAGACCTACAGCCCTCTAAACACTTACTTACTTTTCTTTGAGATTAAACTCACCCATACCATGATAGATCCAGTTGCCATGGGGAACCAGAACATTTCTCCCATATTTAAAAAAAGCCCAAATTCTATCTCTACAAACATGCTTTTTTTTCTGATTGTTTGGGAGAAAGTCTTCAATTTAATACTGTTTCTACTAACAAAATATGTCTTTTTTTTCATGGCCTACTTCTTCCCTCCAAGAAGAAAATTAATGCAAAAGTCTGGTTCCATTTCCAAGCTGCACAAGATATCACTACCATTAACTCCTTTTCACTCTGTGTTACACTCTGTATTGGTAAACTGCCTTCATACACGTGTATGAAAGAGCATCTCTATCATTACTGCATACAGCTTTTCACTTTCAATTTTTATTTTCTTTTCTAATGCTCTACAATTTACTATTGCATATTTGTTGGTCTGGTGACAGCCTTGATGATACACAATTAATAGACAGTTAATATAAGTAAATTTTTATATATATTGGTTTTCATTCCAAAATGAGTCCTTAAGTTGAAAATCTCCTGAAAAATGCAATTCAATTATTAAAATGAAATTATTCTTATGCATAAAATCATGACTATAACTACCATAATCTCCCCCATTTGGGGGAAAAAAAATAAAATTAAGTTCTCCAAGCCTCCAAGAACTTGAGGTGTGATATTTACAGGATCATAAAGTTAAGTTTCTTTAGCGTTCTTGTTATTTTATGGTTATTAACATGGAAATTTTATTCTGAATTTTAGACTTCTCTTTCACTCTCTGAAATTTTGGTTTCATTCTGCGCTTCAGTTGTTTAAGTACATATTTGTGCTTTGCTTCCTAAAGCTTTCCAATTAGCAAAGCATTTCCTGAGTTTTCCAGTCAGTACTCTGATGGCAGAACCAGCTTCTGAAGATTTAGAAAGTTGAGACTACCACTATTCAAATAACTCATTAGAAACATAAAATATTTAATCTCCAGATAGCTTAACATTTTTAATACATATTGAAAACAATTTTGCTGCAACTGGCAAGAGACCACTAAGTTAAGCTTAATTCCATTGAAGCCAGCTACTATGACCATATAATAGGAATGTCTTGCATAACTAAGTTGATAGAACTCTTTGAAGACAATGCTGAGAGTGACATGGATGGTATGCATTTTTCAAGAAGCATTTGATCTTCTGAAGGCTACACATCAAAGATTATTGGTTATTGTAAGGAAACCTTACACAGAATAGAACATATTTTAGAGAACTGAAAAGTGCATAGTTCCAGGAAGACACAAACATTTTTGTCTTGATAGCTGTAAATTATAAGAAAAACATAAGTCTTTTAGTAGCTTAGACACCACACTGGAGATATGCGAACACAGAAGCATCAACCCATGCAATTTAGTACAGTGAAATTCTGCTACATTGAAAAATATGGGTGTATATATTTATATCCTAAAATTTTAGTCAAGAAATGCATCCTATTCTGGACCATTACTGTGAATAGGAAGGAATCAATCTTTTTAACTTTATGTCACTGCTTCTGTGAAAAATAATGTACCTAGAGGTATTAACTATGAAGTTGTGTCTCCATTTATTTTAAATTGGAAATAAGAAGTCACTTGTCTGCTGATTTTTTTTATTTTCTTTGTTTGCTTTCCCCCTTTTGTAGTAGTTGAGTTAAAATAATTAGCCAGCCTTTTGTAGAACTGAGATGTATTTTATTTTAGAATAATCTCTATAGAAAATCAGAGAAGTTTTCAAATGCCTTTGAGTAAACGGTATAAATCATTATGAAAACATACCAGGGTGACAATTCCTGTAGTGCACTGAGAGAGATCAGATGCTTCACATGTTCTCTGAGCTATGAATTATGATATTCAGAGCAGGTCTATCTCCTTTGAAATCAAGTACTCCTTATATCTGAAGATCTAGCACCAGTTGGTTCATATTTTTCATATTCTCAGCATACACTTCCTCTAAAGCTGATGAGTCTATCATTCTTTCAGAGCAAATATATGCAAACATGCAAGGTCAGTTCAGTATTCAGAAATTGTCATCAATATTTGGTAATTACACTGCTGTTTAGGAATGAAAAGTAATAAAAATGTCATTTATTCATAAGCATTAGAAAACCTAAACATAGCCTTTCTGCTTTTGATGAATACTGAAAAGTTAAGTTATTCTTCACTTAAGCTCATATGACTAGTTTGTATATCTAACCTCTGAAATTGTTTCATAATAAGCTCTCAATAATGACAGACTCCACTGATTTACTGTCTAGAATATCCATTGACTGACTGAACCCACAATGATGAAACAATTGTATTCCCAGCAGCATCTATGCTTATACAGCATATGCAGTGATACATCTCTGGTTTGATATTATTTAAAACCTTATTCTGAATTGCCTACTTTCCATATGTCTATATTTTTACAAGAAATCTGGAAGCATTAACATGCTTAGTTTATCTACTGATCCCATTAATCAGCCTTTGACTACATGCTAGCAATCTCTCTTGGATACACTTGGTTTATGTCTCTCATAGACATCATCTTTGTTTGGGGTTGTTTTAAAGAACATTTTACAATGATGCTATTTTAAAGCTATGCCCTGGTTATACTGTATTTGAATACTGATAAGGTTGGAATGACACATGACAAATCTCCAGATTAAAAGTTATTTACCATTACATTCCAGGGATCTTCTACTTCCATTTTTGCACCAATATAGTATAAAAATTCTGAAGAGTAGACTAGCAGGAACATATTTAAACAGCAAGGAGAGCATGAAAAGAATGAAAGCTTCATCTTATGCTTATAAGTTTACTTCATACAGTCTTGATAGCTGCGACAGCTTTTACTGTTCTTTCAAGTTTCTGCCATATGACTGTTTTTGAAGCACTTGAAGCATCTGCTTTTTAGTAAAATATGCTAAAAAGCATCAGAAAGCCTTCTCCATGTTCAAGCTTCCCACTCTTATAGATAACTCCTATTTTTTCATGGATAGAATGAGCTTTTTTTTCTTTTTGTTTCCATGGACCTTTTAAAGTTAAAACATCCATTTATAAAGGAACCAATGGGAAATGTCCACCTGAAGAAAATTAGCTTTACAGTTTGGGAAATAAATGAAACCTACTGAGGGTGTGGAGAAGCAAAACTTTTTCTATTACAGACTTCAAACATACTGTATAACAGCTTAAAAAACCCAGTTTAAAAAAAAACGTAACTAAAAGGTCATATAAAGACAGTCCCCGAAAAAAACCCACAAGACAATATGGTCTTGTTTGTTAGTTTATTATCTTAACTACTCATCTCACCTACTTTGGTAAAGTTCAGAAGTTTCAGTAAGATGCAAGTTACCCCAATATGAGCAGGAGAAATTATAGTCTAGATAAATGAACTGTGTTATGATAGGGCAGTCCTTGCCATATCATCCTGCCCTTGCATCTTCAGCATTAAGTTTAGCATTTGCTAAGACCCAAAAGCATTTAAATTCCAGGCCTTTAGTATTTAATTACAATCCTAGCTGGAGTCAGTCCTTCCATAGTGGCATGCAATAGCTTATAGAACGTAGCCATCATAAACTGTTGCTCGGTGATTCAATATGACAGACTCAAAACAAATGTGTTCTCATACAAAAACATTATATTCAAAGCTATATTTTACTAGATGTATTCACAGAATTAATTTCTGATAATTTGATCTAATTCAATCATTTTAGGTGCTTGCCTTTATAAAACAGGACAAAATTCATTTTGCTGCCTTTCCTGATTTGAATCAGGGAACAAGATTCTCAGAATGTTTGTGAATGAGTCACAATACATCTGACATTAAAACATGTACACCTGCAAAGATAAACACACA
Source organism: Passer montanus (assembly GCF_014805655.1). Taxonomy (NCBI): domain Eukaryota; kingdom Metazoa; phylum Chordata; class Aves; order Passeriformes; family Passeridae; genus Passer; species Passer montanus. Next base: position 2,646,950 of record NW_024368152.1, read on the forward strand.
AAAATATAAAAAACTTCCTTGTGATCTCATTTATATTATCTAAGTAATTAATCAGTCAGACAAGGCATACATGAAAAGAACTTCTACTATAATCACTGGCAGTAGCACAGTGACAGAAACATTACATTCAGGAAAACAGGACGAACACAACTATCATAACTTGTGCAGTGAAGTGAAAGAGATAAATCCAACACAAAAATATACTCATGTCCCTAAAAATTAAACTAAAACAATACCTGTAGTGAAAGAGAATTCCTCAACTTTAAATCTTAAACCATTCTAGTTTCCAGAGATTTCTGTCTAATAATAGACAGACATAACTTTGCCAGTCTAAACTGATGTCAGAGAGAAACACTAATTTTCCTTATATCTGAGATCAGGAGAGGATTAACATTCAATTGATTTTTTTCTTCTTTTTTTTTAAATTAACTCACACCTTACCTCTCCATTCAGAAGGTTTTGTAGAGTTCCATGAGTATTTTGGTTATTGCAGTTATCAAAAAAATTCATCTCTTAGAGAGTTTCAGTTCTTCACACCTAACTTTGAATATTTCCATAAAATAGAAGCTCAAAATATTCCCTCTCTCTACAGCCATTGGAGAGAGACTGAGGTAAATCTCTCAGAGACAGTAAAAGCAGCTATTGCCTTTGTCTCCTTAAGCAAAACTCTGAAAGTTACCGGCAATAAATATTGGCTAATCTCTATCTTGACCCCATTGTGTAAATAGGATCATCTTAAATTCTTATTCAAATAATAATATTTTTTAAAATTATCTGTTGAATAAAGGAGTTTACAGACAGCAATCAAACCCATTCAATTTCTTACTCAAAACAGTTTCATACTTAACCATAGTTCTGTACTCACAGATCCCTGGATTATGATATAATGGCTGAAAGCCATTCACATATGTGAAGTAATATTCAGCAGTGCTCTGATGAAAACATTGGCAGCCTCTAAAACTCTCACAGAAATAAAAGAAATCATGCTGGATATTTAACCTTTGAACTATATATAGCCCTGTAGAATGATGTGAGCCTGTGAATTACAGTAACAAAACCTGTTGGCTGTTTTTCATAATAGATGGTGAAGAAAGAGGTTATTGTCATGATAACAGCTGGGATTCTGAATAGATCTCCACAGCAAAACATATTACAAGTGGGCACCAGAGGACAGTCAAAGTCTTCATTCATTTATAGATATTAAAATTTTGTAAATTATGTACTGTGGCTGCCTTAATGCTTTTCTCTAGCTATCATCCTGGAGCATGATGGGGAAAACTTCCTGGCTCATGAGCCACACCTGAAGGCTTTTGCCCTAGATAAGTTCATAGACATACACACATCCCTACATACTTCCAAGAGAGAATGAGCACTCCACTCCGTTGCAGCAAGATGTATGACTGATTAAAGAATGGTGATATAGTCAATTTCTAACAAAGCTGCTGTGACTATCTCACTTCTAAATTACTCTGAAACAAAGGAGGAGAACACTGCTGAAGTACAAATGACATAGTACTTATATTCTTGTTAATCACTCTTGTTAGTTAGTTGGTTTATAATGGCACTGAATTCGAATTCAGCTGAGTGTCCTGGACCCATTAAACCTGTTAAAAGAGCATTTTGAAAGGGAAGAATTTGACCTCTCTTTTCAAACGTACAGAGAGGTAAGCAAAGCATCAAGTTCAGACTTTTCCTCCTACATAATTTCTACAAATTCCAGTCTGCTGTGGGTGTTTTTAAAAGAGTATTGATCCAGATTTAAAGAATAGAGTAACAAACGAAATGATAATATTATTTCTTAGCTATTCCTCTCTTTGTTTTGTAAACAATACAGTGTTCTTCAGTTTATAAATGAATAACTGTCCCTATGTTATACTCTTCTCAGAATAACAATTGACAGTAAAGGAGACAATGGGCACAAATTGAAATATAGGAAATTCCACTAAAAATTTAGAAAAAAACTTTTTTCTCCATTAAACTGATAAAACATTGGATTAATTCCCCAGAGAGTTTGTGCAGTCCCCATTCTTAGTGGCAAAACCCTACTGAGTTGGACAGTGTCATAGGCAACCAGCTTTCAGCTGGTGAGCTCTGACTGAAAAATCTCTGGGGATGTCTTCCAAACTCAGCTATTTCTGTTATTCTGTGAAATAATTCCATCTTAAGGCATCTGCTGAACATGCATTTTCAGCATAAAAGCTCAAATCATCTGCATTCCCAGAAGAAAACTGAGCAGCTAGGAGATCAATGACACCTTTGACACTGGAGGTCAGTACAGTATTTCTTGCCTGATAATCTTAGACTTTACTCTAGGCCAAAGCTGGTGTTACTGTTGCATTCCTAGGGCAAATGTTGACATAAAAAAGTTCCCATTTAAACAATCTCTTTAAATAAATATAGTAATGATATAGCAATCTCATATTGAGTGCCTATTTTCTTCTTAAGATGGTTATCTATTGAAGATTCAGTTTCCCTCTTCTCTTGGCTGATCTGTTGCTTACTGAATGTCACCTGGAGTGAGGTAAATGGCCAGTTTTTCAAACAGCCCACTCTGGCACATAGAGTTCAGAGGCCACTTCATCCTCAGAAAGGTGTTTCAGTACTGATTGATTATTCAATTTATAGAATGCTGAACTAATAGTGAAAAAGATGTTCTTCAACCAGAATATTTTCCTGATGCTGTACTACACAGTTTACCTCTGTAGATGCAGTTTGTGGTTTTGTCTAGCCTACCTGAGAATGATTAGACACACTGAAGGGGAAGGAAACTAAAAGTCAATTCCTTCCTAATTCCAGGCAAGCAATACTGCCTCACTGATTCAAACCAAGAGCAGATTCCTTCACCATACTTGATCAGGTGTGTTGTAAGAGAAATGAGAAGCAGAGCTTCTTTCAGATCCATCCTTTCCTTGCCCATTAGTTCAGTTTACAGTGTCAATCACTTTCCTGAGCATGTATAGCTCACAAGAGCACCTGAGAGCACCAGATGTGAGGAAAATTCCTTTTCCTTAAACCTTGAATGGCCATAAAAATCAGGATATATATATATATGTCATTAATCATTTAATATTGATTGGTAAATTAGACTGTCCAAAATACAAAAAATAACCACTCTTTTCCTCAAATATGGAAGTAATTGGCAATCTAAATGAATAAACACTCTTGGATACATGAAAGTTCTTCTTTAAAACATTTGTTTCCTTTGCTGAGAAATTTGGCAAAACTTGTCTCAAATTTTTTCCTAAAACAACTTCTTCCTTGATTTCAGAAACAACTATTCTGTAAAAATAAAAACTATTAATAACATTTGAAGAGGTAATAAAGTTTTAAGTATTTCTTGCTTCCCCTTCTACTTTAAATTATTTCAAGGATAAAGTCCTGTAACCAGGAAGCATAGAAGTCCCAACAGTGGAACACAAAAGGCTCAAGAACTGCCAGACAGGAAACCACCCATGAGATGCCTTTTGAACAATGCACAGGAATGCATCTGAATGTGCAAGAATGAGAAGAAAAATCTAGTGAGGATTGGTCACTTCTAATATACTTTGTTATACGCAATATTTAAATAATATATCTGGACATGAAAATGAATGTATTACAGGGACCTATTTCTGTTCAGACACCTCAAGGCTGAAAATGGCACAGGTGCCTTGGGATTCATTATTCCCATTTGCCCTCATGGGTGTCCAAGGCCTTTTGATGTTTGAAGGAATTCTGATATCAGAGTACTTGACTAATGTAGGAGCACCCCTGCTACTTTCAGGGGTCTGCAGCTGCAGCTGCTGGCTACCTGCCTGCTGGGCTGTGTTTGCATTCCCCTCACTCTTCAGCTGCCAGCCAGCTCTCCCTGCCTACCCTTCACAGCTCCTGTTGCTCAGCCGTCTTCATCTTCTTATTTGTCTCAATGCCACCATAGCATCTACTAAACAACTGGGGTTTCTTCTTTCTCAGGTTTCCTTTCCTACAAAATACTGCCCTTCTTAATGTCTAGTTTCATGCACAATTCAGAACAATTCTGAAAGTGATGTCAAACTCTTTTCTCTAATAGGCGAGCAGAGTTGGATGCTGTGAATTCTGGTAGGAGTTTCTGGTTTAATTCACAGGCTTTAGATTCAGAGCAGAATTAGGCCATTTGATGCTAAATTCTCAGGATGTGTCTGAATAAAAATAGTACAAATACTGTGGCATTCAAGCTCGTCATCCATAATATATTCATCTTGAAGTGCACAGCTGCCATGCATATATTTATGTAACTGTTATCTGTAGAAATAGTTAAGTATTCAGTTCAACTCTGAAAAAAATATTTAGAAAAGTTAAAGAAGGCTAAGTGGTGAGCACAAGCAAGAGGGATAGTCATTAGACATACATGTCTTCAGAAGGCAGCAAATGACCAACATTTTCACTTGAATCACTGAAAATACATAACATAGCTAGAAAATGTACAGAGAGGAACAAGGACGGCCAGACGTTTGGAGAAGTGAGGAATCTAAGCAGAATGCAACTTTTCAGTTAATAAGCAGACAGCTTAAGGGGGCAATGACAAGCATTCACTTTTCACAGTCAAAACACTTGAGGCAATCCATAAAATACTCAAACACAAGGCTTTAACCAAAAAGAATGTAATTAATTTATAGAATCTATTTCCATAACATTTTTGAAATCAATAGTGTAAACATGTTAAAAAACAAGACTGGATAAAACCATGAACAATTGAGACATCAGAAACTTTTAAACACAAGTATGACCTCCAGCCTTAGAGGACCAGACACAACCAGAAGCAGCATGTGGATCAGACAGGAAGGTGGCAGCATTCCCTACAAACCCCATCTCCTGTACTGTTTTTCACTATCAGCTACTGAGATCTTTTGTCTCTCCCATTTTGGCAGCTGTCTTGCACTTGCCCTACACTGTTCCTAACCTTCACAAATAAAAATGCTGCAAGTAACCTGGTCTATGCATGCAGTAGCTGCTGAGGGCTACAGAACATCTGTAACCTCCCTGCTCTGCCCAGCTGGTACAGCTATGCAGAACCTCCTTACACCTGACTCTACTTTTGCCAGATTTCTGCTTCCTTCCTTTCTAAACTTAACTGTGCAAAGTCTTTGGTGCAGCAATACAAGCACGGTCATATTAATCACCAATATTTTTATTCTGTTGCATCTCTAGCAGGCTCTTGGCAGTACAGCAACAAACATCCCAGTAATAAATGAGCTTTTAAGTGCACCAAGCTTTACTATTCAGCAGCTGGCTTGTGGTCTCTGATCAAAACTTAATGTATATGACCCCTGCATAGGCAGCACACCAAATAGCAATAACAGCAACAACACTAATAAAAATGTAACATATTGCTCTGACCTCAAGTTAAGAACACAGGTCAACTATCTTACTAACTATACCAAAATCTATTACTTCAGGGGCTCTTTTCCTAAGCTACACTAACACACTACTGAATTGCAGTGAGTTAGGTAAGTAGGAGCACAATGCCCATTAAGCCTCCATAAACAATTAACTTTTGCAGCTGAGCTTTACAACAAAACAACCTGTCTGCTGCCATGGGATGTTGTTTCACTTCATGTAGGTCATTGGTGAGGTAATAGACAGTTTTACCCAGCAACAGCAGAAAAGTAGCAAAATACCAGCACAACACATCCTTTGATAGGCTTAATAAAAATAGAGATCAAGTTTATAACAGAAAAAATTGGAAAAAACCCACAATTACCTCACTTAAATGTATTTCAAATGTTTGCAAAATATACAGAATTTTACTGCTAAAGATACCCCAACAAAACATACATTCAATGTAAAAAAAATGCCTTAAACTTACCTCTTAGTTTACACTGATTTAATATATTTTTTCTTCTACTTTTCAACTTTCCTTGCATCTTGGGAATATAGTGGTTTTCTCCACCCGTTTCCTTCCTCTCACCTCCTCCCCCTCCAATCTGGCCTCCTTTCCTTCCTTGGAGGTTTTTAAGCTTTAATTTGAGAGTGTAAAGCTGAAAAATATTTGATACAATTTTTTTTTTTAATTAGAGAATTGAGCTCCTCACCATGGTTGAAGCATTTCTGGGAACAGCACCAAAAAGCTGGAAGCTACTGCACTGAGTAGCCACAGCTTATCTCTTAAAATCATCACTCATTTATTTTTCCCAGACAACTAATGTTTCAGCATTTTAACTTACAGACATGACTGCAGTTTAGGAAACTAGAAATGAGTCCGAGTCTCTTTGTTCAATTTTGGAACGTGAAAACTAGATTCCCAAATTCCAGCGTGGGCCCATCTCCAGCTGGAACAGGAACAAGACTCACCAAGTGGGATTTGACAATGTATGAGCTGAGGCTTAAGTTAGTCACATTTTAAATGAGCTCAGAAGGGTATTGATGATTATATGTTCCAACTGGAGGAGGTAGTTGTCAGTCTGCCTGCAGTGTGCATGTCACCACACTGGGGAAGGGGAAATATTTTAGAGCTTGTGTGGGATTGGGCTTGCTGAATGGAGCACTTGGGAAGTCTCCTCTCTTATAATTTGGATATTGTTGGGGAAGAGGGGAAAAAATATAGGTTAGATATAATCTTCAGGAACTCTGGCATTTCTGTATGGAAGTGAGTGGAAGCCTACAGCCTGCTTTAGGTTTCATTAATTGGCACTAAATTTGCTTTACAGCCTGTACTTTTTTTTAAAATCTTCATTTGGTATGGCTAGAGATTGCTTTCATCTAATAAAGAATATTTTCCTGTTATCAAATCTGTGGTAATGCTAAATAAGTCATATCTTTTGTAAATGCTTACACATTTCAGTATGTGGATAACAGTAGTCTTGCTCTCCATTCCTTTTTTGTTCATTCATTACATTTGTCTTTCCTCTTCCATTACCCCTGCTTGAACAACAGCAAATTGCTCCTACAACCCACTTATTTGTGTGAAACTCAGCAATTACATGTCTAGTATTTTACACAATCTATCTGCACATTCTTTCAAAGACAGTATTTCTCTTTTAGACATTATACTGACTACAAACTGGACTTTTCACAACCAGAAAAGAAAATGTTTCAGTGTAATTGAATGTGTATATTTTTTGTGTATTTAGTTAATATGTTTAGGCATATAAAATCAGTTATGAACTAGTTTATCACAGATGCATTAGCTTCTCATTTCTCTCAATCAGAATATGATACATTCATAACTCCTTCTGCTCATGTTTCTAACCTCTAAGTATGGTTTATTTTCTGTCTCCTGCTGTTTACATCATCTGCTGACTTCATTAACATGCTGTTCACTTGCTTTCTTTAATACTATTAATGAAACTGTTAAATAAGGCTGAAACAGAGACTAATCATTATAGCAGCACATTGGACAACTGGAATATGTCATCAGCCAAGGTTTCTGCAGCAAGGTCTAAAAGTCCATTTATCATTCCTTTTAATTGGTTTCATTAAGTTATTTTTTCAATTGACTGATGTTTAATTGTGGCATTACCAGACAGCCATTTGTGAAACCTTGGCATAAAAGATCTGACTGCTTATGTGCTTTTGTCTAAACCAAACCTACTGAAAAGTTTGTATTTGCTTCAGAATGGGTTTTAAACTACTTACTACAGTTCTCCTTTCTATTTACCTCTTCATACTATTTCATACCATAGTTTATCCTTACAGATTTGAGATCCTTGAATTAACTGCATGCAATTGACAAAACAATTAGGTTGCTTTAAGGCTGTGCAGAAGGGTATGTGATAACAAACAAATAATATTAAATAGAAGATAATATTATTTACATAAATAGACACACATAGTGAGAATATATATGAATCCAACACAGACACAAACAATTCCAAATACATTTCCAGCATAACTAAGGGAAGCATGAGAGGTGTCTGTTAAACATAAAAAAGCATAAACAGAGAAGGAAAAGAACCTATTTTACCTGCATAGTTACTGGTGACCTGCAAACACACTAACTGAGAATAAATTAGGCTAGAAGGAAGAAAGTAAGTAACAACCATGAGGAATGTGAGCCTTCAGATAAGTCTTCCAGTACATGTAGCCAAGGCAATGAACATAATGCCTTTAATACAAAGCTGGCTTGGTTCACAGAAGGAGTTGTCAAGTGGTTGCTTGAAAAGGCAGCCAGCCCTGATCTCAGACATGGTGGCCCTATCTGCCTTCCAGCTCTGTGAGCACACCAACAATTCTTAACCCCTAACTTTGTCTTCGAAATTACTGATTCACATTTTCTTTGTACTGAAAGTCTGGAATAAATACTGCTCAGTTTTGATGAACCTCAATTGCCTTATGAAATCTAAAATAAGAAAATGCAATTATTAATCTTCATTACTAATAAGACATGAGCTGCTGAATTTTTAAGTGTCAAACTTTTGGCCTCTAAAAAGTTAGTTTTCAGTAAGTACACATGGGGGAAAGCTTCACAAGCAAGGGCACTCTTGAAGACTGGATTCTGGCACTGACCGAGGTCTTTGTTGAAAAGCTCAGGTTCACTCCTCCTGACATACAGCAACTACATCAGGGTCTGCTGCCTCCCCAGTGGTATCAACCAGACCCAGGAAAAATGGATATAATCTAGACTACAATAACACACCCTGGACATTTTTTCTTGTTTTGGGGATAAAAACCACAGAAAACTCTCATGGCTTAGAAAGGGTTGAAAATATTTGAATCCAGAACTATTTTGAATCTGAGAAATGACAAAACTGATAGAAAAGGACAATCAGGCATTTTTGTAATTGTAGTATTTTGAGTATATAGGTCATTTCATTTTGAGGTTTTCAGAAAAGACTTGAGGACATTCAAAAAATTCAGCATATATTTTTATACAAAAACCCAGCTTCAATTAAAAAGACTATCAAAAGATTTGCTCATGGATATGTATTTGATTTCATGGAATGAAGCATTCTTGATCCTCCTAGGAGCATTCTCCTCCAAGTTTTTTCTCTTATCAGTGGAAGAAGGAGCTTTGGTGAAAGTTATTTAACCTTTATAGTGCATTATTTACATAGACTACTCCAAGAAAACTAACAGGGCTGTTACTCTAGGTACAATCTTTTTTATTTGGCTGAATAGTTCTTAGCCTTTTCAAAGCACATGACTCATTGTTTTCATCAGCCTATGATCATAATGATACAAAGAAAAGTCACAGTAATTATAGAGCAGTCTTCATAAGAGCTATATTTAATAAGCTATGCTCATCCCTGTTCCAACTCCACCAGCTTCTGTCAAAAGCAAGGATATATTTAACCGTTATGTGCTAGCTGGCATAGCTGCAATTATTATCCTTGAGAAAGCAGCAATGCTTTGGCCCTTTTAGAGGTTAAACCTTATTTTCTGTCTGCTAACAAACATACTGAACAGTTGAAATAAATTGAGAGTGCAGTAAATGTTCACAGATTTCAAACAAAACATTCTTTCTGAAATCATGTCTATAAAAGGCTTAATTGTGTTTTTACCTTTTCAGTTTGACAACAAAAGCAGTGATGAAAGGTGAACATACATATATCTGTATGTATGCATGTATTAGCATAAATACAAATATATTGGCAAGAAATATTAGAAGAGTATCATCAAAACCCTTTATTTTTCATTGGATTATTAGTTAAGTATAACTATTAACTTCAGAAGTCTTTAAAAAATGGAAAAAAAATCCAACTCTTTATCTAGAGGAGATCACAATGAATATATGAGACAGCAGGAGAATACAGTCTGATGAGTAGCACAAAGAAAAAATGATAAAAAAGTTGCTCAGGATACATCTTAGCACACCAACTGAGCATCAGATGTAATCTGCTGCCATCACCACGTGGTTTACATAAACATTCATCTATTATGAGGCCTCTGCAAATGCTATTTTGAATTATCACTGGAAATGTATTTCAAAATAATAATAATAATAATAATAATAATAATAATAATAATAATAATTAATAATAATAAAACTCAGGCAACAGCACCAGCCTGATTCTCTTTTACCAAGGAAAAATAATTCAGACTACCTTGAATGAAGAATAGGCATATTATTGACTTCAAAGGGCTCACTAACAGTAGCATACAAATTCTGGCATCATTTCAGTCTCACTGGTTCTTGATAATTAAAAACACTGTTTACTTCACAATACATTTTTAATTAATCAACAAAATAATTTACATAGCTTATTTCTTTGTCTGTTTGCTAGCACGTGTTCTGCCACACAAGTGTTTACTTCCTGCTGCCCTGAAGAGGAATCCTTGTGCTCACAGCAGAGGAATAATATGGCTCAGAGAATCAGATCTACAGAACCATCCTGCAATAACTGGTCATTCAGGATGGGAGGGATGAGGGGTGAAATTTCACATAAAAATAATATGGGGGGGGCAAAAATATAAGACTATAATAGCAGAATTCATTAATATCAGGTAATATTAATAGAATTCAAAGAACCAAACACATTTTATGTTCATTCCAGAACTCCACACATTCTTCCTATTCTTAAAAAGAATAAGGTATAAAATCTTTCCATCTCATCTACTGCATATAAGATATCCATCTTCCCACACTGCCATCCAAGACAGCTCAGAATTCTGGTCTTATAAGCCTCAATATAAAATGTGCTGTTCTCTAAATTGAAACTTCAAATACATTGTGTTTATAGGCTGGCTCACAGTCACAGGGATCATATGTGCCTGTGAATGTATATGAGAGAGCATGAGACAAGACTACTGAACCTATTGGTTAATTTCTAATTAAAAGAGAAGACAGTGAAACACTGGGAAAATTCTGAAGCAACCTTGTATTGTGATATGCAGAAGAATGCAAGCTGCAGTTCATTGGTGTCTCCATAGAAACAAGACATATTGGGGGGTGTAAGACACTGCCAGAGGACTAAAAAAATTCAGCTTCAGCAGAAAACAGAAAATCACCTGAGGGATTTTTTTTTTTAACCAGGAAAACAAAAATTAATTATTCATTTCCTATATGGGAAGCATCCATTTTTAGATTAGTTACTTAACATACATCAGGACTAATTTATGGAGTGGCTAATCCTGTGATTTTCTAATCCATAAAATCTGTACAAAACGCATCGTTACACTTCTAAGTATAATGCCAAAGAGGAATATAAGTAGGCTCTCAATGAATAATTGAAAGGTCTATTCAATGTGCTGTTAATTCTTGGTAACATTTTCACACTTGCTTTAGACAGTGCTTATGCATTCATATGAATATTGGCTCATAAGCAGAACCCCTTTTTGGCTTGTGCAAAAGGTGTCCCCAGGAGAATTAAAGGCAGTGGGGAGACATTACTTCAAGGCACTGTGCTGTAAACCTGCTCAGCATCCCTCCTACTTCAGATGAACAGAGACTCAAAGTGTGCAGCTGCAGCAACTATTTTTAAGAAGTTGAACCCACACACAGGATGAATTAAAAAAGGCTCATCTCCATATGCTAAACCTGAAGCTATAGGCAGAGATTTTTTCCTATGTGACCAAGGGACCTATGCCAGCTGATAGCTTCATAGGCTGGGCTACTGTTCCTTGATTTTATGCCCTGAACTGGCTACTGAAGCCTCAGGGACAGACATCCTACCTCAGAACCAACCCCAAGCCCCCTCAGCTCTTTTCCTAGAAACAGATATTCCTAATCTGTAGAGGTCCCCAGTGCTGGAGGTACCTCTTACCTCCTTTTCTACTGAAACAAAAAGGCTGTGGAAATTATCAGTTTCCTCACCAAGGTTTCTGCTCCTTCTCCAAAGAAGAGAAGAAAGTCTGTCATGCTGCCCCCATGGCCTGGGGTACAGATGAGGCACTTCTGCTACACAAGGGAACTGAAGTTGAGAATTGTCATTAACTCTTGTCTGGAGGTGCCTGCACTATTAGGAGCCTCTCTTAGGCCTCTATTAAGACAGTGCATGTTAAATATCAAAAGAGAAAAGGTCCTTCTAGAATAACCAGGTGAGATGGTGAGCCATGATATCATGGTGATGATCCAACCCTTTGACAACTAACCACTTTAAGGAAGAGGAGGATTAAGGAAATGGGTAACTATGAGACTCCCCAGCTGCAAACAAGACTTAAGGATTCTAAAAACATGCCTCAATAAGCGGGAAGGAAAGAAAAAGGTTAAGGTGAAAATAGCTATTTAGGGCCTTTTTAGTGTGCATGTCACACATAACCAAATTCTGTACAAAGCACCCATGTTAGTCAAAAATCAGAGGTCTCACTGAAGACAAAGTATTATGCATATTTTTTACCATGATCCTCATAATACATATTCAGGTACTAGAGCTCTGCCAGAGGATGCAGACTCACTCTCTTGCTCTCTACACACTTGCATCAAGATGCATCTAAGAACAGAGACAATCCTTCAATTAACAAAGCATGGTATCTTCCAGTCAATTTTCAAAACTGACACAAAATAGAATGGCAATATAAGCGATTATGACATGTTTAAGTCCAGCTGAGCATTTTAGCATATGTGAAAGGATGGAAATTCAGAAAAATGTGAACTGATATGTATTCATTTACACTACAGTTTCTCCAATCTGTGCACCAGAGCTGAAAGCAGTGAACTTGCACGAAATCACTTATCTTTCACAAATGCTAAGTACTGCCTACACAGAAAAGGTTAAAATTGATGGGTACACATGGAAAAAGAGGTACAGAAGATGATGAAAGCTATTGTTTTTTCAAGGAGACTAAGAATTAAAAAGATATAATTATTTTTGGTCTTATAAAGACAGTAACGGCCTTGTAAGAGTTTTCAACTTGGATAAACAGTAATACTATCCTAGAGATGATGAAAGCTATTGTTTTTTCAAGGAGACTAAGAATTAAAAAGATATAATTATTTTTGGTCTTATAAAGACAGTAACGGCCCTGTAATTGAGTTTTCGACTTGGATAAACAGTAATACTATCCTATACCTTTGCTTTTATGTGCCATTCTTGCCCACATCATCAGTCTTAGTTGATATTAAGGCCATTTCTCACACAAGAAAAACCCACTCTAGGAATAAGAGATACCAACACAAACATCTTTTTCTGAAGGAAATAATATTAGGCTGTTCTTTAGGGAATCTCTTAAACTCTTCTATGTTGCACCTAAAGGAAAAGACAAAAGAGTTGTGTAATCTCGAGTAGTCTACCTTCACATCCTTCACTGCAATCTCAGATTTGGGCTCCTGGATCCTTATAGACACTGATGTAAACTGAGGAAAGGATACAATAGTTTGAAGTCTCTTTTCCCCTTTCCTGTGCACTCTCTCCATTTCCCAAAGAAGGAAATGAGGAAGGGAAATGACTGACATTTTTCACTATTGTGGCACTTATTAATAAAAGTCAGACTGAAGGGACAGCGAGAAATAACACTCAGAAAGGAAGAGTGCACAACACCACTGATACACAGTTGCTGATGTATACACCATGACCATATATTACTGCAAGTTCAGATTAAATTAGATGGAATGGTGTCAACATATCTCAGGAGGAAATTAGCTATAGCTTATACAACAAAGTCTGTATTATCTGTCAATGCTTGACATTTATTTTTACAAATCATGATACTTTATAGGAGGCTATGCAAATACTCTGACTAAATGCTCTATTCTGCCATTGTTTATAGGTGATACTAGATATAAAGCACATACCAGCATCATGCAATGATGGAACTTCAGCATGGTTTTGGCATTAGTAATACATACTGAGTTTGCAGTAATGACTCTTATAACTTCTTTGGTCCCAGGAGTATGTTAGACATATTGCAGCGGGGTCACAGATGGATGTTCCTAATTGCAGTTCCAGGAACAGTGAAATCAAATATCTCTGCCAGATCTTCTGTCCCCATAGATGCACATAGACCCAAATTTTCCAGAGATTCAATTTATCTGGGTAGCCAAGGCTGCCTGAGTCAGCACAGGCTATATGAAATTTTAGGGCGATCACTAGAGAAAAACATATTGGCCATGCTGGCTGTCATAGAATTTTGTCACACACAGTTATCAGATGTGGAGAAAAAATCAAGAATAACTGTTATGAAAGACTGAAGACTACTGCAGTGTGCCCATCATTCAGGTCAGTGGTTATGGCTATAGTGAAAGACTGGTGAGTAATGTGTTTAATTTCATACTTTGCCAAAGGCCTCTTTGAGGACATGGAGGAACTGACAGAGTCTCTGCTTAATTCTCAAAGTAAGGATCATGATCTTTTCTCACTTCAGAAATGTGCTCAGATGACTGAGGCAGGTTGCTGTAGTGTGCAACAGGTTCACATTACTTTGCTTCTACATGTATGTATACATACAAACATATGTGCCTATATTTTCTTCAGTGAATAACATCAAGGACAAAGTCAATATAGATAAAAATTGCAAGTTCACTTGCTTTCCTAAAATTTGCAGGTAAAACATCATACTTAGAATGAGAAAGGATTTTGTAAATATAAAAGCTTTAAAATCTATTTCTTGAATCCATCCAAGACAACCTAGTGCAATATTCTTCCCCTAGTTATTTTACACTTTGGCATATACAATATTCATTGTGAGCATATTTGAGTGAGGGTTTTTTTTGGGTTTTGAACATTATATATATGTAATGCAAGTTCCTTTAAACAACTTTACTGCTTTCCATAACTAAAATAAAATAAAGCAGAAAAGGAACGCATTCATTTTCCTGCCAGAGCTGCATTTATCCCTAAGCACTTTGAGCAAGGCACAGCGATGCACAATATGTTGCACAGTAATTCTGCCTGAGTCAAGCTCCTGATATTAAAGAATAACCATGCATCCAAGAGACAGTCAGCCTTAGGCACAGACAGATTGACACAGCGTGGTGCAACATTTTTGTCCAGAATCTGGAAATGCCTGCTTGTGAAAGTTTGGCAAGAGTAAGTCTGCACCATATGCATCTCCTTGTAAGTTTAATTGTCTGTATGCAAGCTATTAGTCTACCTTCAGGAGACACTTTCCTTAACACCTTCTTCCTTCATTGCAGTGTTGTGTTTAAATGAATATTATAATGTCAAATAAATAAAAGACAACCCATGGTAGTTTGAGACTTTTGACCAAGCTTGAAGCCAGAGCTAATGAATAAGAGTAATCAATCCATCAATAAGTGTTTGGTTCTAAATCAGGATTGGTATTCTACAGGCAGAACTGCTTAAGGCAAAGGTTCCTTTAGCGTGCACCACAGCTCTCCAACATCTTAATCTCCTGCCATCACTGCGCCTTAGTGCAGACCTCATTCACTTGTATTCCTCATTGCTATCTCTTCACACTAGTAAATATTGGAGCTATGCTTGATGAAAAAGGGATATTTTTAAAATACCTATTAAAAAGTTGCACAGTGGTCAGTCCCACTGAAATGGCATGATAGATCTGCAGCAATATCCAAGATTTCTTTGAATTTGAATGCTGATTATCTAGTTAGTAGCAATAATCAAAAGAGTCTTATATGGATAAATGAAC
This sequence comes from Passer montanus, assembly GCF_014805655.1. Classification (NCBI taxonomy): domain Eukaryota; kingdom Metazoa; phylum Chordata; class Aves; order Passeriformes; family Passeridae; genus Passer; species Passer montanus. The sequence goes on from NW_024368152.1 coordinate 2,662,391, forward strand.
ATACCTACAAAGAAAAGACATTACCGAAAATAGGCACAATGTATTTTATATTTCCACCTTGCATTTCAGTGCCACAGCATAATGAACCATAGTGAATAGCATGGTGATGGCTTCTTTAGAAGGCATATCTATGTGTCTGCTAAAAAGAATAAGCACTCCATACAGTGTCCTGTGTGAGTCTACTCAGATAATTTAACTGTATTACAAACTGCACAGACTATACATATCACTTGCATGTATTTTCTACATTATTGCCCTCAGCATAGTCCCAAGGTAACAAAAGGGCTTGGCTTTTGTGTGTGTGTCTAACTGCTTTTGGTATTATAGTTTTCTTGGATATTTACTTTAGACTTGGTTTCATAAAAATCCTCATTTAAATAAGCTCACTGTTCATTCTCATGTCTACAAGGCTACATGAGGCTACAAGTAAACTTTTGAGGACTTATACTGGTGTCACTGCCAGAAGACATCCGAAAAATATGCAACTGCGTGGTTCTACCATTGCCATGGGATCTCTTTGAAGATGTGAGCCAACATGCTCTCTGTAGATGCACTGTACAGGAAGGAATTCAGCATTGCTATCACGTTGAAGTCAAAGCGACATGGAATGTCATCTACACGAATAAGTAGAGGAGCAATCCATGTTCAAGAACATAGCCAAACCTCCACTTTGAAAGGAGCAGTGCTGCCTGGTGCTCCCTTCCAGGGGGGCTCCTGGAGGACGAGATGCGGCACAGTGCAGGCACTGCAGGCAGTCGCACGGGCTGTCTGCCAGTGAGGCATTTCTCCCCAGACTGAGAGGTGCTCCCCACGAGCAACAGGGGCTGCTCCCCCCTCTTAGCACTAAGGGAAAAATCCCATCCCCTCCTGGTGGGCTGAGGTGAGGGCACAGGGACACACAGGCTGCTCTGCTGCCCATTTGCTCTGATTTCTGCGGTGCTGCATGCCTTACAACCGCTCATGGGTTGGATCATATCCAAGACGGACAAAAAGAAGGTGTGAACCTTATTGCTTGTACAAATATATTTTATCCTACATTTAAATGGTTTTGAAATAGTTGATTCACACTGTCAAACTTGAGGACTTTTCTCTAAAATAATACTTAAGAAAGCATTTCCATTAACTAAAGCACTATTAAACTTATCTGAATATAGTTATTTTGGAATACTTCGCAAGAAACTGAGGTTTTTCCCTTAGAAATTTTCATTGACACTTTTAAAAATAAGTGTAATACAGTCTCCAAAAGAGATGGAATACAATAGATTAGGTTTTAAACAGAAGAAATTTTGGACAATAATTAAATTTCAGATCAAAGTGTCAATTTTTTAGGCAGGTCTGCTCTACATTCCATCCTTCTCATGAGAAAAGGCCACTGTCCAAAAGCTTACATGATTTAATTTTCTGGTGGTTCCCCTACACACCCTGTCTGCATCCCATTCATATGAGCCATGGCATTTTAAACTACAGCTCCATACACAATCAGATAAATTACAAACTTCCTGTTTTAAACATTCCAAGCTAAAAAGCACCGTACAGGCTGCGGGTACCCAGGCCTGGCAGCAGCGGCGGCTCCGTGAGGGGAGCTGGGGCTGCCCCAGCCGGCCACAGTCGGTTCCAGCCAGACACAGCCGGTTCCAGCTGGTTAAAGCCAGGCACAGCCGGTTCCAGCCAGGCACAGCCGGCCAGCGGCGGCTCCGTGAGGGGAGCTGGGGCTGCCACAGCCAGGCACAGCCGGTTCCAGCCGGGCACAGCCGGTTCCAGCTGGATCCAACCACCCACCGCAGGGCGCGCCTCAGGGACGGCACAGCCGGTTCCAGCCGGACACAGCCGGTTTCAGCCAGGCACAGCCAGACACAGCCAGACACAGCCGGGCACAGCCAGGTCCAGGTGGATCCAACCACCCACCGCAGGGCGTGCCTCAGGGACGGTGTGTGTAAGGAAGGGCAAAAATGTTGCACAGATGGTGGTGAGGAAAAGGTTTGTGAGTTGGAACTTCAAAAAACCCCCAAACCAACCCTGTGGGCATGAAGGTGAGAGCAGAGAGGACGAGGGGCTCCAGGCACCAAAGCAGGAATTCCCCAGCAGTCCATGGAGAGGGCTGTGGTGCAGCAGCCACAGCGCAGCCTGTGAAGAACCCACACATAGGCAAGCTGGTCATGAAGGACCCATGGAAGGACACATCAGGAAAGATGTGCGTTGAGGAGCTGCAGATAGTTTTTATGGATGGACTCCTGCTGCCCCTATTCCCCACAGCTTTGGGTGGCAAAGGCCAAGGAGTCAGGTATAAAGGAATAAAGTTGAGCCTAGGAAGGAGAGGGCAGGGGAAAGGAGTTATTTTCATTTTTTGTTGCTTCTCACTATCCAATTTTAAATTGGCAATACAATAAGTTAATTTCCCCGGGCTGAGTCTGTTTTGCCCATGATGATAATTGGTAAGTGGTAAATGGTAAATTCCTGTTTTATCTCATTCTATAAACTATTTCCTATCTCATCCTGCTGAAGGAATGGAATGAGAGGTGGCTGGGTGTGGTCTGGAAGTTGACCAAGGTCAACCCCATCACAAGGACTGAAATCAGAAATACACACTCTTTCCAGATATTAAATCATCACATCAGATATTTTGTTAATGAAATAAAAAGCACTGCTTTGAGTAAATACAGACGCAAGCCACAGTTGTAAAGGTTTGTATTTATGGCTAACATTACAGGTTAACAGATGAATGTTTAGCAGTTTTTTATAGCAACAATATTCCAAAAAATTATTAAATAACTCAGTGCTGCTCCTTTCTCTTGCTACAGGCTGAAAACAGGGAAAGCCTTCATCTGCTTGAGGTTGTCTAGCAAAATTTTCATACCATAGAGAGAAATGGATTCCAACATTTTGCATAGACAACTTATTACAGTATTGCAAGAGACACGTTTAACCCCTGCCATACATCAGTGGCAAGTGAAAGAAGGACTGCCTGAGCAGAGCACATGGCAAATAGGCTGTTTTATGCGAATAAGCCATCTAGTTCAAACTAACTCAGGGAAATCAAATCAACTCTCCAGACTAAGATTTAGTTACAGAGGGGTAATCTTGGAATAATTTAAACTTGTGCCTTAGTGATTCAAGAGATAGTCTGCTTCATATAAACACCAAATCACTGATTCCTTCAACAGACCAGATCTCCCATTCTATGAGATGTTATATAAACATGTTCTTATTAACCCACATGAATCAACATTGTCTTGCTAAAAATAAAGATCTTTAAACTCTCAGTTCAGATTTATGCTAAATTCTTGGGCAAGGAGCTTACACTTTTTTCCTTCCTCAAAAGCATATGCTGCTTATATCTTACTACCCACATTAGACCTGTCTTTTGTTCTTTTAATATACTTAGCTCTTTGTTTAATGTTACCATTACTAATGAAACATCACTTTTTGTTTTATTCTTGTTCTAACAGAGAGAAAAGAAAGCTATTAAAAAGTCCTCAGAAAAAGTCTCCAGCTGATGCAAGATTGCTATAATTCTGATTTGTCCAGGTTTCTTTTAATGCATAAAATATGTGAGGAAAACCAAGTCAGATTTGGAGAATGTATTTTAAAACTTTCACTGAGCATTCTCATTAATGTTGTGTGGACCCTAGTTTTGAACTTTTGAAAAAAAGCTAACAGGTTCTCTTGGCATCTTAATTTACTCCATAGCCTCATGAATATAATTTTTAATAGATACTTCTCACAAGTCAGTAGGAGCCAAAGTTTAACTAGCAATGGGTTGAGTAGAAAGAACCACATTTATGTCTTCTAGGTGGACGTCAGGGTGAGTTGACATCCAGTTTTGTCCACTAATAAGTATTCCATTAATTTGAATGAGATGACCCATATACTTTTGCTAAAAACAAATGAAAATCACGCAAACTTAATTTTGAAACCAATCTGTAAAATATTCAGTTGGATGTCTGAGTCTATTGATTTTTTAGGTTTAGGAAACATTTGGTAGATCCTTATTTCCCTTTACTTGGGCATATTGTTATTTTATTCCTCTCTTATCCCATACAATTTCTCTGTAAAAGTGTCCTTCATTCAAAGGGGACAGCTGCTTGCACAGTAATCACACTGTCCCCTTCTGTGTTGGAAACTGTAGTTCAGAATCCTGTTCTCAATTGTTATTTTTCTGTTCATGACACATCACAGCTGTGTGAATAAGACCACTTAAATTTAAGGATAAAAATATTAATTTAAATTATTTTATATGGAGGAATCTCTATTATTCAATATACAATACGGTCTTGATCTGTTCACAGATTTCAATGTCTTTGAAAATATTTCAACGTCTTTGAAAACATTTCAACCATATCAGCTCTGTCTGACTTCCCATGGAGCAGGGGCACAGGTGCCATACACACATGACTAAAAACTGTGCAGTCCTCCAGCCTGAAATTCTGTTAAAATATCATCTTTTCATAACCAACTGACTACCCCTAATTGGATTCTTAATGGCACACTGCCTGGAAATTCAAATGTGGCCTCTCTTGATTTCAGAGTAACCCATTTGAACACAGACAGTTAAAGTGACTTGTTAAGACCATTTAACATGAGTGAATACTCTAGAAAGCAAAAAATTATATTACTTCACCCTTAGGGGTTAGGGAGAAAAAGATTCATATTGTATTCATAAAACTCGCATCGTTAAAGGAAAAAGACATAGCAGTTGATCAGCTCATATTGAGCTGTTAATAGAATTCAGAACTGAAATCAGTAAAACAGAAATTGTGCCATTGCATTAGCTTTAAAACAAAATCTTTGGAAATAGAGTTTTAAATATTTGAGTAAATTTCCAGGGCTGTGTGCTACTTGTGTATAGGACTTTTCCTCTTTTTCTCTCATGCAAATGTAGTATGGCACATGCAGGCTAGCTGGCTTTCTCAATGCTTCAAAAGTAAAATGAAATTAAGTGTAGAATGTGTTAAAGAGTTGCACTTTCAAGACCTTCCTTACAGTAGTCTGAAGCCAAATCTCAGCTGCAGTGTGTGTCTTCAATATATTTTTAATTTCGTAACCTTAACTTTTGAAAGCTAATGCAAATCTGCATTCTCTATTAGGTCTTTAAGTCTGCCCACACTTGACTACTGTTGTAATTTTATGTTTTAAATCTAAAGAAATGAAAAATACAGTTGAAGACAAGTTTTGAAAGTGAGAATATTAGTGGCCAGGGTCCCTAAGTGCCTTCCCTGCTTTCTGCATGCAGTCATTTTCACTGGACCTCTTCAGAGTCTCAGCATATTGACAGAAGAGAATCAATGGAAATATCGACCCTTCTGTGAGGATGATCTCCTCTTCCTTAGCATAGAAAGAAACATATATGAACACCATCAGCTGTAATTTCTACACATTAATGTCAGTCATGCTTCCCAAATATATCAAAGGGGCAACTTCTGCACCTTTATCTCAAAGAACACAGCCTCCTGCTACCTGGCAAAATATTGCCACCCATACTTTACAGAGGAATGACTTATAAGAAAACTGTATCAGCTATTAACAACCAAAAACGTTTTCAGCATAGTCACATCTTCACCCTTCACTGAGGTGCCTAAAACACTTGTCCTGCTCTTTTTTTTTTGCCAAATACCTGCGTGATTTATAATTTTATTATCACTGCTAATAGCATGATCACATAAGTGAAATAAAAACATTTGAATCAAAGGGATTAATCTGTCAAAAAAGTCAAAATTATTATTTTTCTACTTTTCTGAAAAAAACATGTATTGATCCCCCAGGGACCTGGCTTGCAAAGCAGTGGCATTACATGAAACAATGAAGACTGAAGTATTTATAAGCCAGCTAAATTGCAGCCCTGCGTGAGAGTTTGGGAGATGCTGTTAACTGTTCATGTATAAATTAAGAGTGGAAATTTTTAGAATTGTTAGTCAACAGTCTTATTAACTTCAGAATCCTGTCACTATACAATCATCATTAGTGCAAAATCTATATTTTGCTGTTTTTGTTATTTAAAATGTACTCAGTTGTTGAAAAGGCTTAACTGAGAATTGTGTACCCACATTTAAAGGTGTCAGAACCAGAATTTGGACCAGACTCTGTCTGTCACTAGTGCTCCAAGCTTGGGCACTGATTGCAGTGCATGTGTGGCCCTGGAGCAGGACAATGAGCTGAGTGAGGAAAGGCACCAGAAGGTCTTCAGGGTCCTTCCTGGCTCTTGTGACCTGTGGTATCTGGCATATCTCAGGGGGGCACACACTGCTTTTTCTGGCTCTCTTACTACACACACTGTGTGTGTGTCTCTGTGCACATATGTGTATATGTCTGTGTGCACATGAATGCACACAGATGCCTGTTCCTGCTCACACATTACAACATGCCTGAGTGAGAACAGGTACACAAGACATGAGATCCTAGGAGAACAAGGGAAATCAGAAGTGAATCTCAAGATTACATTGTTGTGAATATATATCTGTTCTTGCTTACTGAAGCATAAATGTATTCATAAAGCCCCATGCTCATATCAGACACAAGGGGTTTAATTCAAAGCAGTAAGTGTCTAATAGGAAATCTAGGGAATTCTGTCTGGGATGCATGGGACTGATAAGAAGCAGGCACCAACTGCATAACAGGCACATAAGTGATCCATCAAAGTAGTACTACAACCAGCTTCAAGGGACACCAAACACTAAAGGCTGTGTTGCCATGCACAGCCCCAGGAAAGAGAATTTCCCAGGTTAGAAAGCATTTAGTTCATACTTGTTTTCTGCTAGAATGGACCTAACATTTAGAACAGGAAAACTCAACAAGCTTTTTTCTATTTCTTTGGATGTAGCTGATTTAAGACATTCCTTTTGGAAGCTAGTCTTACTCCGAGTTCCAGATTTTTTTTGTACATCAACCTAGCTATCATTTGGTGTGCTTTAAAATGGAACTGCATGCACACAGAAAAAAAAAAAAAAGAATATAATTTATAAAAAGCCCTGTTCAGCTTGTCTCTGCATGTTTTGTAAAAGAATGTCTTGTTAAAGCCATGGTTTGGAGTGTGGCCACAGAAAAAGCCAAGTCAGCACAACCAGGCACACTTTGGGCACAGAGTGGGAAGGAACAAGTGTCTGTGGCAGGATGTGAATGAATAGGCTGAAGGAATAATGAAATGGTACCACAACTCCAATATGTGGCAGTATGGTTAAAATATGGAGGGATAAATGCTTAGACAGCACTTAAGAGCAATAGCCCAAATTAATTGTCTAATCGTAAGGTATAATTTAAGCTTTAAATAAGTCTATGAAAATGTATGCAGACTACATATTTATGAGAAAGATTCCATTGACTACATATAATCAATAAAATCAAGATTCCCTATGAGATTCAGCTATTTAGCCTGCCAATCTTTATGACACTAAAGTATTATTCCTCTTGGTTGAAGATGTTTTTTCCTTTCAGCTTCTATTATGGCTGCACAAATGGGAAGAAGCCAAATGATTGCACTGAGGAAACAATGAGGCTGAATAGATACAAAATGCTGTCAAACACACAGGGTGAACAGAAAAAATATGTTTTTAATTTCTTTCAGCTCTTGCCTGTTACTTCTATCAGCAGTAGGACAGAGGGAAGGGAAATAAATCAGATGCAAAAATAATTGTTCAGAAGACAACACCCCACTTAAAGAGCCATTAATAAAATTTATAGGACCAAAAATGCATGGGAAAAAAAAGGGATTAAAAATTCATTTCTGCAGAAATGTACAGAACAGCTCCTGAGTTCTGTGCCCTCTCCTAGCCATGCAGGTGATCTGAATGGTGAGGGGTATGAGGTTTTGGGGGAGTTTAACCCAGCCATTTTCTCTAGGAGAGCCAGCACAAAGAAAAGCTTTCTAAGAATAAGTACCTTTTAGGTGCCTGATAGATTAAAAACAAGAACATCTGAACTAGGCCCACTCCTCAAAGCAATGCCAAACTCACTTCCCCCTCCAACCCCGCAGCAAAATTTCTGTAGGAGATGAAATACCTCCATTTGGGTTTCGTTGTCATCACATAGAGAGGAGCAGCCACAGCGAGGGAGTGTGACTGTGACTGTGTGCTAAAGGAACATCTGATCACCAACACCTGCTTTCCTTTCAGGTCCTGGCATTTCAGGTGCAGGACCCCAAAGGGGTGCTGGCAGCAGGCGCTGCGTGGTGCTACATGCAGGCAGACAGCGCAGCCTGGGGCACACAGCACCTGGCTGCCCTAAGCCACGTGCTCGCCATGCTGTCATTTGTGCCGTGCTGCTGGAATATTTTATCTTGACATGCCTGGCCTGCCCTTGCCCCTCCTCTCTCTGTGGGTAGAGTACACGAAGTCTGGAAGGCTCTTCCTCTTCGTGAACTGCTGTGAGATTTCTGCCTGCAGGAATAGCACCTGGATCTGACAAGCAAAGAGCAGCCTGATATTTTCTGGTCTCTGTTATTAAATGGTGCGTTGCCCTTATCATGATCCCAGTTAAGCCAGCAAGTGTTTTGCCATCAGCTTCAGCAGAAGTGTGTTCAAGTCCTAGAAACCAAGGATTTGATGATGGTAGATTGCTTAGAAAATGAACTGAAAAATTTAAAGGATGTTGCTCTTGCATCCAATGTCAGATTGAGTGCTTAGAACTGGGAGGACAAACAACAGATTACTACACAGATCAGCTAAAACTTGAACCTAGTGACAAAGAATGCCTTTTCTCAGACATCATGGAAACACATGATTCCTAAATAATTTTTCTGCTTTGGATCTCTTTCTCTTTTAGTTTGATGGGCAATGGTCACCTTGAAATCTTTGACTCTAATACTGCAAGTAACTATTGCTACCACAAAAGCTGCAGTAGCATTTATGATTTCTCTGCCATATCTCTGAATATGTTAATGGCAACTAAGATGCAGTTTCACTTTCCTTCAGTAAAAGAAATCTATGAATTACTATGTAGTTTTCTCTCTATATCACTGAATGCTCTACTGTGCGGGTTGTCTGACAGTAACAGACTTGTTACCCTATTTGTACTTTAGTAATGTACTGCTAAGAGGAATTAATAGCTTGCTGTGCAGAACTACTTTGCTGGCATTCATACTGTTATGTGAAATCTTCAGGCTTTATTATCAATTTTGCAAGCGTATCTGTCAAAAACAATTAAATCCTACCACAGATACAATTTTTATTACACCAATCTATGCAAATATTTCATTGTTGCAGGTATGAATATTTTATATTACATAAGGAGAAACTAAAAGGAATTCAATTTAATTTAGCCATGGGGTCTCCAGTCAAAGATGTGTGGTTTTGCATGTACTCCAGACTTTTTCACTGTTCTTGGGCAGAATTCCTAAAGTATAAAGAGAAAAAATGAAACGCCTGTTGTATCCAAAGAAAATGAAGCTGGCACTTATGGACCTTGTGCTATAGTAAAAGCTTATCACTGAACAGAACTTTTTTTTTTTAATTAGTGCAAAAAGCCAGGTAATTTCCCTTACTACTCTAGAAGAATGTATTGGCATTTTATTTTTTATAGCAATGTGGATCCCATATTCTTTACTTTGTGTTCAGACTTAGCTTCCTTTATATTCACATTAGAGACATCTATCTGGTCTCATTTGTACTAAACTAATGAAACTTGAATGCACAGAAGTCCAGTTATTTGTGATTTTCCTTGATAAACTCCAGCATAAACCCAAGCTTTTCTCCTTGAAACCTGAACCAAAATTATTATCTACATAAATTTATTGCAATGACAAAGCCAAGATCAAAAATTAAATATCTAAGAGGAAAAATCCTAAGTATATAGATCAAAAAGTTTTCAGAAAAATATGACTGAGATTTCTAACACGTTGACAATAATAGAATGCCAGAAATAATAAGCAAGATTTGTGGAGCATAACTAACATGACGTAATCTATGCTACAGAGTTCTATGACTCCTCCACATATAATTTAAAAACTTATTAGATAAAGCACAAGGGAAACATTGTAGGCTCTGTGCTATGGTCATTTCTCCTTCTCTATATTCTTTTAAGAACTGCATATACTGTTTTAAACATAACAGAAGGGTTGCTTTTATTTATGTGCCCTTCAGTATGCTTATTGCTCCAACTACGTTGATTATATTTTCTATTATTTTTAGATTATTTTATTATTTATGACAAGCAGCTACTTTCCTTTAGTGGGAATTATAGTAGATGGAAAACTGGTAAAAAATTATTAATGCATTTTTGGTTTTTTGGAAAATAAAATTTCAAAATAGCAGGTGGGCTAATAAAAGCAGTGGATACACAATTTTTTTTAATCTTTGTTCCCCAAAAGATGCAACCTGAAAACCAGTCAATATCTGAGATTTGATCAGCCAAGCTACATAACAGTTGTATGCTTGAAATACAGCGCATACAATTTGGCCTCTACTCATTATCTGCCTCTTTCCTTTAGCTTTCGCTTAATACACACAAAGGAAATCTGTGAAAATGTTTTCATTGTTCTAGATCACTTTAAGAAGCCTTTACAGTAAAAACACTTCTGTGAAATATATTAAGTAAATCTCATTATGTAACTCTTTCAACAAAATAGTCTTTATTCTGTGTTTTTTCTTAAAAAAGTAAACAGTAATATCAGGCTCAGTACTGCTGTTTCATCTGCTCATGTGTTGAAGCACCTTCACCTGCCTGCTAGTATTTTAAAATAGCATGTTTTGTTGAAAAAAATGATGCCAGTAGTCACCAACTTTGCTAAACACACGGATTTTGTATACCTAGCAAAAATATTGTTTGACTGTTTCCACATTTCAGAAGATACCTTTTAAAGTGCACTGTACTGGGAACTACATGATCATGTTGGTCACTTGTTGCTGAATAGAAAGGATGTAGTCTGTCTCAAATGACAGGGAAACATGACAGATATGGATCCATGAACTAATTGTGATCAAATGCAGGAACTGATATTAATGCATGCCTGTAAAATAATCATGTTGATACTACAGAAATAAAACATTCAAACTTCTCCACAGCAGTGAAAAAGCAACAGCAATTGCAACTTGTGAATTGATAACAGCCAGTCTGAACCTTTGTTCTTATTTTATACAGATCTCTCTTTTTTTTCCCTTTGCGGCTTTACTCCTGCATAAACTTTTAAAGAGCAAGCTATTTTACCTGCACATCAGAAATCTATTCTGGAAAATAGAAATTTATTGATTTTTTTTTAAAGCATATCCAAAACTAGAAGGGCTAATACTCATGGAAAAAGGAACACACCAAACCTCTACTGTTGAAAAGTTTACAGCATGAGAAGGAGAAAAATACATACAGAGAATACTTCCCATATTGAAACATTTCAAGGCATTTGAACCCTATTCAATTGCTGCAAACTTGCCACTTCTAAAACCAGAACTGCATGAATTTTACTGAAGACCCAGTAACCTAGTGATCCTCCAGACCTCTGCTTAAAGGTAGGTTTCTCAAAAAAAAAAATCTTATATCAAATCTTAACCCTCGCTGTACTATTAATACTAGGTATCAAAAAGAGTGCATACTGTGTGTGTGATCACAGCACTTTTTAAAGCTCATTAAAGAATCTTTCTGTTCAATGGCATTTTTTGTTAGCAACATTTCTATAATGTAAAGGCTCTCATCACTGTGCAGCAAATATATGGGGTTTTTTGCTCTTATCTCATGTAGTGCACTTGATAAGGAGTACTACTGAATCCTCTGCACGCTGCATTACAAAGAAAACTGTCTTTCAGTAAGGCATTTTCTCTCCACTGCTTTCACATGAAATAAGGGCTCTCGTAGCTGAATGTATCCAACTGTATTAATACTCAAATAAAAACTGAAACCCTTTATCTGAAGTATAAAGCCCTGAAAAGATTTTGCCTTTTCAATTGTGTTCACTGTAATAAAGGTTAATATTGAACTGAACTTATCGTAATCTAGCATCACATGTTAAGTTCCAAATCTCTGCATGTGATCTATTTTCTTCTTTATTAAATGATAATGACAATGGTAAAATGATGGCAATATTATTAAAAATATCACAGCAAAAGCATTTTACTTAAAGACAGTTCAAACCTATTGCTTTCATGAGTAGGAAAAAAAACATGGTGCAAAGTGCTCAGGAGAGGGAAGGGACTAGCATCTGTTGAAAATTAACTACTTCAACATTAATTAACACATCATTTTCTACCTGATGAGATGGTGTTGTAGAAAGTATAAATTGAAGGCACAAGAGTAAGAAATGAGTCATCTTTGACTTACCGTATCAAAGAATATTGCTGTATTGCAGTCAGCAGCCAAACACAGAGCATGAAGCTTCTCATAAATCAGAAAAAATATACAATCAATGAGCAAGTCAAATTCATTGTAAAAATAAAGGCCAGAGATTAGAGTATGTATCCAAGGGTCTGGTTAGTCACAGCTTTGACTAGCCTGCTACAGAGCTCTGCAAAACAAGTATACTGCAGCAGTGTGGCAAGCATAGGATTGCAATGCATGTCCCATATATTCAAGCATAATAGAAAACATGGTCTGGAGCTTATTCCATGTGGAAGTGGGGTTTGTTTTATGCAGGCAGAAAAAAGAAAGGTTCTTTTCCCACATAATAGAATTAGAAATGAAGATTTTTCTTGATTATTGTACACAATAATTCCCCAGGATATCAATTACATAAAGCAGGTGCCTCTGTCTCCTGTTTCCCAGATAAATGCCTGTAATCTCATTTCACAAATGATCCTATTTAGACAGGAACCACCTATTGTGATGATATCATTTGCTCTAGTATCCATAAATGGGCAACTTCCTACAAAACGTCATGACTACTGACGACACAAATTTTTATAATATTGAGTGGGCAGGGTGGTTGATGGGGTCCCATCAATCTACAGCAGCTTCTTCTGATATGATACCACGAATCCTGCATAATCACATAAAAGACTGTAAATGAAGAGGAGCATTAAACCTCTCTAGTAAAGCTCATTAAAAAAAAAGAAAAAAAGAAAAAAAGAAAAAAACAACAACAACAACAACAAAAAACAAACAAAACCCCCACACCTAAAACTGGGGGGGGAAAAAATCCCTGGAGAGGTAGTAAAGGCAGATAAAACATAATGACAGAGCAGTGGCACCTTCTCAAATGCCTTCGGCACTCTCAAGGATACTGGTAGATATGAACAAAATCACTCTCAGTTAAGTGTAGCTGTCAGTTTCTTTTTAACAAATAATAAAAGACTGAATATCCTTTTCCCTTGCAAATTTAAAATATGCAGTGACAGCAAAAAGGACCAGTGCTTCAGTGATACACAAATTAGCCCACTCTTAGTGAATATTTTTTAGAATTAGCAGCTGCTTGTCACAGGAGCTTGGAATATGAACAGTGTATCAAATTACCCATAGACTCTTTGAAATCCAGGCTGCTAGACAGGCTTGCTTCCTGCACTAGCTACATGGATTTAATTTCTTACATCAGTCTTTTCTTAAGGAGAGCCATTCCATTAAATATGTGTATTTGGGAAATATTATAATACTCGCAGATAGCTGAAATTAGTTTCCATCTGCCTGCTTTAACACACAGAGATGTGAGGAGAGTTAAAGGTGATAGTGTTCACTTGCCTACCCACCCTTTTCCCCAAGGGACTCAATTGTGCCTAGAGGCTAAAGCAAATTGCCTAAGAACTTGTATTTAATATTTTTCTTGGAAGAAGTTGGTAAGAACTTCAGAAGAAGGTCCCCTGGTTAAAAAAAAAAATACCTCAGGGCATTTTTCAACAGGATCTCCACAAATCTTGGTTTACTTACCCCTGCTTTGAACAGACTAAGCTGCATCTAAACAGCCTCTTAATACATGGGAAGAAATGCATTAGGATCCATCTGCATTCATGTTTGGACAGTGCTCACTGAACACCAGTCAAGCTTGGTTTTCAGGGTGGAAAACTTTAAAGCTTAAAAGTAAAAACCCCGAGAGGACTTTATCTACATTTCTACTGACGTAGTTCTAGCAAAACAGAGTTCGCTTCTCAAAATCCAGCCCCTCCACTGTACATTCCCTTCTAATACTTTGCCTTTATTTTACACTTTCTTTGGGCCAGGGACCGCCCTCTACTAAATTTCTGTATTACACATAGAGAGGGTCTCAAAGGCAAGGCAGTGCAAATTTTAATAATAAAAGCAACTCTTTCAGAGTTGACTCCTACCAGAGTGACTCACTTCAGGTCTAGATAGGTTGAAAGCAAGATCTGAACACAGCATCCATGGCTACAAGACGCAGTATGCTGTCAAAGCAGAGAAGTCAATAGGTTTTTTACAGGCACCCTAAAGAGAAGAACTCCTTCCTCAGAGATTGAAAACATTGGACAAAACAACTTCAGAGCACTGAGTAGCCATTTAGATACAAGTCATTTAGAAGGTTCTTTCCTTCTCCCTCCTGTGCTTGTCTTCCAAGACAAGACTAGCTGATCTCCTTAAATATGCTGTTTAGGAAAAGACAGAAGCACAGCTTTGGCTCTGGATATCATAACCCCTTCATTTCAGTATAGGGTGGAAATAGAAAAGCATATACTCTGTGTATCCAGATGGCATAAATATTTCCCATGTGTTTCCATGACAAAAGACAAAGATAACACAAGAAACAGTTACAAAGTAGAAGTGTGTGTGAGTGTAACTGAGATTGATGGTCCAGAAGTTTCTCTCTTGGCTAGATAAAAGCTGATGAAATGGAAATAAGGAGAAGAAGAAAAGGCAGAAAATAGCTAAAAAGAAAATTAATCACTGCTTCATCAAATTCTACCCTGCCTTGGGAAACACCAAATGTCAGATTTCCCTGTTAATTTTCAAAGTCTTTCAAGGCAGTTTCCAGGATGTAGTAGGCAAGTGCGTGCTTTCTTAAAACAATATCTTTTACAGCATCTGAGCCAAAGGATATCACCACTCTTCCTTAACCTCGATTTGACCTTACCATGAACACAGTGACGAGCTCTGAGCTCATTCCTGTGCAGAGAAGAATGTTAAACACGGTCCATGGAAGATGCCTCAATGGTTCTGACCTGCGCTTAAAGGCTTCTAAGCTTTATAAAACATAGTGCTAAATAGAATGGACCATCATTTCCAGCAGTTCCCATTTGTTTAGGGAGATATTGTGGGAAAAAACTCCAAGCATATTGCTGTCTCAGGAAGGGCCTGAAGGATTATACTGAAAGGATGAGTCACTCCAGTGAAAGCAATGCACTTGCTCATGGAGAGATTGACATAAGCCACAACATCTAATACTAAGAAAGCAAGTACAGTGGACATCTAATAAAACTGCAGACCACACAACAGAATATTCTATCCCTCTTAAGGTCTTTCCTTTCCATGTAGAGTCTTTTAAATACCCTGATATCTTAACAAATAAGTCTAAATGTCTTTAAACTACCTTTGAAATTCCTACTGGTCTCCTTTTTGTTTGGTTTGTTCTTTCTACCATAACTGGAAACTAGATCTCTCCAGACATTACAGACAGCTGATAAATATGAACATTTCTGGGCAAAGAATTAGAATGGTTGGATCTTCTTTAAAATATCTGAGCTTTCCACTAATTAGAGTTGAAACCTAAGTTACAGAACAACAGTGGATTATTGAAAGTCCATTCTGAAAGGCAGGAGACAGAAGGATATTACCTTCTAAAGCAACCAACTGATATTTTAGTAGATAGTCTCTAATGCAGAGACAAAACAAATTGTTTCAGTTATGTGAGTTTGTCTGCTGGTTTGAGTAACAGGAAACTGCAATCTCCAGTAAGTATCATTGTAAGGTATATTAATTATATCAAACCAACAAAAATTATAACAAATTGTTTCAGTTATGTGAGTTTGTCTGCTGGTTTGAGTAACAGGAAACCCTGTAATCTCCAGTAAGCATCATTGTAAGGTATATTAATTATACCAAACCAACAAAAATTAAGCTAAAAAATTTTCAATGCTGTCCTTTTAAACTGCAAACAGCTAACAATCAGTACAAATAAAAAGTGAATTCTTACATGCCATCTTTTCCCAGAAGTAGAGTAGGAAAACAGCTACTGCACATTGTGTGATGCTTCCTTTAATTGTATTACTTAGGCCACCCCATGTGCATATTGATTAACAAGGCTCACATTAACTAAAACAAGGAAAAGCACTTCCACTTGTTTCTACAGCAAACAAACAGGAAAATTAAGCAAGAGTCTCGGACAAGGAAATTTTAGTCTGCTATCCTTCACAATGATTGCAGCCAAGATCAAAAATGCTAAAGGTTAGAAATTTTGTCCTCATGATTTTAGCCAGATCTACTTGTATATAAACCTCTTGAGGAGCTGAACTGATGGGATCCATTGAAGACATTATTTCAACAGATATCACGCTTCTGTTCACAATGATTGCAGCCAAGATCAAAAATGCTAAAGGTTAGAAATTTTGTCCTCATGATTTTAGCCAGATCTACTTGTATATAAACCTCTTGAGGAGCTGAACTGAACTGATGGGATCCATTGAACAGACATTATTTCAACACGTATCACGCTTCTGGACCTAAGCAAAGATTCTCCCTTAAATCCCTCTGAGATTCATCACTTTTGCTTTTCAACAGCACTATGGAAAACTCAAAGGGGGGTTTCAGCCTCATAAGGCCAAATTAATTTGTTATAATATAGCAATGCTGATGAAGAATAATGTGCAGTTTTTAATTACTCGTCAAAATCCTATTTCCCAGCAAAAAGTTAGAAATATCAATTACACGCATCACAAATAAATAAATTATTAAGAAATATAAAAATCACAATCAATTATTACTTAATGCCTAAAATAATCAGAAAAAGGTTCTGTTCACAAGCTCAATTTTATATCACCACCTGCAATGCTAGTGTCCCAAAGAAAATTTGAATTTCACATTCCATTAGTAATACAGGTGTAAAAAAAATCTACCAAATAAAAAATTTACATAGTCTAATTAAAAAAAATAAGCATCCACATGAATATCTAAATAAATGAGAGCAGAAATTTTCTAAAAAATTAGAGGAGGGCTTTGTTTTTCAAAATCTGATTAGCACAATTGTTGATTGATAAGGAGCAATCATGGTTTGCATCTAGTGACTCTTCTAAATGAAATAGAATTGTTTGGGCAATAGGAAGAAAAGGATAAAAAGTTCTGCTTGATTTCTTTCTGTCTGTGAAACTGTGTGTTTTACTAAGTCATTTCCTTTTCAAATGAACTTCCCACTTCTTTGCAAGGCAGCTGCATTGAAACACTTATGACCCTAAAGTATACACAATATACTGTTTAATATAAGCAGAAACTAAATACTCTCTTCTACCATACACCTTGATGGTCTATGGTAGAAGAGAGTAGGATGCCTGGTAGATTTTCCAGAGGTCAGATGTTTGGTAGGGTTCATCCTTGTAGTCAAAAAAAATCTAATTCTCAAAGCATTTCAGATCTGGATTCTCTATAAATTACAGCTATTGTGACAAAACATGGCCTTTGACAGACAGGAGATCTAGAGAGTTTTCTTCACTGAAGATCAAAGGTATAAAGTTGCACTAACAATGACCAGCAAAGTTATGGTATGGCCATACCATTGGCATGAAAAGAGGGTTCTTACAGGTTAGGATGTCAGAATTTCTTCATATTTTGATAGTATCAAAGTGGGAGATGAATCTGTGAGCAGGATATCTTTGTGAACAATGATCCCTCACTCATTTGGAGGCAAGACTGCAAAAACATCTGCCTGCCTTTTAATGCAAGTGTTGAAGAACAGCTGTAATAACAATGAAGAGAAAAGCAATCCTGAAAGACCATATACAAATAATATAGCACTAAATCCTTCTTTTAAATATAATGAGTTTGTTTCAAAAATTACACTTTTTTCTTCTTACCAACATCTCCACCGAGCCTAAGTTAGAGGCTTTTAATATCCTTCCTTCCTTCCTTCCTTCCTTCCTTCCTTCCTTCCTTCCTTCCTTCCTTCCTTCCTTCCTTCCTTCCTTCCTTCCTTCCTTCCTTCCTTCCTTCCTTCCTTCCTTCCTTCCTTCCTTCCTTCCTTCCTTCCTTCCTTCCTTCCTTCCTTCCTTCAGCCTACGTTCGACCCTTTTAATTTCCTTCCTTCCTTCCTTCCTTCCTTCCTTCCCATTTCCTTGCAGTAGAATTTTCAGAATCTACTCAAGAAATTGGTATCTCAAAATGATTCTTGTAAATGAAAAAGAAAAGGTAACCACCTGCTCTCCCTGTATGTTTAAGCTTAGAGCAGTAAAGAACTTTCTCAACTTTGCACTGTTTCATTTTGACAAAACTTTATAACAGAGCCATTATTTTTACTATTTTTTCTCAAATAACACTGGTTCAGACTAATTCTCATTAATCTGAGCATATTTGTGTAGGATTTCTGATCTTTTTTTGTTTTAAGCAAAATTAGTTATCAGTGATTTATGATCAGGCTTTAATTTTTCTATGTTTTTGTTTCCGATCTATGTGCTTTGTCAAAAACAGGTCTTTCACTTGCATTCTTGTGTTCCTTGCCTTTATTTCCCCTTTTCGTCCTTCCCAATTTTCTAAGTTCAAAAAGACAAAAAAGTGATGTGAAAATAGACAAAAAAAAAAGATGTTTTCCTATCTGGTTCTTTATTTTACACATATCTGATGTCTTGGAAAGATGATCAGTAGACTTTATGAAAAAACTGAAGATGCTGTTCTAAAAATGCATTCTAGAAACCATGGAAAAACAGAAAAAAGAGGAAGGACTTGAAGATGACTGAAATATGATGCGGTTAAATCTCATATAAAATCATTTTAAATCTGCTCTCTCTTGACAAATTTTTGGCAAAGGTGGAGAGAGACATGCAGCTGCAAATAGTTCAAAGGCTTTCAAAGGGTCTGGAGAGCCCCAAGGAGGCACCTCACATGGTGAGGCTCCAAGTTGAAGCATTGTCTCCAAGTCACAGCCATGAGAAAGAGCCTGCAAGGTCTCAGTAATATTTCTTGATTATTTGCTAAATATAGCAACACAGTCTAGATCCTCTGGAGCATAAATAAACTCTGCTTCACATATTCTGTGCTTTGTTTGCCAGTATGCAAATATGGCTACTATGTCACCCCAATATTAACGGTGTCTTGTGCTGCGACAACTAAAGTATCAGATTTTGGACCTTTGCAAGTTGAAATCTGGGTTTGACATCATGTTCAGGTCCTTGTTGTGGCTGATGATAAGCTTTGTTCTGAAGGTGAAACAAAGTCAAATTCTGTAACTTCACATGTTGCCAAGAGACAAAACAGTCGTCTTTTGGCCATATCTCATCAGAGGAACTGGCACTAATCCATTTCCAAGCATCACAGCTCATAAACTCAGAACTATTATGGACTCGATAAAGTCAATCAATACATTAGTTAAGTGAGATGGAATGATTTAGCTCTTAGGGGAAAAAAATGTAGGCCTCAGTGTTGTTAAATGCTGGGTTTGAACATCCTGGAATAATGAATTACAAGAAAACCATTCAGACAGACACACCTTCCTTGGCACATTCACTTGAAATACAACCAGGAAAACAAAGTCCTTTTGTTTTATTTAAATAAATTGAGAGGATTTCAAATCAAGGACTGCTTCTCAGTATATGTTTCACAAAAGCTTCTTGAAGAGCTTTTTTCTGAGACCCCACTTTATACTGAGTATGTGTAACAGCTCAACAAGAACTTGGATTTGTCCCTTACGAATTTGAAAAGTCAAACTCCAAAGTATCAATGTAGGACTGACAAGTTTTCCAAAGGTGGAGAAACCTATAGCACTTATACAACTTCTCCCTACTGACAAATCTGAGCTAGATAGGAAAACATAGTATAGTGACAATGGGAGGAAATGGGGTACTCCGGATATCATGATTTGCATTAAAAATACATTTTGACACAAATTCTCTTAAATCTAAGAGAATCTAACTGAAAGTAATAAAGGTAAACAGATGCATGTATTTACACACATCCAAATAACTAATAACGTATGTTGACTTATCACAATCTTTATGAAGCCTATTTTAGAAACTAATAAAATCTTTTATTTTAGAAAGTAAATTAATTTTATTTAATGCTCCCTATATGAAGAAAAAATATTCACAATATAGGATAAGGAAACTGCATCAATTCTAATTTTTTTTTTTCTTGAGGCTTCTAGCATAAGCTATGGTGGTGAAAATATGCATTGAAATTACTGGTTAGCCTGACTACTAAAAATAGCTATTTCATCCATAGAAAACAACATAGTAGAAATATGCTTTCTGTAGATTATTTCTCTTAAGTTTTATGTTTCTTGCAGAAAGACAATGTGAACAAGACTACTCATTAGCAGTGAAATGCAGGAAGAAGTAAAAATTCTCTAGCAAGAGTTCAAGAAAGCATATTACAGTACATCTGTAAACCTGGTTTTCTCTAAGGCTGACTGAGGGCTGGAAAATGACATGCCAAAGATGCACATATTCCCGATGGATTATTTAACCCTGCCAGTCTGCAAAAAAACTACATTAATGTGAATAACATTAATATTCACAGTGGCACCCTTTGATGCTTTCATAATTCAGATTTGACCTCAGTGAGAAACCTGGCAAATGACTTTTGTTCCATGTTTCTAGTCTTTTATGAAAGGACAGTAACACCCCTGCATCAGCCCTGCATCGCGACTGCCCAGTAAGCACCCACAAATGTTTGATATCCAGGATTTTGCAGTCTAGAACTGAAGCACACTGAAAAAGCTGATACGTGTAGAAGTCACTATGGTTACTGCCTACACTTTCTTTGCCTCCAATAAGATCTTTCATTTCCATAAGCATTAAAATTCACCAAATGCACCAAAATTATTCAGACAAAAAAATAGTCTCTTTGGTTTATAAGCCTTTTAGCTGTGTTGCTTTTATCTTTTTAAGTATATATGCTGAGCTGAAGCATATTATTCCACATCTGAATATAAGAAAAAGTATTTCAGGAGAAACCTTGTGATGGAAATGCTTTGTGGACCCCCAGCTTCAGCAGTGTGTGTGGAACAGCTGTCTGCTGTTGGCCAGTGCAAAGCTAAAACCCAGAAAACACTTTACAGGATGCCAGAAAAAAGGCTGGAGATTCAGCAAGCCAAATTCAGATGATTATTGTTAGTATTACTCTAAATCTTTTAAAAAATAAGAAAATTAGAAGTTCATATTCTGTGGGTAGCTTCCCTATCCATTGTAATATGAAATAGCTATATGTAAAACAAATTTGCATTGGTTGTTTTTGGGTTTTTTTGCTTTTCTTTATCTTACAGTAATCAGAATGATTCTTTCTTTCAGTATTCTTATATAAATGTCACCCAGTATACCAAGCTCTTTAAAATTGCATCCAGTGGCTGTGTCCTCAACAGTCATTTAAAACATTTCTTAGGTTTTTTTTTCTATTCTTTTACTTCAGTTAGCTTTCCACTTAAGTTCCTTCCAGCACACAGAATGATTTTGTTCCCTGATATTGCCTGTTATTTTGAAAACCTCCCTGAACCGCCACTGTCAATTTTCCTATATACAAGTAGCCTATTCCTCCTTTTCACCTCAAGTACCTCCTTACAGCTAGTTGCTTTTAGTGTGACATGTTTGACAGATCAATATATTCTTTATCAGTTCAGCTACTTCCCTTTATTTTTCCTATATGTGATTTTGCTGATGTTCCCTTTAGGAGAAAGTTCTTAATATTACTCTTCAATATACTCAATGAGGTCTTTTCACTGAGAAGCCTTTTTCAGAAAGAGCAGGGTCCTCACTGCATACAGGACATGCAGGTAAAATACTTGACACCTTCAGCAGGAATTACACTGAACTCAGCTGTGGTTTTTAGAGAAACAGCACCAGCAGAGGCTTATTCCTGCTGCTGAGGTAGGAGATATAATCCCCTCAACACCCAAAGGTACAGAATCTCTTCCAGCACTGCCAGCCCCAAGGAGTCGAACAACACCCCCAATACTCACAGATGGAACTTTCCCAAAATCATAAATACTTTCTTAAAAGGTAGATATCAAAATTGCCCTTGACACTTCAGACCAAATGTCCAACCTCTAAGAACTCAGAATACTGCCTATCACAATATTAGTTTCTTAAACCAGGCTGGAAAATAGAGCTTTTCCCTCTAGTCCCTCACTTTCACAACAACAAACTCTTGCTAATGTATTACACGTCACATGAAACAACAAATCAGCAGTGGTCACTTTTTCATGTATCATTTCCATGTATGACACCTAGATACATTAAAGAAGGGGGAAAGTACTTCCTAGAAGTTCAAAGAATTCAGCTGTTGGCTTAAAATAGTCAGCAATTTCTATGTAAGTCATAGAAAATATTGAACAATTCTCTGCTCAAAATTTTTCAATGTAAATGAGAATGTGATAAAGGTTTTACTTCTGATGAAATTCTAGTAAATGCACATGCATCCAGATTTTGACAGAACCAGAAGCATTTTAGTGGGAACTTATAAACTTGTGGAAGGAGAGTACACCAAAAGGCTGATATTTATTGGTAGAGTGCTGCTCTGACATTAAAGCTGTTTTCTGTTATGTCTGCTTACTTACTTGTGCCCCTGTCTTATTTCCTGGGAGAAATGCCAAAAATTAAAGTGACCTCTGTATACTAACTATTAACTATGTCACATCATGCTGCTTAAAATATGTTACAACCTGATTGGCACAGAAACACATTCTGTTCTGTTTGGGAGCACTTATACCCAGAACAATGAAAATTCACAGCCCCAGCTTCTTGGGAACCAAGAAATCAGCTCTAAATATGGCTTTATATTGGAGTTCAGCTGCAGCATTACAAGCTATGGCAGAGTATCTTAACTCACAGACAAGGTAATTTGTAATGGTACAGTATTTAAAACAAGAACAGAGCTTGCTCAGATTGAATTAATCCAAGTTGGGGATCAAATGACCTGTAAAGATACAAATTTAGAAATCATTCCAAGCTGCAAACACATAGGAGACATACCCTGACTTTGCCTAAAGCACAGATAAATACAGTGCAGATTCACAACCACAGCAAATAAGTACACAGCATAAAGAAAACGCAGCTTTAAAAAAGTTTCTATCTTACAGAACACAGCTGGCTGATAGATTTAAGGAGAAAATGAAGACGATGAGGAACAAGTGACTTCTCCAGTCCTGGAAGATGCCAAGACACAGAGTGAGCTTCAAGGGGTGAACAAGAAGAGAGACCAGAGACAGCCCGAAGAAGAAAGCCAGGGATGGAGCAGGGATAGAGGTCTGCTGCAAACAGGGAGACCCGCTTGGCTGTAGGCTCTGCCGAGCAGCCCTGCAGCAGCAGCACTGCACCTCCGAGGCTCTGCTTCAGCCAGCGCCGCTGAAACGCAAGTGGACGGCTCCATCTAGAGGCAAACATCCCCTGAGCCGGGGAAATGGCATGGCTCAGACTGAAATACCTTTCTCCACAAGTCAGAATACACTCAAAATAGCACTCCGAGCTGCTGTTCTCTTGGCAGGGATGTCCAGCAGGAGGGAGCAACCTCCATCAACCTCACCTTCTGCAAAGGCTGAGCAGATGAAAATAACGCCAAGCTTTCCCTGAAATCCACCTCTCAGCTTGAATGGGCTCCCACACCAAGTCTTGCCAGACTGACTCTGCAGCATCCATAAAATGACACAGAGTGAAGGCTTACTCTCATTCTGATGGCAAGAATTCTGATGGGTCTCACAGGCAAAGGGTTCCTGCACTCCTTCACTGTTGTATCTCATAAGAAATAGAGTATTTCCCACTAATATCTTGATAAGCATATCTATACTCAGTATCAAACAGAGTACCAATAGTTAATAAGAAGTTAAAGAAATGTTTCAAAAAATAATTATTAAAAAAGATATTATTAAAAAGAATGTTTATAATCCTTAATGATGCAAAGGATTTCTCTGTTGAACAAAGATGAAGCTATTCTTTTGTGTGCATCAGTAAATATCTCCAACCACATATTAGTACTGATAAAGAACCTAGGAACATCAAATCACACACTTTAAAAATTATAAGCAAGTCTAACTTCATCCTCTCTATTGCTGTGGTCTGGAGTTTGTGCCAAGTTATTCTCATGGAAGAGTTTCCATGAGTTTTTTCTGCACTGATCAAGAAATTAAAAAAAGGGCTTTAAGTGGATGTCTCTGAAAGCCTTTTTCTCCCAGTCACAGGCTAAAACATGTATTGCAATGTAATTTTACAAGCTTAACTCCACTGTAGCTTACTGTATACCTAAAAGGGCCTTTTCAAATAGATAGCAACTAGTTATATGAATATAATTCTTCCTGTTCACTGTTTTCAGGCTTGTGGGGTATGTATCACCAAATCTGCACTTTTTATAAATCAGTATGTTTAGATTCAGCCAAGCTGTGTATCTGAGCAACAGCACAGCAAGGAGTGACTGTTGTCTATGCATTACATTTTCTCAGATTACTCATTTATTATACAATAGTGTCCTAAATTTTACCCATCACTTTCTTCTGGTGTTTGTTAGTGAGGAAGAAAAATTGGATTCAAACTAGTTTACTTTTTCCATAATGATGTATTCTGCAAGTTAGGTATAAGTAGTTAAGATTAAAACTGGTGAGCTGATTATTGTAAGCAAGATACATTGGAGAGTGAGGGGAGAGAAAAAAATTATGCTACTTTTCTTATAAAAATTAATCGCAAAAATTTGTGCTCATTTCTTAATCTATTAATTTTCTGTGTTTTACTCACTTTAGATGTATTTTTGCAATACGAATACAAATATAAATGAACAAATGCAAAGGCAATATATTTTACAGTTCTAGGTTAGGTTTTGGGTTTCTTTTAAGGGCAAATATTTCATAAAGCGTTATTTATTTTACAGGATTCATTGCTAAAAACAAAACTAGCAAACTACATAGTCATTTCTTCCCTGACTTCTTCCTACTTTAGGAATTCAGATCCAGTTTGCTGTTGCTCAAAACAAAATTACTTGCAGGTATGACTCATATCTTTGTGGCACCAAAGAATATAAGATGTATGCCTATTTATGTAGCACATGCATAATAGCACATTGGAAGTTTCTTAAGGTCTCTTCTAAGAGAAGTGCAAGAGCATGGATGGAGAAAAAGCCCATTGGAATCAAAGGAGGACCCCAATGAACTCTCATATGTATTTGCAAATACATACACATACAATGGCACTGAATATGTACAACGAAAGCCCATTGGAATCAGAGGAGGACCCCAATGAACTCTCATATGTATGCACTGAATATGTACAACACCTATGGGAAGAACTGAATGTCAGTCAAATGAAAACATCAGAGCTAACCTCCAAGAGGCTGTAGTGATTAGAAATCACTTACACTCAAAGACATTCCCACCTTGCAAGCTCAGCTTCGTCCCTTGGCTTCAGACCCAGAACCAACCAGTCCTCAAACAAGACCTGCCTCTTTGCAGTGTTTGGCTTTGCAGTGTCCAGTACTGTTTTAAATCAGTGTCTCAAAGACATTGGTGGCCAAAGAAACTGCTCAATTAGTGTGCCTGCGAAACATATGCCACAGGCCCTGGCTTTACCTGGGTGGTCCAAAACTGAAGAAAATACAGGTGAGAGACGGACCTCAGACTTTCATAATTGCAATGAGTTTTTGGAGGCAGTCTTTCTATGAAAACATGAATTAATCTAAATAGATAAAAAATTAGGTCAAGATTAGGTCTTGACAGTTTAGGTCAAGATATAGTGCTCAGAAATATGAGTAAAATATAGAGGGAAAAGTAGCATGCTGAGAAAGATGGAGAAGAGGGCCTGTTATGGTATGTGTTAAAGACATGGATAGGGCAGAGACAGTTCACAAAAAATTAACATAGCCCTCTCTGTGTCAGCAACACATATGACACAAAAATTCTAACTTTTTTTTATATTTGGAATGGCTTAGCCCTCTCTTGCTCTACCTGAAAATGGTAAAATATATGAGCAGTGACTTCCGGTGACAGCTACACAAGTACCCATGGGTGTGATGCCAAAACTTCAAATGTCGAAATCAGAACAAGATTGAGACTATTTCAGTCATTGTAGATCAATGTTCCTGGTCTAAATTAGTCAGCTGCCTGTTATGCAAGATCATCCTCCCTGCTAGTCATTCTCACAGGGTATTTACAGAACACTGTATGGGAATGGTGAGAATCTGAGTGAAGGTACTACCAGGAGGAGGCTATTTAAAAAAGAATGTACTGCATACATTTTCAGGCAGACATTTAAGTAGACATTTCTGTAAAGCATTTTCTTTTCCCCTCTGCATTATATATGCACACATACATACATGTATACACACATACATACATGTATACACACACACACACCATGTTTTCATGTCATTGCAGGTAATGTGGGAAGGAAGGCATACATAAATACGTTTTAAAAAATATTTCTAGAACATGAAATACTTCTGCTACTTCTGGATAGCACAGGCTTATTTGGAAATAGCTTTCAAAATGCAGCCTTTGGAGAAAAGTATTGCACAAATCAAAGTGATTCTCTCAAAGCTTATTTTGCCACAATAGCATTTACTAGAGTAGGAGGAAGACAAAAATTTTGGTTTATAACACCCCAGTGGATTCAAATCTTATCTTCTCTGGATGTTTGATTCAGTGTCCTGAGCTAGATGTAAAACATCTTGTTAAAAAGATCACAACCAAATGCACATAAAATATCTCACCACAATGATCTCTTGCTCTTCTCCTTCTTTTCTCTCTTACACACTTATTTCCTTACCCTCACTGACTGGAGTTGCAATATAGTTGTATCTGTACAAGACAATTTCTGCCTGCTTAACTAATGCTAAAAGACTCCTTTTTGGAAAAATACAGAACAAGTGAAGTGATCACAAGGTGGATTAGCTCGAAAAAAACCCTCACTGAATAGCCTTCTGCTGTTTGCATCATATAACAGGGTTGCTCTCTGTCAGTGTTATCTCAATAACTGTTCTATGAATACAGTCATAATAAAGGAGGGGAAGAAAAAGTCAAGGAATGTTCCAATTTTTAACTATTATTTTTACTGTATGTTTTCATTTTTATTTCTTTGCGGGGGGTTTAGTACATGAATTAAAAGAAGACTGATTCATTTTGTTAACACAGAATACAACATGATCTGCACTGATTCAGGGTCCATCTTATTTTCTAAAGCTGGAGATAAAGACCCGGAACTGTTGAACCAAGCCAAGAGTTAGGATACTTTTTTTTGATAAATTACATTTTTTCAATAGCACTTGACCAAAAATGCAGGAGCTTCAGCAAAGCCCGCCAAACTCCAAATGGACTGTCTGATGATTTGGCACAACTTGAAATAATGCTGAAAGCAAGTACAGCCAAATTAGTACTTTCATTCAGCTAAAATGAAATGGACTATAATATAAATAGATCAAAATTGGGCCCAGATCCTGCAATTCACTATGCAGGCAGACTGTCAAGTGCAGAATCAGCACTTTGGTGAGCAGAAATCTAATGAGGAAAAGCTCTAAAATGCAGAAAGAATTATTAGAAGAAAACTATTTAAATCCTCCACATAACTAGAAATATTTGCTAAATACCAGAGATACTAATAAATGTTTTAAGAGTACTTACTTTGAACCTGTAAACGATTCTTTAAATGTAGTAAAAATAATTTCATGCAACAATGTGTCAAGCCAGTTTGGAAAAAGCGCTAAAAAAACCTTGATGACTGTGTTTATCCACAGCAGAGCAAGTGTATAATCGGTATTAACTAGCCCAAGAAGCAATGCACTACCTGAGTACAACACAAGTGACACAGATTTTGGAAGATTAAAAATGAGAAAGAAGGAGTGAAAGGTTAAACATACAAATCCCATATAGAAAGAAGTCTTTAAACACTGGGCTTTTTTGAGAATTGCAGCCCACAGTGCAGTTCCTCTGTTTCATGTTTGCTCCGAATTAAAAATAAATAAATAAAGAGAAGCAGTTTAATATTCTTAAAGAACCAGTTTTAAAGATAATTCTATTCACACTAACACAAAAGATTGCATCATGTTATATAAATAAAACCATATACTGTGACACAAGGATCTGCTAGGAAAGTCAGAAATTCGATAGACAGAAATGCTGTGAAAAATCTGCAAACCTGAACACCGAGGAAAAAAAATGAAGCAAAGGAAACAGAACATGTTTTTAGACACTTTATGGATAAAAATAAGTACAAATAATAAAGGAACAACAACAACAACAACAGAAAGCCTTACCATGATGTTTGCACAACTGTGTGTCTGTAGCCCATGCTATAAATGTGGATACCTTCTATTTCCATCATCTCAGCCCCTCTAGTGGTCAGTACCTGAAGATCTTGCCTTCAGGAGGGACACGATCTATCCATATGTACCATTTGCTGTTGCTCCAGTATCTTGACAGATATTTTTTTCTTAATCATGTAATTTTTTCTGGAGATATAACTTGTCACTTTTTATTAGCATCTTTGTCAGTGCTGCTGCTACGTGCATACATTTAATTGCTAAGCAACAAAGAGTAAGCTCTGCACAGCACATTCGATTACTGCATTCCCTGTGCCATGCATTGTTACTAATGCACTTATATAATAAGAAATACCAAAAAAAAAAAAAAAAAAAGGCAAAAATATTTACTTCTGTTTCCATAGCATCTAGAAGCCACAATCTGAAATCAGGCTCCACCATGCTAGCCACGAGGAAGAGAGCTAACAGCTGAAGAAAGATGAGAGCAAGTGGATCAATAAAAAGTACACAAAAGTTAAATTCAGAGGTGAGTTTCAGTGTTTCCATAGATGAATAGGCTAAATCTAAAGCTCAGAGGTGACTGCCCACCTACAGTTAGTCACGATTCTCAGACATTAGTGAAAAATTGCTGTGGCTAAAATACTTGAAGCTTTTGCAAGTGTGGTGGCCTCAAGGTGAGAAGTATTACCAGTTTTTAGTTGTAGAAAAAAACAGGGCAGGCAGTATTTTGTCACCAAATGTTACACCTCACTGTCTGCTCTTCATACTGAAATGTACATTTGCCCCTCTCTTTGAAGGTGCTGTCTCCAAGGTGCTGAGTTTGGCATTAACAGGCTTTACAGAGGACTACAACTCCATTTTTCCTGTGTTGAAGTGCAGCAATGTTCACCAAAGAGTTCTCTTTGTGCCTGAGATGTACAAGGACAGTGGTCACTCTTTTCTCTTGGTGTGATTACCAGCTATTTTGCAGTCAGCACTGCCTTTTTTAGTGCCATATCTGCAATATCTTCAGCAAGAAGAGCTGCTTGGAAAACTAAGCCATGTCTGTGCAGGTGTACAAACTTGCACAACCATATACAATCACTTTTATTTCTGCAGTTAGATTCAGGAATTGGGCCTGAATCTGTCTGTCTCTTTGGCATGGGTTATTAGCCCCAAGTATCAAGAGGAGTGCTAGGAAAAGAGGTAGCTGCTTTTGAATCATGAACAGTCACATAAACAGTCCTGCCCAATAGCATTAGTATTTCCTCTGGGTTCCAATATTTTTGCAAAGAAACTGGAAATCCCCAATAGCTAATGTGTCCTGTCACTTTTGGTGGGACTGAAACAAGGGCTGTAGATGTGTTCCTTGCACAAAATCCTTTATACTCCCATGGGAAGACCAAGCAGAAGTTCCAAATGAACCACAGCAGGAGACCACAAAGAACATTATCAAATTCTGAAACTAATTAAGTACATAAGTACTTAATCATACAAAGTGCTTCTGCATTAAGCTACTCAACACATTAATTACTTAACCCCTGAAATATCATTGTGAATATATGCTTTTTATTGCTATTTCATAGGAGGGCAAATGGATGCTTGGAGACGCTATATATTTCCAAGAACTAGAGTCAAATCCTTTCATTGGAAAGCCTAGGTAAGGACAGCTCAGACAACTCCTGCTCCAGAAGAGCATTTTTAGTTCAAAATCTCAGAATATTCTGATTTGGAAGGGACCCACAAGGATCATTGAGTACAGATTTTAAGTGAATGGCCCACACAGGAATTGAACTCAGAACCTTGGTGGTATTAGCACCAGGTTCTGACCAGCTGAGCTAATCCCAGTTCAAATCCCACAGCGTCCTGAGCCAGAAGAGATGCCAGGGAACCAGCTGACAACTGGGAGACCCTGTTCTTGCCTCCTGGGCCACTTTGGGAGATAAATACAGAACAAAATTACAGACTTTCTAGCTACTAGAAAGAGATCAGTGATTGTCTTATGACCCAGAGTCCTACAGTTCCTCAGAGTAAGGATTCAACAGAAGGTACCACAAAAAAGTCTCACATCACTTGGCTTCTAAGACAGAAATTTTAAAAACCCATCAAATGAGGTAAATTATTGTCATATTACATTATACTCGTGAACTAATAGCAGTAAGAATTTAATATTTTTCCTACCATATAACTTCCTAGCATTCAAAAACTACTACATGAATAGGTGTGCTTCTACATTTCTTAACACAGAGCTCATTTCTGGATCCTCACATTGAACATTAATAGTTTCTTCTGCTTAGCTCAGGACACCAGCACAACCTTGTTTGATGGGATTTTCCCTAAACATCAGTGTGAACACCAAAAACATCTGGTCCTAGCATAACCTTCTCGCATTCATTGACACAAACTTGTAACAATTTTCTGGGCTCAACCCTTAGTGATGGCTTCAGTGTGGCTGTGAAGCATTAGGCACATAACACAGTCTCTGGACGTGAGCTGCAGTGACAACATGTGCAGTACAGCCACCAGGGAGGGAAGAGGAAGGCTATATATGACCATCCTAATGGTCACACGCTTTACAGCACAGGGTTAAAATGAATGCTTTGTTATTCCTCCATATCTGTAATTTCCCTTGAATACCACCAAAGAAGGATTGCAGTTATAATCTGGTTTGTTTCAAGCAGGAAAGTATACAGCTTATGTGCATGTAAGTACACAGGCCTGTACACAGTACAGTAACAAGACTATGTTTAATAACTCGTTTAGTTTTTGATCAGCCCTGAATTGGTCACAGAGTTGGACTGGGTGATCAGCGGAGGTCCATTCCAATTAAAATAATTTATTATTCTGTTCCATTCCAGTTCATTCCATTCCACAGGGCTGGGCACCAGCCACAGACCCCAGGGAAGGCAGGGTGGTGCCCAGTCTAACTGGGGGCTGGACATCACAGCAGCTGTGGACTAATGGCATTTGAAAAGGGATCTTTTATTCCCTACAGAGCCCCATTAAAGAGCACATCTACTCACAATAAAAATGAAAAGGATAGTAAGCCTGCACTTTGCAGACTCTTAGCATTCTTTTATCAAAAAAGCACTCACTGCAGCAGTAGCCTTTGTTCATACTTCCCAAATCATGAAGGTTAATGGAGTCACCCTTCAATGAGGTGGCAAGACAAGCTTTACTGGACTCAGAAAACAATCTTTTTTTCTGAAAATAATAACATTGGATAGATTTCTCTCCATTAGAAAGGTATTTTTCATGGACTGGATCCATCCTGCATAGACCACCAGAAACAGGATAATCTTCAGCCAGTACTAAGCTAAATATATATGTATTCCTTTACTCAAAACAACTTTAAAGATGTGTCACAGAAGACTGAGTCCAAGCCAAAATAGAACTGTGGATTGAAAAGACATTTTCAAAAGGTGTGTGTGTAAAAGGCTCAAAGATACTTCTCAGGAAACAAAGCATGCATTTTGGTTGTTTTTTTGTTTTTTTTTTTCGTTTGCAGAGAGATCATTCAAAGGAAACCAAAACTAAACATTCACTGACAGCACAAGGAGCACCCTTAAGGTCCTTCCTCAATTGCAGTGCTTTAGACACACTTAACATCAACAGTTTCCAAGTTTTTTTTCTGAACTATTATTTTCACTTCTCCCATATCCACCATTTTTGTGAGGTTTGTCTTTAACACAATCTGCTAATGTATTACTAGTGTGCCCATCACTGTGGGGAGAGAATTTTATCCAGCAGCCAACTAAGGAGCTGAGTAGTAGCTGTGAGCCTTATTGTTGCAATATTAATAATTTAAACCTTCTATAAAACAGTTTGTTAGGGATGAGCATGAGGGAGCAAAACATTATAAGGCTTTCTGCAATTTAGTACCTCAGAGTGATGAACAGTAGAGCACATCTTGAAGCACTTGTCTCCAAATCAACGCTTCCTTTCTTGTAAGGCAGAAGCAGAGAATGTTTTATTCACAAGATTTCAGAAATGGCTAAATGCAGCTCAAATGACAAAACTTTCAGAATATGTACTTTACTTAAGCTTTGAACCTGATAGAATCTGTTAAGATTTACACATCTGAGAAAAAGGGATCTTCAGTTCCTAAAGTAATAAGGTGTGTTCACTCTCTACTGTATTCTAAATTTTGCTCTCCTTATAGCAACTGAAAAATCCCTCTCAATTCCAAACATTTCCATCGGTTCAGAATGGGGTGGAAGTGGGGAACATCCCAGAAAATCTGCATCAATAATATGGAGGTGAGGGGACACCAGTAAAACTCCAGGAATTATTCAAATCTTAGACTAATATCCCTCTGCATGGAGGCAACAAGTATTTGATGTAATTTTATCAGTCTGTAGAAAGAGCTTTTTGATATGTGAGAGCTTTTTGTCAGTGAAAGAGGCCTTTGTCTGCTGGTTTCATTTGCTTATGGTAACAAGAACAAAATAGCAAAACAGAAAAATACTAATTTTAGTATTTTTTAGTAGTCTTATTTAGTAGTCTTTAATAACATAGTTGTATTTGCA
Source organism: Passer montanus (assembly GCF_014805655.1). Taxonomy (NCBI): domain Eukaryota; kingdom Metazoa; phylum Chordata; class Aves; order Passeriformes; family Passeridae; genus Passer; species Passer montanus. The sequence goes on from NW_024368152.1 coordinate 2,695,111, forward strand.
CATCCAGGACCAAACTGAAAGCCTCCCATCTACATTTCTCAGAGGAAAATGGATGGGAAGATGTAAGAGTTTAAGACTGTTTTGAAAATGGAACTCTATTCTCTGTAGCTGTTGCCATCTACCAGCTCTTACGTTCATCCCAGACACTTGATAAGTTTGCTTATGTCTTTGTTTAGTCTAAATTAGTTCTGCAGGGGATAATAGCCATGAGACCTGTTGGAGAAAAGGTAATAATTTGGAGCTTTCAGATGCTGAAAATCAGACTGATTTTCTTTGGAAAGAATACTCACTAGACTGAAGAAGGCCATCACTCATTTTCTAAAATAATGAAGGCATGGGATGAGGTGTACTTTGATTTCTTGATTATAATCAAAGTGGGAATAGCTTTTTACTGCATGTAATGTGAAGAAGAAAACAGTGGTATTCTACTGGCATGCAAAGAGAGTGTATCTGAAATAGTGTTGTATTATGTACAACATAAAATTAGGTACAGCAGGATTATGCAATATGCTACCCTTCACCAACACTAGTAAACATCAAATGTTTTCATAAATGGAACAATGGCATCAATTATGTCATCTCAGAATACATATGCTTCATAATTAACATTATTAGAAGAGGAAAAGTCTGTTCTGTAAAAGCAGAGCAGTTAAGTGATGCTCATAATCCCTACCATGCAGTCCATTAACCTCAGAAATTTCAGTAGCTTCGTAGTCATCCATGGCATTTCAGATTTCTCACAGCTTCAAATCTGTGGGCAGCTTCACAAGCTTTTTGTAAAGTTTCTCATGACTAGGACATCTGTAAAATCCCCTCCAGACCTTTCTTCAATTCAGCTTGTGTTAATCAGTCAGTAATTGACATATCTGAATAAGGATAAAGGTGCATCCCTAAAAGCATGCTCTACTGAATGCAATATCTTATTTTTAAAGACTTATTGGTAATTTTACATGCTGTAAGATATTGAAAGCATTCTGTTTCTTAATCTTACCTTTTTCTTCCCATTTCAGTGTGAGTTTTTGATGAGCAGCATTCCCAGACAAGACTCATAATAAGGACTGAAAATAATCAGATATAAAACTTCTGCCTTTTAAAAACTAATCCACCATTCAACATAGGTGTCCTCACTATTTACGTGAAATAAATTATTTATTTTAGAGTCACATGAAAAATTGCAACACTGCCTAACACGTTGCTTAGAGACAACTGACGAATTTTCTTCCTAGATGTGTACTTGGGAAATATGAAAGGTAGAACCAGGATGCTAAATTTTGGCATAGTGTTTTTTTGTTAATTCCTTTGCACCACAGAGGGAAGAAATTGGTGAACCTTTGTTAATTCTGATCTCATTAAACTGGCCTTCTTTTCCTAGAAGGAATTGATTCAGGACTCAACTGCAATAGTAATAACACCTTTAAATTACCACTCACAAATGTACTTGTAGTCCTGACTCCTTGACAAAAATACTTCTGTACTTCTGATATGGATATATGAGATGGGCCTAGCTGAGGAAACATATGAGGATTATGCTAAAGGAATTCAGAGATCTGCATGCAGAGAAGAGCATGTAATCTCTTCCTCTCTGGCTGGCAGCACCAAATAATGCTGCACTACATAGTGTAAGATAGTATGAAAAAGATATTTGGATACTCAGAGCATGTTAATGTCTAAAACAGAGATGCAAAAATACACTGGATATTATATCTCAGGGCATCCATTCAACTATTTTAGTACTAGAGGAGAAGAAACAATATATTCACACTCTCAAAAGTCAAATCCTACCTACCTAACTTGCAATTCACCTTGTTTGATGAAAAATCTAGATTTAGAGCTTCCAAATGGCACATGGGTGGACAGCTTTAGCTAATCGGGATTATCCATGAAAAGACTCATGTCTGAGCTGCTGGTCTGAGGTTTTGAATCTAAGGCTTCAAATTGCAGGATTTGTAAGGACTATCAGTGTTTGCAGTCTTATGAGCAGGGGGAAAAAATCCACCAGATTTGTGATCTGAACATTAGGGAAAGATAGTTGCTTTAGATCTTGTGTTGTGCTGCACAACTGAATTTACTAAACTCAAACAACATTTTCTGTGTCTCATTGGTATCAGGGCAGCTCTGATTTCCTAACCCCTGTTGACCACAGGCAGCAGTCATACAGTGTGCTTCAACATTGCCATGCCAAACCCTTCTACACCGGCATGAAACACCTTTTGCCCTGACAGATTTCCTGCTCTACATCTCGGCCCTAGTTTCAGCCCCACTTTTTGGCAGAGCAGTCCCCTGAGTCCCCGGGGATTCGAGCAAAGGCCGCTCGGGGAGCTGCGGAGCCCGGAGGGGCCCAGGAGGGCGGCGGGGCTGCGGCTCCCGCTCCGCTTCCTGCCGCTCCCACCGCCCGCTCCGCGCCGCAGCCCACGGGCGCCTCTGACTCACAGCTCACCACGTAAGAGCTCCATCTGCAAGAGGGTTCCTCTCTGCAAGCGATGGGAGATGACACTCTGACTAGGGGAAAAAAAAAAAGGCAGAATGTGGCATTCATCTGAAGCATGATGCTGTACCAGTGTCCCACATCCTCAGTCAGCTCCAGGGTTGATTCAAACTTGTCCAAATGGGGGGTGGAAATTCGTATTTGCTTGACATGCAAGAGAAAACACTTTAAATTATAGACGAATAACATACATAAAACCTTTTTTTTTTTTTTTTTGCTTACCAGTACTGTCTATGAGTCACTTTTTTTTTCCCAAAAGAGAACTGTAAACTAACTAAACGCTAAGTATGTTTGGTAACACAGAATATCCAAATTTGTTAGATACACTTTATAAAGGTCATGTTCTGTAATATCACACTGATCACCACCTGATTAAATTGCCTAGTGCTCCAAATTTAATGAGAGACTGAAAAGTCTCAATGGTAATTGGGATAGATGATCCTTTAAAGAGAGAAAGTGAGTGGGTGGTTAGTTGAAGCACAGAAGAATGCTTATTAATGTGGAGGTGTAAGAAGTCCTTCCTGAGAAAAAACAATTAAAAATTTGGAAAACATTGAACTTTCAATTGTGTTGCTTCACTGAAATCCTGGACACAGTATCCATTCTCTAACTCATGGGAAAAAGAAAAATGAACGAAAAATCTAACAACCAATAATTCAGTAGTCTGTTTTCTGCCTACAATTGCACACTATATGGTAAATTTCATTATTTCAAATATTTTAGTAAAAAAATTGTCATTATTTTCAGGAACTTTCTAAGTGATTTGTGTCTTGGTCCATTTTTCTTAGAAGTTTTTTACTCCAAACAAAGCCATTGACAGGAAATCCAAATACACAAAAAGATATAAAGACAAAAACAACAACAACTATCTGGCTGAAAATTACAGAATATCTACACTAAGAAAAAACCAAGAATTTAATCTTAATTAATATAATGTCCCTTAAAGACACTAAGTATTCTTTATGTTCTTGTAGTAAGATTATCAAAATGGTTTACTGGGGGTTTGAAATGGCACTAAAGTAAACTGCTGTTAAATATGTCACTCAGATGTTCATCAAAAACACTGTGATAAGGGGAAGTTCTTATAGAAATTACTCTATTTTTAAAATCATAATCAGATCTTTTTCTGCCTAAAAGATTGGGTCAATTTCAAACAAGTATTATTTAAAGGAAATCATATGAACTACATTTTATAAAAGATCAAGCAAGGCAATTGCAACAGATATTCTGGGTTCATAATCAACAGAATTACTGATATTTCATGTCTTTAAGTCTTCAATTCTACTCATATTTTACTCTGACTGCAAAATGCAAACCAAAATTCCAGAATTTTTTTTGAAGCCAAAATGTGCCATGAAAGCAATATTTAAGTTTATATTTAAAAAAAAAAAAAAAGGAAGCACTTAAGACCCTGCTTTAAAAATATCATTGAAAACTGGTAATTCAATCATTCTGAATTAAAGGGGAAAAAATAACATAAGAAAGATCTTGTGACTCTGTTTTAGTTCTGTGAAATGCCTAGTCCAGCTCTCAGGAGCTATGACAAGTCTGCATCCTCAGGTCCCAGACAGGAGGATTGCACAAGTCCTCCAGCATAAAAGCTCTTTCAGAAGCCATATTTGATGTTCCTTGTCTGTTCTGTGCCAGGAGCATGTCAAAACACAGACGAATTGTGGTTCAAGACTGGGGTTAAAATCGGTCCTCAAACATGACTGCAGTTTGTTGCTCAGTTGGAAGGTTGACTTGTTTTCTAGTTCCCAATTTTCTTTTCTTTCAGAGCAGGTATTTTATTTACAGCCATATCTGGCTGGATGAAAAGGACAAACATAAACTACTTGGTATAAAATCTCTGACAAGATACTTGGGAGAGTGGCAAAATGTACAAAACAACGGCAAACTCAAGCTATAAGCAGCACAAGAGATTGAAGCATGAGCAACCACCAGCATGAGCAACCTGGCCTCTTCCCAAGCTGCAGAAATGAACTTCAGTAAAAACTTATTTCTCTTTTAAAGAGAAGGCAACTGTTGGTTCAGGCAATTCCCACCAGGTCTATTATTATTTACAATGGAGGCAGACATCACTTTTGGCTCTTGCTCAAGGAGAACAGGGAGAGGGGGAGAGCTCCAACAACTTTCAGGAGAGAAGAGGCGTAACTCTTCACAGCACATTCTTGGGTGCAATGAGAAGGGACTTCATTGCTAATTATGGCTTATTAGTGCTATTGCATTTTAACTTATCACAGAAGGGGTTCAGGTTAGAAAGTACACTGTCATTTTGAAAATCTTCTGACTTACCTTTCCCTGAAGAGACTGAAGTCCTTTTGCCTACGTCATGATTTAAAATTACCTCTCTCTAGCCCAGTGGTGCTTGCCTAGCTCCACAGGCTTAGAGAAGATACCCCAGTTCCTGATAAGAGGTCTGCTCTACCCTCACACTGAGAAATCTCACACAGAGAGGCTACCCTGGCACCAGCTGTCCCTGTCATGTCCTGTGATAGGCACAAGAAACAGAGCAGAACAGGATCTGGGTGGGTGAGAGGGTCACAGAGTTGGCATAACCTGCATGGGAGCTGCATCCATCAATAATTCAAGTCAACCCTTCAGCTCTTCTAACTTCAGCAAGGGTCACATAGCACTTGCTCCCTGGCCAGCCTTGTGTGTCCATGCACACGAGGTAAGGTAGTGAGATGGCACCAGCTGGGGGCTTCTTCTGCTGCCTGGAACCTGTCATTGCCTCACTCCAACAAAAAGGAAGCACACTAGATTAAACATCCCTTTACATCACCATATGCTCTTGCCAGGTGGGGGGTTGGAACCTGTTTGAATGTGGTTATGTAATTATGACTGAACTGATTCTGAGGTAGAGGAAGTTTGGAGAGCTGCCTCCTCCCTCTCCCTTAAGCATGGGGTAGTGAAGAGCACCCATGACAAAGGCAGCTTTTTCCCTTTAAGTCTCTCCTCATTTTCAGATGTTGAGGAAAAATAAGAATCTACCAATGTTTCTGCTGTAATTGAATTTTCAAGCTTATATTTACCAGATGGTTTTCAATTCTGGGAGATAAAGGGAAGGAAAAAATGAAAGGATAGTAAAAAGAGAGGAAGAAGAGATGGTAAAAGCTAGCTTCAATTCTTAAGACATAATATTTCTAGGACTGTTTTTATTGTCCAGGTTCCAGTGGCATTATAGGATCCCCCTTTAGCAATCAAATCTGCAAATTCCAGTGGCATTATAGGATCACTATTTAGCAATCAAGTCTTGGAGAAAGACACTCCTGAACAGAATAGAGAGAGAAGAAGAAGCAGGCAAGAGCAAGGCAGTTACAATTACTCAACTAGATAGTGGTTATTCATTAAATCTCTAAAGAGAAAGCATTTTTTATAATTCACTCTGTCTAAACTCTGTTCTGTAAGACTGGTTCTTTTATACATTGAAGACTGCATTACTGAAGTACGAAATGCATAAAAATAACATTTACATTAAACTCATATTTCCTGTGTCAAAAAGCTGAAGAATGCCAAGTAGATAAATATGAACAAACCTAATTTCACATTTCATGATAGGGAGACTCAGGAATAAAAAAGCATGACAATATAATAGTGGAAAGGAAAAGAAAAAAAGAAATCCCTGCATCATGTTTGGTTTCATTTCATTCTCTGAGAGGTACACATTGCAATTAATTGTGCAAGCTATATACTAAACATAAGCATTTAATCATGGAAATCAATGTCAGTTGATTGATTACTGTCAAGAATCTGCTGATCACAGAACTTGTTTCTTCTTGATCCACCTTAACAAAACTGAATATTAATGCACAACAAAAATAGTACTCTTTGCATGCAAAACGTATGTGTTTCACTGAAGACACCCCCACTTCCTCCTACCAAACAGCTGTGTACAATAGTATATTCCAAAAAATTTTCTTTAATGCTAGAACACCAAAGAATAGCTGAGGTAAAAGGAAGTCTTTTTGTCAAATGCCCTGTTTAGTAAAGACACTTGCATTTTTATTTTATTTACAAATTTAAAAGCTGGTATCATATTACATAACTTCTTCCAGGCCAGAATTACTTTACAATTAAGCTATCATCTGAATGAATCTTTAAAGAATTTATGGCACTTTCTACTCCATCTATTGGTGAAATATATAGAAGCAACAGAAGAGATTTGACTAGGCAAGTATGCATTATGGATAGACGCACAAACTTGTTATTAATCAACTATTCATGAGTACAGCCAGAGCAGAGACACATTGAGAAGTGCACTTTCAGTCCAAAATAGGAATACTAAATTTCCAAATTTATATATAAGCTAAGAACAATATCTAAAAGTATCTGTTAGGTTGGTAGTTGGTGCACCAAATAAAGTATGTAGTATCTTGCTATGTGCAAAGACATGTCTGAAATGCAAGGCTTCTGATAGTTCTGTTATGGAGAAAACTTACCTGATGGTGATATATCTCTTGTCTCAATGTCCTAAGTTTAAGCCACAAGATCACATTAATATCTTGATCCATTTCAACCTATAGGGAATTTGTGAATGATGGTATTCACCAAACCAGGGTAATTTCGGTGCTGTAGTGGGTGATTCTGGGATGATTTATTTCAGGACAGCTTTTTCATACAGTGCAAATTGCAACTGCTTAGTGGTGCTCTGAAGAGCCTCCTGGCTGGGAGGACCTACAATGACCAGGCGTGCAGAACCACCACAAATTTTCTTTTGTACTGTAGGAAGTTAATGCATGATGACCAAGTGGTATTCTCAGAAGTCTGATCCATTTTTACTAATAAAGTATTCTTTGTCATCAACAGCTTCCTTTAGATTGTTCACTGTGACTTCTCTTGGCTTATTTTCCAACCTAATTTAATTTGCTTTGTTATGCAGTGTCCTGAGTGTGTACACATTGCTTACCCATCTAGCACTAACTTTAAGAGTTAAATCAGCTTCCTCAGAAAGCTGCAGAAGTAATTTCCTTACTGAAAGACAGTGGAGCTGTATCTAATACCCCTGAATGAAATGGCATTGCATTGGAGTTTTAGACACAAGATAATCATCATTTGTCTGTATAGAACAAAAGAATATAAATAGGATTTTTCAATTTCTTATTTTAAAAAGTATTTGGTTCCAAAGCTCAAGGAAAAGGTGGCTGAAAGCTCTACAGTGATTGCTAAAGCCTTTGCATCATTGAGAAGTGGCAGAATTGAGTAACTTCCCCTTGGACCATCGTACTTCAGCAAGGGGCTCACAATGACCCAAACTTCTCCATTCAATGCAGACAGCAATCAAGCTCTCCTGGCAAGCACTGTCCAAGATGACACAGAAGGTAGGTCAGGTTGGGGCTTGCACCTGACATTAACACACAGCAAAGGAAAGAGGCAGAGGTGAGAAAAGAATAGGGTAGAGAGAATCTGTCATGTATTTTTTAAAGAAAAGAGTCAACAAGCTTCCCATGGACTGGATGTAAATTGAACAGTGTGGCCTGTTGATAGCCAGCAAGCAGATATAGTTGCATGGAGCCTGAAAAAGAAGAGCCTGTTGGAGGTACTTTTTCACCTAACAATTGCACAGGCAGGTGGAAAACCTCATGTGAGGACTACTCCTAAAAGGAAGCTGTGTGTTTCTCCACAAAGACTTCCCTGATACTGGTGTTTCCTAGGTCTCAATGCTGGGGCCAGCCCTGTTTAATACCTTCATCAATGAACTGGACATGGGCTTTGATGCTTCCTCAGCCGGTTTGCTGATCACACCAACTTGGGTGGGAGTGTTGATCTGCTGGAGAGAAAGAAAGCTCTGTAGAGGGACCTGGACAGGCTGCATTGATGGGCTGAGCCAACTTTTATGAGATTCAACATGAACAAGTGCCAGGTCCTGCCCTTGGATTCCAGTGAACCCCTTGGAAAGCTGCCCTGTAGAAAAGGAGCTGCGTGCCGGTCAACATCAGCTGAACATGAGCCAGTGTGTGCCCGGGTGGCCAAGAAGGCCAGTGGCATCCTGGCCTGGATCAGCAATAGTGTGGCCAGCAGGACCAGGGCAGGGACTGTCCCCCTGTACTCAGCACTGGTGTGGCTACACCTCAAATCCTAAAAATAAACTGTGTTCAGTTTTGGGTCCCTCACTAGGACAAAGATGTTGAGGGGCTGGAGCAAGTTCAGAGAAGGGCAAATGGAGCTGGTGAAGGGTCAGGAGCACACGTCTGATGAGAGGCAGCTGAGGGAGCTGTGATTATTCAGTCTGGAGAACAGGAGGTTCAAAGGAGACCTCATTGCTCTCTACAACCACCTGAAAGGAGGGAGTAGCAAGCAGGGGGTCAGTCTCTTTTCTCGACTAACAAGCAGTAGGATGAGAGGAGATGGCCTCAAGTTGCAATACGGAAGTTTTATTTTGGATATTAGGAAAAATTTCTTCACTGAAAGGGGTGTCAAACATTGAAACAGGCTTCTCAGAGAAGTAGTGGAATCACTGTCCCGGAAGATATTTAAAAGATGTGTAGATATGGTGCATAGGGTCATGGTTAATGGTGGACTTGGCAGCAGTCACTGAAGTTCATTTAACAACCTGATTTTCAAGATGCTGAGTTCAATCAGTTATATATAATTTTCTGATGCTGGATGTTCAATTTACCTGAATATAGCTATGCTAATTATAACATCAATGTACCTTTGCTCTCCATGGGGCTCCTATTTAGCAGTGGACCACATTTTAATAAAGGAGAATGTTTTCTTCTGCACCACTGATACCTATCCAGACCTCCTTGCAGAGGTTTCCTCCAGTCCAGCTGCATACAAATGGGTGGAAAGGAGAAAAGTAGCTACAGATCTAATATGACTGAAAGTAAAACTTCAGCCTCTCTTGCTCAGAGACTGTCCCCTTTTTTTTACTTCTACTTTCAGAGTATTGTGAACACTTGTATAAGTAATGTTTGCTGCCTCTCTTTTTTTCCTTTTCTATAAAACAATGCTGTAATAAAATTGAGACTTCTCCAGAAGTCTCCACAAAAATCAAATGATAAGAGATACTTACATTAGTTGAAAATATTAAAGTAAGAATATTAATATGTTTTTTTCTTCAGTCTTGAAGTTTTCCCTGAAAGAAATTTGCATTTGCTATTTTCCTAACATAGCTTTTGGTCATATATCCAACAGGACAGATTAAAGTTTAATTATTTCTAATCACCTTGCAATATTCAAAATTAAGGTGTTATCATGAAGAATGTGTATGGAACCTTAATGGAAATAACAATAATAAGGTCTTTTTCTTCTACTCTCATGTAGCAGAAAATTAATACTACAGAGACAAGAAAACAAGAAAAAGTTTCTTACTAACATTTAATTAGAAGATTTTTACATTTGACAGAAATTAGAAAAAAAAAATGTTTGTATCCTAATTTTAAAAATAACCTAATTTAATTTCTATGAATTGTAATCTACATTTACATAAACTGGAAACAAGAGGAAACAGTTCATGCACTAAAAAGCTAAAATGCTGTATGCAAGTCCTTTCTCCACACAAAAATATCTTACTGTAACTCTATAGTTTTGTATTTAAGGTCAACAGTACTGGTTATAGGTGATCTTGGAGGTATTGCACACTGTCCTCCACATCAAAAACATCAGAAAGCCACAGAGCTGCTCAGTGAGCACACAAAACCAGTTCAGCTAACTCAGATGTCACTAGTCTAGGTGACATGGTTATAATCTTCCCTCCTACAGCAACAAATCTATGAATGGAAAAATTACTGCCTTTTCAGTCCTCCAAATTTTCTGTTTAGATGCAATTTTGTCATTTTCCTTGAAGCACAGGGGTAGCTACACATAGCCCCAGTATAAAATGTATATTCCTGTTTTAATTAGGCTCATTTGGCAGAAGCTGAGAACAAGCTGGCAGAATTTGGCCTCTCTGGAGGACACACAACAGCAGCCACTCAGGCGTGGGACACCCCTGCCTTGGCAGGACAGTGGCAGCATCTATCCTGGCCCATTCCCAGTACTGCTAGTTCATGCTCAGCTATTCTCATGGATGCTGCTAGTGCATTACTACTGTGCCTTATTAACATTTAAGTAAAATTCTTCTGGGAGCAACTTGTAAGACACTGTACACGTTTTTCATCAGAATACAAGATGTGCATGATTCAGTATCCGTGCCCTTTTCAAATCCCGCGTTCCCACCAGCCCCAGCAGAGGCACTATCACTGTTCCAACATGCAAAGAACACAAAAAATGGTTGACAAAAAAAATAAATGGCCAAAGATCAGTACGGAAAATGTGTCTTGAAAAAAGTTATCAATTGAAAAAGGCTTTTAGAGCCTCTATTCTATATAAAGTAAGTCACTGTCAGCTTTGTTTGCCTTTTTAAACATGAAATACAAAGACTGCTTTGTAAACATGAAGACATCAGATGTCTGTGAGACCACTGAGAAAGAAAAATAATTTAAGGCATATGAGCTCCTTGGTCATATATTAAGAATTTTCTTGAGAGACTCAAATGCCCATATATGAGCAACGTCTATTATTATTTTATTATTATTATTATTTATTGTTATGAGGTGTGTATAAGACTGCCAAGAGGTTGTGACCTGTTCTTCCATGCACTAAGTTTTCTACACAGATGTACAACGTTACAAACAGCATTTCTGGTGCAAAGTGAGCATGAAGGCAACAATATATATAATTTACTGCCTTGACCCAAACATTTGAAGGTAAGCTTTGCTTTGGTTGGCTCAGATTGCCACTCAGAAATGGTTCTAAAAAAAATGTGTCCTCTCAGTAATAACATTCAAGCTAAAAAACTGGGTTCAAAGCACATCTTGTTTCCAGGAAACACCAGTGTTGAGTGTAATGGGAAGCTCAGAGGTAGAGACTCAAACTTCCTCAACAAGTAGTGAACCAGGAGTGAGGAGCCTGAGGAAGAGGGGAAGAGGAGGAAGTAAATAGCACCAAAATGGAGAACCAGAGCTGTGACAGGTTGGGAATGAGACAGAAAGGACGACCTTGATCATCATCAGTAATTTAGGATACTCAGCATTATTCTTCTACTTTCACCTCTGAATCCAGCTCATAGACAGACCTGTTGCTATTCAGCTCAGGCCCACAGGTCATTCACAACCTTCCCCAATATCTCTTTTCTGTACACAAAAGCGTGTGCCACATCAACAGTGGCAAAGAAAATTCACCAATGAACATTTATTTACTGTGAGGGTAACATGCACAACCTGCCCATGCAATTCTCTGGACAACTCTCTTTCCTCTAAATTATGAGTGGCTGCATCCAAGAAGCTGTTGATAGGTTCTGTCCTTAGCTTCAGCTACCACTTCTCCTTGTCTAGGAATTGCCTGAGACACAGATAGTTTTAGCCCCAAGCAAAAACTGCAGTGGAAAAAACCCTCCATGTTAACAATTCAACAACATGGAAAACATTAAAATCTGTGGATTGGAAAAGAACAGTATCTCTGGATCTGTGGATGATATTTGGATGTTTGCACCATATGTTTTTGTTTGCTAGTACAGAAGTAGCCTGGGTCCTATATGAAAACATACCTGTAATTTCTAATTTAAAAGGGCAAGAAAAGGAAAAGAGAATGGAAAAGGAAATGGGAAAGTAAGAAAAAGGAAGGAGAAAAGAAGAGCTCAGAGAAGCAACCTGAAAAACAAATCAACACAAAATCTGTATAAAAAATGCACTAGGCAGTGGAACCTGTGCGTACTCTAAGATGAAGAAGAACTCTTCTCAAACTGATGTGAGGGACACAAATATCTGGCTACTGACCCTATAAAAGCAAAAAATTCTGAAGTTTTACAATTCTCGGTGAAACAAAATACTTCTTTCAGTATAAACCACACTGTTATTTGGACTTAAATCTGAGGACATGACATGAAGAGATAAATCATAAATTAGATCTAGTGAGTAATGTCTGAAAAAAAAGCTTTTTCTTTACTTTGAATAGATCCCTGTCAATACCTAACAGTGCAGATCTCTGAGTGCTGGAAGCTGGACCCTCATGCAGTATTGCTGAGAAGCAGCTCTGCACCCCAACATTTACCACTTGGTTCTTGTGGCTTTACAGTGGGACTTGTAGCTGCACAACTGGGAATTAATAAACCTTCAAAGGGAGTTTTATTCTGGATTGTTTCTTTGCTCCCCTCTTCTGTGCGCTCGCACAGATGTTTCCATGACATTAACAGTGGGGGAACATAGGATCATCAGCCCAGCTCTTGACTGTCTCCTCCCATGCTGGCATTGATATAAATCACTTTGGGAGCACGTGGCCAGGGAGCCAACCCTGTCTCAACAGTGCCCTTGTGGAGGCAGCTCTGGCAGTGTCAGCCCACGTTTGTGATGGTACATTTGTAAAAAATATTAATAAGAGTAACCAAAAGTTCCAGAAAACCTCTGGGAGATGCCACATACAAAGAAAAACAATACTTCAATCTCTCTCTTAATTGCTCACTTTTGGATTCTAATATCACTGCTGAAATAAGATATTACCACAGGTCAGAACTGGCGCTATGGGAGATTAGTTTATGACTGAACACAAGTACAGTGTTCCAAATACATCCTGCTTTCAGATTACCCCCAAAAAGGGGATTGCAGCCCCAAATTGCCTTCCTCTTGCCCCACTCAGCCTACATGTAGAGATAGCTCAGTTTGGCCCTATTCTCCAAAAGGGCAGTTTCTTACTGCTTGTAGTGCTTCTGCAGCACAGCTCACCGCTAATTACTGCACCATCAGTTTCTAAAATGTTCCTTATCCATCTTTCCCTTTCTTTTCACCAGCTATTGTCAGGAGCTTTATATATTTGAGAGCATAATCTTCCTTTGCTTACTATTTGTTTTTATTATTATTGTACAATTATAATCTCATTATAGCCTTTTCCAGTTTCAATTATTTTATTTATTTTTTCTGAGTCACTGTAATTGCTTTTAGTTTTTAATAATGTTTAAAATTTTCACTCTCCAAAGCACACATTATTATTCCCATTATAAAATTAAGTTAAAAGATTGTCAATAGTCTTGGTTTGCACTAGTCTTGGATCAATCTGTTTGCCATGCATGATACAACAACCCTGCCTTGCCAATGCTTCCAGCCTACAAAGGTAGATTCACTTTTAAACAACAGGCTAATCAGAATATTAGAACTCATTGGAAAATTGGTATTCATATTTGTGTGGAAGAGAAATATTTTTAAAAATCCTCAAAGCCTAGGAACATAACAACGTTACTGTCCAATCCATCCAAATGTGGGAATTACCAGTTTTCTACTCTGGATGTGATTTATGAAACAACAATTTTTGACAGAACTCTGAACTTCTGTGACAGAATTAAGCTATTAAGCTTACAAAACACAATCATTCCAATGGAGTGTCATAAAGTAACCCACCTCTGACAGAAAATTAGCAAACATTCTCCTAACTTCCTGCTTATTTCTCTCAAATGTGAGATTAAGTGCATATCCACCAATCAGGCACACATGTCCAAAGAAATTAAGTAAATAAGATCTGACAATCAATCCTGCTATATCTTCCTGCACAGAAATCCTTTAATCTCTCAGGAACCCACTTAAAACCAGCACAGCTTTACTTGGTTGCATGACTTGTCCATGAGACCCGTTTGCAAAAGTTTTGATTCAAATTCTAATGATGCAGTTTTTAAGTTACCAGAGATATCTTTTTAAATTTAATGTGATAAGTCACATTAAATTAATTTACACATTACTGATTTCCAGGATAGATGTTTTCATAAAAATAGAACTAAATGCAATGATAGTGTAATACTTTTAAGAAATAAGCATTTTCCTTTTTCAAATAGCTTTGGACCTGAATTTATCAACAATTTGGCATAGCCTGAGCCTTTTATCTACAAACATTGTTTATATATGTGCACAAGACCACTGTAACAATGACAGAACTTTCATCTGCAACACTAAAAATACTGCACTCTGTTCAGGAAACACTTTTCAATGCTTTTGAGAAACATGTCTCAGCATTTAGTCCCATGCAAATCACATTCATTGTACATACATCATAAGCCTGTAATATTTGCATACTTTTAATTTTTGACTGAATTCAGCAGTTAGGACACAGTACATGCATTTACTTGTGTGCAAAACTAGATTAGGAAATGTTTTGAATATTTTGAGATGCAGGATCACTGGAAGTAGGCAAAGATGTATCTAGTGGATGGTGTACTTCTCATCAAGACACAGCTTGACAATCCTGTTAATCCTCATTGCACTTCTGATTCATTCAGAATTGCTGCTATGAAATTGCTCTCAGCTTGTTCATCTGCATAACAAGTGATCTCTGATCACTTCTGAGCCAGAAAGATCCATCCATGATAACATCAAAGTAAAAGTTAAAAGCTCTGATGCTACAGACAGCTGGAAATAAGAGTAATTTAAGTGTAAACTTGGGGAGAATATGCAAGCTACATTGTACAGGTAGCAGGATGTGATGAAGAAACCATTTCAGCCTGCTCCTGAAGCCCTTAATTACCAGAAAAACAATTTCCATACAGCTCATTGTTTCCCAAAGAAAGACCTAGAAACGATCATGAAATCTTCTAGTTTGGTCACCATTTTACCACAGACATCTACATTTTACACAAAAACTCCAGTCAACTTGGTTGCCTGAATCATGACCTTTTAAAGAGGCAGACATTGGGTGTATGTTGTGGTTGTACTGACAGCAGCCTCTATACCTTGACCACTGAAACACCAATGCCCAGAAAAAAAATTTACACGATAAGAATTCACAAAAAAAACCTGTAGACAAAATCAAGAGAGGGAATAGGGAATTTGCCTTTTTTTTTTTTTTTTTAAATTTAGTGCTACAGCTAATATCTAGCTTTATATTTAGCAAAAGTAGCATGCAGCAATTAGTCTTAAAGGTCATCATTACATGCCCCTGCTACACAAGTAAATAAGCAAAGTGGCCCAGAGAAAGACCTTTACATCTACCTGAAGTGCATTAGCAAGGTATTTCAATGACAAGTGAAAATTCCTGCAAATTCCCATAAACACAAGTCGGAAGCCTGGTGTTCTAAAGGGTTATCATTTGGTTAGGTATTGTAGTGCATGTCTCATGCATATTCTAGAAATACACCTCTGAATCAGCAGGACTGGCCTCCTGAGCTGGAAGGGTCAACCCAAAACTCCTCAGGTATGAAACAAAACAGATGTGAGTGGGAGCTGGCCAGAGATGAAGAATCTGTCATGGGAAATAATTTTCACCAGCCATTTCTATCTCCATTTTCACCATAGAATAAAAAAAATGTCTTATTTGTAGTTGTCTTGTTCCACTTTCTCTGACAATTTGAAGAGCCATGTATTTGATGATGCATTCACTCTGGACTGATCTGGTTCAGCTGAAACACCTCTGTTTCTGAAAAGCCAAAGATCAAACTGAGTGTGATGTAATGCATTTTACACAGACCTTAAGGATTTTTTCCTTTTTTTACATGCCTATATGTTCTTCCAAGGTCACTTAAAATAGACAAGAAAGAAAACTGTCACGTACTAATATCAAGAACACCACTGTAATGCCGAAGCCCCCTTCCTGTTCCTTAGTCCTCTGTTTAAATACTGAATCAGTAACTGAGCCCTTCAGCTCCCAGCATGACCCTAAAACGGTGTTGCGTCCCAGTCCAGCACCAGGGGATAGAAAGAGCTGAAATTTCCAAGATATTCTTTCCTATTTTAGTTTAATGACCTCATTTTCTTGGTCCTGATTGGCCTATTGACTTAATTTTTCCCTGAACAAAGTGTCCAGCTCTGTGGACATGAATGGCATAAATTTGTACATACATTCTAGTAATGGTGTTCTAATTGTTTGTTTCAGATACAAGTTTTAGAAGATTTTTTTTGTTTTTGTTTACTTACAGTTGAGTGCTGAATTGGGCCGAGCCTGGTTCTACTTGTTTCACAGCCGTTCTAAAAATGATCTCTTTTCACTGTCATCACAGCAACCTTTTGAGATCTTTCAACCAGTGTCTAGCCCATAGCTCTGCTATAATTAAGTGATGTTTTAAAAATCATCTGCATCAAGTCAGGAAGTTCTATACACATTTGGCTGAAATTAACTGAAACCTTGAAGAAAACTTCTGCATCCCTGGAAATGTTCAAGGCCAGGTTGATGGAGCTTAGAACAGCCTGGTCTAGTGGAAAGGTATCCCTACCTATGACAGGGGGTTTGGAGCTACGAAACCTTTAAGGTCACTTCCAACCCAAGCCATTCTGTGATTCTATGCCAAGACCTACTGTGATTGAAAAATGTGAAAAGCATTCACAGAGTCTAAACCTGAGACCCCTTACTAACCAAAAACATTAGACAGAATTCATGTTTTATATAAAATTAATCTAATTTGCTTCTGGAGCAATCCTGATTGTTACTTTGAACACTGGTATAATACTGGCACACATAGAGAATTTTCATAGGATCATAGAATGGTTTGGTTGGAAGGAGCCTTAAAGATCATCTAGTTCCATCCCGCCTGCCATGTGTAGAGAATTTTCTTCAGCTGTCCTTATTCTGTTTATTCCAGTATAAACAATGAACCAGAAAACTGTCAAACCAGCTTTTTTACACCCTGGGATGTAAACGACCAGACTCCACAGATAATTCTAATGTTATTCACAGATACTGCTGTCACAGAAAAACTACTGACTTACATAACACAAGGCCTTACACCGGAAAGGTAGAATACAAAACAGAAATATCTATTGAAACCCCCTAATTCCTCTTATAATCAGTAGTGTAATTTTCCTCAACTACAACGAGCTTAGTCCTCTGCTATAATTTTTTGCTGTTGTTTCTAAGTTGTCTAAAATCCTCCATTAAACTTTGTTCTGCCAATTTTCACCATATTTTTCACTAATGTCTTTGCGGAAAGATACTTTTAAGCGCTTTGCTGTATCAGGTTCTCATAAAGAAAATAGTCAGACCTACAGAAGTTTTCTTCTCTTGTGACAGAAAGCCCAGGTGCCAGTTCCGTACCATTTTAATGTACACAGCCATATTTGTAAATAATCTTTGCATTTTTTAGCCAACTTGAGGTGATCTGGAGGAAAGAAAAAACTCATTGAACTCTGAAATATTACATTATTGTATTACATTACAATAGATTACCCAGAACCCTTAGTGAATATCCCAGGAAAAAGATAAAGGTACTTTTGAATTGCAAACAAACCCTCAGTCATAAAATGAAAGGAGAAACAAAAGAAAAAAATAACAAATACTTCCAAATATCTCAAGAAGGTAGAGTTCAGCCTTAGTTTCTTCAGAAAACTTCATTTCAAAAACTTAACTAGCACACACAGCTTAAAAAAACCAAATTGATTATGTTTTAATATTAAGAAATTTAAAGGAGGAAAAGTACCTAAATGGAAGGCAAGTATGCAGCCTTTCCTAGATGCATACATGCCCTTTAATTCATTTGAATAAAATGTTGGAAATCATCATTGCCGAAATATGTCTAGACACATTTCTTTATTTTGCACAACATAAAAAACCAGACATTTAACTCCTGCAGATTTACTTCCCAGTGCATAATCTGAATGTGAGTATATTAAATGAAAAACACTTAAAGATTGAAAATAAGGATTATCGCTGGGATGGCAGTTTTTCATAAATATATGGCAAAAATGCAATGCAGAAATTGTCAAGGGTCACTGTTGCCAGTTAACTCATATTTTCAGTATGATTTACTGTTAAACTTTAGATATTGTAAGTGCATCCCAAAGTCAATGTCTATAACATAAATTAAGCTATCCTGTTAATAATTTCAAGGCTAGACTGATAAAAATAGGCTAAATGTTTTTCTTGACTTTCTGCAAAGATCACCTCTAAATTAATCAATAGAATGAATTAGTTACAGTTAAGAAGATATATAGAAATGAGAATACTTTTTAAAAAGTCTCATTTTACCACAGATGGAGGGATGGGGGAAGGAAAGAATGGAGGACAAGAATATAGTTGAGAATTAAGATGTTATCACACCTTAATTCTTTTTTAAACGGAAGACAATCCACATTGTATATTAATTGACTTCTTAAAACTGAGCTTTTAAATGATGACTTTCTTCTTATGCTTCCAGTTAACATAGATTCAGTAGGATTATTTCATTGTGGCTGCTGTGTTGGCCTATGTCATTTGCTTTACAACTAATATCAGAAATAGAGGCAAATGTTTAATATTTTTTTAACTGGATTTAAAAATAACTGCAGGACAAGCATTATTGTTATCTAGGAAGAGTGATCACATTTTCTTACCTCTGTAAGAAGAAATTTCAATGCAGTCAGATCACACTTTAAGAAAACAAAAAGAGTACAAAGCCAGATTCACTTTTTCCACAAGAAGTTTAGGAAAAAAAAATGGTAAAAGGACCAAGAAACTACTATTTTAACTTTTTTTCTTGGAACAGAGAAAGCTCAAATTAAGGGCACTAGTTCCCAGGTATATAAAATACTATTGCAGAAATAGGTAAAAATCAAATATTCTCTATGTCCATGGTGGACCAAACAATAATATTAAGTTTAAAGTTGCAATATGGTATCTTTAGTTTGAAATATTTTCCACAATCTAATAGTAAGACTAATCACATGCAAACCTACTTTAGTTCAGGAAGTTGTGGAACCTGTCACAGGCTGCACAACCATCTGGAGTTACCTCCAGGCAGGCGTGAATAGAACTTGCATTGGACAAGGAGAAGAGATTGTCCAAAGTTCAAATCAGACCTTCCAAACCTAGATGTCTTCTCTGATTATTTGAATTATTTAAAAAACCTGTGGCCATCACATCAAATAGATATAATTAGAATAAAAAATGCAGTTTTCTACTGGATTAAGTAATATGCCTTCAGGAAGAATTCTTTCATATATCACATTCTCAAAAAAGTCAAAATCACTGTAAAATTATTTCATTAAACTGTGTGCAAAATTAGTTAATAATTCCATAAGAAAATCTGTGTATAGGCAGATTGTGCCATAAATTAAAAGTGAACATCCATTAGGAAGATATTAAATATAAAACATGCTTATGAAGAGACAGAGACACTACTCAACTGTACTAGAGACTCTAAATTATGGACAACCCATATCATCATGTATGAATTTAGAGCTATACCTATTCAGAATATCTGGGAAGGAAAAATGTTTCTGAAAAACAGACCCCTGGCAACAGCAATCAAATGTGGTAGAGAAGACATGCTATTTGAGGGAGTCTGGAAACTCAGTCTAAAAAGCAGCAACGCGATGCTGTGACTGCCCTGCCTTCACCTTGGCTGACCACAGTGCAAGTAGAAAAGATAGTGAAGTTAAAAGAATGGAATGAAAATTTGATCTTTATAACCTATCCAGAAAAAGAAAAATAAAGAACCACATAACAATATACAACAGCAACAACAACAAAAAAAGGGAACCCATATCTTCATTTCTGCTGAAAAATTAGCTCACTCTTGGCACTTCTGTACCATCCTGTCCACACGGTTTGAGACAAAATTCAAAAATTAATGTGCTGTGCACACATTCCCAACACCAGGAGGTAGAAGCGGGGAATAAAAAACCAAAATATTTTTTACTGCAGGCTAAACCTCCTAGGTTCTCCTAGAATGCTCAGTGTTAAGCCAACATCAGATTTCTTGAGTGGGGAAAGAAACATTTGATGCAGTATTTATACCTCAGTCAAAAGCTCCAACAGGAAGGCAATGAAAATCAAGTTAAATAACGACACAGTTTTGTAGGAAGCCATATGTCTTCTATAATGCCAAACAAAGATGCCAGTAACAGTTAAAGCTCTGAATTTTGCAGCCAAGAATTACACAACATCAAAAAGCTAAGAATCTGCTAGCTACATCAATAAAAAGGAAGTATAGTGAATAGCAACCTGTTTCTTATATGACTAAAAAAAGACTAAAAAAAAATCAGATAAGTTAAAAAGAAGAAAATTAAAAGATCAAATACATGCAGCAAAACTAGAAAGGCAATAACAAAAAATCCTACCAGGAACTGCAAAACATTAGGCATGAGAATCAGCAAAATATCCAACAAAGTGATAAAGCTGTTAATTTTATTATTTTTAAGGATGAAAATAACTACCAACAATAAAGAAGACTTGAGTTATTAGCTATGCAAGTTATGAAAGGTCCTAAGGAAAAGGAAAACACAGAACATCAGTGAATATATCTGTAATCTGTGATGCCCTTGAATTACAACTCAAAAAAAATCAAAATTATTAAATGGCATAGGATGTCTTCCACAAGCTTAAACAGTGGAGTTTCAAAAGAAGAAAGATGCCCACAGCCTTCTCACATAAATTACTGGAGTAAAGTCAGAGACCAGCTCTAGCAGAAAACAGTGAATGCAGCCCAGCAACTATCACTTGTAATGGTTTCCAACAGAGTAATGTCTTCATGCCTACAAGGATGACATTTTGAAGATGTCAGCCTTAAGGCCAAAATCTGCCTTCCAATATGGAGGTGAATCTCATGAAAATTGAAAGGACAAGCAATCAATTCTTTCTCAGAATTTATCCCTGATTAAATTCAAATCATGGATTCATCAGAGAGTTTGGGTTGGAAGGGATCTTTAAAAATCCTCTGGTCCAAAACTTCCTGCCGCGAGCAGGAACATCTTTCACTAGGTCAAGTTGTACAAAGCCCTATCCAGGCTAATTTTGAACACTTCTAGTGATGGGTCATCTGCCATTTATCTTCTTACAGTGCCTCACTCCTTACATTGTAAAAAAATTCTTCCTTATGTCCAATCCAAAACTACCTTCTTTCAGTTTAAAACCAATGCCCAATGCTCACTGCCTTGGTAAAAATTGTTTCTTGTCTTTCTATAAACCCTCTTTATAAGTTTCATGATGTATGGTACAATCTATCTCTTTTCAAGTAAACATTAGAAATGGAAAGACAATTATAATGAAGACTTATGGCCTGCCCCCCCCATGAAAAAAAAAAAAGAAAAAAAAAAAAGAAAAAGAAAATACTATTAGTCCTTCAAAAAATCTCTGCCTATGCAGGCTGATGGGCTTCATTTGCTTCTTGAGTTAATAGTTAAAAAAAGCATGGGAGGCTCCTTCATGGAGCCAATCTCACTGAAGCAGTAAAAAGTATCTCAAGGCCCCCTGTCAAAGCTGATGCCCTGCTTAAAGAGGCTTTCTTTAGTATGATACTAAGACATGTGTGTTTGCATAAAAAGAAGTAGTTGCACACCATCCACCAGCCTACTTCTTATTGAACATCAAAGTAATTCTGTCTTTGAGGAGCAGCATTCGTCACCATTGTATCCAAAGTCCAGATAGATTATCTCAGTCCCTGTCACAGTAAGGATACTCACAGTACTGCTAAAGAAACTGAAAAGAAAAACCTAAAATTTTTATCACTACCATTACCATGAGTACATGAAGGCTATGAGTGATGACTTGTGTTTCTCTAGATCACCATCTTTCCTTATCAGCACACCATTCCCATCAGTTTCTCTAAAGCCTTTTTAGAAGTGACTGCCTTTAAGTAAAGTTATCAACTGATTTAGTTAGATATTTAACATAGCAGGTCTTCAATGAAACAAGCATCATAAGCTTTTCATAAAAAATAAAAAGCATTTTGTTTATGCTATGGCAGCTCTTTAATTTGTTAATGTGTATTTAATATTACAAGCTGGAGCAAAGGTGATTGCCTCATTGCCACCCTTCAGCCCAGGGGAAGAGCTCAGAGTAAATTCCAATCTCTTCAGCACATGAAAACCCAGCAGGCTTGTCCATTCCTAACCTTGGCTATTTGAGCTTTGACTTTTCACTCGTCATAAACCGCTCAAGAAGTATAGCATAGGCATAGCATTTATTGACTCATTTGAACAATTTATTCAGTTCTAACCATTGAAAACCTCCTTACCCTTTTCAGCATGTTAGTCACCCTGAAACTGGTATCACAAAAGGAAGGTTCTAAAACAGAAGGCGAGATCAGCAATCAAGCAGGGATTTTATTGTATGGTCAGTGAGTATGAAGTTTGCCACCTTACCTCAAGCTCCCTGGGTTGGCAATGCCTTCAAGGCACACGGTCCTCAGCGCTGCAGGGGATGCACTGCCTGCTTCTGCCTGCAGCCTGCCAGTCCTCCCAGCCAGAGCAGGGGAGAGGAGGTCAGTCTCCTCACTCTGTGGCTGTGTTTGGCACTTTAGAATGTACAGAGAACTTTTTGCTGAGTAAAATACTTCAAAAAGTCAATTGGGCATGGCTCAGGAAGATGACACTCCACTTTGTGAGGTGTAACTTGTTCCACAAGAGCCTGTTTAATTCTTAGACAGCAGGCCACCTGCTGGCCTTTCCCCAAGAGACCATGCCACATAATCAGGTTCAAAAGAATTAAAGGCAAAAGAAGCTCTTAGTTTCTGCATTAGCTAGCAACAAGTGTATTTCTACAATTTCAGATTTTCCTGCTTCTGCAGCACTTCATATGACCACTCACTATTCTCCTCTGAGCTAAGCAAATATTAGCAATGGCAACCACTGGTACATACCAACTCACCACTGTGTTAGGAAAATGATTTAAGAGCATGTAAAAGCCCTCAAAGCTAGAAGATAAGTCTTCAGTGAAAATTAAATAGATACTTTACTGTTGGAATGGTTAAATGAACAACACCTGTCACCAGACAAATTTGGACAGATATTAGCAAAATGAATGTCCTGCTAAAGGGGAGGCTTATGATACAGTGCATTTGTTTACTGTGTCTTATCAGTATTACAGTTTCCATAGAAACAGGAGAGAGAAAATTTTAGCACTGGGCAACAAATTGTAATGATCTTTGGTAAAGAATCATTATATATATTCAGTGCAAATACAATACATCAGAAAGATTTACACTCAGGTATAGGAAGCATTGATTACTAGTTCTAATGGACAGATGCTCATGGCTGTAGATGATTTCCAAGTCTTTATGGTAATGAAAGAAAGGACTCATCTCGAAACACATGGTATTAACCATCCATGTCATGCTGACCCTTCCTCTTCAGATTTTCAGTTTTGTGTTGCCTTCTCCAACTGCCCTCCAAATTAGAAGGGGGGCAAAATGTATTGAAGCATTTTCAACATACACATGCTTTTCCCTGAAGCTTGTCTTATCCCTTACATTTATAATCACCTGCAGCTTAACCATGATGTAATTTCTTATGCCTTGTGGGCTGATTTCTGTGAGTCACAATTTCCAAATATATTTGTGAAGGTGGTTCATGAATTAAACTTCTGTCAACTGAAGCCTCCAGCATTGTTCTGCCCATGTTCAGTACGGAGGCTCATGGCTCACAAGAGTTAATGGTACAGTACAGAGGATCAGTCCTTGGTTTATAAAGGACATTCAAGAAGTCATTACATAAGGTAAGAAAAACCACAAATGCCCCCATGGCTTTTTGTCATCCCATCGCTATTCTTTGGTAAGTTTAGGTTTCCTATATATACCACTGAAAATCTGCAGATGATTCATCCCCAGGATTTGCTGTCAAATGAGAACAGTTGCGAGTTATGCTTCTCATAGTTTCCCTGGTACTGTACTCTCTACCCTCACTTCTTCCCTTTTTTAAGCTGTGTCCAGATAAGACCTGGGGAATTCTGGGACAGCAGCTTTGGCCAGCTACATATTCAAACTCCCTCACTTAAGCATTTACCTATGTAAGTCCAGCAAATCAACATATTTCAATAAAATTGCTACAAGTGACAACATGCATCTAATCTTGTACAATGACTTTCACAGTTATACTGAAATATCAACCTCCTGCATGGTGAAACATCTTCAATTTCTCTGCTCTTTCCCTGCCTCAATGACCTTTGTGTCAAGAAGGATAAGGTAATGTGTCCGTTTTTGCTGTTTCCAAGCTCTTCCCCTGCTTTTCCCTGCCTGACAGTGTGGCTCCTCTTGGCTGGCAGACTGGGAGAGAGTCTCTGGAGGTACAGCTGGTGTCTTAACCAATGCACAGTCATACTGAGATGACTAAACAACATGAATGGAAACATTTGCTACCGTTTAATCTCAAGTGCAGAGGGTGCAGCACTGCCTCTGGTAATATACTTCTACAATAAGCACCACTAATGGCTTTGGGGATCGTATGCATTATTGATGCAGAAATGTTTGGTATTTCCCATCGTGACAGAAAGGAGACAAGTGGTTAAATTGCTTCCTATTGTGCATGACTGTAGACATTAGCTGCTGTTATTTATAGTTCCTATAGTATCCCAAATGGCAGGAGAACCACATCATACAGTGTTACTCCAAATAAAATCATTCTAGCAAAGTAAAGCATCTTAAACATAGAGAATATCACTGTAGAACAGAAAGCATGAACAGCTCAGATGTTTTGATAACAAAATGCATGTGTTAGTACTCCCACCCAATCAGCTAATACAAGAAGATTTAGGAAGGATATGAAAAACTGTACACTAATAAAGTCAGCTGAAAGAAAAAACAAACATCTGGAAGAAGTTTCCACATCAGTGGAAGGGGGATGTCCCTTTCTGGAAATTGCACAATTAGAATGAAAGAGAGATGTGATGGTTTTAATCATGGAGATGCCTTTCATGCTACATCTCTTTTAAACTTTTATTCTATCCTAGGGAGTTAAATACTAGTCCAAAACATGAGGCAGACTCTTCCAAATTAACAAGCATGCCTTAGAGCAGGGAAAGATTGTTCAGGCATCTTATGAAAATAAAAGTTATCTAACCCTGTGGGCATCTTCGATACAGAATCCAATTCCCCATATTTTCCCACTCTTCTAGTAAAAAGGGGTGGGAGGAGTGGGAAGTGGGTAAAGAAGGAAAAAATACAGCAAACAAGAGTTTCATAAAAGATTACTTTTAAGAAGTCAGCAATGTGAGTTCTAGTCCTTATTTTTTCTAACTTACATTCTTTTTCCAAGAAAACTTTCATGAAAAATTCTATTATTCCCACAAACTTGAAAAAATGTTTTGCTCTTCAAAACTTTGAAGAACTTCCACCAAATTGAAGAATTGTGATACAAATGAAGTGACTCTGGAATAAAAGACTGGTAGTTACTTCCAATGCAGTTTTGATTGCTTACTCCTCTCCAGACAGAATGTCTTCAAAGCTCAGGAACAGATATCTTTTTAAGATCACAATCTACTTACACAATTAAATTGCAATTTAAGAGAAAAAGGAATATAATTAAAATATTTTTTAATAGTAGCAAACAAAACATGTTTATTACTTCTATACTTTGCAAAACTAACTTATGTATTTAATGTATACCAGCTAAGAAGTCTGTTCTTGCTTCAGAGGTTCCTCAACGTAGCTGGAGAGCCAGGATGCTACTGAAGCAAGGAATGCAGATACTTCTGTGCAGGCACCCCTGAGAGCTTTAAAAGGTAAGAGAATAGCTTTTTTGGCCTACAGTCAAATTTCAATAAGGGTAATGAAATATCAGTGTGGTCTACTGAACCCACGTAAAACCAATTAATTCAAGAGTCGTTCAGCATTATAACTATATTCCTCTCAGATCTATAAGAATTCCCCGTGCCCCTCACCATTAACTCATAATTGTCCTAGAAAAACATACTAATATTTTTCCTTACTCACTGTATGAGTAGAAATGTCTGTATTTTGATTTCTCTGCTCAATCACACACTCTTTACCTCTCTCCACACACTGCACTGTGCTGGCCAAGACATACCTTTTGGCAGTGTACTTCCAAACCATGTTCCTCCGCGAGAGAGTGCCCGTGTACTGTACACTCAGAGCCCCTCAGTCCACGTGATTTACATAATGCCTGGGAAACTGTTTCACAAATAGATGTAAGCACAAAAAAAAAAAATCCCTGTGGCATGTAGAAATCAGTCATTCTATGTACAGCTTTTATTTATCAAGACCTACTCACATTATTAACATGGTCAGTTATCAGAACTGCCTGTTGTTTCTGCATCTGAGGATGCAGTTTTTTCTTCCTTCAGCAGCTGATCTGTACACATTGAAATGCTTTACAAAACATTTCAGAAGTAAAGGTCAAGTAAGCTTTCTTGAAAGGGATGCTGTTTTCTGGAGAGAATTTCCTTCCTACGCACTGTTAGCTACCAGGACTCTTGCGATGTCAGGCAAAGCCTGCGAACACGCATGCCCACGTCTGCCTCTAGAATTAAGCCTCACCAAGTCAGAATTCTTTCTTCAGTCCCTGTTCCCCACACATGAGGGTGAGACTGCTGGGAAAGTGCTGTTTTACAGCTAAGGATTTATACTCAGTCCTGAAAGCACAGTGGTTAGGCAACACTTGCCCTTCAGGGGAGCGTATTTTATCAACCTTAAAATATTTAATATGACATCTAAACATCAGTGAAGTATTTTGTTCAGTGTTTTGGTTTTAAGACTACATAATTTTGGGTGAAGCAAAAGTGTGGCTTCTTATAACAGTAATAACAGTGGAAAAACATTTCCCTGGATGAACTAGTGGTAGTAGAGGACCTGGAACTCCAAAAAGGTCTTTGTACTATGCTTGCAACCAACTAGGATACCATGCAAAGACTGAAGCACCAGCACTGTGTACTCTGATCATTCTTTTTATACTACAAGCAGAATAGCACAGAGATCTGTGCCAGCTGGAGCCTTAAAACATTTTTTGCTCACACATATCCAGAGTCTCCTAGCCTCTCCAATTATTTTAAGTGGACTAACATGTGTTGATTAGTTTTATAGGTGCCTTGATACTGCAGTCTCAGGTCCTATTGGTCTTGAGATAATAGACCTGGCTCCTTTGAAGTATGAGTCTAGCCCATCATGCCTATATTTTCATTCTCATGGAGACCAGATTTTAGAGGATCAAGATGAACAATCCTCGGTATATACAGATCCAATAAGACAAGGCAGTCTTCTGGCTAATTTGTGATGGAAAGTCTATAGTTCCTCATTCTAGATAGACACCTAGCAGTACTAAGTCTAAAATGGACACTGGGTATTGTCACACATCCTTTCAGCAGTTTACTCTTTCCCAGTCCACTTCTTCCTTCTTCATCCTCTTCTGGTGATCTCCAACAGCTCTACAGAGTCATGGTAACAGGTATTGCTTGTAACAGCTCTAATAATGCGTTTAATTTATTTTTGAATTTTCAGAAGTCGGCATCATATGCGTATCCAACTGAAAGCAGAACAACCTTGACACCAAGGTAAGAGAACTTCCGGATTAACTAGAAGATTAAGAAAGTACGTATTCTTCCTTTATTTTCTGCCCTCTAATTTCCATTTCCATGGAAACTGGGCTGGAAAGTACCAGCAGGCAGCCTGCAGCTGAACATCTGAATGAAAATGCTCATGTTTAACTCAGCAAGCAGACAGCAGGTGAAATCTGCAGGAACTGTCTAAAATCTATAACTACATCTTGAAAGCAAAAGGACAACTTTAGTTTCAGCAATGAACTTCTAAAGAGGATGATATATCACCCCAGTGAATATTCTTATGTGGCAGCAGTTGATAATCTGACTTCTTCTTTGATTAAATAGGACATGATAGGAAAAAAAAATCTTTATCACAATGGCACAAGGCAAAAATTAATCACAATTAATTTAATACTTGGAAATGTTCAGATGGAATATGCTAGTGAATATGGTAAAGATATTTTTGTAACAGGACTTTGGCTTCTGAACACTGCTGTAACTCCTTCTGTGAAATCAAACTGGCTGCTGTACAGTTCATACATACACATTGTCAGCCCAGTCATCTGGATGGCTCTTCTTACAAATATTCATTGCATTTCAACAAATATATATACACACACATATATATAGAAATTAACTAGCAGGCAGCAACACATTTGCTAGTTATAAAACACATTGGTTTTGAGCACTAATTCACACTGCTTGTATTTTAAAATTTAATAAGGTAACACACTTGTAGTTAAAGAAAAAAAAAATAAAAGCTATGTTAACTTCTTTATCCAATTTAGTAAATTTTAGTGCAGGAATTCTATTTAATACCACCTTGGATTTTTCTCCAGTTCAATATTTGCTCTTCAAGCAACAGGGAGAAAAGCAAACAAGCAAAGGATGAAACATTACTGTCTTAGGCTGCACTTTACCCAATGAAGAGATTGGTTATTATTAAATTCCTGATTTTGTATATAAAGCAATTACCACTCTCTCAAGAAGATATTACTCATTCTTTGAAGAAAGTAGAACATCAGTTACACTTTTTTCAGTGCAATTTTAGGCAATGCAGTGGACAAAAGAGGATGATTATCATGAAGGATTTAACATCTTGCACAAGTTCAATATCAGCACACAAGAGCTGACCTGAAAACGGGTTATGAAGAAACTTGAGACAGCATCAATCTTTTTTTCCTTTTTTTTCCTAAGAGTGCTGCTCAAAGTTTAGGAGAGCTATTTATCAGAATGAAGTCAGCAAGATAGCTGCAGATGCTCTTTATTGTACCTATGTTCTCCTTCAGGATGAGAGGGGAAATTCAAGATTAAAGCATCAAAGAATGAATCAGCCCAAGAAGCTGCTAGTGACTATTGATTCATTCCTTCCTTTGGGATCTTTAGTGGGGAAAATGACCCAAATTTGCAGTCTAAACCCATGGCTACGATGGAAAAGAGTAGTATAGAGGCTGTTTGTGCAATTTCCTCACATGATAGAAAACTAATAATTGTGTATCAAGAGCACAACAGAGACAGACAAAACATACAGCTATCAGCATCTCTGCAGTGCAAGAATGTCCATTTAACAGCTGCAGCAATGTAAAAATCACAGCAAGTGCCTTCTGTTAAGTTCTATTATGTTTTACTTCACCAAGTGTATTTGTGCACACCTTGAGGATCATTTATTGTGCTATATCATAATACAGGAAGGCCTGGGATAAACAAAAATCAAACTCCAAATAATTCACTTTTCTGCTCTAAAACTGTTTAAACACAGAATACACAAAAGCATAAGCTTTCAGATATATTTCTTTTTATTTGCATGAATTTTTCTACAGCTGAACAACCCACGTGTACTGCCTGAAGAGTTCTATTTCAAGCAAGACTGGAAATAAAAATAAATTTTGAAAATACATACATTTAAATAAAAAGCAATCCACAGCAGGGTACATTGACTTCTCTGTTTCAAATCAGCAGTCCTACCCCTCAATTTTTTAGTTTTGTTTAGGAATGCCGAAACATATTGCATTTAATGGCTATCTTCATTTTCAGGGTAGAAACCAAGGGCGCTGCTCATACTGCATGAATAGCTCTCTTATTAATTACCATATCCATGCACCTCACTAAGGGAGGGAGGAAGGACAGCTTTAGCATTTGCCTAAAGTTTACAGAACTAATTCTCCAGTTATGGAAAGGACTTCTGGACTGGCTGAAGATTGCCCAGTAACAGGGGATGGATCATTGCCGGGAAATGTGCACATGTGCACACATAGGGTGGTGAATGTCCATCAAAAGGGGTGGGTTATTTCTCCCAGCTGGAGCTGGGAGAGGGTTATAATCCAGGAAAATAAGCAAGCCGCTCCCCACCAGGTTATTAGTACATTCACACTGTTCCCCTTATGATCTTGTAACTAACACAAGTACAGAGCATGTAGATGCTTTTCTTCCAATTAACTTTGTAACTGCTAATGCATCCCAGTTGTTGCTGTCTGGTTAGAGATGGAAAGAAACTGAGCAGGGCCATCAATACAGTTATTACAGTATGGTTATGGCATAACAGATGGAAGTGTCTAGTCTGGGATCTTTTGCTTCTTGCTTAAATAGAGTATGTAACAAAGTTTCTAGATACCAGCTAACACAATAACAAGCGCACATTGTCCCAATGCATGCTAGATAAACTTTTAATTAAGTACTGATCATTAATGGAAAGCCACAAATAAATGAATGCTTAAGAATTGAAACATCACTGTCTGTTAGCAAAGCTTAATGCCAGCAACTACTAGCTGTATTCAGTATTCAATATGTTATTTAGAAAATTGAATTTTGTAAAGGCTTTACATGTTTGAGAATTAATCATTCTTTAACCTTTGAAACACCTAATCTTGTTAAATATGTATCTTCTTCCAAAATTGCATGGGATGGCTGAATTTGAAAATCTTTGCAGGATATATTTTTATAGCTAAGTTATAAACACTGAAAATAACAGTTCATGGTGGAAGTACTAACACACCATCACCACTGGAAGGAGATCACTGTTCCCGTGTAGCTATCTTTCCATGCATAGCTCTCTTCTCCAGTTCACAAATACAGAATGCCCATACTGACAAAGTGTGGTCACTTCAAACCCCTACACAGTGTAGGGACAATGAGACATGCAGTTTTCTAGAGCACAAGCAATCAGGGACATATTACATCTCAGGCTAATTGCACATATTCCCCAAGAATCAAACTGAGGTCTGAAGGGCAGCCAGACAAGGATGGTAGCACTGGCCCCAGCATTCCCAAGGGCTCATTTCTTTCCCTGGGATGCAGGTCCAGTGCTGATAGTGTGGAAGAATCTGGTCATGGGGGCACTCCTGAATGAGGAGCCCAAGAACACCAAGCTGCCTTCACCTGAACTGTAGAATGGCTATAAGTGAAGAAACTGCCACTGCCTCTCTCATCCTACTCCCTACAGGATCTTGTTTTTCCCTAATGGTTTTGTCATCTCATTATATAGTTCTTCCCCTCTCTCTTCTCCCATCCCTCCACCTAGTCCATTTCTCCTTATTCTTCTTTATTTTTTAGGAACAACACCCAAGCCTGCACATTGCTTAGTTCCTCCAAATGTCAACAGCTGAACACAAACAGACTTACAGCTCACAATCAGGTAATTTTTCTGTGCTCATTTATTGAGAGTGAAACTGGACAAGATTATGTATGATGTATACATTTGAATGCAAATAGCACATTCCAAATTTATACAAATTTACTGAATGTCTTGGTTTTAGTTTGGACTAGTTGATTTTGACCTAAAGTTTGACAAGACAAAGGTTAATTTAGCTCTAACAGATGCAATTAGTCAAACTATAATTGTCATTCTTTTAATCCAGAAAGGAGGTGAAAAACTCCTGTCCTGTCTGAACACTCCTCCTCTTCTCTCTGCCAAGTGCTTAAACACTGTAAACAGGGGAAGTGGAGGAAAATGGAACACAGATTTAATTTACTTTGTACCTTCTGTCAACTCCTCACCATATAGTAGGTAAGCATAAAAAAATACTGCAGCAGTGACACAGATGCAATAGAACTTACAGATATCTTCACAGATAAGTGTGTTTGAGTTGTACAGCAGCCGTTATATACCAAAGCCTGATAGATTTTCTCTTCAAAGAGATTAGTTCAAAATTTTCAAAACCAAGTTTTACATTAGCAAGTTCCTCCTTTCTTTCTTATGTCCAAATGAAGGCACTACTGCAGATGGCTGAGATTTTAGATAAACTGTTTTCTTTATATTGGTTGTAGAGACATATTATACCCTCTCCAGATAAATGGTCAGTCTTACCACCCAGGTCCAGGCCATCACTTCATGTAACTCTGGCTCTGATATCTACATTATACACTTCTGTATAAGTTAAGAAGGGTTTGTTTGTCAAAGGAATCTGGATCAAGTTCCTATATTACAAATAAAAGGAAAAAAGTAATTGGCACAGGATATCAGCAAAGGACACAAAGACTGGGCTGACATCATTACACCAAGCCCAGTTTTCAGGAGCTCTTAAAATTGTTATGAAGGCCAAAGTCTGTCTGCAATTTGTTTGCTCATTATAAACTTCCCAATTCTTGCTGGAATGGCTGTGTTATGAACTATCTTACTAGAGTACTCCTATCACATTCACAGTCTAAAATGGAAATCAGATTTTAAATTTTGTTTGAACATTGGCAGGTAACCACAAATCCCACTACAGGTCAACACAATTGTCAAGCTCTCTCTGTAATTACCTTTAGTGAAAACTGTGTCTGAAATACAGATAATACCACGCCAAGGAGCAAACTGGTTTATTTTAATGGTACCTACTGGGAGAAAGGGGTATGCAGATTTAAGAGATGCCAGCAATCACATATATTCAATTAAGAAGACACAGAAAAAAGCTATCTTTTTCTTCCTACTTCTCTAAAATTAGTCTGTCAAATCACATCCAGAGTTGCATATGCAGTCACTTTCACTCAATTTATACTATTTTTGAAAGGTTTTTTAAACTTATTTTAAAAGAAATTGTTTTTTTCTGTAATAAAAGAATGCTTCTCTAAAATTAGTCTGTCAAATCACATCCAGAGTTGCATATGCAGTCACTTTCACTCAATTTATATTATTTTTGAAAGGTTTTTTAAACTTTTTAAAAGAAATTGGTTTTTTCCGTAATAAAAGAATGTAAAATTAAATCATGGCTTTCTTCTCTTCCAATACCATTCTCATCAATTTATTTGTTCTTTCACAAACACATTACTCTAAGTTTCTTCTACACAGCAATAAGGTATTGTTAGTGGTACTGTTTCTGACTACTCCTCTACTCTAAAAAATAAGCACAGGGCAAGCATTTATCTGCAGTCAGAGCTACATGTAACTTAATGCTTAGTACTTTTGTGAATCAACAGGACCAGACTGTAGACGCCAGTATTAAACCCCTTCTCTTGACAAAGTAGTAACTTTTTAATTAAAAATGTATAAATGCTTCAGAAATTCATACAAATAACTTTATAAGCGAGACCTGAGAGTAACCTCTACAATGGTGCCACCTCCAGAATGTTAACAGAATGCATAAAATCTTCACATGAAAGCAGGTAATTCAAGCAAAACATCAAAGTTAGCACTCCCTATAAGATAATTTCAATGACTATAAATAGCAAACAAGGCCTCTCTATATAATCCAATTTGTGTTTCTCCAAATCATATTACAATATTAACTCATTAAGGAAAAAGTTTACCTGTGTTCCTGTCAGGTAAAATACAGCAATGCTTCTGCAGTATGCCAGGCAGAACCTGTGGCAATAAAGAAACAGGAGTTAATGGATATATATTTTTTAACATCTGAAGAAAAGCCAGAGATTGCTCGAATGATGCATTTGCTGCATCTGATCAAGCTTTGTGCTCTCAAACTGAATCCAAATTAACTATCATGTAATGTAAAGGTGAATCCTGCTCATCAGGAACTGCAAGCAGAGAAGAATCTTGCAAAATTAGCTGCTTCCTACCTGCCTGTAAAGTTAGTTTCACATTCTCCCATTCATTACAATATTACAAGTTGATTCAAAGAACCTAAGACCATAATCAAACCCGCTCAACTTAGAAAGACAGTACAGTCAGTACTATCAGTACATCTGTACAGTCAGTACATCTGTACAGTCAGTACAGATGCTGCTGTCCCTGATTTTGCACACAGGCCCTAGGGTTATGGCATCCAACTTGTTGTAAATCACTCAGGTCCAAATTTTAAACCACAGCATTTTGTTCTCCACACAGCCAGCTCCAGTGGACAACATAGAACTCCAGAAGCTTGAGTAGGAAACTCAAGGGAATGAGGACAAAGAAGATCCACATTTTGTAGTTCACCACATCCACCACGGTGCAAAGCTTCTGGCAGCCAGTGAGAAATGCTGAGGAAGCTGATCACCACCACTGTCAGCACAATGGGTCAGGATCAGATAATAAGTGACACAGACTCTCAAGGCATTCACAGAACGTTCATTCACTTTATTAAGAAACCCATTGTTTTTTATACCCTAATTCACTACAGGTGGACTTGATTAGTCCTTTAATTAAAACACCATCCCCACTGGCTAATTAAGAAAGCATCCTTTGGTAAACAGATCTTCATAACACATTCCACATGTGCACAACAACAGGTGCAGCAAGTGAAGATAAGAATTGTTTCTCATTCTTTTCTCTGATCTCTTTATAGCCTTTCCTAGAACAACGCCTGGGAAAGTTGTGTGTTGCTTTCTGTGACCAGAGAGCTGCTACACACACCATGGGCAGGACCACAGGCAGGACCTCATCCTTCTTCACAGATTTACATATTAAATTCACCAATTTTGGTGCAGACAATCAGCTTTGGTACTCCTACTAGCAACAATCTGCACTTAAAGCACCCAATATTTACTTTTAATCAGACTTTAAAATCTAGAATTTGCACCCTGGACAATGATATGAGCATCAGTAAAACTGTAGCTTAAAGTTTAATGGCTTTTCTTTTGCTTTATCTGAGAAAAAGCCAATTTAAAATCATGCCTTAAGACAGCTTCTTCAAATTTACCCTTGAAGATCAACATGAACCCTTTAAAGTCTGAAATGTAAAATAAAAAATCAGTTTCTACAGACAGCAGGCCAGCACCACCACTGCCAGGAAATCCAGGGCTTCCAACCTCGAAGAAGACCCCAAGCACCACCACAGCTGGCACTAGGTTCTGAAAACCCAGGAAGTAAAATATTTCAGGGAATAGAGACATTTCTATTTTTCCCAAAGACTGCTACTGCTGTTTGGCCAAAATTAGCAGCCGGGGATGAGCGTGCTGAGACCCAGACCTGCCCAGCCCTGTGGCAGGGCTGCACATCCCCACTCCTCCCCACGGAACTTGTCTAACGCTCGTTTTCAGAGCACACAGGAGGACCAACACCTCAGCTTGTGTGTCCCCAGCAAAACAATTTAAAGTCTTAAGAACCTTGCTGCACCATGCTTCCTCCTGAAGGCACACATGCAGAGACAGAGCCATTGCAAAACACTGCTCTCATTGCCATTATTGCTTCACAAGTCAGTCTGTGGCCAGAAAGCCTCCCTGAATAAAAAGCAATGGGTTCAACCGACAGGGATGAGAATGGTCTCCCCATCTAACTCATCTGAATCTCACAGAACTCATGGCATTTAAATGTAAGCTTTTACAAAAGTAATTCACTTGTTTTGGCATTATTCTAAAGCAAAGCTTGTGGATAGAAGTTTTAAAAAATCGGCTTGCTTTACCCGGCTTCATAGGAAGCAGGCAGCTTGTATTTTGGGAAGAATCAATGGCACAAATAAAAATTTTCTGAAAACCACACTCACCATTTTACCGTGTTTCTTACATTTTAAAATTTAAAAAAAATCCTGATAATTCTTAGAAGTACAATGTCATATGTACAAACTATAGAATTTTCCTTATGGCCATAGATAGAAATAACAGCAGTCTTACAGGCATTGAAAGCATAAAAATTAGAAGCAGAGAACAAAGAAATCCTAAAGTGAGCTGAGACAGTCTTTCAAAGCAGTGTAACACAAAGACTGAATTTTAAAAACATACTGTCTTACTCAGACATAAAGTAACATTTAGTTCCTCAGGAATCTGTCACATTTTCACATTTTCTTCCCCACATTCACGAACTACGAAGAAGCATTTTGAATTTATTATGAGCTCCCAATTAATCAAATTAAGACTGAAATTAAAAGTAGAGACAAAACAAAACAAACCCAAAAACAGGTCTGAAGTTGGAATACAGCTTCAATGGGAAATAAAAAAAAACCTCTGGAAAATAGTTTACCTTTCCTGGTAGCCTGGATATAGATAAAAGAAGAGACATGTGGGGAAAAAAAAAAAAAAAAAAAAAAAAAAGACCAACCCAGAAAAAAACATTTATTTGTCCCTTTCCTGCACTCTCTTTAAGTGCTAAGTAGGCAAACATTATGGCAAAGGCTTAAACAATGCTTCCTGAGCCCTTTAACATGTTTACCCTGCATAAAGCCAGTTTCTGGCTGGTAGGAGTTTGATATCAACCTCCCACTTACTTATCTATAGTATACAGATTTTTACACTGTACCCATCTCCATGGTATCCAAGAGCCTTTTCACACTGCTCTCCTCCCACTTGCTCCCCACTTTGTTTCTCTCCTCCCTAGGGAAACTGACAGGAGAATTCCTCAGCAAAACTGTCACCTTTCCCTCTACAAGCCTCTCCTTTCCCCTGCTGCTTTCCTTTCATTCATTTGCATGCTGTAATACCCAGTTTATTGCTTAAAATACCTAAAATACCTGATCAGTCTCAGAGATTTTTCTCTAATTTTACAGAAGATTCTTAGATTTTTTTTTTCCTTTTGGTTGTTTGAAATGTACCCACACGAGCAATTTGAGGGAGAATCTTTACCCAAAGAAGACTTGGATTGGTTTCTGCTGTACAAATCAAAATATGTGAGCAACCAGAGGGATTTACTTGGGGGACAGGGGAGAGGCAAAAGAGAAACAGGTTTCAGTGATATTAACTGATGATTTAACCTTCAGTTGTTTTATAAGCTCTCAGCTGGGAGTTAAAGCATTGCAATACTAAATTAAAAATGGACTCATAGATGCAGAAACAGAATAAATAATACAGCAGGTGGTATGTCCTTCACATCAAGGTGCTTCCCTAGCAGTAGGCAAATTAACTTTGGTCAATGGTGTACAGCTAGACACTCACATGTAGCAGGAGCATAGTCTTTGCTTATCATGCCGAGATGAAAGCACCCACAAATGCAGTGAAAAATAC
This sequence comes from Passer montanus, assembly GCF_014805655.1. Lineage (NCBI taxonomy): Eukaryota > Metazoa > Chordata > Aves > Passeriformes > Passeridae > Passer > Passer montanus. The sequence goes on from NW_024368152.1 coordinate 2,732,015, forward strand.
TAATTCTTGTGGTTGGATATTGATTTGGTGTATTTACATTTGTTTTCATTATATGTTGCTGTGCTTAGAGATAAATATATATATATCTGTCATAGTGTTCAAATTTTAACCTGTAGCTATACATAATATAGGTATTCAGAAAGCTCCTTAGAGCAGCACAGGGTAGCTAAAGAGCTGGTTTAAGTTTAATAAAGACCATATTTTTATAAATTTGCTTGGAAACTTTCCTTCAATTTCTTTAAAATAAGACAGATAAGTCCTTTGTGTGTTCAGTATACAACTTTTTTTTTTTTTTTAGAGTAATATAACAAGAACTAGAATTTATTCCCAAAAAACAATTGAAGTTTGGAAAGTATTAACTTCAAACCCACTAAAAAAATCCCCACTTTACAGAGAAGCAGAAACGTGAAGCAAAATAATGCTCGTGTACAAAAAGGCCTCTGTGAAATTGATATCTACTCACTTAAAAGGATCTGCTGCACAAAGATGATCAGGCCTCTCTTTGGTAGTGAATGATAAAATGTTTTGCTTTCTACTCCACTTATAATTGGACTGCTAAAATAGCCATAGAAAAATGAGATATATACTATTTTTCCTTCTCCATTTACATTTTTTTCTGCTAAAAATTGAGTCAACTGAAAATGAATGTTTCACAGGTCCAAATTTGCAGAACACCCAACTCAGGAGTCCAAGTGCTTGATAAGTGAAATTTAAGGCAGAACTTAACAAGGATTTATACTGTGATTTGTAACTTGCCAGAAGGAAAGAAGCTTAACTTGATTTTCAGGTCCAAGATGAGGCAATATTTTTCTGCTTTTTACATCCTAGAAATCTAATGAACCCAAAGACTAGAAAGGCAGAACATATCCTTTTAGGCATGCCAGCCACACAGGTCCTCTTTGTGGCCCTTGTGGTCATGTTCAACCATTTCCAAGGGCTGCCTCTGGGAGAGCCCCCTATGTTCCAAACCTCCCTCCCCACAAAACTATTCCAATTAGCATGTGAGGCATTTTGATTGCAAGAATAAGGTAACATTAAAAAAAGAAAATGTGTCAAAAACATACTGGGAAAATCCACATCAATTTATAACATTTCAGAGAAAATAGATTGCAGAATTTGAGATTTAATCATATACTGATGGTTGCAAAGAAATGGTCCATGGGCAGAGTCAGCCACCAAGTGTGCCCTGCATCCTCTGTGGAAGCAGTACAGTACTGGAGACAATTCAGGTTAGATATTCGGTTGTGATCCAGTGACTTCCTATCTTTTTTGTTTTTCAAACCTTGTGTCACTTCTTTGGAAAAGAGAGACACCTCTTAGACCTTGCTACCTGCACTGCTCTGTGCTAAGCACTGCTGCCTTCCTGCCATCCACACAAGCCTTACGGAATTAATTTTTTCTGTTTTCATTCTAAGATCACATCCATTCTATCTCTGTATTTGGTTTTCCTTATATTTGTTTCAGGGCTTTTCAGGAAAAAGTTTTAGGAATTTTTTTTAGAAACAATTTCTTTCTCAGCTACTACAGAGAGGTTTTGGAGTAATGTTTGTAATAGATCTTAAACCACTAGAAATTCTGTGCTCATGCTGCTCTGAATGTCTTTTATTGCCTTCTGTCATTAAAGGGGTATATTATATTTTTGTTTTAATTTGTATTATTGTTTCCATCCATTTTTGGCTTCATACCTGAGGATTTTAGATGTCTTTGTCCCATTAGAACTGCTGAAGGAGAAGAAACTTCTCTGTAAGTTATTCACTGGTACTTCTTAGGCAGAAAAGAAGCATTTGGGATTTGGCTGCTCACAGCAGCCACTTATCTGGCAGGTCTGTAAAGGTATCTGACTTAAGTCAGGGTGTTGCAAGCAGGCAAGGTTTCCTGTTCACAAGCTGTTGGGTGATACAAACCACCATAAATCAAAGGCTTCTAATTACAGCATAACCATGATTCTTTCAGAGCAGACAGGCCCATGCAGGATAAGGGGAAATTGTTTTAAACTAAAAGGGGAGACATTTAGATTAGAGAGTAGGAAGAAATTCTGTACTCAGAGGGTCATGAGGCACTGGAATAGATTGCCCAGAGAAGTTGTGAGTGCCCTTTCCCTGAAAGTGTGCAAGGTCGGGTTGGATGGGACTTTGACCCCCAACCTACTATAGTGCAAGGTGCCCCTGCCTATGGCATGGGGGTAGGAACTAGATGGTCTCTAAGATCCCTTCTAACCCATATTTTCTATAATTCTATGATGATTCTATGCAACCAGGTGGTAAAGTGCTGTATCAAGGCTGCTTGCCTTCAGATTTCTAACAATATGCAGTTGGTTCAACCTACCAAAGTCAAATCTGAACTTCATAGCACTCCCACCAGCATAATTATATTTGGTCAAGCTTTTTAAGGGGTATCTAGGGAGTGCATCAACAAATACCAGTTATCATTTCCATTCCTGTAAGAACTCAAAAGATAACTTCATTACTAGTGTACCTCTTCTGTGTCTCAGTTGAAGCTGATATTCATACAGCCTACTCCAGCATCAGCAACGGTTCTAACTCCTAAAATCAGTCCTTGAAATATCCAGCTCTGGCAGAAGAGAGCATCATGACCAGTGGCACCTGCCTTCCCAAGCTTCCTCCAAAACCATACGTGTTCCCTGCCAGAGCAGCACAGACCCCACTTGCAACAGCAAAGCTGGCCCAAGTAGAACATATTAAGACTTGATTTTTTTTTCTTTGTCTGGTACTGCCAGAGGTAGTAGAGATTTTTGCAAGACCTTTCAATAATTGCCTGTGAGCTGTCAGTTCTTCTGCCCTCCCAAGGAAACAACCTTTCCTCTTAGCTCCTGATGAGACGTGCCCTGCTGCAAAGGCAGCCTGTGCCAAAACGTCTCCCACCCACAGTGGTGTGAGTGAGAAGCCTGCTTTGTCAGTTCATTTCATTGTATTCTGATAAGATAGCCCAGGCTTGGCCAAATAAGTTTCCTCAAGATTTTACTAGATTGCTATTGTCCAATATCCAATTTCTCATATACACTGATGTTTTAATTCCTTTTCCCAAAAGCTAATTTAATGTCCAAACAGAACTTGCTAATTATTTTTCTGCATTGTGGGGTTTTTAGTAAAAGTAGTTTCTTTTATCATCCTCTGCCTTAGCCACCATTCCCAATTAGTTATCAAGAACATAAATAAAACATTATGATTTTGCGGAAAGGAAAAGTTACAATGAAAATAAATAAATCATGTTTGCCATATATCACACACTTTGGCATTGTATCAATGTATTTATCATTGCACACCTTATCACATTTAAATATGTATATTGTGTTCTTTTCATTTTGAATAAAAGGAAATTATAAAGAGGATGAATTTCAAAAATATTCAGAAAATATTACAATATCCGTACTAATATGTGTTCTTTCAGAGTGTATTACCTCTCAAAAAATACAACTTCTCTACAACTCTTTCCATGATTAAAGGAAGTACTGACAGCAACAACAGAAGGAACATTTCCTTAGCAGAGTTTTCAACAAAAGGTGGCAGATATTTAAGTAATGAGGAAATCATTGACTGCATTATCTACTTTTTACATCTCAAACAAAACTAAGAGAAAATAACTCAGAAGAGAGGGTATAGTGCTACAATGACCCCAGATAACATAGCTGATCTTGCACTGCCATTGGCTTCACTACTTCTATCCAGTTACCATGACAAGCTACGCTGAAAGGCTTGATAATTTTTTGATGACCCAGGAAAGAAAACATGATAACCATTATGACACTTTTCAGAGTAATGTTAGCATGAATCTGCATGAGAATGAACTAATTATAATTGCCGTACAATTAAAAAGTATTTATAAACATGAATCTTTTAGAAGTTATCATCTGAAGTGTGATCCACATTGCTTTCATAAGAATATACTGACTAAACAGAGTAACTAGCAAAGCCTGAGGAAAAAAAAAACCTATGTAGACTGGAGTTAGCTCTGAAGTGATTCAAAATAATACCTTAAGACAGTCTTTTCATACTTAATACTTAATGGTAAGAAAATAAGTAGTGCTGCTGGCAACAGCCACAAACCCTATTTATTTCTAACTTCCTTTTCAGTATTTAGACACTTAGAGAACAATACATCAGCAAGAGCAAAAAACTTTTAAATCTTTCATTTGTCAGAAGTTTACACTCTTGACTGACAGAACAAGACTGCTGCAGTGATACATATACTTTTGACCTCTGGGTCCAATTACTGTAATTGACAGCACTTACAAGAGATTCCACAAATTATTTAAGATGCCTGAGACTAAACACAGCATGGTAAATACAGGTCCATTTGGAACTCTCCACTTTGTTGTTCAAATAATTGCACCATTACACCATTGTCCAAAACTATGCCTTCAAAAATCTGGAACAAGGAATGTCAAAGCTCTCTGAAGCTGAGAAATGATGATGCTCTCAAAGTGCTCTGAATTGGAGAGATGATGGTGTGGTCCTTCCCAGACTAATATTGCTGGGAGAAAGAGGACAAGACTCTTCATTTGATGTTTTAACTCCTTTTTCCAAAAGTAAATTATTAGGAGGATAAACTTCTGCACAAAAGCAATTGCATTTTCAACTTTCTTTCAGGTGAAGCATTCCTAACTATCTCATCATCTGATTGACAGCAGGCTGACTATGATCCAGCAGCATGGCCACATAGCCAAGAGGGCCAATGGCATCCTGGCTTGTATCAGGAATAGTGTGGCCAGCAGGATTGACCATTCTTCTTCTGTACTTGGCATTGGTGAGGCCACACCTTGAGTGCTGTGTCCAGTTCTGCGCCCCCCCAGTTTAGGAAGTATGTTGAGGTGCTGAAGCATGTCCAGAGAAGGGTAGCAAGGCTGGTGAAAAGTCTGGAGCACAAGTCCTCTGAGGATTGGCTGAGGGAGCTGGGGTTGTTGAGCCTGAAGAAGACGAGGTTCAGGGGAGACCTCATCACTGATCACTCTCTACAGCTGCCTGAAAGGAGGTTGCAGCCAGGTAGGGGTTGGTATCTTCTCCCAGGCAACAAGTGACAGGACAAGAGGACACAGTGTTAAGCTGCATCAAGGGAAGATTAGGTTGGAAATTAGGAAGAAGTTCTTCTCAGAAAGAGTGATTTGGTATTGGAATGCCAGGGAGGTGGTGGAGTCAGAAAAGACTGGATGAGGCACTGAGTGCCATGGTCTGGTTGACAAGATGGTGTTAGGTCATGGGTTGGACCCGACGATCTCAAAGGTCTTTTCCAACCTACTTGATCCTGTGATTCAGTGATCAGATTAATGCAGTCATTGCACACATTTAGCAACAAAAACAAACAAATTCACTTTCCTGAGACTGTACCTGAGAAACAAGTCTTGGTGTAAAACAGAAATCACGAACATTTATTCTACCTCTTACCACCATGAGCAGCAGTGACATCTCCTACCTGATGGCAATAGCCTAGATGCAAGATATTTCGTCTCTGGCATGATAGGATCATGTGGATTATGGGCACAGAAATAACTGTGACAGATCACTAATAGTCCAAAGGTGATCACAGCTTTCCACAGAGACTCTGCAGAGGTAAGAACCCAAGCTTCATCTTGTGCTGAAGAAGGGATGGCCAGACCAGCTATCTCAGGAGTTTGCTGCTTGCCTGGACCTCAGGTCCTGCATGTCCTAGAGCACTTGCAGAGGTTCAGCCAGCTCCTGCATAACATCCCTGAGCTGCACATCCAGGAAGATCAAGGAGGGGAACACTTCAGTTAACTGGATATAGCAAGTACATGAGGCTGGATAGAATACATGCAAGGGATACAAGAGTGATGACTGTGAGTCCTCTCTCTGTCTTGGAAAGTGATCACTTTCTCAGGGCAAGAGGTAGGGGGATCCTGAGAAAGAGAAGGCTAAAGACGTGCCAGAGATTTTTTTTCTTGTGTAATCTTCATCCTTGAAGATTTTCAAAACTCAGATTAAAAAGCCCTGAGAAACCTGCTATAACTTTGAAAGTAGCCTGCACTGAACAGAGGCTTGGACTTGATGATCTCTGGAAGTCTCTTCCAACTTAAGTTCTTCCCCAGTTTTAATAAATTAGATTTAATGTACTGATACCATCAAATATCATAGTAAAATACAAGATTAAAATGCATCAGTTCCTCTATCCTCCTTCAAATATAGTTTTAATTGACATATGCAATTTCTATTTGTACTAATGAATCTTAAATTTGAATTGTGAGTACATTTACATCCACCTGCAAAATCCAAAAGTCGTATACAATCATAGCAGCTTTAGAAGGCAGCTAAAGACAGGTATTCCCTCAGAAGTTACTAGTCAATCCATGGCTATAATTTTTAATTTGTGGGAGAGTAAGGCATGGAGAATCATTTGGCCCAAGAAGCTGCTTATGAAATCTTAACTGATCTGCTATGATTTATCTTTAAGCATCTGTATTGGGTCTGACTGAGGTAAAGTTCACAGGCCTCACAGTGCTGTGCTTTGCACTGGTAGCTGGATGGGTGTGGATGACACACCAGTGTTTTGTCTACTGCTAAGCAGCACTGTCCCTCTGACATCCCTTCCCTCATCAAAGAGATGGGAGTGGGCAAGATCCTGGCAGGGGACCAGGCCAGCTGACCCAAATTAGCCAAAGGGATATTCCATACCAGATGGGGCCAGCTCAGATATGAAAGCTAAGGGAGAGAGGACGAGGGGGGGCATTTGTGACTCTTCAGAGTTTACCTCCCAGAGAAACCACTCATGTGCTGAAGTCCTGCTTCCCAGGAATGTCCAAACATCACTCACTGATGGGAAGTAGAGATTGACTTTTCCCTTCACTTATGTGCAATGAAACCACTCATGTGCTGAAGTCCTGCTTCCCAGGAATGTCCAAACATCACTCACTGATGGGAAGTAGAGACTGACTTTTCCCTTCACTTATGTGCAACGCATAAGTTGTTGCCATCTTATTGCAAAGGTTTCATACCTTCTTGGAGACTTCTCAGGGGCAGCTCTTCACAGCACTGACACATTCTCCTCCTCGACACAGCCAACAAACTCCATCCCATATCTCAACCAGCCAACCTGTTCTTTTACAATACCCCTCTTAATTTGATCCAGCTGTGGCCTATTAAGGGCAGGCTTGTTCTTAATGCTTGATAATTGGCACAGCTGTAACTCCTTAGGGGACAGATTACCTTCACCACTATCTCTATTCTCTTTGAATTGTGAGTACATTTACATCCACCTGCAAAATCCAAAAGTCGTATAGAATCATAGCAGCTTTAGAAGGCAGCTAAAGACAGGTATTCCCTCAGAAGTTACTAGTCAATCCATGGCTATAATTTTTAATTTGTGGGAGAGTAAGGCATGGAGAATCATTTGGCCCAAGAAGCTGCTTATGAAATCTTAACTGATCTGCTATGATTTATCTTTAAGCATCTGTATTGGGTCTGACTGAGGTAAAGTTCACAGGCCTCACAGTGCTGTGCTTTGCACTGGTAGCTGGATGGGTGTGGATGACACACCAGTGTTTTGTCTACTGCTAAGCAGCACTGTCCCTCTGACATCCCTTCCCTCATCAAAGAGATGGGAGTGGGCAAGATCCTGGCAGGGGACCAGGCCAGCTGACCCAAATTAGCCAAAGGGATATTCCATACCAGATGGGGCCAGCTCAGATATGAAAGCTAAGGGAGAGAGGACGAGGGGGGGCATTTGTGACTCTTCAGAGTTTACCTCCCAGAGAAACCACTCATGTGCTGAAGTCCTGCTTCCCAGGAATGTCCAAACATCACTCACTGATGGGAAGTAGAGACTGACTTTTCCCTTCACTTATGTGCAACGCATAAGTTGTTGCCATCTTATTGCAAAGGTTTCATACCTTCTTGGAGATTTCTCAGGGGCAGCTCTTCACAGCACTGCCACATTCTCCTCCTCTGCACAGCCAACAAACTCCATCTCATATCTCAACCAGCCAACCTGTTCTTTTACAATACCCCTCTTAATTTGATCCAGCTGTGGCCTATTAAGGGCAGGCTTGTTCTTAATGCTTGATAATTGGCACAGCTGTAACTCCTTAGGGGGCAGATTACCTTCACCACTATCTCTATTCTCCTACATTTTATCTTCCACACAGACTTCTCATCTTCTTTCCTTCCTTCCCACCCCACCCACTGGTTGTTCTCCATCTTATTCTCTCCCCTTTCCCACTGGGAAAGGGAGTGATAGAGCAACTTAGTGGGCATCTCGCACCCAGCCAATGTCAACCCCCTACACCATCTGATGGAATTTTGAGCAAATACAAATTCTAGAGCTTGCTATACAAATATTAGAGCAGAATAAACATCTTCATTTTCACTCTCTAAAATACAAAGGAAAGCAACAACAGCCCCTTTTGTTCCCCCAGCACTAGTCTACTAAGGATACAAAGCACGTATCGGCAGGCCTTGCAATGCCTAGACTGCAAAGTCTTCTGGTTGGAGAGGATGGTACTACAGTGGTAGGAACAACCCCTCCTCTGGTGAAAGGACCACTCGGTGTTACTCTTGCCACTGCCATTCCCTGAGGCTACACACCAAAAAGGTGCAGGTAAAGGCTGGTATAGAGCAAGGCTACAGGACATCATAGCAAATACTTTCAAGATGGGGAATTTTAAGCCCTTTAGCAAACAGGTCCTGGCTTCCTCCCCACACTTGTAACTCCTCTCAAAGACTGTCAGCACAAACACATGCTATGCACTGAGATACCTCTGCTACTGTCCCTGACAGTTTTCTTTTATTTCTCCTGCGTAGAAGTCACAGTCCTCCTTATGGGACCTTTTGGATCCTACATGCCTACCTACTCTTTCCAAAGGGATGAAACCCTGCCAGGCAGAGTTGAGCTGGGCTGCAATAGCCTGCAGCACACCCACACAGTGGAAAAAAGCTCCTTCTCTCTCAGGAATGGTCTCCAATAGCACACCAAAACCAGAGCTGGAGAAGTGGAGGTGCCCCACCATCAGGGAGAGGGTTGCATCTCATGGCACCAACCTTCCCCATGCTCCTGGTACCTCACGGGGCATCATGTGACTCCTCAAAGGTTTTGTTACAGATGTGGGATGTTTCCTTGCTTCCATCTCACCCACACACCATTAACAAAGTCAGTCACGGCTTGGGCCCTCTCAGGTTTTAGTCTGGGACATTATTGTGAAATATGTTTTTACTGTGGCTTGTTGCAAGAGATCTTTTTAATGCACAATGTCAAAAAATTATGTGATTCAAATGCACAGATTATTGAGATAATAATAGTGTATATATAAGGCAAATACCAGGGAATACCAGGTGGTATTTCTCCTTGCTGCTCTGGAATTGTACTTAAAATTTATGTGTGAAGCACGTGGATTTTAAATATTTTGATGCCTATTTTTGCACTGCAAAAGCAAATCCATTAAACATGTAAAAAAAGAGTTATAGTCCTTCCATGCATCTTTGTTACAAAGAAACTAATTGTCATTAAAAATTAAAGTTTATGATTTTGTGCTAGGACTTGGCAACAATGGCCTGCTTTATTCTACTGTGTAGGAGTCACATAGAAACAAAGACATTCAGTTCAAAAATTATGAACAAGGTAAAAGAGGATGTTTTAAGTATAAAAGTTACCACAACAAAAATAAGAAAGGAAACATCCCAGCTGTTTATCTGCATTTATGGTACTGGTATCACAGATCTTTCCTACTGTGACGTAAACTCATATCAAAAGTTGTGAATCATTACTTCAACTATCCAGGAAGTTACTTTATGTTTTATAATTTATTAGTAGTTTGGATTTTAGAAACTATTTGAAAAATCAAATTTCAAATTTATTAATAGCTAAAAATAGACATCACCTATATAAATGGGGGAAACTGAAGTCTCCACTGTGTAGGGACCAGAGTCTGCAAATATTATTTGGTATTACATGTCCAACAAGGTTTTTATACATTTGTCGCTTTGGAGAAGTTGAGACTCTAGACATAAGTAGCACTTTGTCATTGATGAAAGACCCACTGAGATGAATCAGATGTCTGATATTTCACCGAGCCATTTTCCCTGCTCAGGTGAAAGTTGCCCTGAAAACTGGGCACCAGGCAAAATTTTTCCAACAGCTGCTTTGTTGTATGATGTAAGTCAAATCTATTAGTCATCTTTCAGTCCAACACACAAACTGAAGCAGCAGTACACTAAAGAACTCATGCATAGGCAGAACTGGGACATTTCACTCCTGATGGACAACTGCAAGTGACAGCAGAAAACCAGAGAAGGATGGAATATTTTTAGGAATACTTACTTCATAGATTTAGGCTATACAATTCTTTTATGCAAAGAGAACAAACAGAGAAGGATGCCTGTGCCTCATTCATGCCCTTGGCAATGTTTGATAGCACAGGGGGATATAGATTTCAGCATACAAAGTGAATGCCCACACCTCCTTCCCCAATGAGCAGGCATTCTTATGGAAATAATAGTTTTCTCTTTACGACAGAAATATTACTCTCATTTCATTTAGTGTTGAACAATATGATCGTTTACTGCAAGCCCCAGTCATCTGGAGAGATTTTGCTGAAGGTGGGATAAAACAAGGCTAGCTCTCAGTAAGCAGCTTATAATTTTTTCAGTATCAGTTAAACAGTTATGCTTCTGGTAGTGATTTTTAAGGAGGGAGATCCTCATTTGTGCAGTCAGTTTTTGAGAATACAAAATTGGAAGAGTGGTAGGGCAGTGTTCATCTGTGAGCTGATGATACCACACTGTTAAAATTGTGTTGCTTCAATGCATTGCTCTAGTCCTGATCAGTTTAGTGTGTACACACCATCAGGTGATCCAAAGCTGCACACAGAGAAAGGGTATCTTTGATGCCTATTAAGGTGGGAAGACAGGGTAAAACACACACAAACACGTCTATTTCTCTGCAGTTGACGCTCCTCCAGCGCAGTGGGAGGAGTGAGGGGAGCCTGGGGAATCCCCAGGAGTGTTTCCAAGCTGGCAGTCATAAAATACCCAACACACTCTTGGGGATAGTCTTAATCTGAGCACTGGAGATGACAGTGCTGTCTCACCTCCTGAGAGACAGGCAATAGAGGCACAGCTTATCTACAATATGGGAGACTGAGCTGCAAGTCAAGTGTCTGACAAATGGAGATGGGAGAATCTTATCTTTTAAATGGCTGCCATGAGCAGTTATTGTGAGAAAACATTCATCTTCACTGATGAAGATTTTCTTCATTTTGCAGAGTTAGAAAAATTTACTAATGTTACTCAGACCACAAAAAGCCCTAAAATTTAGCGGTCAGAGGACTTGAAAAAAAAAAAAAGGAGAGATGTTCCTGCCTCTTTGGAAATACTAATTTAAGTATTTTGTACAAAGCAGAAGTAGTTCAGTACCTTCATAGAAAAATGTCCTCAATTTTAGAGCACTGGAGTGGGGAATAACTGAAATTAATCAGAGGAATATTTGGATCTGCTCTATCTACATCCCAGGACAACACACTTAGTACTTCCCTATAAAGACATTATTAACAATTAACACTTTTCTTTAGCTGTCTACATTTTGGGGGGTCTTGTAAGGCTTGCAAGGGGCAGTGAGGCTGTACAAAGTTAAATAGTTGTCTGACTAGGACAAATTTTTTACTGTTTTTTTTTTTTAATGATGCTTCTAGAGTTTTCATTTACCATCAGAGGAATAAGCACAAGAACTGGTGCAAGGGTACAGGAACTTTTTTTTTTTTTTTTGGTAAATGTATATGTGGAATGACCTTTTATGTATCCATTTTCTTAACTACAAGCTAAAGTAAATGTAGTTTTAGAAGCTTTTTTTTTCTTACTGTCTTGACTATCCAGTTGAAAATGCATTGTTTTCAGCTTGTTTGTTTTTAATTCTTCATTTCGGGTTGTTTTCAAGGAAATGTCACCTCTCAAGAACAAAAGGTTAAGTCACACAATGCTGAACTATATAATCAGTCTGCTTGACAAGCCTAGGCTGCTGAAAATATTAACAAATGAGCACCTGACTAGAAGACAAGCCATCTCCACTGACAAAATTTCCTTTTTCAGTGTTTTAATTATTCTCATGGGTCATCCTCTCTTCATATACATCAGAATTGATGTTACCTCATGACTGGTAAACACCAGCAATTTATTTTCTTCAAACCTGAATCTACAATTAGTAATGAAATTTCCTGAGTCTGTCCCAGATGCACTGGTGTGATGAAAGACTAAAGAGCTCTGCCACTCAGCATTTGCATTGCTTATTCTAGCCAAAATGTTATTTAAAAAGCTAGCAAAAATGTTTTGACACAGACAAGATTCCAAAGTATAAGTAGCCTGTTTATTTACAAGAATGATCTGTACAACTTATGCAATATCCTACTGAATTTCAGACTGCCTTAGATTTATGAGTTTTTGTTATTCAAACACACAAAAAAAAATCCATGAGGTAACTGCAGCTAATTTGCTGTTTGGAGTGCTTAGAGAAAGTGGCAATTCATTTTGTGGCTCTCATTTAAACACCAAGAGAAGATATTGTGATCTGTGAACTAGAACAGAAACGTTATTGTTATGTGACATAGTGTGGAAATTCATATCAATGCAAATGAGGGGGGAAAATTGTTAAATAAAATAAACTACTACTTCAGTACCTGTGGGTAGTTTCCTTTGACCCATCTTCAGGAAAGGATGATCCTTTAAATTCCATACTGATTTTTCAGGCAGATAAGTAAGTGCTTTCTACGTTTCAAAGGCGACCTGCTCTTTGCTGCCCATATTTTTTCATATTTAAAATAATGAGATCAGGAATAATAGCAAATTTATGTACATGATAATAGAAGGCAATATTTACATTGTGTAACTGATGAAAATATGGTTGAAGACCTTCTTTGTATTCACTTGTTTGAACAAATAATTAATTCATGCTGAAGCCTCTTCAAATGCATGGATATGGCATGGTCTACTCTTGATCACAAAGAAAATAGCACAAATTCTGGTCCCCTCTTCAGTGCTGGCTTCCTCACTGGCATGTACTGTGTGCTTGTCATTCTTTGTAACTGTGAATTTGAACAATTGGAAATGGGACACAGACACTTGGCATTCATTGCTGGAAATCAAATTTAAAACCATGGAAAACTGAAAGTCTGAATGTGATTACAGATTTAACTACAAGCATTAGGAGTGAAAAAATGTAATAAGCCTTTAGGTATCAACAGAATAAGTGTAAGAGTCACAAAAATTTACATATAACTTGAGGAAACAGAACAAAATAACATTAATTGGCTCAGAATAATAAAATAAATACTCCAGGGGTCATGTATGTTTGCTCTTTGACTTGGCACAGATGTTTATTATAGTTCAGTATTTTGTTGTGATAAATATCCATTCACAAGTCAAGCCCTGATTCAGCAGTATGTCCACATTTAATCACATATTGAACTGCAAAATATAGACTTAATTATTTTATTGGGTTGCAGCATAGACATAATCCCTATTAGATCTATTATTAAATTATAAATATTTAAATTAGTAAATCTAATAATATTTGCTATATATACATTTGGGTCATAACTTCAAAGCCAATAAGTATTGCAACTGAAAAATTTAACACAAAAGTACAAAATACAAAGGGTAAACAATGTCCCTGTTTGTTACCATTGGATTTGCATTGATAGCTATGAGGCTGCCATCACTCCCATGCAGTTTATACATGTGGCATTCCCTGCATCACACTGTATATCCAGCCTGTCCTGCTGTATTCTGACCATGGTTTATTACACCTGTGACATTGTGGAGCCTTTGCTGAGAAAGAGAAATACCAGACCGGACACCAGAAGGTTACAACTAATTGTCTACTGGTTGGCTTGGTCAATACCTTTATGTTTTAGTGCCTCAGGGCAAAATTCATCCTTCAGGCACTGCTTAGGGAAAAGAATGAGGGAAAGTCACTAAGGCAGAAGCAGCCCCTTGAGGATGTTCCACAACTCTGGAATTCCAATAGCAAGTCTTCTTCTGCTGACTCAGCTACACTGGAACAGGTGGGTTTGGAATAAGAGTACAGGCTTTGCCAAGGGTATAAAGGAATACAGGAATATATAGTGTATGTTCCCATACATGTGTTCATTGTTTTTACTCCAAAGTTTTTTACTAAAGTAAAAAACAAGGGCCAAGAAGTTGCAATTAGCTTATTTATCATTTTTAGACTAATGTTAGTTATATTGAGTAATATAACTAATGCAAATGAGATGGTAATTTGGCCCTACTCTGAAGAGTTACAGCAACACCGGAAATGCAAAAGAGAAAATAAAACCTGCACATCATTCTTGGGATCTGAGAAAAAATGCTTTGTTCCCTGCTGCTTTGCCCACTTGGCCCTATCAACTGATGCAAAACAGTCTTTACCAAAAACAACTAGAGCACAAAAATTAATCTAAACGATTCAAAGTAACACAATAGTCTTTCACAGTATGAATACTTTAGTGTATACATTTCTTACAGTAACAGCTAGTAATAATAACCTTTTGTTCTTTCAGTTTACGCAGGACATTTTGAATTTACTAAGGTTAAGGATACTACAACAGACTAGAGGTGGGTTTTTTCCAAAGGGGGGTGATTAGGTAAAACAGAGGAGCACGTAAAATGCAAATGCACAACCTAAAACACCAGAATTTTTCATGCTTTCTTATATTTAATGTGGTTTTTCCAAACATTAATTAGCTCATATATATCCATATACACCTTTATATTTAACACAGTATCCTAGATATTTTATTTAATAAACCCTAAAAGTAGTAGTGCAAATAGACAAAACAGTAACTCTGTCTTCCCACATTTTTAACTGATTAGACAACATTATAGCTTACACAGAAGCAAATATTATAATTAAGTCTATCAATTTCATTACAACTTCACTGTTTTCACCTGCTCATCCTCTATCTTGATTCATCCAAAATAGCATTTGGAATGCATCATTGTAATAATTGTAATTTGTGGTTTATTGTGAACGCTGTTTTTAGAAAGTCCACTAAAAACATGTTCATCTCTGTGAATTGGGTGTGCAGGATTAAAGAAAACAAAGAGGGGCTCACATGCAGCCTTGGGGATGGTCTGCCTTGAGAAGGCTGATGTGGTTCCTGCTCCTCATCACCCACAGTGTCCTTGTTGCAGAAATCACACCTGCATGGGAGGGAGCTCAGCTACCAGAGCACGCAGCAGCTGCTGCCAAGCAGGTCCTATTTGCAGCACAGAGAGCTGGGAGGTGACTAAAATCCATGAGGTGATGCCATGCTGCTGCCAGAAGAGGCTGTCCACTCCTGCCCACTGCTCAATCACCTTCTCATATGCTCATTTGGCTGCTTACCTTGCCCAATGCCCAGCCCATTCAGTTTGCTGAGCTGGCAGAAAAGAAATACAGAAATATATGATTTTTTAAAAGTTAATTTCTGCTGGCATATTGAGCTAGATCCTGGCTTCAGTGGGAGAGGAGAACTGCACACCCAGGGATGAGAGGGACATGAGGCAGAGCAGAATGCCCTCATCTAATGCCAGCAGATGGAGGAGGTCAGTGCTCTCTTTGGAGCTCACCCCAAGTTTATCAACAGCCAATTTCAACTGTGAACAGTTTTCTTAGATGTTTAAAAGTTAAACCAAGCCCTTTAGAGAGGACAGGTCCAGAACTGAGGGGTCAATAATCTCAGTGGGAAGCTAAGGACAGCAGGCAAGCAGAAGCAGACCAGGACAGAAACCCCCTTGCCTATCTGAGCTGATTCACAATAGCACTTCTTCTTTTGAGAGAAAGTTAAGAAAGCTTAAACTTAAAACATCAAAATGTAACAGGAGGGGTAAATAGTCAGTTTGTGAGAACTGGAGACTAGAATCAGGAGAATTTTCAGTTGAAACTTTTTACTCAGTGACATGAAAAACAGCAACTGGATCTGATAGCATCAAACACCCCCAGCACGAACCCATGCTGGAGTCCTCACACTGTCAGCTACACGTTGATGGGTACAAAGGTTGGTTCTCAAGCTACCGATATAACCAACAACAATGGTTTTTCAAAAATTTCAAACTAAAAATCAAGTTTCCAGTGAATTACCTTCACCCAGTACTAAGGCTGTCATTTCTCCTTAAAACACATCTAAATTTTTTCAGTCCTCCAGGACAGTGAAACTACTCTGCATGAATGATTCCTTCATGTGAAATTTTCTCTTATGCTTTGTAAGCATAAATGGAGTTTTGAAGTCATGTCTGACAAAGAGGATGTCCCTCATGAGACTGCCAAAGTAATTCACATGCAGTTTATGAAATGTGGGGGATGTTATAAAACTGTTGTGCCACTGAAAGCCTCTATGTATGTGAAGTCTGCTATTTGTAGTAGTGTTTCTGTCATTTAGTTCCCAGTTCAGAGATAGTGAGCAAACTGTTGCATGGAGAAGACCCCCAATAGGTGAGAAACACTGGAAAGGATAAGAACTAGGCATGACTGGTTAAAGCAGTTCCCTGCTTTTTAATTTAGAGAGAGCTTTTGTGGCAGAGAAATTTCCCTGGATAGCTTCCAGATTTTGGTTGGTGACCATCTAAATAAAAATAACCAAGGCAGTGCTGGAAGCAGGGATCAGAACTACATGCATTTGCTCCCAGAGGAGAGCCCTGAACAGACAGAAAAACTCCTTATCTTCTCTTGGAGAGTAGCCAAATTTCAAAAGAAACACAGTGCAGAGTTTTTCTTCTCTAAAATCATCCATAAAAGTTACAAGATTTATTATGACTCATGTTTATACCTCCAAGGGCTGAAAATTAGACTTCTTCAGCTGCCAGGGACAGAAACAACTTCAAACTAAGCTGGGGCTTAGATATACCCTCTGACTTCAGCTCCCAGAGACAGCCACCTGACTTAAGATCCTTTTGGATCTGGACCCAAGAGTCTTAACTGCATTTCCCTGGCTGCACTTACCTAACATCTTTTCTAATCAGCTACTCCAAAGCTGCTCTTGTTTCTTGTACCACACACGAAGATCATTCTTCTTTAGGCAGCTTGTTCTTTAATTTAATGCTAGATGTTGTAGTATATGGACTCATTTGCAGATAAATTCACAATATCTTATGAAATTCTGGCAATAGAATAACATTCTGCTCTTTGTACTCTGGCCTCAAGAAGTGTTATTTTTCACTAAGTATAATCACATTAAAATAAATATACTTGCTCTCTCATTCTGTCATTACAGATTATCATTATGGCCTTGCACTAATGTGCTATTTTCCACATGTCCGGGGATTTACAGGACTCCCTCATGCTTTGAAACAAGCCATTACATATACAACAAAAGCACTACTCTTAGTCAAATCAATATTGCTTTGCCTCTTTTTTCCTGAGGCTGCTTTGTTTTCTGGAACCTTACAATGTACTTACAAAAATCTAATGTACCTGGTGCCCATTTCTATAAAAACTCCTGTGTAAATTAGAGCAAAGAACAATAACACATGGTTAAAATCAGTCATCGTAGAATTACAGAATATTCTGTGCTAGAAGTGAGCCACCAGAGTCACTTCTAATTTTCTTTTTTTTTTAATTAGATAGTTGTCTGGAAGAGGAAATGAGTAGAAATTCTTTAAAGCATCTTTAACAATTCTTTGTTTCAGATCCAGTCTGATCCAAAGCACTGATGGCAGCTGCACTATTAATGTGTGTTATCCACAGAGAACTGAGCAGAGAGAACTCTGCTTTTCTTTCTCTTTCTTTCTTTCTTTCTTTCTTTCTTTCTTTCTTTCTTTCTTTCTTTCTTTCTTTCTTTCTTTCTTTTCTTTATTTCTTTCTTTTCTTTCTTTCTCTCAAAAATTCATTGAAACTATTACAGTAGTTCCAATCACATGTTTCAGATGGGAGAGGATCACTTGCTACTGATGTGTTTGTGTTTCTGTCCAACAAACACTGATAGTCTGGCCTAAGTACTCACTTGAAGGCACTGGAAAATGCTTCAAAATTCCCCAGTTCAGATGTGCCCAAAGAAGGTCTCGGCTATATTTACTTTTAGCATCCTTTGCAGTCCCTACTGGCACACAGCAGGGAAATTTTCTGAGTCCATATTGACACTTTTAACTGGGACACTTTCAGTACTGACACTTTGGACACTTTGGCCTTATGCTTTTATAAGTAAGTGTAGCATCTTTAGCCGTTCCATTCCTGCATATTGGCTAGAAATAGGTACTTTGGGTACTTCTTTTTGATAGTAGCTTCTGCATAAACTCAACAGAATAGATAAGTTACTCATGCAAGTCATGTGAAAAGGCTGCTGAGATAAAACACTGAGAAGAAATAAATGGGGTGGATAGGAGGTTATTGTACTACAGCATCTGTAAATGCCATCAAGGAGTCTGGAGGAGATACCTGGTCTAGGCGAGTAATGGGAATAAATCGTGCTGCAAAGTAAAAAACAAAGCTGATATGCAAGATAGAGGGAGAGAAGCCGCTGGGGAGGCATTCACAGTGCAAGTTTCTGACCCTCCCTGCAAGCTAGCTCAGGTGCCACCACCCTGACAGTACTCTGGAGGAGAACAGTAGCAGCCAATCTGTCTCTTCTCCTGGGGCAGCATGGGCAATCCCTGACTTTCACAGCAAGCAACAACTGGGCAAGGTGTGCCAGGAGGCATTGCACTCTCAGAGCCAGCAAGAGTGCCTCAGAGCTGGGTGAAAATGTGACAGGGGACAGAGAACAGTAAAACAGGCAGTGGCTGCAGGAGGATGAGCAGATTGAGCAACAAAGCAAGATCTGAGGATAAACCTGGCATCTGTGGACAGGGCAGGGAAGCAATAGCCAGTTCTGGAGCCTATTGGGAGACCACAGTCCCAAAAGAGTTCTGGCTTTGCTGTGTAAGCACAGCCCCAAGTCCTGATACTGGGTTTTGTCTTTCCTTAGTCTGATGTCTTACAAGTGAACAGAGAAAAGATGCTACAGGGATAGCATCTGCTGCCCTCTAAAAACCACTACCAAGAGATGAGACAGATGGAGGTGTCTCCCTGCCTGTAATGCTTGCATCAGCAACTTTTGTACATGTAGCTTCAACATTGCTCAAGCTTCAGAGTAGCTTGTTTATGACTGCTGCAACCTTAATGAGTGCTTAATTTGTGGTAGAAATGTCCAGCTGCTTGTCTTTGTGGGGATGGACACAGAGATAATCACAATTTGCTCTAACACAAAGGCAGAAATAATGGGATATACAGTTCTTCCAAAAGGTTGCTATTGTTGGGCCTTGCAGTGCTCAGCATTAAACAGAAGTTCTTGAGAGGTGAGATTTAGCTAGAATTACCTACAGGGACTACTGATATCTCTGCTAAAGCAAAGTAAATGGCAGGAAGAGAAAAGATCTGCTGGAGAACAGAACAGAAAGAATACTCAGAAGCTGATTAATACTCTACTGGCTACCATTTGGGATAGGAAAAAAATCTTCAGAAATTTCAGTTTTGACCAAATAAAAGATTGAAGTTTTCATTATCTGTGACACAGGTATGCCAAATAATAATAATTCAAAATATATAACTGTCATGTTTTCTTATATCTATCACAATATGACTTATATTGGCCTCTACTGGCATACTTCTAGATATAGGTATAGTAAGGGCTTTCTATTACTAGGATAGACTGCCTTGAGTTTCTTTGCTGGGTGGGTCTACTATGCTGCAATACCTTCAACACGTATGAGGAACTGCTCATAACTCCTGTTTCTAAAAAAAAGATGGGATGAGGGACAGGGAAGGATGGGGCGGAAAGCCTTACGGTGATGAAGCAAGAGGTCTGACTCAAAACCTAGATTCACTTTGTTTCCAAGGAAGATTAAAGGAAGTAGAGCACTTAGGTGTTTCAAAGGTAGTATTAATATTCTCTAAAATTCTCCAGAGGTCTATCTTCAAAAGAAACCTGCACTGATAATAAGAAGAGAAAACTAGTTTTGGAAACAATCATCGGCTTGGGATTAGGGGAATTTTATAAGAAAGATATCTGTGTGAGCCAAAAAACTTAGTGCAGGGTAGCCAGCAATGAGGAAGATGAAGTCTTCCATTGGATTTAAACTGTTCATGTCAGGTTTTGTGCCTTTAACCAAGCTGCACCTGGTATTGCTTATAAGGAATATAAGATAAATCAGACATGACATTTACCATGCTTTCATTCAACTTCCTATTACTTTTATTTAGATTACTTGCTGTAATGATGACTTTGTATAGACACTTCTTCCTCGACAAGAGACACTTATGATTTGTAATGAGCAACAGCAAAAGGTAACAGAGTTTAGAACTGACAGCTGCCTCACCATCATATTTAAAGAGTTTGCAGACTTTGCCCTTTGGTGCTCCTCCACCCAAGTGGGATGCAGGCGATTAGCAGCTTGGAGAAATGGTGAGGAGCACAAGCAAGATAAAAACTGGCTACTTATCTAGTAGAAACCCTCTGTCTGGTGCCTTCAAACCAAGGGGGGCCACAAGGCAAGACAGCTGGTTCTGGTGGAAACAAAGGTCATTTTTTCCACAAGGACCATAGGTGTGAGAGACATGGCTGGCAACAAGGTGGGTACGTGGTGTACAGTTGAATCCCAAGCCACCGTTGGAAGGAGCCCACTGGGAGAGGATGATGTGAGATGCTTTTGTAAGCAGATCATGGTTTGGTCACCCCTGATCTAGGAGAATTCTTTGCCTACATTAAAGCACAAAGATGCTTGAGTTTTTTAACTGTTCAAGAATGTTAGCTCACCTCTGCAAAGATTATATTTGCCCATAAATACCTGCATTAATACAAAAAAGCTATTTTTTTTTGTAAGAGTGGCACAGATTTTTCTGTTGCTTCAGTTATTGCCAATATGAGTTAGTTAGCCTCCTATATAAACTTTTGTTTTCCTTCCAAAGGCTGCAGGGACATAATTAATAAACAGGGAGCTTAACACTTCTTAGTGTGGAGGTATTAAATTGTTTGAATCTAAATAAATATGGAAAATTGATATCCCTAGTCGTCTTAATTTGGTATTCCTCATTGCCTACGTAAAAATTTTCAGTCATTCAATAAGATAACAGAAAATATGGTATATCACTGTCAACTCTTTTTATTTTATTTTCCCTAATTTCTTCTTGAGGATCCAGATCACTAAATCAGGATAAATAAATTTTCTTTACAAAAAAAAGTGTTCTTATCCAAACTTGCAAAGAAATTTAAAGCAAATGTAATTTAAAGGCTCAAAACCCAAGTAAAATCCAAACAGCAAAAGTATTTTAATAGGAAAAAAACCAACATAATTTATAAACAATCCTATGATTTTTTGAGGCTGACTCATGATTCTGTAATGTTTAAAGTTGGCAATACTGATACCCTGTGATTTAGATGACTAATCACAGACTGAAAAGCTAATAATCAAAGTAAGCAGTTTGTGAAGTACCCACAGACTAGAAAATATGTTTCTCAACTACTCAGCAAAGGCTTGTGTATAAATTGACAACAAAGAGAATCAGTTTATATAACTGTTTCACAAAGAGAGAAAAGAGCTAATCAGTTAATCAGTTATTTTATTTGTATCGCATAATGCTACCAGCTGCAGTACTGAGTGTGAAGAGGGAAGAGCATGAAATAGAGAGAATAACAGGGTAGCACTTCAGCACTGCATTCACAGGGAACAGGGGAGTGTGGATGGGATTCAGCAAGCAAAATGCAAGAGTAAAAACTGTCTGAAGTAAGACTGCAATTACACTGCACACCAGATGAGAACATACCTGGGGGAAGGAGGGAGGCAAGCACAAAAGGAAGTCAGGAGAGAAATGATCTTTTGGCAACAAAGAGTTAAATCTAGTAACAAAATGCAGTCAATGGAAGATGGCTATGGGGAAGACTGAAGAGAATGAAAGCAGAAGATAAAACATCATTTGCAGACAGGTGGAGGCAACAGGGGTGACTCCTGGTTTCTTGGCGGGTTTTCTGATCAGATCAATTTTTTGTGCA
Source organism: Passer montanus (assembly GCF_014805655.1). Lineage (NCBI taxonomy): Eukaryota > Metazoa > Chordata > Aves > Passeriformes > Passeridae > Passer > Passer montanus. Next base: position 2,753,964 of record NW_024368152.1, read on the forward strand.
CAGTAGTTCTCAGCTGGGCTCTTTCCAATCTTTTATCTTATCTGAAGGTAAGCAGACAGCAGAAAGAGGTATATGTAGCACATGCTTGGCACCAGTTATATTTCCTAACAAAAAGAAGGAATTTTTTTTCTGAAACTGCTCATAGCAAAGTGATGCTCTCAGAAGCTAAAGCATCTACACGTATTGAAGCTGCTCAATCAGCCTAGTTCCCTTAAAAATGAAAAGGAAAGATGATTTCTAATTTTCAGAAGTCAAAGATGAACTGAAGAAATACAGTTATATGGTGGAACTTAATTTATTGGTTTACAAAGGCAGAAAACAAAACCATTTTGAAAAGAAACACTACATGTTTCTCTGAATTAGTATTTTTGTTGCTACTTCATTGTAAAATATAAAGAATGTGCAGCATCGGCCCACAAATTTGTATCCTCTTTATATAAAATGTATGTCTTCTTTATAAAAAAATTATATTCTCTTTATGTAAAATTCAATAGACCTGTTAGTAGTTTCAGAAAATTTGCCCACAAAGGCATATTTAATTACAAGTCTGACAAATGGGAGTTTTGCTTTCTTTTGAAGAACCTGTTTTAGGCAGGGTATTACATTGGTAGGCTCTCTAATCTGATCCTGCATGGAAGCTCATATATCCCTGGGAAAAGGAAAAGATGGCACACACTGTTTGAAAATGAAGGTTCAATAAAAGCAAGAAAACACAAGAAACTGGAGTGAATGGAGAAAAATGATTCATCTGTATTAGGACTTCCTATAGCAGCTGTCACTGATCAGCCATCATTGCAACATCTAAAGTGCTGCAAAATTGGAGTGGATCCCAAAATTCAAAGGAAGATAGCAGACTAAACTGGAAAGACAGAAGGACATATTTCACAGCTGTCATCTAGATAGGAAAGATATTCCATTCCTTACTCCAGATGGAGAGCAGCTCACATTTGGACCCAGGGAGTGAGGGGGTGACTGAAATGTGGGGATTCATTCATGAGCTGCATGTACAATGCAGCTCTTTAGAACACGTTGCAGTAATGTGCCGGGAAAGGCAGGGGGGGCATCAGCACAATTAATCCCCTCATGCAGGAAATGTAGGGGTCACTGAAGGGAGCACTGTTGCATGCATGCCTCACATTCAGAGTGTGTCTGCTTTGCTTTTACATTTATTTTTAATAAATGCCTTAACATTAGCTGTGGCACTCTGACTGCAGGAGACCCTTGTTTGGTGACAACTTTCTGCCTCTGTTGACATAATTTCTTAATTAACTGTAAGTATGAGATTTACTCCATAACATAAACATTTTTACAGAAAGGCATGCAAGCACACAAAGGAAAAAGTATTTACATAAATATATTGGGGAGAGTGACAGAAATGTGCATGACAAAAAGTCGAAAAAATGCTTCATATTAAAAAAAAAAAAAAAAAAAAAAAAAAAAGAGAGAGAGAGAGAGAGAGAACTGTACCTGGGGTGCCTCAGGAAGAACATCATCAGGCAAACAAGGGAGGGGATTGTCCCACTCTGCTCTGTACTGGGGTTGTCTCACTTTGAAAATTGTGTGCAGTTTTGGGGGCCACAATACAAGATACTAAGCTAAAGGAGAGCCACAAGAATGGTGAAGTGCCTTGAGTGGAACCTGTATGAGGAGCTGCTGAAGTCACTTGGTCTGTTCAGTCTGGAGAAGGGGAGACCAAAGGAGACCTCACTGGAGTTACAAGTTCCTTGTGAGGGAAGAGGAGGGGCAGACTCTGATCTGTTTCCTGTGGTTAGTGGTGACAGGACTCAAGGAAACGGCATGAAGGTGAGTCAGGGGAGGTTTAGATTGAATATCTTTCACACCCAGAGGATGTTTGGGCACTGGAACAGGCTCCCCAGGGAAGCGGTCACAGCACCAAGGCTGACAGAGTTCAAAAAGCATTTGGACAAGACTCAGGAACAGCACATGGTGTAACTCTTGGGTTGTCCTATGCATGGCTTGGATTTAGACTCAAATATCCTGAAGGATTCCTTCCAACTCAGCATGTTCCATGATTCTTGATTCTATGAAATGTACATGAAGTGGACAAAAGTTGCTATAAAGTTTGGAAAGAGCAACTCGCCATGCAATATACTGACAATAAACTGACAAAAGAACCCTGTGTATTTTCAAGGCATGTTTTTTTCAATATCCGGAGCATATCAATGTATTTATTTAACTGAAAAAATCATAATATCAATGCAAAACATTAAAAAATGAAAGTGAAATAAATATTGATTATTCTGACAGCATATATAGACTTTGTAGAGCACATCCTGTATATTCTATGTGTTCTTACTATTCATACCATTTGATATGTGTTTACAAGACATGATATTGTTCCACCCAGCTCACCTCTCCCTAGATGCTTGTAAACTAACATACTGATCTAATAATAGACATTAAATATGACAGTTTGGGGATCTGCCTTGGGGAACTCAAACATTTCTATTTTATTTCATGAACACTTTGCAAGCTTATACACTTGTTTATGGTTTTTATTGCTACCTTGAATTGTTTGTCTTGCTTCAAGGAGAGGAGATACTGATATATGAGGGGTAGTTTGCATGTGCTTCTCTTTTCTATTTTCCCTAAGAATGAAGTCTGATTCATGTATTAAGGGCTTTGCCAGAAGCCTGCCTGTCCCTGACTGAAACTGTAACAGCCTCTGCAGAATGAAATGGCAGCATGGGGGAAATGCAAAGGGATTGTGCACAAGCTGTTATGAGACAGAGTCTTGACACAGCTCTGGAGGGAAAAAGGAACAGCACCCCCGAGCTCAGCCCTCCAGAGAGACCTCAGCCTTAGCCTCTATATCCACAGGAGTCTTCGAGTGCTGCTAAAGGTCAGGCCACAGCAAGCAAGGGTTTGGACATAAGTCAGGGAGTTCTGCAAGATCAAGATCTGTTCAGCTCTAGAGGGGTGGTTATGAGAAGAGATCAGGACAGCAGGATGCCTCCACTAGAGTAACTGCAGTCCTCAGCAATGCCTGATGCAGCGAGCTCTGGAGTCATCTTGCAGAGAGGAGGCTCCCAGTAGTGCACTGAAACCCTACATGAAACTCCTTTATCTCAGAGAACTGCTCTGTTCTTCATTAGCTCATTGCAGCTGTGTATCTCTATCTGAACAATTTATTTCTTCCCTGAAAAACTGTAAAATGTGGATGCATAATGACAAGGAAATCCAAAAACTGGCAGTGCTTTATGCTTGAACATGAATTCTTACATTTCAGTCTGTATGACATCCAACAAAAAGCTGCCTCATATCCACCAGTCTCATTTCACTCTCTATGCTCACATCTCTGCTTGCTCTGCAGCCTCTCAGATGACCACTGACATCTCCGTAAGTAGAATCCTTTGCTGAAGACCTGTTAGCCTCCAACAGATCTGTGAATTTTGCTAGAGAAAGGGAAAACAGGCAGCTCTCTCACAGTACTGCCTGGGTACATTTGATCTCTGAGAACTGCCAGGATATAACCCATAACTCCCCCACTGATGATGATGCTGTTAGATCCCTGATGCACAATTAACAGACTGTTTGGAAGCGAGTGACTGTGGCCCCAAGGAAAACCTGAAAGCAGACAACCAGCATGGCTCAGCAGCTCTGGGCCCAGGACTGCGGTGGTGAGCTCGTCACACAGCAGCAGGAGCCTGGGGACCAGAGAGGGCTGTGGCAGGAAGGAGCCTGTTGGTCAGACAGCAGGGACCCCCAATGCCACAGAGAGCTGCCACAGAGGCTGGGAGTACCAAAAAGCCAAACCACCACAGCCATGAAGGTGCTGTACAGTGGATGGGATTCACATGACTCACACATGCTCTCCATAGGCAACAGAGAGAAGCAGGCACCCTGAGAGAGACATCCAGATGGGTTTCTATGGCAGACAGATGAGCCATCTCTGAAAGCCTGTTCTCTCCATTGACTGCAAAGGCTGACTACACAGGATCCACAGCAGTGTACTCTGTGGCTCAAAAAATTGAAAATTATTGCACCATAGTGAGCTTGACTCTATTTTCCAAATATACACCTTATCTAGGACATATATATTCTGAATTTTGAAAACAAATTGCTTATTTCTGCTGGTTTAAATACTACACTTACCGTCAGTTTTGCATTTTGCTTCTTTTATACTGTATGATAATAGGCATGAAAGATTTTTATTATAATATTTATAAGCATATTTACACACATTTATCTAGCCTACACACATAAATATATGAATGTAGATTTTTAAAAAATTTTGTTCTCAGACTCCACTGTCAAGTATCATTGCTGTTTTAAAAAGCATGTATGTAAAATGTAAAATATGAATATTTACATTTGTAAGTGTGCTACTAGAAATTTAGAGTATGCTTTCACATGTTGCATCTCAAATGCAAGTAATAGTATGCATCTTGTTTTAGTCAGTAGATTTGGGCATACACTGTTCCATATTTTGCTGGGTTCTTCTGAAACCTTTGAAAGAGAAATGAATTACCAGTGATTTCAAGAGGCTTTGGACTGGACTTCCTATTATCTTATTAAGACAAGTGGCCCAGTTTACTTCTATTTTAAAATTCTCCCTAAGTTGGAAGGCACAGTAATAGCACTGTCACTCTGAGAAATGACATACACCTCACCTGCAAAGACATATTTGGAGAGATAAAACACACATTTGGAAAGAAAACCCTGTAATTGCTGTAAAAGTCACAGGTACTGAGGTTGGAAGCAAGGAGTAGCAAATGTGGTGCCTGACCTCAGGCTTATTATCTGCTTCATCCTTCTGTATCATTCACTTCTACCTAGGCTGATGTTCATATTTCAAGCTCTACATAGAGAGCTGAGACTAAATCACCAAGTCCCTCACCAAAACTGATGTTAATTTAACTTAATTTTCAGCCATAGGTTCTTGCTGTGTTTTTGCCTGCAAGGTAGGAAAGCATGCTCCTATCACATCCTTTCACTCTGCTCTAGATTTGTGTTCAGTGGTCTGGGGACCTCCCCACCATCCCTTTCCCAGGAACAGACATCCCTGCTGGCATGCCCCTCACAGAGCTCTGAGCCTCAGCTGCTGTGGGCTGCCCCCCAGGACCCCCCCAGCACCCCCATGTCTGCTGGGACTGCCACCAGCACCCTGCAGCACTCGGACTGTCACCCTGCCGTCAGGGACAAAGCTTCATCTCAGCTTCTGCCTCATACTCCTTGCTCCTATGCCTTCAGTCTTCATTCTCAATTCATTATATTGCACTTGAATTAACAAAGCAAAATAATGAACAGAAACCATTTAGAGAAGAATCTGCATAATTTTGTAGCATCTATGTGCCTTCTGCATCCTTTAGCAGCCATGTTTTCATTTAGACCACTGCCAAAGTACTGAGCAGCTTTCAGTCAATAACCAGTCTCTGCAGTTCCCCCCCAGGAAAAGACGTAGTCAAACCTGAAAGTGAGACAGTTGTTTATTCCTTCTAACACAGTTGTAGGTTTTAATCGAAATACCCTGTGATACCAAGCCAAATACTTCAGAGAAATGAAATTGCTTCTGTATCCACACAGTTGTTTCCATCAACCAATCCATAGTCCTGTCAAAGAAACATAACGGATTTATTTGATAAGTCTTCCTTGCTGTCAAACCATATTGACTGGCATTATTTATGTTTGTTAACCTATCCTTTCTGTTGAGTCTTCCAGGGTAACTGTTCCAGTATTACAGCAGAATCCAGATTCATGTAAGAGGGGGCTGTGTACGTGTTCTAGATCCCATTTTCTATCCTTGACATTTGAACTATATTATAGCACTTTTTAAAGTTTCTGAAGTCTTCTCAGCTCTCCAGGATTCACACTAGTGGTTCAGAAGCAGCCTCAGCTATTTCCTCCATAGCTTTTGTAGGGGAAATTACTCAGAACTGACAACCTGGAAAAGCTTGGAAGGCTTCCATCACCCAAGGCAGGGTCACAGCTTTCACAGAGAACTGTGTTCCTTTTGCCAAGACAACAAGCAGTGCTCAGCCACCTCACAAAAAGGGAGAGTGGGCTGAAGAAACAGGGAGTGCCCTGAAGAGTCAAGGCTGCTGTGCTCACTGTGTTTCTCCTGTGCACTTCTCCTCAACAGGGTATGCACACCTTTATTACCATTTTGCCATTTTCTGCTGAATACAATCATAATTAGCGTAATTATTATGCAAAGAGATCCAAGAAATTGCTTCAGAACATGCACACTTCCAGATGGGTTTCTCAAGGTGAAATGCTGATGGTAATACAATTGCTACTACACCTCCTAAATAACTATCAATTCAATGGGAGAAAATGAGGCAACCTAACTTGAGCTCTGGTAGGAGAAAATAAGGAGAAAGAACTCAGATTGTATCATAAGGACAGGGAGGAAATCAAAGGATAATGATTGCCTTTTGTATTTTAAATGCAGTATTTTGTCTGTCAGATTCATTCATCTGATACAAAGAAGAGCAATAGCATACACTTCCAAGATAAAATCAATTATGTATTATCTTAGAGTTGTACAATCTCATCCTCCACAGAGGCCTTAATGTGACTTACATATAGCATAATTCTTATTCCAGATCTCTGAACAAAGCTAAATTTTACTGACAGTTCACTGTACAAATTCCAATGTATGGTTTTTTTCTGCATTCTCAGAGAGTATAAAATTGTAAAGACCATCTCTGCTTGAAGTAGAATATGAATTTTGAAATACAATTAAAATAAAGGAGCAAATTAAGACTAGTTTGTTTTAATTCATTACCTCAGAGCACTTCTGTTTGCAATAAACTCCTATATTTTATGTCAGTTTTTTAAATAAGTGAAAAAAGGCTTTGTTCTTCAAAAACTCCCAAACTGTGGCCAAGTTAGCCACATTTTAATTAGTTTCTTAATTTATCTCCATTATGAAATAAAATAAGGAAATAACTCCTGTTTCTGTATTCCATTAAAGTGTTTCTGTAAAGTTAAAGACTATTTTGTTAACATGGCATTCCAAATTTCAAGCAATCTATTTTTGTAAAAGCTAAAAATAATATATCACATTTCAGGTTATCTTCATTTGCCAAGTCTTGACAGAACTCACAAAAGTACAGCAGAATTTGCTGAAAAATTGCAGAGTTTACAATACTTAGCTCATTTTCAAAGGGAAAAGTTAATTTTAATTTCCAAAAATATTCTTTCAGAAACTCCTTGTTTTGGTGTGGGTTTTTTTTTTTTTTGAATGCTTGAGGCATTTCAAACAGTTGAATTTGAGCTTTTTCTTGACTATCTGAGCTGTCATCACATTCTGTTTTAAGAATGTTCTCACTAACAAGACAGTAGCCAGCCTATAAAACATTTCATTCATTCCCTCCGAACAGATCAATTCCCATTAAATCATTCTTGTGACATCTCTTAGAGGAAATGGGATTGGAAGGACATCTGCAAGCCAGTGGGACAATGAGCCTCCATGCAGCAGGGCAGAAGGCAATGTGTGAAGCACTAACAGCTAAGTTCCTAACTGGATAAAACTTCGCTTTGAGAGCATGGACAATGAAAGGAATAGTTAGTACCTTTCATTCAGTGTGTCCACAGTTTTACTTTTAAAAGGAACTGTTATCAGGAAAAAAAAAAAATGGAACAGCAACCATAATCACTCAGTCTATTGACAGAACAGCTGAGTGACGGATACACAGATGAAACTTCGCTTTGAGAGCATGGACAATGAAAGGAATAGTTAGTACCTTTCATTCAGTGTGTCCACAGTTTTACTTTTAAAAGGAACTGTTATCAGGAAAAAAAAAAAAAAATGGAACAACAACCATAATCACTCAATCGACAGAACAGCTGAGTGACGGATACACAGATGAAAATGTGAAATCTTAGGCAGGAATGAGAGAGATCAAATCACCTTTATGAACAGTGCTTTCTTAAAAATAAGCCTGAATGCCTAAACAATTACTATTTTCCAGAAGATCCTCAGGGATGTTATTTTATGGGGATGCAAAGTAAAGTCCAGCACGTAAGCAATGGTCAGAAGAGCATCAATCATAACAAACAGTATAGAATGATGGTACTCCCGTCTATTTGATGTGGGAGTATCTGATGAGAACAGGCATGTTCCCAGCAACCCCTGCAAGATGCAGAGCAGATGATTAATACAAAAGAATCTGGCAGAGACTGAAATTCATAAAAAACACACAGTTTCTTACAAAGTCTAGACTGAAATATCATTGTCCAAGTTGAAGAGGCAGATTATTATTGTCTACAGCTTTGATCATGGACATTAGAAAGGCACTATCAAAGGGAAATGTGCTGAAGCCCAGCCACTTGCTGCCAGCCCTGTGGATAACAAGAGATGTTTTCTCTTCTCTCTTCCCTGGTTTGGCTTCCAGATTCCTTGTCAGAGCTCCACCCCGCTTGTGTCATTCTTGCTGCCTCTCTGCTCTAGTGTCCCTCAGCGAACATGGCTCAAGCAGATGTTTAGAATAATTTCTCTAATAAGCAACTCTATATTTTGCATAGCTGTGATATTATATAGTCACATATTATAGAGTGCTGTATGTTTCACTGACAGATAAGGAGGCAAAGTGGGACACATTTATGGGTGCAGGTGCTGCTAGACTCAACAGTCCTCTCTTTCTCCTCTGATCACCTACTGTAATCAGAAAAACTCCACTAGGGAACTAGGAATGCATCTTCTCATGAAAACAGTTGCATAAAATGAGAATCCTGAGATCATTGTAGTGAACAAGGGCATAGCCTTGGCTATGGAAATAATTGAGTGAGCAATGTGACCTGAAGTACAGTTCCCTTAGGCACATACTTTCAATCTCCTGGACTTCCCCAGCTGGAATTTTCTTCCATACGTGCCTGCCTATGCTCTTTGTCACAAAATACACTGGAACATTTCAGATACTGACAGGAGGTAAGGAAATGGGTTTTAAGTTGTTTCCATAGCTGGCTAGAGTCAAGCAACCAGCATCTGTCACTGAGGTAAATGCTCATTAACTTCTTGATTCCTCTTACTACAGCTCTTCTATCTTCAATGTGCAATAGTTGGGTTTTTTCCCTTGGGTTATCTTTTGTTTGGTATTTTTTTTACCAGAGAAGGAAAAATACACAGCATGGGATAGTTAAAAATTAGTTTTTCTTGTAGTGCATATGTAACTGTTTCAGTGAGTACTGAGCACTAAGCATTCAGAACACAGGCAATCCTTTCCTCAGAGAAATATCCCCAACAACCAGCTTTAACTTTTTTTTCTTTATCTTGCTCCATTAAGATTTAACTATTTTTGCAAAAGGAGAAACTCCAAAGGACTTCATGAAAAAGAATGAACTAAGACACTCAGACCAGTTTCTGGTAAAATAGAAGACAGAAGACTGAGCCCCTTTGAACAGGAGAGAGAACTGAATACCTCTACATTTAGCTGGGAATGCTGCTGTTATTTAATTGCTAGGAATTTGGGCTGCTCTCCAGCATGCTTGCTTTTTGCACAGTACTAGTGGGAAAGCAGTTTCACAGAATGAACCCCACAGATAAATAATTGTATATCTTGTAAATTCTAGGATTTAGGCAGGAGATCACAGCTGCTGCAAAATAACTTCCTACTTATATCACATCTCCTTGAGGTACAGAGCAATTTGAGCTTTAATAGAAAGGAACTGTCTTTGAAGAGCACAGCTGGAACTTGTTTTGTGGGGTTTGCTGCTCACAATTCAAACAGGAGAAGGAAGAGGGTAGTGCAGAAATCAAACCCAACAGCCCCAGGAATCAAAATGACATAGCAGTTTTTCTCCTTTCCCTTGAGAGACATCTCTTTTAGCACAAGGCTGTATCCCTTCAGAAAATGAATGAAGGAACTGGGACTGTCTGACTCCCATGAGATTTGCTCAGTCAGTTGGGGTTTTTTTATCATTGTTGGAGGTTTTTTTTTAAATGCCCATGAGAGTTTTTGCTAAGTGAGGGCTCAGAATAAGTATACTCATTGCTTGATTTCATCTAGGCTCTGATGAAATAGCCTGGTCTTATCATCTGCTGTGCCTTGCTTTGCACACGAGCTAGCTAGCACTTCTAGTGTGGTATAACATAGTACTCTATAAAGGAAGAATAAGTGGAACCTATAGAAAACTGTATTTTACAAATCTTTCAGCATATATAGCAAACATAACTCAGAAGAAAACAGGCTATGAGGTATATTTATTCATACTCTAGGTTAAATCTACCATGGAAAATCCCACTCAGAACTAATTTCCTTATTTGAAGCTTAAGAAAATAGCACATAATCCACATGATATCATACATTCACTGACTGGGTAATAGGTGGGGGGAAGACAGCTCACATAGAAATAGGTAAGAAGTAGTGGTGAATTCTGCAGCAGGTACCTTAGCAAGGGATACATACATTTATACATATGTATACACATTTACAAAGTCTAGTAGCAGTAGCTACTTGGACCAACTAAATTACCCTAAATCCTAAAAACTTCAGATTACCTAGGTGGAATTTAATGAGGCAAAACTAGACTCCAGGGACATACTTTAGTGATGGACTTGACAGTGTTAGGTTAATGGCTGAACTCAATGATCTGAAAGGCCTTTAAACAATTCTATGATTCTATCTCTGCAAACATGCTGTCTAATTCCGTTAAGTAAGCAAAAAGTAACTACAACATTTGAGTTAGATTATATTATTTGAGTACAGGATACAGCCTGACTATTTATGACAAAATCAGCAAGTCACTTTTCTAGTAAAACTTGATGGACATATATATGTATATATTTATTTTTTTAAGGCTATGCTTATTTTAAGTGTTTAAAAAGAAACAGACATTTGAAATCTCTGGTCTTTCAGGCATTTTGTATTTGGTATCTGTTTAAGATCCTGTCTTTATAATGCTTATTTTAAGTGTTTAAAAAGAAACAGACATTTGAAATCTCTGTCTTTCAGGCATTTTGTATCTGTTTAAGATCCTGTCTTTATGCAAAAGTGTATATCACAGTGGTTTGGCATACTATACAGGAGTGGTTACTTCTAAAAAAAGTATAAGATTAAAACAAGACACTTTATAAAAATTTTGGAGCATGACACAGACTGCAAAGTAGGGTCATTATGCAAGTGATGTACCGCTTTATAAAGCATCAGTCAGAATCAACAAAGAATCAGTTAAACTCCTATATCATTGGAGTTGCTCATTTCAATATAATTCAACTGCATTAAAACAGTACCAGTATCTTTGGGCTCTAGTTGCAGCCTGTGATGAGCTTTGTTTCAGAAAATGTTGCCACAGTAAAAATGCGTGGCTCTCCAAGGCAGTTCACAGCCCGTGCTGTCCTCAGACAGCACTTCACAAAATCCACAGTAAATACAGATTCATAACTGCAAGAGAAGATTTGAGGCTCATAAGGAGAAAGACTGGCTGTAAAGAAACACCAAAGACAGATGCATTCCTGGTTTTGCAATGGAAAGTTCTGATTTGGCCACCATAAAGAGTAATGTGCTGGCTGCAACAGATAGGTAACAGCAAGGCAAGTCTGAAGCAGCATTACCTCTCTGCTCTTTCGTGCCATCCATCCATAACTTCTACTCTTCCAGGGCATTTCTACTCTTCCAAGGCATTTCTACTCTTCCAGGGCACAGGGCAATGGTTGATGCAGGGCAATGGCATGAAAAACATCCATGCCCTGCTCCACACAACCAGCAGAAAGACAGGGAATAGCAAAGAGCATAGCAAAGCCCTTGTGCAGCTCTGGGAACATTTGTGCAAGCCAAAGTGCTGTGTGCTAAGATCTGGGAAGTAAATTAGGGCCCATTTCCTGGCATATGAGCTCACGAGGAAGGGCTGGTGTTTAGAGAACAAGTTTGGCTCTTGTCCCTATGGAAGGACCAGCCCCAGGATCAGTTCACAGGACTTGACTATATTTACCTCAGCTGCTGAACATAAACACATGCAAGGCTTTCAGCAGGCTGCAGAGAACCAGAGCCACTGTCTCCTGCCTTGCTGAGGTCATTCCCACACTGTCGCTGTGTGTCCTGCAGTTCTGGCAGAGAGGTCGGAGCCTTGTGCTGGTTTGCCTCATGCTTACTGCTAAAAAAATGGGGTTCCCATTCCCACGTGGTGCCCTGAAGCTGCTCCTCAGGACCAGCAAAGCCAAGGGCTCTGGCCAGGTTGAGTTGCACACCAGCAGAGATGACTGCACCCACCAGTGACAGCCCCTAGAATAGGCCCAGAATTGTGCTGAAATTACCATGAGAAATGGAAACAATCTGCCCCAAGCCTACAAAGCCAGTGAATCCTAAGTAAAATGTTTCAAAGGTTTGACACATCCTGGCAACCCAAGAGATATTCTGGAAATCAAAACCTGCAGTTTCTCCTAGTTTAGTGCTCAGACACAAAATTAAATAGCTTTGCTTGGTATGTAACATAAGGCAGCTCTTGCCTCATTTTAAGGCTGTTTACATTCTCCTCCTCTACCTGCCTCCCATGCTGCAGCAACACAAGCATTTCACCTATCCACTGAGAACGACACCAGCTAAGATCACCTATCACATCTCATTAGACCTGTCTAAGCCCTCATGCCTTGCTGGGATACCTATGACCCTCAGGTTCCCAATGCCAGGTGCCCAAAGACACCCCACCAGGCCTCCCACTCCCTTGTCTGGCATGTACAGCTCCACCACATATCCTGCACCAGCCCTGGGGAGATGTTATGGGCCCCTCATGCATCTTTAGAGCAGCCAGAAGACATCAGCAGCTGGGGCCAGCCATTTCTGTTTAAGAGCCCGTGTGTTAACTGACCCTGCCCTGAATTCACCCACTGGAATGCTTTAAAACTTCTGCCTGGCACCTGAAGAATCCTGAAGCAAGAGGTATTGCCACTTATCTATTCACCATCGGCAGAGGCCTCACCTTGCACCTCTCCAACCTGCCACCTGCAAGTTTGAGCTGATGCTCCCTTGTTTCTTTGTCTCTGTGTGAGAAGAGGTTTCCTTGCTCACCTTTTTCCTATTACTTGTGGCTTTTAGATCTCTCCTGGCTTTCTCTTCCAGCCTGACCCATTCCAGGCTATGCAACCTTTCAGAAGTTATTCCAGATCTTTCTCTATCCTTCTTTCCCTTTGCTGTTGTTTGCGCACTTCTGCTGTTTTTTTTTCTAACCAGCTTAAGGAAAATAAAAATATCTGCTTGGTTTTTATCATTTATATATTAGCTGCAGCCTTTATTTGAGTAACTCCAAACTTGATCTGTTGTGAATTTCTGTGGGACTTGTTAACCAGCTTAAGGAAAATAAAAATATCTGCTTGGTTTTTATCATTTATATATTAGCTGCAGCTTTTATTTGAGTAACAATTTGATTGCTATTTATTATTTTAAAAATAAATGGGTGACTAATGGGTTTAGTCCTCTATAATATGGATCTGTGGTGAATTTCTGTGTGGCTTGATTAAAATACAACAGAAGTAAATATAGGGATCTGTCATTGAAGTTTATGGCATGCACACCAAAGAGAAAAGGTTCCTTGTATTGTCCATGAGGATAAATAACATCCATGTCCATAGTCCTGGAAACAACTTGCTTTTGCCTGAAATTTAGACTGTCACAGTCCAACTGCCTAACCAAAATGAGACATATATCCTTGCTCCATTTCCAATGACAGTGGAGTTATCAACTGTTGTGGAATTTTGCTGGAAGCTTTTACTCCTCTGGTCAGAAAAAGCTATAATATGACCCTGGAAGGTAACTAACATATAAGCTGTGTAACATGAAGCTATGATGAAGAAAAAGCACTTTAGCTGCATCATGTCATAAACCATGTGATATCAACCACACCAGAGATGTCATTTATCCTCAAGATACTTCAATTTTTGAGAAAAACCCATAGTGGTGTTTCCCTACAGTGACTGAACCTTAGGATGGTTTGTGTCAATCAGTTACCCTGCAGCAAAACCACGTTTTTCCAGCCAAAACTGCATGCAGTAGTCAAGGACAAAGAGCAGATATGAAGACAGCAATCAGCCCCTCTTTGGTGTTTGCTGAGCAGTCAAGCCTGGCTGGCAGTTGGACACAAAGCAATTATTGATGTTCAAACAGCACTTTGCACTCAGTTCTAATTTATGTATTTAAATAGAAAACACATATTCCACTAAATCTGTTATGTGCACACCCTTCCACTGCAGCAAAAATTTACTCTTGCAAAGTAAATTTATCTGATCGCAATACAAAGGTTCCATATCATGTTTGCCAAAAGCAAATACAATGCACTGGCCCCGTCCCCAGTTTTACTTTCCTCAGCCTTAGGAGTATAGCACTTTGCACTCAGTTCTAATTTATGTATTTAAATAGAAAACACATATTCCACTAAATCTGTTATGTGCACACCCTTCCACTGCAGCAAAAATTTACTCTTGCAAAGTAAATTTATCTGATCGCAATACAAAGGTTCCATATCATGTTTGCCAAAAGCAAATACAATGCACTGGCCCCGTCCCCAGTTTTACTTGGTACTTTTCTTTCTAAAGAAACACAATGTTACTAAATTTTCAGGGGTTTAATATTTTTTTAAATTATTTCTGAGGCTGGAGTTATTCCTACAGCAGTTTATACCCTCCTCTTCCCCCACATCAATTTCCTTTCCTCAGCCTTAGGAGTACCCTAACAAAGGTGATAATATCCATGGGGAAATACCCCGATATACAGTGACACACAGAGAAGGTTCAGAACACTGGCTTGGGTTCTTAAATGGTTTTGGGGCATGGTGAGAATGGAAGACCTTTGAGTACCTTAAGCTCTGCTTAAGCCTTCACAAAGCACAGACTGGGCTCTGAGCCTCCAAGCACACAGGCTTCTTACTTTGCATGGCTCTTGAGGTTAGCAGTGAGTTCTGGGCATCAGGATAACTGCATGCATTCATATCAGGTGCCAGGTATTCTGTCAAGTAAGTTACTAGATCTGTAGCAGTAAAGTATCCAATGCTGAAAGTAATTACAAGCTGAAAGATAAAACAGTACAAAATACCATTGAAAGGCACACTGGGGCCACGTATTCACAAAGAGTGAACTGAAAGCATGACTTTTGAGGTCATTGTATGTTTGCAGTTGGTCTGCTCCAGAGAAACCACAACATCTGGCAGTTACGTGCTTAGGCACCTAAGAAAAGAACACTGAAAATAATAATATTTTTATTCAGGCCACCAAGAGTGGCTACAAAAGAAATATTAGAAAAAAATCCAATGGAATAAAAGAGATGACTTTCAAGATTACAGCTACCTTATATCCAAATAAATATATTTAAATGGCTGGTCTTGGAAAAGGTCATGGTCTTTATGAATCATTCATAATGTATTTCTTACTGGATTACTTTGCACTGGATAATGTGTACCTTCCTCCTTATAAGGAAGGAAGATGTATTTACATCTCAGGCTCAGCCTGTGAATGTAAACTGGAGGAAAATTTAATTTTAATCTGGTAATTTAATTCTTTAAATCACTGCAAAGGGAAGTAGCCCACTCATGCTAATGGAAATAGTTTACTTACAAAGCAGAACAGGAACCGAGACCCATTAAAACTAATGCTAAAACTAATGCAGTATTAGTTTCTGAATCTACAGTACAAAGGAAACAATAAACTTTACCCAATCTGAAGCATGTATCTAGAAAATAAGGCTTGGATTAATTTCCTGTGGTATATTCAAGTTTCTTTCCATAAAATTCCTGTTTTTCCACCTTAATTCCTGCAGGAACACTTTTGTTATCAAAATCTATTCTAAAAGTATATGTGCGAAATAATTTAAACTGCATTTTTTTTTACTGCACGCATCACATTTTCACTTTTGCGATTAATTTTTCACTATTGTATGGTTACTATATGTAATCAGAAAACAAAGTCAACACCTAGAAAACAGATGGCTTAAAAAGGATTTGAAAATGATGCTGTGATAACTTCTCTTCTACATTTTTAGATGTAATTATATGTTCATAAACAGAGACTTCATAAATATTGACAAACAAAAAATGGCAAACAAAGAAAATGGAAAATATAGAGCTGCACATGATCTCTTATATGGACCATGTATGATATTTTTTATTTACAGATTATGTAGTTTATAATCCACTTCAGATACCATAATCCAAAATCATACTTCAGGTACTGCTTTCCTACTTACAGCACCATTAACTGAGTACTAGGCAAAATAAATAAATAAATAAAAATATAAAAACAAACCCCTTACACCTAGTTCAGTTGAAGCATTTTCTAAATTACGGTAACACTGATTCTTTCAATGTAATAAAACTAAATCAAATCCCAATAGCAGATGAACACCTAAAATGGACTTAGGGTGCAAAATGGCTTATTTTATTTCTTAAAATGTGAGTTCAGGGGGAAAAAAAAGGCAAAACTTACAGCAGAAACTTATTATAATTTTGTAGACTCGTTCAATCCATTTGAAAAAAACCCAAAAGCTCAAAGAAATGTAGATAACTACACACACACCTTCCTTTCCCCATACCCCCATCCCCTGGTTTTCCTACTAGGATGTCCCAGTTTGGGCTGGGATAAAGTTAATTTTCTTCCTAGTTGCTGGTACAGTGCTTTTTTGAGAATAACGTTGCAACACTATTGTTTTAGTTACTGCTGATAGTGCTCACCCCGAGTCAAGCACTTTGCAGTGGCCCGTGCTTTGCCAGCGAGCAGGTGCACAAGGAGCAGCGGGAAGCAGAGCCAGGCGAGCTGACCCGAACTGCCAAGGCGATATTCCAGAGCAGGGAACAATCCTCAGGGTCTAAACCGGGAGGGAGGGAGTTAACTGGGAGCTGCCGACACCTGCTCGGGTATGGGGCGGGCGTCGGGCAGTGGGTGATGAGGAATTGCATTGGGAATCGCTTATTTCTCTTGGGCTTTACTCCTCTCTCTCCTTTTCATTACAATTATCATTATTATCGTTATTACTAGTTTTGTTATTATTATCATCACTATGATCCGTATAATTATTATACTTCATTTTGCTTCAAATATTAAACTGTTCTTATCTCAGACCCGGGGTTTACCTTTTCCCCTCACGATTCTGCTCCACCCGGGGTGGGGCAGGGCGGGGCTCGGGGTTACACCGGGACAGGGGAAGGTGGAGCGGCCGGGTCTGGGTTTACACCGGGATAGAGGATGGTGGAACAGCTGGGTCTGGGGTTACACCGGGATGGGGTAAGATGGATCGGCCGGGGCCCGGGGTTACACCGGGACAGGGGAACGTGCAGCGGCCGGGCCGGGTCGGGGCTGCGATGCCGGGCCCGCTCCTGCCGCCAGGTGCGTGGGGCGGTGCGTGGGGCCGTGTGTGAGGCTGTGCGTGGGGCGGTGCGTGGGGCCGTGTGTGGAGCGGCCCGGGCCGGTGCGGGGCCGCTGTGCTGGCACAAATCGGTTCCCGGTGAGCCGCGACCTCGCACTTCTGCCCAACCGGGAGGTCTCCCCACCGCAGCCACGGCCCACGGCAACGATGAACGTGGGTCACAGGCCTGGGGCTGTCCTGGCTGTCGCTGAATGGCAGAGGCCGAAGGAGGAGAATTGAGGGAGGTTTGGGCTGTGCAGCTGCCCGGGAGCAACTAGCACAGGATGCTCTCCGCGCCCTAGAAGTATCGCACAAGGACCGCGGCACCGCGCAGAGTCCTGGGTGTCACTGTGTGCCGTCAGCCCTTTGTCTTCTCCACAAACACAGGCTGCTGTCCCTGAGCCCACAGCAGACGTGAGCTGTGCCCGTGTCTGAGCCTTGCACAGCCCTGCAGAGACCACACAGAGCAGCAGCCGTGGGCTGACTTGGGGCTCTCCTCATGCATCAAAGGAGGAGTAACCCTAAGGTGAGGAATGAACAGCAATGGGGGAAGTATGCCAAAAATGCAAAAGAACACCCCCGGCCAAAAAAAAAAAAAAGAAAGATAAGAGAAGGGAACAGGTTTCAAGTTCTTGCAGTGTGCACATAAATCAAAAATAAGACCATAACTCCAAGAAGCTTTTAATTTAATTAAGCATAGAAATATTGCATGTAACAAGGAACACAAGGACGCATGTTAACAACCATACTATGGAAAAGCTTTTTCATATATTCAACTTTGCAGTCATAGACTGAGAATGTTTATTAACAGTCCCTTTACTCTTTACATGCAAAATACAGGAAAAAGAGACAATATAATTGAATCATCTAGTCATTCATTCACCAGGTAGGATGGATATTATTTACATGGGAACAGACTAAAGAAAGATCTGATCTTGTTTGGGAAAGTCAGTATAGCATTATAGGGTAACCAGAAAGGCAATGCAGGAAATCAGAAGTCAAGTGAGTAGAAAATGCAGCATGTACTATGCTGAGTCCTCTATACAACCCAAGAAATAAAAATAAATAAATAAAGGATAAAGGTACATCTTTTGGGAAGGATGTTTAACTGCAGTTTGGAAATTCTTGAAAAGAAATTCACATGATAAAACTGCAGGTATGGTACATTCACAAAGAATCTGAGGCATCTGAAATGCATCAGACCCACAGACCTGACCCCATATGAGTGTGCCCCACAGGGCAGACCCATGGACACAGCAAGGCCTTACATCACACAGACAGCTGGGAAATAAGCTGCCATTATTTTTACATCATTCAAGGAATTCACACTTTGGCTTTATTCCACAGTGTTAAGCAATGCAGTACTTCTACTCCAACTCATGGTCCAGACAGTCCAAATCAAAGACATTGAATATCCAGCAGCTAGGCTTCCTAAACCATGTCTAAAGAAATTTGATATACCTAAGGGTAGGTGCCACATAAGCCAGCATATTAGAGCAAACTCTTGAAGATTATGGAAATGGCTGAATTTTATTATTTTTTAGTTTGTGGGGTTTTGTTGGTTTTTTCCTTTGTTTGTTTGTTTTTTTCTGGAATTCAAGAACTTTCAAGAGAAAACAGGGTGAAGGAACTTATTTTAATTTAGGGATTGAAGCACTAATCCATGAACCCTAGAGCTGCATTAGGAAATACTTTTCTTTCTTTCAAAAACTGCAAATGTCTCTTTCAAGAAATGCCTAGAGAAATTCCACTTGGTAATGGCTAGATGTGGGCTTCAAAAAATTAATTCTCGCTGTAAATAGGGCCACTTCACTACAGGAAGAGGTGGAGCCTTACCAACAGAAACGCTTTACATTTTTTGGGATTTGTACATCTGTCCCCTGCCTACAGTTCTCAGAAGGTTTAGCTCATTACATATATCCTTTGTAGACAGAGCTACCTGAAGGACAGAACTGCCCTGTAAATCTGTACTTCCATTTACAGAGAGCACCTCTAAGTGCTCCAGATGCAGTGCAGAGCTAAACTGGGGGTGCACCAGTACTGAATTGTCATCAATATCTTAGCAAATCTGAAGCCCACCTCAGTCTTCTGCCTTAATTTTGCTGGGATAGCATTCCCTCAGCTCACAGTGCTGGAAGGAGGATCAGTACCATGAGGTCTGGATGTTGCTCAAGTATTAGTTGAACACCCTTTAGGAATTTACAGAAAAACTCAGAAACTCATGCATGAAAGTAGTCTGAGTTGTCTTCTTAACCACACAACCCCAAAGGCAAATACAACCACGGAAGATCAGGAACCAGTCACTCTTGAGGTAAGGGCACCCTAAGGGGTGTGTGGGGTTCTTATATATGTATATGTATATTTATATATATAATATCTTACAATAAATGTGCATTAATGTCCATTCCTCCCAAAATACTGAACCACAGCAGGTTTCAGACTCCTCCAGGCAAGAACTCTGGATGTGCAACAATGATAGCCTTGTTCTACTCTTAAGAGCAGCACACAACAGTGTAGCCACTGCCAAAAACACAGCCAAAAACACTCATTGTAGATATGTAGGCATTTAAATCCCAGCCAAGCTCTTTAGTTTGATTTACAGTAGAAGTATAGCTCTTTTACTTTAGCAAAATGAAATGAAATGAAATCAAAACAAGTTAATTCCTATTCGGAAATCGGTAAAATACTTTCTCTCGTACTGCTTGGAAATTAAATGTTAGTTTGACTTGCCTGTCAGCACTCAACACTGAATTGCAGCTGATCTTCTCTCAGCCTAATAAACACTGTAGATACCAGCTCAGCTTGTATGATGTTGGAGGATTCAACACCACTTTAGTCTATCCAGGGTGGTCTACATTCTTGATTAATGTGTATTTCCCCACTGCTTTCCTCTGTTGGTTCACAGAGAAAAGGCATCAGCTTACCTGAGCTATCAGGATTAAAGGATAAACAGACAATTCAGCTTTCTCAGATTTTTGCCTCAAAGTGACAAAAATCAAACACACATATCAAAGGATTTGATGCCTAATAGCAATGTTCTACCCCAAAGGGTAGAAAATCATAAAAGCAGCATTAACCAACTGTGGTGCCCACAGACCTATGTCTACTAGCAGTGGGGAAAGAAGCCCAAGGCAAGCTCAGAAATACAGAAACTACAGCTTTCAAGCTGAGCTCACCTGGAGGACAATCTAGGTGAGCTCAGCCTGTCCCACACTTGCAACACCGAGTGCAGAGACCCGCAAACTTGAGAACAGGGTGGGTGTGACCCCTCTGTCAGGTGGCAGCAACCAGCCCCTCACCTAAACGCCCCCCCAGTCACTGCATGACTTCTCTGCTAGGCTGAAATAACAGATTTGAGGTCAAATCACTGCAGAAAATGCACCTAAGTGTAGAGAAAGTGGGGCTGACAGGCTGAAAGGGTGGTGGAGAAGAGGTCAGAGGCTCATTTAGCACCTGGCTTCCCCTGGGCTGCAGCATCTCATCCCTCCTCTTGTCTCATAGGCAGCATTTCACACTCTCCTCAGACTGTTTCTGTGCAAAGGAGTGAGAAAACCCAGCCCCAGGCAGCAGCAATTCAAACCACAGCCAACCCTGCTTTTTCTGCAGCCTCCCTCAGAAAAGGGTGTGCAGGACAATAACAGCTTTTCCTGCTCCCCACGTACTGGCAGGAATGTCTCTCACCTGTGGAAGCCTTTTCTTTTACCTCTGTCCCTACCTGTCTCTGCTGGAGACATGCTCGGAGCACAAGGAGCAATGTTAGCAAAACTAGTAATTCCCTACTAAATTTTTAAATGTTCTTATCTATATTATTTTTATATAATTATTTATTGTTTTAAATTGTAAATTGGATTCACTTTGATAGGATTGCATCAACTGGGTTACTTAAACTGGATTTATTTTGTGGGGCTTCCCCACTTGTCCTGACACTCAGCATAGGAAGTAGCTGAGACCAATCACCAATTTCAGGCATGAGGGGAAAATAAAGATAAGATGCCTTTTGTCAATGCTTCAGTATTCAGAACAGGACCAAATAACACAGCAGGATGATGGTTTTGCTTCAAAATAAGACTTCAGAATAAAATAAAGAGAGAAAAGGTGTAATCATGCCATATGAGAAGTTTGTATTTCCAAATCCAGAGCAAAGGGAGGTCCCTGCCATATGTATCTAAATCTTGCGAAGGTCTAAAATGTAGGTCACATCTATTTAGGACACTGACATCCCCTTTGGCTAGTTCTACATGGCTTCACACTGAGGTACTTGAAGAGCTGTTTGGTTCACCATGCTACTTAGCATCCAGTTCTGAAATGCTATTCTCTTGCCCCAGGTATATGTGTAAAGTTTCTATGGGCTGCTTCTCAGGAGTGGAGACTCTACTTTTGGGAGACAGAACCAAAAAAGAGGCACAGCAGTGCTGGGGATGGGAGTGTGCATGTCTTTCACAGATGTTTCCCTGAAGTCTCTCAGTACTTTATTGATAATGATGCCTTAAAGTGAGTGTGCTAATTTACGTTACCTGAGTAGCACACAGTTCCTTCCTGTGGCAGAGAATCCTGCCACTTTTACCTTGACTTCTACTTATTAATCTTTGGGTCAAAAACTAGGAAAATTCAACAAGATTATAAAGAATGTTTTCTCACAGACATTTGCATGGCCAGTTCCTCATCCTGAACTTTCTTATTCTTTCAACCTGTCAAAATTTCAGTGAATGCATCCACAGAGCTTTTATATCAAAGCTTTTGAACAAACCTAGAAATCAAAGAGAGCATTCAGTCCTGTGTACATTCTTTGCTTGATACTGAACCCCCTGCTGATGCAGGAAAATGTACATATAATTTTAGAGGGTCATTTGTTTAAAGTTTTCTTTGAAGACAAAGAATATGTAGTAACTCATACAACCAATGCATCTAAGAACTAAACCCTAAAACATGCACCAATTTGGTATTTTTATGTTACTTTAAGCTAACACATTACTTAATTGCTTACTTTTCTTTGAAACACAAAGCATGAGAAATTTTGAAGTTGAAAACACAAGAGATGAAAGAGAATGCAAAACATCTCATCCTTAAACAGGGTTTTACCATAATCAGATTTAATGTAGAGATTACTGATATTTATAAGTTCATTTTTTTACATGAGCCGTGTCTGGGGCCTTGTTTTCAAACCAGAGTGTAATTTGGGCATTATTTTGGACTTTGGCTCAAGCAGAAGTGTAACTACAAATCAAAGGGTCTTTCTGGGTGTTTTTGGTATGTATGTCAGAAATGACAAGTATAAACAGGGAACAGTGATGTTTGCCTTTGTGAACTAAAGTTTTCTGTCCATTTGATAACTTGTGGTAACAAAGGGGCTGAAAGGCCCTCACTGCTAATAGGGAAGGCAGAAGATATTTTCCAATTCTGTTTACAGAGCACTATGTCTAACAAGGGCTAAAGAAGTATTAGGTAGCAGAAGTTACCCAGACTAGAAAGAAATAGCATGCTTGTGAGAAACCCTTTGGATATAAACTGCTAATTATTGAAAAAAAAATCTTTTTCTTAGGAATACAGTGAAACTGAGTCATTACCTTCTCATTTGCTCAAGTAACCATCTTATACTTCAATTGATTTATTGATGAAAAGCTTAGAAAAAGAGCTAGTAAGCATCTTGGAAATTTTAAAGCACATTTTTATTGCTCACAATTGAGATCCCATGAGCTTGCAACACTGCTGCAGATGGGAATGCTGGACAGCCACCATCTTTTGACTGAAAACGTTCCTTTACCACAAATTTACTGCAGAGAATACTTCCATAAAAATGTAAAAATTCATAACAATAAAGCAAGTACAATGTATTTTTACAATATCAGGTCATTGCAACCTTGCCTTTCAATTAACAGAATTAGTCTTTTCACATACAATCATTTCTGTAGATGAGGTACGTAGAAAATATAAGAATTTACAAGCTTAGGCTTTCCTTGCTTATTTGAATTTCACAAATGTTCAACATATTTTTGGCAACTATTTTATTTCATTGTGAAAGATTCCTTTGCATCAGGGAAAATGCTCATCCTTGTAGCTATAAACTTCTTTGTTGTCTCAGAACCTCTCGGATCTGAAACAAAATTTTAAAATGTCTCTTTAGTTTAGGGTTCAGTATTAATGTATTTGATAATGCTTTGTAAGGCATCATTAGTATTGTTTTATTCATATGTAAAACATTCAATGGAAAACTTTAATTATATATTACTGATACAGTACAACTGCTAAGTCGTATCTGGAACCATTTATTCAGGAAAGCAAATGAATGCAAATCTTCTAAGAAAAATAAGAGAAAGGGAGAAAGAGCAACTTTTTCTTGTGTAGATTTCTGCCTGCAGTGGGTATGGTCTCCATCACAAAACCACCACAATTCTAACTTACTCTGTAAAAAACTACAAAGATGGTTCCCATTTGCAATGAAAGAAAAGTGAAGATGAGGAAGAGGGTCTTAAAATATAAACATCTTCACACTATCTTATTTTTCTTGTCTGAGAAAAAAATTAGACCAACTTTTAACTCTTAAAGCAGCTGGAGGTTTAATAACCACCACAGAGTTTTTGTCTTCTGGATTCTAAGGAGGCCATGCCCCTGGTATGGTTTGGAAATGCTTCATTTAAGACAACATTTTAGTGACACTGAAGTGCAAGTAGATGAGTAGTAGCATAACCTTGTATTTACATTTCAGTCTGGGTTAGATATAATGACAAGTTTTTTTACAGTAATTTTTTGACACTGTAATTATGAAAGTAGTAAAATATTTCTTATCTCCATGCAGCAAGCTCATCTGTAGAATGAATTTGCTATCTAGCAGTAGCAATGCCTCATCTCAGCTGCTGAAGACTGATGAAATGTAAGGGGTAACTCTGACAAAAGCCTGAATCAGTGCAGGAAGCATAAGGATGCTCTGAAAGGTTCTTGATAAACGAAAAACACTTTCAACTCCATGGCATATGTATCAGCAGATTGCAAATTTGTGTGTTGGAGGGGCTCCCAAAACAATCTTGCAAAAGCTGCTGTACACCAATGAAAGGCCAACAGTGGCTGGTATTTGGATCTAGCCAGCCCACTAAAGTGTGGGCTTTTTATGCCTTTCTTATTTCTTCAAAGTGACTTGGGAAAGAAAGAAAGAACACATCTCTCTGTATCAACAGAATAAGGAGCAATACTCTCAATTCCAGCCTGTTAATTTCCACAAGCTACCAGAAGCCGCAAGGAACAAAGAGAGAAAAAAATGCAGAGGAACTTTATCCTTCTACCAGCATTTTTGCAATGCAATGGCACTCTTGAGACTTTCATATTGTTGCTGAAAGGGATTTTAAGCACTGCACTGCAGTGCCAGTTTGCTGGGAAATTGCCTTATAACATCTAGATCAGTTGAAGTTTGTCCTCCTGTACCTTAGCTTGTGACTTAAGTGGCAGCTGAAAGATGCCACTTGCACCAGTTTCTTGCTAACTTTAAGAAACAGCCTAAAACAACCTACAAAAAAATAGCACCAATCCTTCCTGGAATGGAGTAAAGGGACTGCAGTACATAGTGAAATTGTAAAATTGATGTGTTTATTAATCCAAAAAATTGAAAATTGACTCTTTCAAAACTACACCAATGATTTATCACTTTTGTTTAAATCAGATGGTTGCAATAATGAAATAATATTGCATTTTCCCAACCAAACAGTCAAATCTGTGTTGTGATAGCAGACTCATTGGTGGTAAAAGCAAGCAGTCCAAGAGGGATGTTGACTCTTGCCCAAACTACAGCTTTGATAAGTTGGACTACCAGAGTGCAATAAACACTTCCAGTTAATTTTCCCATGGACACCAAGCAGCAGCCAAAAGCTTTTGATATCAAATGGGTGTAGTAGGCATACTCCTTGGCCATCACCTTCTCAGTGTACTCTTGGGCCAGCTGTTTGGGAGCAGAGACATTTGGTACAAAATAAAAGCTTTTGAATGGATAACCACTATCTGCACTAAGTTCAGTCCCAGCTGTACCAGGAACAAAAGTGGGAAGTGGAGTTTCCCAGGCTGGGTCTTAGAAGGGACAGGCACTGCGGAGGAAGCGGGAGAGGTCTGGAGAGGAGGAAGGAGTCAGGAAGGAGCAGAGCTGGACTAGCTCCAAAGGAACTCAAGCCCAGAGGTAAGAAGCAGTGAGGATACTGAGAGGAGGAGAAAGCAAAATCACTGAGAAATGCCATAAAACATTTGGAACTGTTCACTAAAAATAATTAATTTCTTAAAATTACTTGCCTTGATCTCTCAGTAAAAGAAGTCACTGACTTATCTGCACAGGGTAGCATAAGACAATGGACAACCAGATAAACATGTAAATTGGCTGAGGCTTTAAAATGCTTTCCTCTAATTATCTGTCTCACTGGATAAATGCTACATAGCTAAAGAACAGCAAAATGGAGAAGCTGGAGCCTTCACACACAACTTGTTTAAAAGCTGAATAACTTCAGTAAGAGCTGGAATGGCACCTAGATTCTGGTCACAATGTAGGTTAAAGGCTGAGCTTACATCCAGACACAGGACTAGGCATGAGACTTGACACCTGGAGGACTCATTCCAGGGGGACCAGAAATGGGACAGAGATACTATTAATTCCATAACTGTGTCACCAGTCTTAAGCAAGGACTCATGGCCAGAAACTTCATAGGACTATAAAAGCCTGTTTCTTGTTGCTACTCTTCTGTCTATATAATATATATATGTATGACTACCTTCATCTGTTAAAAAAAACAAACAACACCAACCTTTTTGTGGCATGTAGTAATGCAGTCCTTGACAAACTCTCAATAGGGACAATAACAATACTAACAATAATAATAATAATTGTAATATGGCTGTTAGTCCTGGATTACACTGCCTTGTCAGTGAAGGTTCAAATGAAGTAATTAAAAATTAACTATTACTGTTGTTGCTATTATTATTGTAATAATGCCATGAGAGAAAGATGCTCTTAAACTTTAAATTGTTCACAGAAGAGACAAAGGTTAGTATTTTAATCTTTCTCCCCCACACTGGTTTCTAACAAAAATTGTGTAATAAAAACAAAGGAATCCCAATTGTTTCTTAATACCTTCTGAGCAAAAATAAATCCCTTTAAGTCCAGAGATATTTTTGACAGTGAGCTAAAGGTGTATTCTGAGTGAGTAGGAGGCTCAGTGGGTGAATATAAGTGCCACCTGTGAGGGGCATATCAGAATCTGTAAGAAGAAATGTGGTTACACTGTTTAATGGATATTACCCAGAAGAGCAGTCACACAATTCATCTTCACTAGCAACTCTGGTGAGTGTTGTAGGGATTTTTACAGCACAGCCATACATCAGCATAAACCACAATTCTTCAGCTGGTTGGTAAAATCTAATGCAGCACCTCTGCTTCTGTTAAATGCTTTCCTTCCCATTTTAGTAAGTACAGAAGAACCAAAAGAGAGTAAACATTTTCGGTTTTGGCATTCCATATTTCGTATCTAGATCTTCATGTAGCTAGTTTTTATTGCCTTCTTGGTATTTCTAGTAATTTCAAAAACATCTCAATGTAAACCTGCAATCAAGCACTGACAGTCTGAAAATTATGCTTTGCTTTATTGAGAGAATTCATTTGAATGCATATAGTGATTTATTTTTAAGTATTGTGCTAAATAACCATGTAATGTTATTATATATATACTGCATTTATTATATATACTGCATTATATGCTCTCCACTGACTGTTGACAAAAGAGCTTTAGAAGGGATAGGAACTTAGATAATCTGATCTTGTTATGTAAGATGCTGTTAAATGCTGTTTCTGTGTGGGATCTCCTCTTCTATAGGTATGTCTTAGGATATGGTGTCAGGATTGGTCTTTGACCAAACTGGGCAATACAAAGCCAAATGAATCACACCTACAGCTCCCCCTTTAACATGGGAAATTTTATTCACATTAGAGTCATTCATATACTAACAAATTAACAATTTTAAATAATTCCAGCTGAACCTTCATTGACAGGGCAATGCAACCCATGACTAACACCCATATTATAATTTTCTTCTGCTAAAGCATTCCTTACCTTCAAGACTCATCTTTGCTGAATCTTAGCATCTGATTTGCAAAGCCAGGGATGCCGTCCAAAAACATGTTCCAGTTTCCGTACAGTATGTACTCCCAACAAAGTGTTTCACTTCTACAGTTTTAGTCAGAGCTCAATATTCTGCATTAAGCCTAGCTGTCAATTTCAGCATTCATAATTACATTGTTTAACCATACAAACAAAGCTGAAGTCTGTTTGGTTTTCCCTAATTTGACCAACATAATTAGCATTTCATAAGCCCTCCTATTAGCAAAATATTGGGTAAAATCATTTATTGATATAACTCAAATGAAAAACAACAGAATTACCCCAGAGAATAATTTGGCCTATTAGGTTTTCATATAATTGTGAATATTTAACCTCTAATTATCTGCTTATGAAAACATAGCTATATAACATAATCACAGAACCATTTGGGTTGGAAGGGACCTTGAAAGTTCCTCTATGCCAGCCCCCTGCAATGAGCAGAGACATCTTCAGATAGATCAGGTCGATGGGTCTGGGCCAGATCCAAACGTCGTCCTGATGTCTTCCTGCTGGAAGACTGTCCTGTCAGACAGCCTTAGGCTGGGTCCAAAGTATGGCACACTTGAGACTTCAGGTTCAGCAGCAAATTCATTGTTCAGTGTCTTGGCCACCAAGCTGAGGATAGTGCCTTCAGCTGAGACCTCCTGGTCTGACCAAACAGCCCTTTAGGAGGAGAAGTTCAGCATCTGTCCCTCTCCAAGATCGCCAGCCAAAGCAGCAGAATAAAATAGGAGAGGCACAGGAGAGACGGTAGGACTATGAATCATTGCTTGAAATGGCAGCTTGGAATCAAAAGTCTGATAAATACCTGACCATGTTTTATGCTATCTCAATACCCTGCTTTACTGTTTCCCCACTGGAAGAAACTCTTCACAAGCACAGCAACTCTTACACAAGCAAATAGGTACATTTCAGAGTTTATAGCAAGAGCCCTGTGCCCTAAATTCAAAACTTCAAATAAAATGAAAGGAAGCACCTGAATTTCTTCTATACTATAATGAAAATACAATAGGTTTCTAGGTGGGAGCCAAATGCTGGCTGCAACCTCCAATGCTTTGTGTGATTTGAGACAATATTACCTGAGAAATTGCTTCTGTCTCTGTGAAATCTTACTGCAGTCAAGATCTGCAGGGATGTTCAATTGTGCTTTTATGATATAAGTGAGAAGGCTTTCTTTTGTGATGGGGAGCTGAGTTTGGGAGTACCCTCCCCTCAGGGTTTGTGAAAGCTCAGGTTTGTTAACCTTCCAAGTGTACTGTAAAACTCCTCTTATGCTGCAGTGCAAGGACAAACTAAAAGCAGTGGAAAATGTTATATTCATGAGCTGTCCTCTGGCACTATTTAATGTGTGTAACATATAGAAAAGACAAGTGGAACACAGCTGTACTTGTTGCATTGCCGATATGGTAGATTATGCATGAAGAGGAGGATGTAGAACAGGTGATGAAAACGTGCTGACTGGTTAGTTATCAAACCTGCCTAATCCACCCAGGTCACATGGAGCTTGGAAATTCATCTGACTCTTCTGCTCCTAACAGTATTGCCTTCCCTGCATGACTCCTTCATTATTTTAATATTTATTAAAATTATTATTAAAATTATTATTAAAATTATCTTAATTTATTTTGTTAGAAAAAGCAAAACATCTCTTTTATTTCCTTTATTTATTTACCCCTGTTTTATTTCTAATTCTATTCCTGTTATGTCTGTAGAATAGTAACTGCTTTTTTCTTTCAAGAAGTTGATTATTTGAGGCAGGGATTCTTGGATGAAATTTCAGGTAGGAAGCTCCTTCTTTTTGCTGATCAATGGACAGCAACCATTGGTAACCAGTTCTGGAAAATACCTTATTTTGCTCTGTCAACCACAACTGTAGACTTCTTCATTTCAAGCTTCCATGAGCAACAGGCAGTTGAGAGGAGTGTGGGATGAGGTGTACTGGTTCCTCAGCAGCAACATTCAGGAATCAAGTTCAGATACTCTGTAGCACTTTTAGCCTGGAATTTCCACGAGTGGGTGAAGTTCTCTATACCCCACAGTGTTGTTCCTAGACCATGTCCCATACCATCAGCACAAGAGGTCACTGTACCTGCTGCACTGCAGTGCTTCAAGCCACTATGTGCCACCCCCATGCTTTCACATGTAACAGAATGTAACATGCAACAGAAAAACCATCCCACATGGAGTATTTGTAGATAGGAGAGGATATTTCAAATAGGAGGGGATAATTCTACAAGAGAGGTTAAGCCAAAAGATTTTGGAAATGCTGCAAATTTCCATGACAGAACTACAAGACTGCACTTCCCAAGATACTGCACTGAATATGTGAGGAACAAGGATTTCTTGATAGTGATACATCCCGCCCAAGAGAAATAAGAGTGTGAATTAGGCCCGTCAAATTACCAGCAAAACTGCTTGTAAAGATAAAAAGGGATGGAGGATTCTGAGGTGTCAGTCGTAATGTCCAGGAGAGGAATTCTAATGCAAGAAAAGCCTTGAGGGAGTTAATAAAAAGGTGCTCTGTAAAGGAGGCTGAAGCAGCATTGAGTGTGTGACACGGAACATGCCACTAACTTTAACTATGAGAGGTTACTGCATTCATTCAAGTGGGCTATTTCACAAATAGAAGTATTGGCTATATGCAATGCTATCTTTCTGTGGATTCTGAGATACACTGGAAAGGAAAAAGCAACAAACCTTATTGTATTATTAATTTCCACTATAAAATGCCTGCTGTTTCCTTTGAAATGTTCTCTTTACAATTTTCTGCAGAATTCAAACTTTAACAGATACATAAATCATGAAGGTAGTTTTTGCCTTGCCCTGAAAAAAGTGCAGTTATATTTGGAGAAGATCATTGTATTACAGCATTTCTTACCCATGTATCAGACCACACAGGGCAATGTTGTCAGTCTGGTAACACTCTTCAATTGTTTTCTATTCTATATACATTGCTTTAGAATTAATATTGGCTTGGAACAACTTGATAACATAGGTATTTTATGTGGAACAATTCTCAGTTCCTGAAAACACTTCTCAAGTTAAGAGTGATATCCTCGTAAGAATATGGAAAAGAGCTAATAGTCTTTTATCTTGATCGGTGACGTGGAAAAGACAAATTAAGTTAAGGCACTAAATCTATGCACAGTAAGAATTTAATATTGGTCTTCTTCTTTCTAGACAAAGATTTCAACATCCTGAGAATATTGAGCTAGGTGAGGAAGGGGAGTGCTGACTGATATAGTAAGAAGTAAATTTAGATTGCTTTAAACCTTTGGACTTGCAAAGATAGGGAAAGCTTTCTAGAATATAAAATAAGAACACAAAATAAAAATAGCTAACAATAAGCAGAATTGGGGCTTAAATCAGTCCAATGAGATATATGTCCTCATTATCTCAATGATACAAGGGATCCTTTTCAGTCCTAAACACTGTATTGCTAAGAGTAATTTTTCATTGTATTCTTGTTCATGGAGCAGGTGTGTTCCAGCATGTCACTACAGCAGTCACACAGCTGTCCCCTGGACAGGAGGCAGCTGTGTGCCTCTGGGAAGCAGAGGAGCCCTACCTTCCATCTCCACGGCCTCCTGCCCGCTCACCGGGCCGTGTGCTGGAGCAGAGCTGTGCAGCCTTGTCAGCCGTGGTGGTGTCTCATGGAGGAGACCCTTGTTCTGTGACCTCAGACAAGACACTACACTTCTCTGTGAAGGACTTGTTTTTTCAGTGTTACACAGATTGTGAGAAACAAAAGCCATCAGGACCTTTCTCCATATGCACTTATGCACTACTGCAGTAGGAATAAATAAGGATAAAAGAAAGACAGTAAAACTATGTCATACAGGTACCGTGTCTCTCAAAGTCACTCAAGTATCTGTGTACTAATACTGCTGAAGGTCCTTTCCACCATTCCCAATTATTAACCATCTTTTCCCCATGACTGGTCTAACTAGACTGGTTGGATAAATGTAATTTCTAGGCATGAGTGACAGAGGCATATGGTAGCTAATAAGTGTGATATTTATGCAAAGTTTCTTAAAAATAAAACCATTTTAAAATCTAAGAAGGTTCTAAAATGTAAACGAAAATAAAATAATGGAGGTTGTCACGTCAGGCAGTTGGAAGTCAGGAAACATGAAATGTCTTTATTTGGCACTTCTGAATATGTATTATGATACAAACTTAAATTGCACAATGACTGACTGATGACCAGAAAGGCTCCCATTTCAGGCATTCAGTGCAAAAAAAAATCACCACCTTGTACATAAAGTCATGTTAATGAATAAAGAAACTCCAGTGTTGCTAAGAGTAATAGGAGCCATACTTCTGGCTGCACATACACCCAAGAGGACATTAAATTACTTCAGATAACAAGATAAATGAAACAACACAAGCACATCCAACATCTAAGATCCATCCAGAATTGTTCAGAAGAGATTCACCAAGTCCTTAGTTCAAAGTGCAAGAAACTTAGGAAACTGCAAGCAAAAAACTTTCCAGTGTTTCTCAGGGGGAAGAAAAAGACATTTTTTCAGTCTCTAAAATTTAACAGGGAAATCAACTCTTTGCTACATAAAGCCACCTGAAAAGTTAAAAGCAGAAACAACCTTTTAATCTGTAAAGGGATAGTGATATGTAATTACATATTTAGACAGCAAAAATCTGATAGCCAAAGGCTTACATGGGTACATTAATTAAAGTAGTTTTGATAATTTACCTGCCTTGCTGATGAGCAGTTTTCAAAGCTATTGACTGGGAAGCTGATAATCTTTTACATAAGTAATTCTTAAAGACTAGAATTAAATTCTGTAAGTCCCTATACATAATTGATACTTTCAAAGAAATCAAAGCAGTACAACAGAAATGCAATTTCTCTAATGCAAATATAAAGAATTTTTCTAGAGATTTGGTCAAATGTGCACATCCTTAGGATATTAAGCCATGAATAATTACACCAGCTCAGAGCCACAGCCCATGTAACATGTAACAGTAGCGCCCTGCTTTCACCCACGGTCAGTAGGAGATAGTTTAGAAAAGTGAAGAAATTGAATGCCCTTTCTCTGGATGCACACTCCCAGATTTTAGCAGTCAATGGTTTCAGATCCTCCCGACTAGAAGCTGCATCTGATCACTCTGTGAAATAGGTGCTAAGAGCTCAGTTTTCTATGTTACGTTCAGGAAAGTAATTCTTTTTGATCAGCTAACACATAGAAATCAATACAAGTGTTATGTGAATGAAATCACTTGCACGTTCAAAGCCTAGGCCGGTAGAATGAACTTTTCTGAAAGTAGCCGTGTCTGTCCGTCACTTTCCTGGCTCTCACTTCCTTCTCAAGTCAACTTCTCATTCTTTTAAAGTTGAGATGACTTTACAGCTGGCCACAAACAAATGAAATATTAGGCCTGTAGTGAGCTGTGTTTCCAGCAGTCAGGATTCTGGAAGTACACATGGGCTCTTTGAGAAGCACTGCTCACAGAGAAGTTCCCAGAAGCAAAGGCACAATTCAGCCCTGAGGGCTGAGAAGCAGGGGAGTGGACACGAGAGCAGGGAAATGTAAATGGATGATTAAGAGCATGACTAGAGTATGATAAAGTAAAACAAGCAAAAATGGAAAAGAGCAAAAAGAGGAACAGATCCAGAAGCCACAATGAAAGGTTTTGTAGGGAATGGAAGATCTCATTTGATGAAGCTTAATGCTGCATTAAGCTCTTTTAATAATCTGATAATTTTTTGAACTGCTTCCCTATCTTTCACGTAATGTGAGGTTCTTTTTTCAACTCTTGATTTTTACAATAGCTATTCACACTTCTAATTATTTTTTACTACATTCTTATTCATTCTGGATTTTAAAATCTGCATTTTATATTCTTATTATACTAATGTAAATTTTAAAAGAAAATCTGAGTAGCAAGTGAAAGGATTTCACTGCTAGGCTACTTTTCATTCTCCATTTAGGACAGGAATGCTTTGATTCAAAAGCAATTACATAAAAGCAACTAAAACATTTAATAAGACTGATCTAAAAATATTTATTGAAGAGAGACAGCACTGCTTGACAGATTTTAAGAAATGAAAGAACAAACCACATTCATATATGGACTATAATAAGACTCCCACTGAAATAAATAACAGGATTGTGGCTTTGAACACAACTCCTCTTTGTATTTTTGAGTACTACCATCACAGCATTATGTTACCTCACTAATGGCATGAGAAACTACTGAACTGCAACAGATTGCACACAACAGGCAACTCAGCTTACCCTCTGTTTAGTTATTTACTTACATCCTTTCTAATATATAATATACCATAATTCCAATGTGTTTATCCCTTTACCAAGTAAAAGCTTCTTCACAAACGTAAGATGAAATCTTCCCCTGCAAAAATCAAAGTGCCTGAATTGAGAAGATAGGTTAATCAAAAAAGGCATCTGTATATGAAGTTTTAATAAGCCTCAATGATGTTACAGACACTGAAGTTCTACAAAATATTTCAGAGTGGTGCTAAATGTAACAGAAAGGTTCCTTTCTGCATGCACAATTTGAAACATGAGCTAATTTCCTATAGTTATCTCTTAAATGCCAGTCATGTCAGTTCTGAATATGCATGATGAGTTACCTTTCTAAGGTACACCCTAGCCAAACCCTTATGCTCATCAGCAAATGGAGCAAGAAAAATAATTAAAAACTGCACATTTGTTCACAGATACAGCAAGGATTTATTAGGTTGTGCAGAGCATCACCCTCATGCAGCTTCACAGCTTTTGGATGAGAGGAGATATTCCCTTCCAGTTTGCTTTCCCAGCCCTTTATTTAGTTATGCCATTTACACTTGCTCCTGTTGGGGATGGTGAATATGAGGCTGCTGTGCAGTAGCTACAGGTAGAGCAAATACACTCTTGTCCATTGCTCCTCTTAGATACACACAGTTTCTTAGCATGACTCACATTATTTCTGTAACTCCCACCATTTATAATTTCAGTTCCCTGCAGAATTCCTGACTGGCAGATTGCTAACACTCCTGGCCTTTTGTCTCGCATGGCATTTTCACTAGCAAGAGTAAGGGCAGTCAAGTCAGTACTAAATCCAGATTGAAAATAATTAACTTCCCTTGCCAAATAACATAGCTTAAAATTGAACTTTCCTAAATTTAGGCATTAAAATTTTATGATTAATTTTAAAATTAAGATATTAGGAATGTGCCTTGTAGCACTTGAGCAGGTTTCTGGATATCTGAGATCTGTGGCCTGACTGGCCACACTGATAAGGATATATATTCCTTAGGAAAAACACATGAATCCCTTAATATTCTTTTCCAACTACTATGGCTAGCCCACAGTGCCCAACCTGTAGCTTCAGAGTAAACATAGGGCTTAAATATTCATTGATTTTAATTTGAATTAGCAACATATTGCTTCTTCTTCATATTTAAATAATCTAGCATTGAGTACAGAATGGAATTTCAAAGAATTTCCTAGTAAATTGTGTGATCAGCATGTAAATAGCATTGCTTTAAAAAAATCTGTAAGAAATAAAGCATCAAACTACCTATTCACTTCAGTAACAATGATGCAGGTCCCATACATATTTACTAAAGTAGAATAGATTGTCTCTTAGTGCTTTTAGGTTTTGTTTGTTTGTTTTTTGTTTGTTTGTTTTGGGGGTTTTTTTGTTTTGTTTTTTTTTTTTTTTTTGAGGGGGCTTGGAGTGTATTTTCCTTTGTCTCTTTGTTTGGAAGTGGGTGATTTTTGCTGTATTGCTGATTACTGAGACTTTCCTTACCAGTAAAAGCTGGCTGAGAATTACCATTCCTTATAAGATCTCATATAGATCTGCTTTCTTCCAATATGAAGCTGTTTCCAAGTCTTTTGAAAATTGTCAAAATCAACTAAGATAATTCTTGGATTAATTTTTGAGCATCAATATCCAGTTATTGCTGCAGAATAAATATTCTATTATAGAAGATTAATATATTCTCACAGTAGGGAAACCATCCATGACTGTGAAAGAAACAGAGCAGAAAAAAACTACATATAATTAGAATGAGAAGTCAGGTCAGTAACTGTGTGCAGTTCCAGTGTGGATGATCTATACCTGCTCTGAAATTCTCAATGCAGCCAATTTCCGTCTGTAACATGATTTTCTTTTAGATGAGGGTAACTGTAAGAGATACAAGTAAAGAGATGA
Organism: Passer montanus; assembly: GCF_014805655.1. Classification (NCBI taxonomy): domain Eukaryota; kingdom Metazoa; phylum Chordata; class Aves; order Passeriformes; family Passeridae; genus Passer; species Passer montanus. The sequence goes on from NW_024368152.1 coordinate 2,789,554, forward strand.
CAAATAAATGAAGCTTAACACAAGATATCCATATATGATGTCCAGTGCCATTCTGAGACACTCAGGTGTGCAGGTACCTGAGTCACCTGCACAGTGGCAGGTAAGACACAGAAGCTACAGAAGACCACACCTTCCTTAAGCACCAGCTGGAGATAGGGATAGTTATGTACGGTTACCAAGTGCATTAGAACTCTAGAAATCTGAACAAGATTCCAAGAGATCATGTTAAGGAAAAATGTAGAAGTCCTAGAAATTAGGAAGTCCTAGAAATAGGAGTCCTAGAAAGTTTCCTCAGTACTCCACTGTGAAACCTTATTCATTGCCTTGCTTACTGCTCCAGATGACCTACAAAAACATAATGGGTGTTGCCCTTGTATTTGTGTAAGGTGATAAATAATTATTTTGTATTTATAATTAAAATTCTGGTATGACAGTCTGTGGTGAATGCTTAAAACAGACTTCTTCTGAAACACTTATACATCTGGTATGCTAACTGTGGCTCAGTAAAGTTGAATGTATATTTTTAAAGGCAAAATCATAGCAGTTTTGCCCACGGAACAGGTAGGATGAGATTCAGTTCTCCTACATCTGAACTAGTCACCTCCTTGCACCCTTTGCAGTCAGTCTGATCTATTCAGACACCTACTTCAGAATGAGATTAGTTACACTTTACACTGACTAGACCTTCACTGACTGTAAAGAAATGCAAGGGCAACAAGCTCAGATGGAGACATCTGCAACTCTATGAATTCCACACATTTTGATGAACGTCAATATGAATTGTACACTGAATCCCACTGAATTCACATTATTTTTGGCTGTAAAAACACCCCTACACTTGTCAATTCAGATAGCAATACCTACAGCTAGCATCGCCCCCCAGCTCCCCACTGAATACAGCACTACTGTCCACCTAAGCTAGGAGATGACAATCTGAATGATTTACCCAAAGTTTGAGGAAGAGTTCATAGCTTCTTTTTAATTCCGTACTTATCCTCACAGACACGGGTACAAACTAACAATATGAACTTCATCCTTTTGTGATGTAAATATTTGAAAAACATATTTAAAGCCTCTGATGATCCAGAATTGTGAGGTCTTATTGTGATTATTACATAGTTTGACTTCAGCCCCAAACTTCTTTTGAGGCTGCATGGATGTGGTCTGGGGGAAAGATTGTGGCACACTTCAAGCATTTGAACTTCATAATACTGAAGCAATGTTTTGATAATACAAGATCAATAAAGGATTTAATAAAAAGCACATAGACATGACCTGCCAATCTTAGTCCTAAGTACACAGATGTTGGTTCATGGAAATCAGTGATGACTGTTCAAAGGTTTAATTAGGCACAGAAGGTGTAGCAAACAGGATATTTGGATTTCAAGTCAAAGCCTTGAATAAGGCTTAGAGTCCAAAGAGCAGAGAATGTTCGTTTATGGGAACAGGTCTCTTTAGCTGATAACTAGTAATTTCTTGTACATAAGTGACAATGAAGCATTGAGGTACTACAGCAAAAAAAAAAAAATAAGTCAAGAAAAAAAAATGCTGAATTAATATCCAGGTCCTCCACAAGGCAGAATTCAGCTCACAGGTCCATGAGGCACAAATACTGGTGTCTACAGTTCCCAAAGTGCCTATGACTCTAGTACAGGCAGTGGTGCCTCTGATAATAAATACTCTGAGGCTCAATTCATCAGCTTGCATACCAGTGCCTGGTGTCACTGCTGGTGCTCTCAGATGCAGTGCCTGACCTCCAGGCATTCTTCTAAAGAACATACACACTCTGTACATCCTACAACACACATTCTACCCCGTGCAGGTGTGTCAGATAACCTCAAGCATCTGAAATACACACACAGAGGCTGTTTGGCTGAATTTCTCAGTTGCTCTCACTGTACTCATTAATCTTTATGCACTATAGTGGGATCTTAGGTATGGAGGAGTTGAGTCAGTACATAAATAGAGGTGTCTGTGTGTTTTATTGTTATTATTATTATTATTATTATTATTATTATTATTGTTGTTGTTGTTGTTGTTGTTGTTGTTGTTGTTGTTGTTGTTTTAATGCCTTCCCCTGACTTCTGGGGCTACCTGTTTACTCAGAGCTGTGTGGATGTTGGGAGATATCACACAGGACCAAAGAAGGATTGGAGTCTTTTAGTGCAGTAGCTGAGAGTGACATGGAATAACTTAAAGTTTTTGAAAAGGCATTAGATGTCTGATTGAGGCAGAAAACTATATTCAGATATCTTAATCCCAAATTAAGTATCATCTGTAGATTCTGACGCAAATGCTACCCTAAGAATTGGTGGCTAGATTGTAGAGCTGATTAGAGCAATAAGTCATAAAGAATGTAATTTTTTTAAGTAACTCTTTAAGTTTGCAGAGAAGTGAAAAGAAGTGTGGTGGAAGCAAAGAGTGGTGCTCACAACCCCAGCTGGCAGTGATGTTTTATAGCTTGGTTGAAAACAGGAACATGCATTGCACATGAACTTCATAAAAATGCAGTGAAACATTTTAATGAAAGAATATGCTGCCTGAATGGTGACAGTGCACTCAGGCTACCATTGTTCAGAAGAAAAAAGTTTATGGTCATTTTTCCTACAAAGTATTATTTATCTATGCTCAAATATGATATACATATTGATATGATTATTATAGATAAGTACCACTTGTATATTAGGTAATTGATAAACTAATTATTTCTCTTATTTTATTGATAAAAAATTGTGAATGTATAACATGTCTATACAGTCTTAAAACACAATTAATAACAAGAATGTTGATGAGAATTGGAGAGAGAATAGCAATAGCTGCATTGAACAGTTATCTTCTGTTTCCTTAGTGTCCTGCAGAGCTAGAGTAAGCTAACTATTCAATAATCAAAAGCAACAGAAAACAGTTTAGAAGTCAGTTGAACACAAAAGGTGTAACCTACCTATGTGGCTCAAACACAAAGCATACAGGCTCTTTGGAAGAACAAAAAATGCTGTATTTCTAATAATAAAAGTATTTGGGGATCCATTGTAAAGTCTTTGGAATAAAGAACCACAAAAAACCTATTTGATTTCATGCTTAAAGGGCAACAGAGAGGCTGTTTCTTTCATGCATGAACATGTGCCTATTTATGATGCTGAACTCACTAGGACTAGGATGGCTTGCAGAAGTTTCATATGGGGCAATGCCAATATCTATTAAGACTTTTTTCAGTATTAAAAGTATTAAATTTTAGAATGTTATGCATATTTTTTTACTCTTACATACAAATAAATTGAAGTCTTACCCTGAATCATTACCAGCTTTCTCAGTTGAAATCTTCTAACATTGATTCAGTTAGAAATAAACTCTGTGACTGCTTCTAAAAATAGCTGTGTGTGCAGCAAACAGAACTGCTTGTAAAAGAGAGCTTTGCAAGCTTTTAAATCCCAACAATAACAGTTTAATTTAATTAAAATAATATCTGCTACTGAAAAAAGACAATGGATATGTGTATAATGATGTGCATTATGTATACTGACAATTTATCTCTTTTATGCTAGCAGAGTTATGGGAGTATAACTTTTGACTAAACATTCAGTTTCAATGGCAGTTTTCTGTTTAACATTCTAATGGTCAGCAGCAGATTTGATTATAAAAATGCCAAAGTAAGTTCAGCTGCAATAAAGTGCACAAGAATTGTTCTTCTGCAAGATTATTTTGTTACTTTTAATTTGTTGTATTATTTTAACTCTAGGATAAGGTAAAGGTAGTACAGTACAGAGCTGCCTCTTCAAAAACTTGCAGTAGGTCAACAAAGCAAATGCAGAACACATCCATTCCAAGAATACCATGAATGGAGCTAGCATTTCCATGTCACTGTAGAACTTCCCACTTTTTAGCATTTTAAAATGAGCACCATGACTATCTAGACATGAAAAATCTTGTTACAAGGACCAACTTAGAGATCAAACTCCACAGTTCAGACATAGCTGGTGAGGGATCACAAACCTATTTCTTATGTGACTGCTAAACTTCTCTTAGCAATAGCTGAAGAAAAGGCAATATCAAGTATTCCAAGCAGACACTTCTGCCTCTCCCTTATATACGCTATCTCTCAATCAATTTGCTTTTTCTTATTCCAAAATATTTTATGCCTCTGATATTTTTATGTATTTAACTACAGGCAGCAATCAAAATGTTGGCACTTCCTGGCTACCAACATTTAAAGCTTCTATCACAAGAGAGGAGGAGCATGTCATATACTTATAAGGAATAGATTCATTACCAACAATTGCTATTATTGGCATGTTTCAAATAGACTCCAAAACAGCCTTTTTCTATGTCTTAACCTCCTGTTGCTGAGCAAGGAATAGAATCAGCAACCATCTCAGGAGATCTGACAAAAATTTACTTATTGATGAGAGAAAAAGAGAGAAAGAGAGAGAAAGAGAGAAGATAGGTACCCCAGCCCTGCTCCAGTGTGAAACTGCACTAAACTAGACTTTTTCTGCTATGAAGATTAAAAAAATAAAAAAACAAACAAGTGTGCAAGAGACAGGACATGCAACTCAAAGTTCATGCAGTGTTAGGACACAATTTTTAATTTTCTGCAGAATTTAGGGCATGAGAACAGCTGATTCAATTACAACTTCATATTAATGAGAAATCAATTCTTTCTGATATATTTATGCTTATTTTAGAAGCATCTTCAGCAACAGTGAGAAACTACAATCATTCTATAGAGAATCATTCTGTCAAGACCTGTTTAATAGTATGGCAAAATTCTCCCTGAATGTATGGGAAAAAAGACTACCTGTACATTTTCCTGGCAAAACTCACCATATTTTTATATACATCCTTTATGATAGAAATCCACCTCTGAGCCAGTCATCCCAAGCTCTGGTGTTGACACAAGCAGCACTTTCCAGGTGTGATGCAGCAAACCTGCCTCAGGGCAAGGCTACATCTCCACTTAGGGCTGCCCAACCTACTCCACTCTCCACACCAAGGGAACCAAGAAGTTCCAGTAACCACTAGTTACTGTCCCAATGGAGCAGCAACAAGATGCACATTTAATCAGATTAACCTCATACCCAGCAACAAAGTCTCAAGGAAAAAACTGAATCTGTAAGTCTGCTTGACCACCATTTCACTTTCCTTTAAAGTCAGCATCACAAAAGCACATAAAATATATCAAATACTGTGAGAAATAATGGATGTAAATTACAAGAAGAAACTAATATATTTCATTGAGAGTCACAGAATTTGCTAGGCAACATTTCCCAGTACTACACATGAGGGACCAGCATTATCCACAAATCAAGCAATGTTCTTATTTACTTCAGAAAATATTCAACATAACAAATGAAAGTACCAACATTAAAATTATAGTGGTAGGCAAGGAGACAATAAAAAGAGAGCATTAGTGGGAAAAAAGCTAGCATGGGAGAGCTACATTAATTTTTATAAAAAACTTTAAAATGCTTCCCTGTTTGGGAAACCCAATCCACTCTGAAACCTTGGACTGTGAGAGCAGGGGCAGAGGAATGGTGATCTCCATAAGCAAGGCAGGAGCATCGCTTTGCACAGCCCAGCATGTGCAGAGCTCAGCCATGTACTGCTAGCACAGGGGAGTTTGTAACAGTGCAGGCAAGGAAGATGCAAACTGAGATTTTAACAGCACCTGACTTAAGAATGGGCTACACAGAGCAGGACTTGGAAGACTTCCTGATGCACACAAGGAAGACAGGGAGAACAAGGTCCAGGACTTAGAGGAAAAGGTATCCTAGCCGAAAGGGAAGCTTGAAATAAAGGAGACAACACCACACCTGTACCTATTAGTACTCGTGCCTTTGAAAGACTTCAGAGTGAGGTTTTTGTGGTTTCAGTAAGTTGCTCTACAGAATGGAGCTATTAATTAGCTAATAAAGGTTGTCATAGCAGGCCTAAGATATGCGGTAAATACTGAGGGTCACTGGATATTTTTTTGCTTATTAAAACAATATCTTATATTTAAAACTGCTTATTGATTTCACTTAGACCAAAAATAATTTCATCTTCTGAAGCACTATTTAAAATAGATCACATATGGTCAGCTGTTTCAAAGGAAATTTCTAAAATTGATGGAAAAGCACATGCAGCCCTGTACAGGATAAACACTAAATCTGTCCCCCTTCTCAGTCTTTACTGGAGATCAGCAGAGAGGATTGCTGACTGCGCTCTTCCCAAACACTGCACCCAGAAGAGAGGTCAGTGTTCCAGTGGCAGGGTGAGCTTTGGAGCTGGTAATTGTGATTTGGCAGCAAAATGCAATATGCTGCCCTGCTTCAGTATGGCCTGAAGACATCATCTTGGATGGAGAAAGCAGAGATCTTCAGGTGCCACTTCTCTCCCATGCCCCTCCTTCAGGGTTCTCAGATGCCAGCAGAGCAATGGTCCAAAGTACTCCAGTAATTCTCATGCCAGTGATTGGGGCAGCTTGCAGAAAGTTCAGAGATGGACAACTCACTGACACCATAGAAGAATGGACTCCCCCACTTACAGCTGGCCACAAGCCCCAAAGATGGCACCATTCATCAGCAGTGCAGTGGCAGGGGAAGAGCCACTGTGGCATTCCGTGCAGTGCTGTTCTGGTCTCAGGCAGCTGGCACACTGCCAGTGGTCATTGATGGAAGGGGAGGCTATCAGACAAAGGGCACTGCACAGTTTGGGCAGAATAACTTGGTGATGCTCTCTTCAACCATCAGCCTCAGTGTTTTGGGGTATTTGGCTACTTTTCTGACAGAAGCAACAACAGAAAGAAAATGCTTTTTCCCAGTTTCACATTAGAAGAAAAGATAGGAACATGGATAATTTGTTCATAAACAACAGAGAGAAGGCAAAAATACAGCTTTTCTTGTAGGCAGTTTTTGGTCTTTATGACTTGAAAATGCCCATGATCATCAAAATTTTGCTCAGAGAGTTAATATATAGAAGTCACCTTTTCTGTGGAAGACTACAGTGAAAACAACTGAAGTATGACACAGCCCAGATACAATGCTAAAACCCAAAACCCTGCTCACACCAAGGTGTGTGCTTAGGGATGCCTTTGCCAGCTGGCACCTAAAAACTGCATCTGAGTTCAGAGGCAAAACCTTCCTTGTTCACTTGTAAATCAAATGGCTGAATTAAAACATTTCAGATACTTCAGATGGCTGGTTTTCACTGGGAAGTAGGCTAATTTGTGAAAGCTAAATACAAATAAGCTGAAGTCTGAGCAACTGACAGCTGAAATTTGCACATAGCCAGCACAGTGCTCTCCAAGCGTGTCTGAAGAGCACTTTACATGTGCTCATTTATTATATAAAAGAAAAAACACAAATGCATCTAAATCTCTAGGATCCATTAGTTTTCAATTTGCTTTACCACTGAAGTTTTTTTCATCAAAGTTGATGGTTACAGCCAGGTACTGCCACTTAAAGAGCTCCCCTTGGTGCAATGACAACATGGGTCTTGGGCAAGATTTAGTTACTTACAAACAGGCATCTGGTATTATTATGGAAAGTTTGAGTTACCTGAGGTGGGCAGACTTGTATCTGTTGGCAGATAGAGTACATGGATTACGTGGGACTCTTCTGGAGCCATGGCTGAAGGGCAGAAGTGTGACTATCTGTAGTCCCTAACATGGCCCTGAGCTCTTCCCCAGTGGCAGGGAAGGGCCACCTTGGGGAGCTGGTGGTCCCTGGGCAGTGCCAGGTGCCCCTGACCTGGATTCAGCCAGGGCTGCGCAGGAATCCTGGAGATGCTACGGCACCTGAAGTGGTGCTGGGCACTAAAGGGAGCCCAGCTGCATTTAGTCAGGTGTAAGCCAGAGCTATCCAATTGCTGCCTCCTGTCAAAAATGAGGATGCTGTGTTCTCCTCATCCCCCAACACACTCAAACGCCATGGAATCAAGAGCAGGTAAAGCAAAGGGCCATTGTGCAAGAGAAAGCCTGCAATATCCATAGTGACCAAACCACAAGTGGGAGCAGGAGGTTTCAGCCGGCCTTTTTACTGCATCAAGAAATGATGCAGTAAAAAGACCTTAATGAAGGCCCAGGTTCAGCCACAAACACACTTGAAAGATATTTTTACATGAAATCACAAATATACATCATTTCAGCACCAGCTGAAATTTCCAAGTTGCCCACTGTGGAAAAAAAAACCAAACAAAATAACAACAACAACAAAAGTTAATATCAAGGAAATTCTGAAAGATGTCGTTTCCTGGTGACAACAGGCAACATTCCAGGAAATTATTTTTGTTCATCTCCAAATAAAAATTTCAAGTCACAAGTGAGGAAAAAACAATTTATACATAACCACTAAATGACCTTTTATCAAATTTCATTTTTTACAGGAATCAGTTCAACTCTGTTTTCATCTTTCAGTTCATGAGTTTCTTCATATATTTATGAACAATTGACTGCCTCTATATGAAGAAAGTGAAATTATTACTAGTTTCATTTTCATAATGACTATATCAATACTACTTTGCTATTGTGCAATATCATTAATTCTATATTATCTTCTGGCTTTCCACTTTTATTTGTTATACTTTTAATCACTTTTTTTTCAGTGGGAATATTTAAGTTACTCTTAAAATTCTAATCTAAGGACACTAAACATGTTGAAAACTTACTGTTTGGTCTGCAATCTTCCCTCTTTCTCCACTCTCCTTTGTGGAACATATATAAATGCTTGGGTATAATCACAATTTGTTGATTAATATACAGTGATTTTTTCTAAAAGGTTTATGGCATACAGATTGAAACAGATTTGTGTTAAAACTATACATGAGAAAATCTATCAAAAAAGAATATCAGATAATCCTCTAGGTCAAACTACATGATTAATAGCTACAGCCAAAGAAACATTAGTACTGGACAGTTAAGAGTAAATTTTCATGGATACAGTTTTTAATAAAATGCATCAGTAAGGTTTTTTTGGAACAGTATTTCAGTGTACCTATCATTCCTTCATAAAAGGGACATCTTGCATGCACATACATTGCTTTTTTTTTTTTATTTTTTTTTCTTCTTGCAAATATTTCAGATGAGATTTCACCAGTGGTAGTGATTACAAGAGTACAAGGCTGGATGATTTTATTTTTTGCTCTGAAAAAATAAAGACAACTAATGATCACATTGATGTCTTCCAGAAGAGAATTCACACAAGAACAACCTGGCTGCCAAGAATACTTTGCTCCTTGTGCTCTAAACTCAGAAACACAGGAGAAGTTTGTCCCATTGGTCAAGAGAAGCACAACTTTCATGGCAAATTTTAGTGATAATAAGTAAGATATTTCTTTAGGGTAACTTGGATCACTCCCATGAAAGATGTTGAAAAAGAGAGACAAATTTTATTTATCATTATGTAGCATTATGAAACTGAAGTTAATAGCAGAATAATGTTTTCATTCAGTAAATGTCTTCTAGGGTTTTGTTGGGGTTTTTTTAATATAAGTTACCCTATTTTATGGGCAATCTGTTTTCCAAGTAGAGAACAATCCAAATGTATCCTGGCAGCTACCTCATTTCAGCTGAGCCTTTTCTATCCATTTTTATATATCAATATACATTATGCAATACTGGTGTCTATTTACGTATAGTCCACGCAATTTTTTCTTATACTCATGAAAACATTAAAGTCTGTCAATCTTGCATGATGCAGTTTCTAAAATGTGTGTGATACCTCAGGAAAGGGATGTTATGAAGTTTCTTCCTTCCCTTTACATATAACCAGAAGAGGCAACCAAAACAGTTATGCCCTGTATTGCACTATTAGGATCTCTCCAGTGCTACATTCTGACTCTTTAATCTATATTCTTGATCATTTGTATTCTTTTCTTCTGCTGGCAAGCAGTACCACATGCATCCCTAAACCCCTCCATGATACTCTCCTTTTTTTAACACTAACCTGGGCTTGCTCCTGTTCTGTTCACCCTGCAGCTCACAGACTGCAACATGAAGTGCAGGAAAACACAAATGTTACCAAGCTGCACCTAGAGCACTGATTGTTCTAGCAGTGAAGCAAAGTGTTAGATTTCATTTCCAGGCTGTAGTCAGAGTGTAAGGCTTTACATATTCTTGTCATTATCAGGCATCACACTGCTTTGCTAAGCTTCAGTGTCCATGTTGGAGTAACAAATGGACATTTGTCAGTAAATTTTAAACAAAATTCCATCCAATTAGGAAGCATACTGCAAAGTTTTTAAAATAATGGTGTACAATTTAAAGAAATTAACAAATGCAGAGACAATATTCTATTAAACAAAGTTCAGAAAAGACATTTGTATCTTTCTTAAAAAAAAAGAAAAAGAAAAATGTATTACATTACTCAGGAGTGCAACTAAATATAAGATTACTCACAAACATACCAGGAAGCTCCTGAAAGAGAGTGCCATCTGAATGTGATATGCTTATGTAGGAGAAACTTTTCCATTTTATTGATCAAAGCATTATTCTACAGCCTAGCATACACTGAGCTTCACAGCTTTGTATTTTGCTTTTCTGCATCACTTTCAGAACAGCAATTAATGACAATTTTGGAAAGTAAAAAGAAATAGAAAAATCCCAGGGAATTGATCAGAGACTGACACTGGTTAGCAAAGTAAGTGTGCTGCATAACTTATTCACAACTAAGAGTATTGGAGAGACTTCCACACTGCTCTAAATCATAAGCACAGTACATGATAAAAATAATAATATATCAGATGAGACATTTACTTGGGTATGCAGAGTACCAAAAAGCAACATATAATGAAAAAGGTATTTTGATATACAATAATTAAGGGGAGAAAAATACATGTAAAAAAAGATAATTCAAAATGAAACAATATAAAAGAACATTAATTTCACTATAAATTACCTTGAGACTTAACACACATTACTATATGACATATTTTACTGGTGAACATAAGAATATTTCCACTGATTTGTCCCCTTTAACAAATTATTTTAGCTGATGAGAAACATTAAGAGGGGGGAAAAGAGAAAAAGTCTGGGAAACATCCAAAATTAATCTATCAGTTTTTAATTTGAAAAGAAAAATAACAACTTTAAAATATTTAATTTACTATTTAGATCTGTTTTACTACTTTGGTCCTCTATTTCCTTACATTCAGATGTCACTGTGTGCCTTTGAATTCATAAAGTAATATATAACTTTCTAAATCTTGTTGCAGCTGAAACTTTGCAGTGTAGATAACTCAAACTTTTTGTGAGAAAAGTCAGTACAACATAAGAATGCATCATTTTACTAAAGGAGATGAGACTGAAAAGTATCATAGAAATTATTTCTCCCTTAGAAGTGTCATGTTAAGATTTTTGAGGAGTACATTATAAACTATCACTTAAGAAAACTGTTATCAAAATAGTTACCATCTCTATTATTATAAAAGTACACTATATCATAACTAATTGCATCCCTTTTCAACTTCATAAAAAGTAATTTCTTCTGAAACACCTCACTTGCTATACTCACCTCTTGCATACTGAATAAGAACTGTCTCCCAATGAGATGGGACACACTAAAAATCCAGAATTCAGGACCAGCAACAAAAGCAATGCTGCATTCTTGTATGTACTGCAGCCTTTTCTGCATATAATGCTATAAACCATAGGACCTTGTGACAAAATTACTCTCATCTAGAAATTGTAGTAAATTGGATTTTCAATAAACTGTTATGAAGGAGCCATGCCTAAGCTACATGTAACATTTTGATTTCTCAGTCTACTAAAACTTGAGGGGAAGGAAAGAGCTTTCCAGTTTATTTATTTAAATTCCAGAAAGGAAAAGAATGTATTTAAATTTCTGCTAAGAAAAAAATAATTTACACTAGTTATTTAAAATGAATCTATTATATATTGAAGCTATTCTCTTAAATAGTTTATCTAGCTCTGAAAACTATATTTGGACTTTTGTGGTATGAATATAAGCTATAGTAGCTACTCCTAAGTGACAGTATTTGTCAACAGACCCTCAAATGAGTGAGATCAAAATCTCAGACTCAAATAAAAATAATGTTATCATTTATACAATGCATAACAGGAAAACTTAACAATCATATTTTTTCAATTCCTTACCTTTAAGTAAAACATTATGGCAAAGATAATCCCAAAATAGCCCAAAACCAGGCCAGATGCTAGATAACAAAGCCACAAGTTGCCATCAAAGACAACATCAGTTTCATGTCCTGCTGCCAGAAAGGGCTGGAAACATCAGAGGGGCTTGAGCTCTCCTCCAGAGGGAAGGTGAAGTCGTGTCATTCTTACCAATGGGAGCCCATCGTCTTCCCAGCTGGAGGATATTAATACTTCTCACTGACACTCAGCTTCTTCTTTCTGTGATGGTCTTCATAGCCCAATTAAAAAAACCCACACATTCTTAAGTCTACGAATTATTTCCTCTGCATTGTGGTAGCATGAGGAAGCCTGGTTAAGAATTGACAGACACATAGTTTTTTCAAGACATTTGGACATACTTTTCCATTTCCTTTTCTAGTATTAAAAAAAGATTTTTCATGTAGCTTCAACTATGCAGGATTTGAAATGCTGCAATATCAACAGAAGTGAATCAAAGGAATAAAAACAAGCATTGTCCTCCTTTCTGCTCATCAGGGAAGATAATTGTTATCAAATTCTAAAACTAAAGAATATATTTCTTCATTTAAGTGAAATCTGGTGTTGCACAGAGGATAAAGGTGGCCTTATACTGCTGCTCTTTGGAAAGAATTTCACTCTGCATGAATGAGGCAAAACTGTTTTCTTTTATCTTACTTGGACTCTGCTTAGACAAATTCAAGAGAATAAGAGTGTTTATGCTCCGTAGCTTTATATCCCAATGACTTATTAATCCATAATCAACAAGAATGGGGAAGTGGAAGATCCTCTGGGTTTTTTCCTTGCTCCCCTATTTTTAGAGTATAAGAAATAAAAGGTGTAGTAACTATTTGAGATTCTTTCACTACTGTCTGCTATTCAGGGGGAAAAAAGAGGTTAAAAGTAACCTCCCACTTGTGGCGACTAAAGCTATTTGTTCAGTGTTATTTTTATAGGCTACTTGTGAAACTAGAAGACAGGCGTGAAAGCTGAGAAGTTCATTCTACTCCTCACTGCCAGAAAAGCAGAGAATAATACAATAGCATACTTCTGTATTCCTGCAGCTGCATGAGCTCTAAAAGCCACCACGTGAGAGTGAAATGGTTTGGACAAAGTTTCCTTTAAGGGTAACTTGGTTATCTGCATCATTAATAATATTGGGTCTGTTTTTTCTGAAAAGTCACCAGCTTATCTGGTGCAAAACTAGTTGAAAAACTAGGAGAATTGCTGGAGACTTTGCTGATATTTTATGATATGCAATTTGCATAACATTAGTAAGGCTTTTAAAAGTTTCACAATACAAGCCATACCATCAAGAAGCAAAGAATCACAGGAAACTTATTCAGTTGACCTCCAATGCACAAAATCAATTTCATGAAGAATCAGCATTTTTTAAAAAAATTTCATGCTAAGGGAAAGTAGATTCCAGACAAGCCTAAACAATTAATTTGCATCCTCACCACACCTTAGGGATTACTGAAAATATATTATCACCTCAACGCCTAAACAATTAATTTGCATCCTCACCACACCTTAGGGATTACTGAAAATACATTATCACCTCAATTAAAGGAGAAAGATAATAAAAATAGTTTTGAATTGTTCTTCTCAATACTGACCTGCTGCCTCTCCAGGACAATGCAGAGTTGTTTCCTCCAAAAGGCAGCATGCCAGAGGCTGAACGCTGCTCAAGCAGCCTCTCAGCTTCCAAGATGAAATACATATCAAAGGCACCTTAATTGACCACTACACTAGAGTGGTGTTCAATTTCTCCTTAAATCTGTGTCTTAGTTTTATGCTTTCCTAACTGCTTTCAATATCATTATCAAGATTTAACCTTTCCATTTTCTAGAATACACTTTGAAATGCAAGAACTTTTGTGTTCAAAATGAGATCAGGTCAATCTGACAACATTAAAATGCTCTTATTTCTTATGACATAACAAATTTACTTTTTAAAGAGAGTATTCAAGATGGAAGATGCAAAATTGAGAGTGGTAAAAGAATTTTGCATGGAGAAGGAGAAGCTATGAAGGATCCAAGATGGGGAGCTATAGATAGACAGAAAGCTCTAGAGTATACTTAAGCTCTTTCTATTATTTGTGCAAAGTCTAAAGCTCTAAATTACTGATTTTTGTCTTGTTGGATTTATGCATTTGATCATATTTTTGAGATGTTCCACTACTGTCCATTTATCTATGCACAGTGGTTGCAGCATCTCCTGAAGATAACAGACACTGACTCCCCTTGTGAGACGAAAGCCTTCATCTATGGAATGCCTCATGTATTTCTGCTAACTGCTTGTGTATGCTACCTTTACTATCAAAAATAGAAAGAAAGTCTTTTATGTCATAGAATTATATGCTTATAAAGCCACAAAAAATTTAGAGGGCTTAAGGCCAATGCCATTTTGGAAGTTATTTGCTGTTCATTTTCAAAACTGGCAAGGACAGAGAAATGTGACAAACACAGAATGAAAATGCATGGAAGATAAGTAAATTTTATGCACAAAAGAAGTATTTAAGAGAGTACAGTGAGAAACAGATAAAGGCAAAGTGAGACCAAATATATATGCATGCGTGGAAACACTGATTGAGAAATCTAACTGCAGTGATTTCCATCCTCTCATCACAACTGAGCGTGTACTAAATGAATAAACTGCTACTTGACATTTTCTAAATAAATATCATGGGAAGAGTACTTATTTTACTGTAATGAATCATTTCAGCCTCTCCAACAGAAAGTAGTTGTGATGAACTATAATCTGTTCTGGGAAATATAGTTCTTTAATGGAGATATATATGGACTGAAATATGGGAAGTTGTGTTCTCCAACAAGTCTACTTTAAAAGAGATTCTGATTCATCCATGCCCACTTCTACTTATATTTGATCATAGCTGTTGACATACTGTATCTGCCATGCTGAGAGCTATTTCTCTACTAGAGGTAAGAAAGCCATATGGTTCGTGGATGACTATGAATTTTTGCAAGGCAAACTGAACTAATATGTGTATTTTTTTTCCTGTAGCTATTCAAACAAAACTATCCATTTAGCAAACAGAACATTTTCAATTCAATGGGATATTTTGGCCCATGTAATACATATCTAAGAACTGAAAGTCTTCCTTAAATGCAATTGCAATTGATGAGCTAACAGTGACTTTCTGCATTAGTGGTCCTCTCATTCACCATGCATGGTTAGATATAAACAAATTCACTGTACTGATTAAGTGAAGCAGCAAATAAGACTTGTCTTGTTCATGGAGTAGAACCAAAACATCTGTTTTTGTTTGACTGATGAAGATTCAAAGGACCCCCAGTGGTACACCTCATAAAAAATCAGCAGGTTATTTGAGGGGTTATGTTCTTTTTATTACTAAAACTTCTCATAGGATTATCGTAGTTATACAAGGAAATTGCTTTGACTGTGTGTAATTACAAACAGGGAAAAAAAGTTCTTGCCAAAGGCAGGTGTAAAATAGATTTTACTGTCCTTGTTAAGGCACAAAAAACCATGCCAAGAATTACTCCGAAGTCCACAATTTAGCCAGGCAAAGCTCACAATCAAGCTGAAATTCAGTCATCCAGACTGCATCTACAAATACTTCCCATTAGAACATCTGCTGTCAAAAAACCCTTTCATAACTGTGACATGATAAGTGGACAAGGACAGGCAACGTTCAGGGGAGCTTGCAGAGGGCACCCTCTGGGCAGAATACTGCTTGATGTTCAGACACAGTGGAAACTGGACATGCAAGCTTTCCTCGGGATCAGCTATGAATCCCTCTATTCAGGGATATGTTTCTTATATCATGCAGCAATTATTATTGAAATAAGTTGTTTCATGTATTGGAATTAATTTGGACTATAACTATTGGTTTACCACAATGGACCTTGAAATTTTTGTCTTGCTTTGGTAACTTATAGTTTCAACAGCTTGGCATTGCCAACAGTATCACGATTAATATTTGTGGGATCCTGCCACACACAAATGTGAAATCCCAATCCCATTAAGTCATTGTGGTTATCATCATTGATTCAGCAAGTCTTGGATTTGACTGTGATTTTATGTGTTACATAGAAAAAACACATACAAAACACATTCTCCTCAACACCTCTGTCAAGAGCAGTCTGTGTTTGCTGATTGGTAAATGCTTGCTTAAAGCACTTATGACTTCACTCTAAGTGTAATTTCAATTTGCACCAGGAATTTTAACTCATTTCAGAGGGACTGGAAATTCTAAAAATTATTAGAGGTATGCCCTATACCATTCTAGTGCAAACTAGATATATGACTAATTAAATGCAAATAGCACTTTATAGTACTAAAATGAAAAGCTAAAAATTAATCTAAAATAAAATAATTTCTTTTGACAATCCTAGATTTTAGTTCATGTGTTACTGAACAATGGCATAATATATGCATTCTTTAATTTAGGAATATTATGTCAGATCATACAGGGTCTGCCTCGAGCACTCAGAATTAAATCTCCAATGTATAACATTGTAATTCATAAAACTATTAAACATTGTCTGAGTCCATTTTAACCACATAACACACATGTTGAAAAGCATGCAAAATGATTGGGGAAGAACCTCTGAAATATAAATTATATGATCAGCTCAGCATTGTAAAAATAGCTGCACACAGTAAAATTAAAACTTGCAGTTCTGAAATAAAGGGTTTTATGCAAACCATCTGGAAATTACCTGAAAGTATTGCCCTATTGCTGAAAGCACAGAAACATAAAACTTCAACTCTTCCTATTTTATGTGGTTTCTGGATAAAACATAATGACGGAAATGTAACAAATCAGAGATGTGAATGGCTGATACCTCAAATACACGTGCATTATAAAATATTACCATTCATCCTCTGGTCTACCCCCGAGCTGCTTTTTAAAATGCCCAGTACCATCAGTATGCCCCCTTGACACATCCCACAGTACAAAACATTCATTTACTAAGACTCCACATGAGACTTTTCCATCATCTGCACTTGGATCTGCACTGGGTCACACTGAGGTGACCATTGCTCCTCGCAGGATGCCCGCTTGCAGTCGTCTACTACCTAAATGGCTAGAGGTAATCCAGTGTTTCAAATTTTGTTAGTGCTCCGCTTGTGTTGCTACTGTGAAGCAGAGAGAAATAGTTACAAAACACTCCAGCGCTAAGAAGGGCACTTGCTTTCACAGCCGTGATCCTGGGCTCACACCAGCGAAGGTGACGGGAGCACTTGGTCCCATTCTCAGCGCTTTAATCTGGAAGAGAATCAAGTATCACCTGCTCCCAAGGCACATTAAGGCTGTGTAAGAATGTGCCGTAACGCAGCAAAATTGGAAACAAACAGTAGGTTGTCGCCGTAAATCAGAACCCTTTAAGTCTGAGGGAAGTTGAGGCCGAAGCACTCATAGATGGATTTATGGCTAAACGCCAAGCTGTACGGCACCGGCACCGCTTAGAACTGGGACACCAGCAGCGGCAGGAATTAGGTTACGAAGGCGACAGAAAGCGGGGCGGTAAAAGAAAGTCCCTTTTCTGCAGCTTCCGCCGGCTGGAAGGGTCTCCCCACTCCCGTGCCCCGGACCGATCCGTACCGGCCCCGCAGCAGCAGCGGGTCGGGCCGGGCCGGGCCGGGCCGGCGGGGACCGCCCGCCCCGACGGTGGCGGACGCCGGGCGGTTTGCCGGCCCCGCTCCGGGAGGCGAGGCGGGCTGGGGCGCGCTGCGCTCTCATTATGACACTGGGTAATTATTTTATTTCTCCGGCAGACGGTGTTTCAGAGGACCGCGGAGGCGCTCAGCCAAGCCGCCCGCGCACGCCGCCCTCTGCGTGGCGAGAGGCAGCCGCGATCGCCCCTCGCTGACCGAGGGCAGCGCAGCAGACGCGCCGGGCACCCACCCCCGCGCTCCGGCTGCGCGCCCGCGGGCTCTCCGGCCGCGCCGAGCCCCGCGCGCCCGCGGCGCGGGGAACGCGCGGGACTCACCTGCCGCCCGCCCCTCCTCGGCTGCCGGGCTGCCGCCCCACCGCCCCTGGGGGCCGGGCCGTCCCTCCGGAGGACCGGGACAAGCCTGGCAGAGCAGCGCGGCCCCTCCGACGTACCCGCACCGTCCCCAGGGCGGCACGGCGGCCGGGAAGGGAAAGGGGGGAGCGGAGCAGGCGGCGGTGCGCCGCCAGCCCCGGCTCCCCGGCCCCTCCTCGCGGGGCAGCCCCAGAATCACGCGCTGCCAAAATTTAAATCGCCCCAGCACTGCGGCTCTACGCGCAGCATCCCCCTCCCCGCCGCTCCCTCCGAGCAGAGCGGCCACCCGGGAGGGTGCCAGACCGCGGCCCGCGGGCTCAGGCATCGGGCGCTCAGGCATCGGGCGCTCCGCCGCGCAGCCGTCCTGCCCGGGCTGCACCGAGGCGAGACCCCCGCCACGGCGGCACCGCGCCGGGACGCACCGGTGATGGGGTGACACCACAACCGACGGCGCGGCTGGCGCGCCCTCGCCCCGCCGCTGCTGCCCAGGCACCCGTCCCCGACGGTGCGGTCCCCGCGGCACCGGCACCAGCCCGTTCCCTCCGCTGCTTGCGCGGCGGCGCCCCGCGAGCATCCCGGCGCGCCTGCCGCCCCGACGGCGGCTCCCTCCCTACCTCCCTCCCTCCCTCCCTACCTTTTTCAGCGCTGACATTCTAGTGCATTATTAACGCGGCGGGTGCGGGCTGCGGCGGGTCGGGACTGAGGAGACGCCGCGAGCGGGAGCAGCGGCGCGCGGCCGCCCTGCCGCAGCCCCGCCAATGGCGGCGCCCAGCGCCCGGACCGACAGGCGCGGCGGCCAACGGGAAGCGCAGCGGGCGCGGGGCCGCGGAGCCTTCTCGGCGGGCCCGGGGGGCCATGGCCGGCAGCAGGAGGAGCGGTGAGTCCGTGCCGTGAGGGGTGGTCGGTCCCGCCGTGCTGCCGCCGGGGCTGGTGACGGAGGGAGCCGGGGGGCGGCGGTGCCCTCAGCCGAGGTGTGTTCCGGCCCGGGCGCACCGCGGAACTCGCCTGTTCCGCTCCTCGGCGCCCTTCCCGCGGGGGAAGGCGGTGGGCAGCCGGGCGAACCGGCAGCGGGGGAGGCGGGTGGACAAAAGCGGGCTGAGCGGAGCCTGCCCGGGCCCAGGCGGGGCTCTGGGTGCGCGGAGGCTCCGCGGCTGAGCCCTCCCAACCCTGTCCGGCCGCTCTGGCTCCATTGCCGCCTATTCCTGCCTGGGGGTAGGGAGAGAGTAAATAAAATTTACTTCTCTGATCAAAAAGTATTTTAACATGACACCTTTTTTCCTCATACGTGCGTGCTTACTTGTTAGTGACCCTCTATTTCGGCCTAAAGTGAGTTAGCTTGCCTCTGAAATAGCTTTGGTACTGTGTTTGCAAAAAAATAAGATAAAAGCCTTCTGCTATCCAAGCACAGCTTGAGTCTATTCTGTTTATCGAAATGTTTTATAAGACACGGCACAGGAAGAACACAATAATCAAAATACAGGTGTTCCATAAGTAATATCTCGTTCTTAATGTGTATCGAGTAGAGCTGAGCTGAGAGAGCTGAATGCTTGCCTCCTGTGCTTCGCTTTCGCGTTTTCAGACAGTTCCAGCATCCTGAAACTGGAATACTTCATGGGAGGATAACAATTTGAGAGTGAAACTGATCACTAGAGTTAATGTGTAAGCTGTTTGCTGGCCGGCTGCAAGTAGAGATCGTTTGAAGGAGGTTTAAATACACAGTAGTGTTCTTTGTGGTTTAGATGCAGATTCCTTGTGAGGAAAAGAGAAGGAGTAACTGTTTTGCTTCTGCGCTTTGGGGATGTGAATCACAAATTGATGTTTTCTGGAAGAAAGTGACTTAGTGAGAGTGAGTTCATGCACTTGTGAATGAATGCATGGCTCTGGAGCTGAGAATGGGAGAACTGAATTCTAAAGCTTACAAATTGTTTAGAACTGAAGGTCAGATGAAGAGCTGCTTGTTTTGGTAGCGTGTCAGAGAAGGTAAAATGGTAATGCTGAGTGTCTGAATTTACTGTGTAAGGTTGGAAATCATTCATGTTTTATTCAGCCACGCTAAGGAGCCTTGACTTTAGATTGGGAAGAAAATACAATGAGAAATACAAGAATGTCACATGCTCTCCTGGGAGGACATAAGGAAAC
Source organism: Passer montanus (assembly GCF_014805655.1). NCBI lineage: Eukaryota > Metazoa > Chordata > Aves > Passeriformes > Passeridae > Passer > Passer montanus. The sequence goes on from NW_024368152.1 coordinate 2,809,816, forward strand.
TGGAACAGTTTAGAACCTTTTCTATCAGCCTGTGCAGCCCATAGCATATATGAAAACTGTTGACTTTCTATTGTTTAGCTGCTTCTCTTTAAGGTTAGATTTGCTGATTTTTTGTAAGAGTATGTTGCAATGCTGAAGTCAGATTTTTGTCTGCATTACAATAGAACAATGAAAAAATGAAGCTTTTTTTTTTTGCCTGCAACTGGGCAGTAATACAGAATAAATGGATGGTCAACAGCTTGTAGGTCATGGGTCTAATTTTCAGTGAAGAGGCTCTAAATAGTGAAAAGCCAATAAAGCAGGAGTGAAATGCACTTCACTCCGCCAGGAAATGGTGTGACAGAAGTAGTTGAAAAAGTGCTTTTTGTTTTTTTTAGTTTTGTGGGCCTGTTTGTCTTTCACTTGCTCATGTGCCAGTGATTTGTGACAGGGCTGTCATTCTGTGTGTTGTCAACAAGGTATTGATCCTGTCTGGGACAGCTGAACTCCTGTTTTGTTTCTGTTAAACATTGACAACTGCATCTTGAAAGCTTTAGTCATCATTCTTGAAAGTTTCTGCCACCCCAAAATAATGCTTTCATAAAGGCCTGTGTAGAGACTCATGTCCCAGCCGCTGAAGGGTAGAGTTAAGGTATTGATGCAGGTGTAGTGTACATTACTGATATAATTGCTAGTAAAAAGTGACAGAAAAGTTGTTCTCTACAAGGGATGATCTAGTGGGACAACAGGAGACTTCCTACTGGAGAGATTAAACTGGAAAGCAAACGTGGACACTAGATAGACATCAGTGACAAATTGTTTTACATAGAGAATGTTGCTTCAAGAAGTGCTATTTTAATCTCTCAGGTGACTTGGGGCAGGATTATAATGCCTGCTGAAATGAGATTGCAGCTCCTTAGTTTTGGGGTTTTTTTTTGTTTTGCTGTTTTTTTTTTAAATGGCTATATCACATGTTAAACATCTTAATTCTCACAGAAAAGCACACCATTTCTTCCCTTTTTCTAATTTCAGAGAAGCACTGATTTTTAGAAATCTTGAGATTATTCAAATTCTTTTCTTATTTTTGTCTTTCAGACTCAAGATAATTTTTTGGCAAATACTTTGATGCTTTATGGGGAAAAAAGACTTTTTTTTAAAGTGTGTGTGTTTTCTTTCATCATATATGTTTATCAGTAAGGGATAGTGATTGCAAATGGAGTTTGATGCCTGCCGTTCTGTTTTTGGTTTTTTTTTTGTGAGAGGTATCTTGCTTCCCCCACCAAAATGTGACCAGAGATTTATTACATCTTACCAAGATGTAAATTCTGTTTGGATTGTAGTTGGCTGAATTACAAATAGCTGGGTTTTTTGTGATTAAATGTAGAAGTTACACTAGACTGAGTGTACTTGACTCTGCCATTGAAACCTTTTATGGAAGCAGGGAAAAAAAGTTTTTGTTGCTGACCTTGGTGTTATGCCTGGATGAGAACTGCAGTCAAGTAGAAAGGCCAAAATGGTAGTGAAAGAAGCAGAAATGATACACCCAATGGCCTTCTATTTAGAAAGTCTGCAAGGGGAGCGTGTGCTCACAGAGAGCAGAGCCTGACATGATGGGGTCTTGAGGGTTCTGTGTTTTGTGTGAATGGCTGTTTGGGGTTTTTTCAGGAGATTGAGTGTGTTGGTGTAGGGCTGGTTTGTTCTTAGGAAGTTTGAGCAATTCTTACATACTTTGCATTGGGATAGAATGGCCCACAAGGCTAGGTGGGACTGTTTAGACATGCTAGGGAGTAGGAGGATTTAGGAGCAGGTGTATGAACCTGTGTTATTTAGTAAAAGTGGTGGGGTGGTGGTGTGTGCTGTTAATGTGTGTCTGTAGTTATTTTGCCTTTTTAAACATTCAGTGTGTAATGTCTGTCGCTCAACACTAGGTTTGCTCTTGCTGTAAAATAGATTTCTGGAACTTATTACCAAAACCACTCGCATACTCACCTGCTACTGGGACGAGGGAAAGAATCAGAAAAGGAAAAGTGAGAAAACTCACTTGGTTGAGACAAAGCCAGTTTAATAGGTAAACCAAAATCCACACAAGCAAGGCAAAAGAAGGAATTCATTCACCACTTCCCATGGGCTGGCAGGTGTTCAGACTCCCCAGAAAAGCAGCGCTCCTTACTTGTAATGGTGACTTGGGAGGACAGACATCATCACTCTGAGCATTCTCCCTTCCTTCTTTCCCCCAGCTTTATATGCTGAGCATGCCAGCATAGGGTTTGGCATATCCCTTGAGTCAGCTGCTCCAGGTGTGTCCCCTCTCAATTCCTTGTGTACTTTCAGCCTTCTGCACTGGTGGGGTAGATGACAGAAAGGGCCTTAAGACTGCTCAGCAATAACGAAAGCATCCTTGCATTATCGATCCTGTTTTCAACGCAAATCCAAAATACAGCCCCATACCAGCTACTATGGAGAAAATTAACTCCATCCCAGCCAAAACCAGCACAGATTGTTATGGCAGTATGTGGTTTCTTATGTTTTCAGTTGTGTTTAACTCAAAAGGTTGAAAACTGTTCTCAAGAAGTTTGGATTTCTATGGGTTGGCTGATGGCTTAAAGTAAAACTCCATATATGTCTAGGAAGAAATGAACAGAAAGGGCCTTAAGACTGCTCAGCAATAACGAAAGCATCCTTGCATTATCAATCCTGTTTTCAACACAAATCCAAAATACAGCCCCATACCAGCTACTATGGAGAAAATTAACTCCATCCCAGCCAAAACCAGCACAGATTGTTATGGCAGTATGTGGTTTCTTATGTTTTCAGTTGTGTTTAACTCAAAAGGTTGAAAACTGTTCTCAAGAAGTTTGGATTTCTATGGGTTGGCTGATGGCTTAAAGTAAAACTCCATATATGTCTAGGAAGAAATGACAAATTCAGCTGCATTGAAACTTCCAGAACTTTTTCACGATGGGTTGTTTGGTGTAATATCAATTTCTGTTACATGTATATTAGAGGTGCTTTCAGAAGTTGCTTTATTTTGTTATAATCAAATGTTGAAATCACTGCAAAGGGTGACATATTTACTCTTTAAAGAAAGCTGTCTAGAAATTCAATTAAATTTGTTTTATATAATACGACCTTATGAAGATTTCTTTTGAATAATACTTAATTTACAAATCTGTTGGACTTTTCTTTGTGCTCAGTGATACTACACCTGCCAATTTCATGGTTTGATTTTTAAATACTGGTATATTGACCTTCATTTTAGCTTGCTTCTTCTTGTGTGTTTGCAATTTTTTTTCTCTTCAGTAATCTGAAGTCAGAATGAGTTGAAGGTTTTTTGTGTTTTTCTTTTTGATTTTTACTGTTTTCAGCTATTTTGATGTCTGTTTTCCATATTACCACTATTATTTACCGTAACATTTAATTTTAGCCAGTGCGTGGCATAGTTCGCTCTTCACTTTTAGCCATATGCTCTTTGCATCCAGATTTAGGCTGACATAAGATTTAAACTTTCTGAAACTTTACACCTGTGTTGGCCTCAGATTGGTCTCTGAGCAGTGATGTTATACGTGCACAGCCTTCCCCCTTCCCTTGCCCAAATCTGTCCAGAAGAGAGAGCAAAAAAAGTCTCATAGAATTATAGAGTACACTGAGTTGGAAGGGAGCACAAGAATTATTGGAGTCTAATTCCCTGCACAGCAACATCTCCAAGAATCACACCATGTGTCCAAGCTGTCCAAATGCTTCTTGAGCTTTGTCAGGCTGCTGCTGTGACCACTTCTCTGAGGAGCCTGTGCCAGTGCCCAAACATCCTCTGGGTGAAGAACCTTTTCCTGATACCCAGCCTAAACCTCCCCTGACACAGCTTCAGGCCATTCCCTCAGGTCCTGTCACTGTCACCCCAGAGAAAAGATCGGGGTCTGCCCCTCCTCCTCCCCTCACAAGAAGCTGTAACTGCACTGAGCTCTCCCCTCAGTCTCCTCCAGCCTGAATAGATGAAGTGCCCTCAGATGCTGCTCATACAGCTTCCCCTCAAGGTCCTTCCCCATCTTTGTAGGTCTCTTTTGGAAGCTCTCTAACTGTTCTGTATATTTCTTATATTGTAGCCCTCAAAACAGCACACAGGGTTTTGGATGGGGCTGCAGCAGCACAGAGCAGGTCAATCCCCTCCCTTGCCCAGCCGTGCCTGATGCCCTCCTGAGCACAGTGGGCCCTCCTGGCTGGCAGCTGTAGTTTACAGTTGGCTCAACTCAGTGGCCAGAATTATGATTATTAATAATAATAATAGTCACCAAAGTTGAACTTTAGTAAGGGGGTATGAGCTATCTTTAGGTGTTTGCAGTGAGGTCTGATTGTGCCAAGTAAGAAAAAGATAATGGTGCAATATGAGAACTGTATTTTTCAGTTTTGTAGAAAGTGGATAGTATGCACAAATTGAAAATATCGTGAAGATGCTCTGTTTTCCCAGGACTGCAGTAGCAATACACATTTTGCAGGGTTTCGCTACAAGGCAGATGAGGTTCTTATGAACAGCAGAACAAAATCCTGGTGTTCTCCTTGTCGTTATGTAGCTTCTTACCATCTTTGTCCTGTCAAGTTTATTAGATGTCTAGGAACTTGTGGCTGCAATTAAGGTGGCCTGCTGACAGATCTCTAAAACCTTTGTTGAGACAGGATAGCATGATCTATTTGTCAGATTCTTGTTCAACTACACAGTCATGTAGAATTTGCTGACAGATGTAACACCAGTCTTACTGATTTGAAACTGCAATGTGACAGAGACTGTGCTTGTTCTAGCTGAATATGTTTCTTTTAAGCTAAGAAGAGAAAATAAATGTTGGCTTTTTGTAGCAATAAGTTACTGTTTTGTATCTGCAATTGCGATGAGCTGCATTGGTCTGGAAGCTCACAGGTCAATCTCTTTTTGTACTAACTCTCCCTTTGTAACAACTACTTAATTTAGATGAAAACATAGATATGGGGTGTTTAATCACTATATTCTTTTCCTTTCCTACCTTCCAGTCTTACTGATATATAAGATATATATCAGTAAGATATATGATAAGTAAGCTGCAGCTATTCAAAAGTTGTCTCACAGACAGGAGAATTCTGTATTACTGAGTTTTAGATAACAAAGTGGGTTTCCATGTGCTATAAAAAGTAATGCTAAGTAAAAAGGTGAATGGAGACATATTTTATCAACTACTACTTTAGAGCGCAAAACTGGATTTTTTTTCCCCCCTGTGGTTCTCAAACATGTAATAAAGAATATGACATATGGTGTAAAATTAGGGCAATTAGCATCTGATTTTTTTTGTCTAATGGGATATTGAAGACTAATAGATGATGTTTCAGTGAGAATAATGTCAGTGGTCTTGAGACAAACTTTGGTATTTCGAAGTTTACTATTACACACTAGATATAAAGTGATAGCATCCATGTTTTTTGTACAGCTCCCTGTGATGTTTTGGTTAACAACCATACTGAGATGCAGCTGATACCTAGTAGTTCAAGCACAGAATTTTTGGACCTTGGATACAACTAAATCCTTCCGTTATTGCATTCCAAATAGTATATGTGGGTTCTTTTCATCATTAAATATGTAATAATAACTTTAGCTCTTAAAACCATCTGTTATGTGTAATGTCAGTGAGACCAATTGTAAACTTGTAGAGGGCCATTCCCACCTTGTGTAGACATCCTGTAAAGAACTGTACAAATTTTTCTGTTTAAGATGTCACTAAAGTTTTTTTAGTCTTGTAGAACTGAAAGATTGTCTAAGGAGCTAGTCAAGTTTAAAATAATCAATTTGTGATATCAGCATTTCACCATGGTGTTTCTACTCAGTCTCAATTTGGAGTTTTGTAATTCAAAAAACAAAGCCAGGAAAACCTCACAACAATCAAACAACATCTTAGCTTGTGGGAGAAATGGGATGAACAGCCTTTGTTCAAAGAAAGCGCTCTCTTGACAAAGGCAGATAGTTAAAAGTAAGGTATGTGAGGCTGAGACTGCTTTCTGGGCCAAAAGAGACTTCAGAATCAAGGTTTCTAACCTGTAGGGAAGTCTCCAATGGAAAACATATTCCTATATAATGTAGGATTCCTTAACCTAGTAAGGAGAGGAAGAAAAAGGCTCAATCCTGAAAACAGTCAAGTTTTTCAAATCTGAATAGCAAATATGTTCTGTGTGTATGTCTTATGCCAAAGGTGATAAGACACTGGAAAAAGCCCTGATATGAATTATGGAGTTCCTCATAATTCATAGAGTCTTTTGAAGTGTATTAAAAGTATTGAGATACAAGTTTTTGGGTCTCAGTGTAGGTGTGTAAAAGTACTTCTCCCAGTCATTCAGCCAAGATGGAGTAGTACATTTTCTGATGTTAAGATGCAAGTGAATTCTGTCCTTAAATATGAAGCTGAAAAAATTACTTGGTGTCTTCCTCAAGAAAGCATGTCATAAAATAGCAGTGCTGTTTGGAAGGAAGGACTATAAATTCATAGATAGATGCATTTTAGCCTGAAGAATGGAGACTGAGGATACTGTCAATGATCTGCAGAATGGCCTCCTCTTTGACTAAACACAGGATCTTGTAAACTGTTAGCTTCTATGTTTGTCTACAAGTGCCTCTTGAAAGACACAGTCAGCCTCAGCCAGAATTTTCTGCTGCAGATCTTGCAGTCCCTGCTTTTTTATCCTTTTTTTATCCTTTAGCTGCTGTTGTAAGAGCCTGTTACCATAGCTTCGCCTGCAGGATGAGGACTGCTTTCAGACTGGGAACACAAAGCAAAATACTGTACCCATCCCTGTGTACATAAAACTGTACTTTGATCACAGCTAGGATTCCACAGATTTTACTATTTTTTCCCCAGTTGGAAAGATCAATTCTGTTATTCCCATGATACTGCTACAGTGCTTTGCTTTGGTTTGCATGAACTATCCATGGTGAAATGGAAATATGTCACTCTTGGGAAAACTGACCTTGCTGATAGCAAGAAAGAAACAGAAAATGTGCTTTTCTCCTGACTTGAACAAGACTTGAACATCCCATCTTAATGATAGATGCACCTTTTAGATGATCTGTCTACATACACTGTCAAGCTACACAGAATGTAATTGCATGTCACTGCATTGTTCTTTCTCATATCCATGCATAGCTCAAATGTTTTTGGTAAAAATGAAGGGGAATGAGGAAATTATACCCTCTTCAGCTCCCTCCATGCCATGGAATGTTTTATAGTGGTTAGTTACTCTCTTTGTTCCTTGATTTTAATCTTTTGGTAGTTGCTGAATTGGTATCCCAAATCTGGGGATCTTCTCTGCAGCTAAGTGATCCCTGCTCAGAGGATTTAGCTATTCATAGCTGTTCATTTCCCTCAGGACTAGAATATGTTGTGCACATACACAAGCTCTCTTGACTTAATTCAAGCCTTTGGTCTCTGCCATTTCTAGCAATGGTGTGGGGTCTTTGAGCTTTCAGCTGATTTCTTTTTGTTTTGTTTGTGCTGTTTTGGCTGTGGGACTTGATGATTGGAGGTTCTGTTTTTTCCAAGGTCAGTGTGTCTGTATGTGCGTGTGTGTCTTTTGCTTGTATTGGGAGGTTTAGGTCAAGGTTAATAAATTCAGTTATCCTTGGAGGTTCTGTGTATTGATTTCTGTTTACTCTAACAGGGGCCTGTGCTCAGTGCACCATCATCTCTACTGAGTACATCTTGGGCACTCGGAGACTCATTGGCAGAACTGGTTTCTTGTGTACATTGAGGTCTCTGGAGCAGTGTTTAGCCTGCAGCCAAACAGGATATCTTGCATGCCATCAGGCATCATAACTTCAAACTAAATTTTGTCCTGGTGGCTGAAATAAAAACTGAATGCCTTTGTCTTTGTGAGGCTTACAGAGCCATGACCCAAGAATCACTGTGTTAGGCCAAATAAACACAGAACAAAGACCTTTGTTCATCACTTTGGACAGTTGAGCAACTCTTTCAGAAAGTTTCATAGTTGGAGTCTTCTGGATTCTATCCTCTATAGTTAAAGGAAAAGTAGGCTTTGTGGGGCATTGTTTGGAGGAATGAATGACTACTGTAGGTGTCATCAGTCTTCCATCTGCTAGCTGGTAGGAATAGCAGTCTAGCTAACATTTTCTGTCTGTAGCAGTCTTCTGAAATGCTTTGTCCTGATAAACACAGTCATCTCTTTTTTCAAGAGTCACTCTTTTTCAGGTGGTTTCCTTTAAGATCTCTGGTCAAGAGTGTCCAGCCACGATTAGGGAAGAGGAGATGATCCATGCAATGGGATTGTTATAACCTGCTAGGCAAGGTCCTCCACAATTTCCTCTAGTTGATCCTGTTCTGAGTTTTGGGATTAGACTGGGTGATGTCTGGAGGTCCTTTGCAGCATTAACAGTTCTGTGATTTTTATGATCATGTTATAAAGTAACTGTCCTGTTGTGCCCTTCATAGGAGATCTGATACTTGCATAATAAGAGACTTCAAGGATTTAAATCTATTTGAATATTGGAGAGCAATTCTTCACTAACAGAGATGAACTGAACATTTTAATGAAGCCTTGTCCATATGTTCTGCATGAGGATTATCATTCTGTCTGCTCTTTCCGTCCTTTTCCATTCTGCTGTACTATCTTTCCTTCTGCTGTAGCAGAAATAGCATATTAGCACATCTTGCACATGGGATGGTTTTAGAAGAAGTTCCTGATTCTTCCATTTTTGGAAAGCTTCTGTTTGTAGGAGAGACAAAGAGACCAAGTAGGGCAACTTGCAAGCTTCACGGAGTTCAGTGCTCCCAAAGCCATTTTACTTTGTTCTTGCTGCTCAGCTTCCACTTAAGTAGGCAGGAGGCAACCAACTGAGAAATGTGGTGGGGGTACTTAACAGTGTGGATGACAAGTAGCCAAAAGTATGGCAAGCATTCTCCACAGAAATGTTTTTGAGGAAGCTGTTGCTGCAGAGGAACGTTTCTGATGTTGTTCAGAACTTAAAAGTATTTAGTTCTTCAGTGTGCTTTTGTTTCAGTCCAGTCCTAACTGAGTTTTAAGTCATACTAAGTCCTGTTTCCAACCCAGAATATTTGTAAATCTGCAGTGCCATTTCAGTGTGTTTGTGAATTGTCTGCTTAGGTGTGTAATATTAATTCAGTCAAGGTGTCAATTTAATATGTAGGTGCCAAAAATGCATCTCTTTGAAAGAGGCTCCTTATTCTTTTTGCAAAATTAGTAGTAGGAAGGTCATGGATGTTCACAGTTTGTATCAGTAGCCAGCATGTGTTCTGCATTGTATTTCTTGGAGTTACACTTTGCTTTCTTTATGTGATGTCAAACTGTAGACCCCTGGTGCTTTTTCAGTTTTCTGATATATTTGTACTTCACTCTTTCCAGACATGAGTTGTCAAGAATTAGCCATGGAACTCGTTTGGTACCTATTGCAGCTTGTTCTCATGTTTGAAAATACTGTCTCCTTTTTGTGACTGAGGAATTCCTGGAAAATCAAGTGTTATGGTGTTTCTTCAGCTCAATGCACAGTAGGAATATTTTAATAGTGCTGCATGTTTTCGGCTACAAAGTGATTTTTTTTTAATTAAATGAAAAGTTTAATCACTACATGATTTACATAGTTTAAGACTACATGAACCTGTACAGTTTCTCCATCAGCTGACAAGAAAACGTTGTTAAGAAATAACCATATGGTTAAGTTGACTATGCTATGGCTATGGTGAGAGTAAGTCTTACTCCATTTTGAAACTCTAATATGTAAGATACATTTCAGGTAGTAGATATTTTTGCTTGAATTTCCTTTATTGCTAATTTTCTGTTAAGGGGTAATTATTTTTAAGGGTCTGAGCAGTTCTTAACCAATGGACTGATCTCTGATGCTGAATAGTACCAGAGACATCGGGTTAAGGAGAAGTTTTCAATAGGCAAGAACTGCTCCATAGCATCAGGCAAGACTATTCTCCTGTGAGTGAGCCAGTGCATGTGGGTATCACACAATGCCTTTTTTCAATTGCAGCCATAAAACCATCTGGAAAGAGCTTCTTTTGTCATCTGAAAAATGTTTTGGTAGCTCAGTTCTGAGACTGTTAATTGCAACGCAGAGTGCTGCTTTGGAGCATGTAAATCTGCTGAGGATAGCAAAATGGGTGTTCCTCAGAGCCTAATTTCTTTGTTCATTTATACTGAGGACCACTTTGTTGAGGTTTTGGGCTGCAGGCAGATTCTTATTTTATTTTTTATTCAGGCTAGAATATACTTAGGATTCCAAATAGTTCAAAGTAAGTAACTTTTTTCATCACTTTCTGGCAATTCTAGGGATACTAACCAAATCTGCAGACAATACAAAACTGGGAGGAGCTGTTGACTCCCTTGAGGGCAGGGAGGCCCTGCAGAGAGACCTCGACAGATCAGAGGGCTGGGCAATCACCAACCATAGGAAGTTCAACAAGTGCTGGATTCTGAACCTGGCATGGGGCAGCCCTGGCTGTACAGACAGGCTGGGGAGTGAGATTCTAGAAAGCAGCACCATGGAAAGGGACCTGGGGGTTCTGGTCAATGACAAGTTGAACATGAGCCAGCAGTGCCCTGGCAGCCAGGAGGGCCAGCCCTGTCCTTGGGAGCATCAGGCACAGCATTGCCTGCCAGGCAAGGGAGGGGATTGTCCTGCTCTGCTCTGCCCTGGGGCAGTGTCACCCCAAGTGCTGGGGGGCAGTTTTGGACACCACAATATAAGAAAGATGTTAAGCTATTAGAGAGCTTCCAAAAGAACCTACAAAGATGGGGATGGACCTTGAGGAGAAGCTGTACAAGGAGCAGCTGATTTCACTTGGTCTGTTCAGCCTGGAGGAGACTGATGGGGAACTTCACCGCAGTTACAGCTTCCTTGTGAGGGGAAGAGGAGAAGCAGACTCTGATCTCTTCTCTGTGGTGACCAATGACAGGACTCAAGGGAATAACCTGAAGTTGTGTCAGAGGAGGTTTAAACTGGATATCAGGAAAAGGCTATCTTCATTCAGAGGGTGTTTGGGCACTGGCACAGGCTCCCCAAAGAAGTGGTCACAGCACCAAGTCTGACAAAGCTCAAGAATCATTTAGCCAAAGCTCTTGGGCACATGATGTGACTCTTGAGGATGGTGCTGTGCAGGGACAGGAGTTGGACTCTGTGATCCTTGTGGGTCCCTTCTAACTCGGCTGATTCTGTGATTCTTCATTCACCTGAGGAAGGTGAACTGCTGGGATTCATTGCTTCCTGCTGTCTTCAGAAGGCTTGTAGTGTCTACATGTCAACGCTTGTCGCTTCTATTTTGTTATGGTTATTGGAAATTAACTAGTTATCTTAAGAGATGACCTATGTCAGTGCTGGGATGCTCTGACACAGATGTGAAAGCTTTGCAGGCAGTAAAGAGCTCCCTCACTCCACACCTTGCTGCTTCTTCCACTGTCTGCTGAAAACTCCAGCCAAGTGGATGTTGCTTTGGTGAATCTATCACTGTTCCTGATCTAGATACTTCTTTCTGAGCAAAAGATATTTTTATCAAAGAATAACCTCTTCAGTATTTATACCCTCCAAGGCAGGCATTCTAGCAGCTTCCTTTCTCAAGCAAAGGAATTAAAGATGGGGAGAGCTCTGCATGGGAATTAGAAGGAATGAATGTATCACAGCAGGTCTCATCTTGCTTACTGAAGTAATGCTATTGTGTGTGAATATAGTCCCTCAATTTTAAAAATGGAAAGGAAATGGTGATGTAACTGGGGGGCAGAGATGACTAGGGAAATCAGATTTCAAGGTGGGGAGCGTAAAATACAGTGTAGTTATGAGGAGGCTGTTGTTCTCAGCAGATTTGGAGATGTATTTGCATATCTAGATTTATACTATGTCAATGATCATTTGCTTTGGAAGACCAGTTATCTCAGTGCAAGTCCTTGAATCTTAACCTGTGTACTGGTTGTGGATGTGCTAGAGTTAATTTTCTTCATAACAGCTCCTGTGGTGATGTGTTTTCTGGTTTTGTGGTGAAAATAGTGGTGATGACTCAGGCATCTTTTTGTTTTTGTTGAGCAGTGCTTACATGCAGTCAAGGTCTTTTCTGCTCCTCACCCCACCCCACCAGCAAGGAGGCTGGGAGTGCACAAGGAACTGGGAGGGGACACAGCTGGGACACTCACCCCAGCTGGCCCAAGGCGTATCCCACACCATGTGGTGTCATACTCAGCCTACAGAGCTGGGAGAAGGAGGACGTGGGGCACGTTTGTCTTCCCAAGTCAGCCTTGTATGTGATGATGTTTCCTGAGGATGACTGAACACTGCCTGCTATGGGAAGTGATGAATGAATTCCATGCTTTGCTTGTATGCATGACTTTTGCTTTACCTATTAAACCATCTTTATGTCAACCCATGAATGGTCTCAATCCTATCTTTCTGGTTCTTTCCCCCATTCCATGTGAGGGAAAGTGAGCAAGCAGCTGGGTTGCATGACATTTAGTAATGGCTGTACTGTAGTTTATTGAAATGCTGTAGTGTTAGTAGCAGCACCTGGGGAAAGGATTCAGGATAAACCTCTTGGATAACTTACTTAAGAGTCAGAGATCTGCAAAAGGCAGTTAACTTTGTATCATTATGCTGCTTATTTCCATCTACTTTCTTTAGCAGAGGAGAGGAATTGTGGATTTTTGTCTTTCTGGCTGTAGACTGTCCTAGCAAGGGAACCTCACGAAAATGCACAGTCACTTGTTCATGTCTGTCCATTTGGAAACTAATCATTGCCCATAGCAAAGCATTCTCTCAAGTAGTTAAGCATTTACATGAGAAAGCATATTTGCCAAGGTACACTGGAGGTATGGTTTGTGGTGGTTCAAGGATGAAGGGTTTTTTTCAGTTGAGAAGTAATTTATTGACAAGTTATGTGACAATAAAATGTTTTTCTGCTAAGCTGCAGTGGGATGCATTCTTCTTAAAACAATTTAAGTTCTTTTCTCTTGGCAGAATTATTTTATTATGAATCTGCAGCAGGTTGCTTGTGTAGTGTCCACAGAATGTATATTAAATCTGAGGTTGCAGTTTAGATAACATTTTTTTCTAATGTCTTTTTTCCCACCCCCACATACTTCCATATCCCCTTGACCGCATAGAATTTGTGAAACTAGAGATGTTGCTTTGCAATAGGTAGAAATTTTTAGTAATACATAATACTTTAATATGTCTTTTTAAGTTATTGAAGTGTACATGTATATATAAAAAGGTAATGGTTTTGTTAATGAGTAGATTATTTGCATATATTTCTTTAATCAAATGATACTTGCATTTGACTAACTTGTAGCAGATTGTCAGTGTCGTCAGAAATGGGCCCATAAGAAGAAGAGGCGTGTAAGAATACTGATAATTCTGTAGAAATAACTGGTTACCATGTGTTTCTGCTGCTGTCTACTTCTGGTTTTTCTGTGTGATTAAATAGTTGTAGCTTACTGATTTTAATGAGTAATTCAATTGCGGTGCCTCTGTGCCAGAAGAGACCTGCATTTTAAGCAGCCTTATGACACTCGCATAGAAAGATTCTTGTTTTAAAAATTAATGTGTGTTTACTTTGTAAATGTACTGTTAATTTATTGCCAAATTGTAGTCAAATAGAAGGCTTTAAATGTAACCTTGCAAGTGAATTCTGGTGTTTTGAAGCTGTTTTTTTGATTCAAGTTTTGACCTTAAATATATTTATTTTCAGTTTCACCTGTGAGAGTTAGAGACTACTCAAAACAGCCTTCCATGGAACATGAGGGAAACTGTGTCATATCAATTAGTTGTTGGGGTTTCTGAAGTGTTAAAGTATTTTTAAAACACTTCAGCATTTCTTCCTATTAAAAAAGAATTTTCTTACCCTGCAGTGTTCTTGGCGAAATTACTGAAACGACTCTATGGTGAAACTTCATCATCTTCTCTTGTTCAGACTTCAAGTAGAGAAGAGGAGGTGGTTCTTGAAAATCTTGGCTCAAAATCTAAAGAAAAGAATTTGGATAATGTTCAGATTTCATCAGCAGATGCTAGCACATCAGCTAATACACCCTGCAAATCATTTCAAGGTGAGACTGTGTTGTCATTTTTTTGATAATATCCTTTTAAATATAGCTGCTTTATTTCAGAACAGTATAGTATGTCCTTTTTTTCATATATTGATACCAACAGATGAATTTGAGTACTAGGGCTAGTGGTATTTAATACCTGGAACACTTGAGGTCCTATGAAAGTCAAGAAATAGTCTTGGTGTACATGCTTGGATGCAGCATTTAGCAGTAGCAAATATGAAAGTTCAGTGTAAGCTGTAACTGTCTTTGATATAATGTCTCTTAAATAGTGATAAAATGACTTCTACTGGTATAGCTCTGCTCAGCTGTTAGAGGTGCAGATGAAGATAGGTGGGAATACATGATCCTGCCCTTATGCTGCAACAGAAACCCCCTGGGGAACACAGATCCATCAGAAGGCAAATATTCATTCAGACTATATTAGTCCCTTGGAAAAGATCATTATGATGTGTGTGTTTATGCAATGAACATGGCACATGAATATTTGAACAGGTAAGTAAAAGTCCCTATTTGAAAAAGAAAGCTGTAGAATGTGAATGGTATGCCAAAAGATGGTGCTGGAAATTGAGGTAGCTGTGGTATTATTTGTGGGTAAAAGACTGTGTGCACAAGTATAGAATGAATGTGAATTGCTTTGTATTTATCTAAAGCTAGATTTTGCCATAACTATAAGGCTGTTAAACTGGCTTGAAATAGGAGGGTATGTTTCACAAGAGTATAAAAAGCTTTCTCGGGGGGAGATGGTCAGCTATCCTTACTTGCTCACAGGGAAGAACTGGTTGTAGATGTGGTCTGGGGCAGGAGAGTAATGTCCAGAAAGAAGTGAGCAGAATGAGTAGGGTTAGAAAATAATCTGTGTGCTACATAATAACAGATGTTTGCTTGGTAGGATTAATGAGAGGATTAGTGTGAATTGCAAACGAGCTCTGAAGAGCTGGTTTAAGAATAACCTCTCAAAGCACAAGAATGGCTTATTTTGACACGCAGAAAACTAAGCAAATGTGGCAGGATGCCTGACTGAGCTCAGATGTGTCTGGGAGAGCAGCAAGGGGAAGGTGAAGGAAGGCTAGCTGGGACAAAGTAGGCACAGGAGCTGTGTCATCACTGTGGAAGCAGTCCCACAGTTCCTGGCAAAGAGCAGCAGAAGGTCTGTTCACAGTAACCAGGTTCAACCAACAGTCCAGTGACACCAGGCAAGTTAATAGTGACAAGGCAGGTCTGAAGTCAAGCCAGTATGCCAAGTCTATGTGTCAGTGTGTGCATCAATTGATCTGAAATATCCTTCTGGTCAGTTTGGGTCACCTGTCCCAGCTGTGTCTCCTTCCACTCACTCCCAACTTCCTCACCAGCATGGCAGTATAAAAACGAGGAAAGGCCTTGGCTCTGTGCAAGCCCTGCTCCG
Organism: Passer montanus; assembly: GCF_014805655.1. Lineage (NCBI taxonomy): Eukaryota > Metazoa > Chordata > Aves > Passeriformes > Passeridae > Passer > Passer montanus. Next base: position 2,825,270 of record NW_024368152.1, read on the forward strand.
CACTAACAAAAACATCTCTGCATTATCAACCTTGTGTTCAGCACAAATCCAGAACACAGCCCTGTACCAGCCATTGGGAAGAAAATTACCTCAACCGAAACCAGCACACCATCACTGTAATACAAGGTTGCATAGAAGTTCCAACTACTGTAGTTCTCTATGTTTTATACTCAATTTGGTTTTCAATATTAGTACTTCTGGTGCTTCTTTTGTGTAGTCAGTAACGAAAAGCATATTTTCAAAAGGTTGATAAAGCATTAAACTTTTTCTGCACAATGATATGTGATAGCATTGGTAGCTAATGGTCCTTTCAAAATAAGTAGCAGGCTATTTATTTGCTCTATGATAAAGGTGTCCTAATTATACCCAACTATAGAGTAATTTCTTAAGCTAAAACTCTTTGTTTGTGGTGAATCTGTACAATCCCTTATAAATTAGGGCAAAACTCCCACTGAAATGGGAGGTGAGGGCGAGAATTTATTTTACTTTGTGATTTATAACGCTTCTAATTTGTATATACCTGATTCCTATTGCAATATTCTTCAAGGTAATGAAAGAATTTTTATTCAGAATCCTAATACAGGGAAAATATAGCTTATGGGATAGGAAACATGGAGTAAAAAGAACAGGTTTATATTTAGGATTTTCACAGCAGAACAACAAGGCTGTTTTTGAAATTAACAGCAAACTATAACTGTGTTATCTGTTGGAGTCATGCAAATGCCACAGTAGTACAGAAAGGGTTCTGCCTTGTTTCAAGTTCAACATATAAGTACTTTAAAAAGCCTTAAAGTGATAAACTCATAAGAAAAAAAGACAAAATAATTACCCATCTGGAAAACCAACACACAACCATTCTTTTCTGGTTGTGATTTTATTTAAATTGACAGAACTCTGGCACTTACATGTGGTGATTTTATAGCATTGGACACTGAAAGTACGTGTTTAGAGATAGGTAGAAGGTTTAAGCTATAAACTCTGTGGCCTTGGTGAAAGAAAAACATAAAAGCATTGATTTAATTTTTTGATCATAAACTGTTTTAAGTGACTTCTTACTTACAGACCAAAGATTGTGGGCATAACTACAAGGCAGCTGATGATTTAAGTAGCAAAGATGACTAATTAGAAGAAACAGTGGAAAATAAGGGATTTGGTTTTTTGTAGATACATTTTCAAACAAGGAAAGAGTATTATTTCAGTTCTACAAAATGCTACTAAAAATTATCTATTGTCAATAAAAAGTTGAGGATTTCTTTTAAAATAAACTGACTTAGTCTTAAGTATTTTCTAGCATTAAATAACAGATTTTACTGTAAAACTCATCACAATGACCTTATTTGCCTTTAACAATTACTCTCAGATTGTGAAAACACCATAACCAATTTGTCTGGGCTAAACTGCCACCAACCTTCCACCTTTGAGATTCTGATCTTTATTGGAATGCAGTTTGCAGCATTGCCCTGAAATTTTATGGCCATGTCTCTATTGTCCTTCCAGATGCAGGCTTTTAAGACCATACTTTTATAGCCTGTAAATATTTGCATTTACATGCCTTTTTTGAGACCTGAAGTTCAGATGCTAGAGAAAATGGAACATCAGGACCTATGTTAATGATTGTTTCTCATTTAATTTTGGATAATTAACAATTTGGTATCAGGACAGGTTATCCCATGAAGCTCCTCACATAGTTCTGGAGCCAAAGCTTACAATAAGACCCAGAATAACTGGAGGTGGAAGGCAACTTCTGAGGGACACTGTCCTTTGTAACTGTAGAAAGGCCTTTTGAATGGTATTTTTGTTTTCTTCAGGAAGGTGATAGTTCTGTTAGGCATGGAGAAAACATGCGGAGGTGTCATGCTTCTTCTGGACTCCAAAGAAGAAGAATAGTTATATTTTTCTACTTGAAAAGAAATTTTTTTGATTTTTTTTAAAAACCAACCAAAACAAAAACCACACACATTAAAAAAAAAACCAAACAAACAAAACCAAACCCTGCAAACTCCCCCCTCCAAAATAAACCAGCCAACCAAAAAGCCTACCAACCAAACAAATGGCAAACCCAAAACAAAACAAAGCAAAGCACTTGCCTGTGCGCAGAACTTTAGTTCTAGGGCATAGACAGTACGTTATACCTTCCCTTTGGATTATAGTTGTCCTAAATCAGACTTCTTTTCACTTTTGTACCAAAATACTTAATAAGAAAATAAACGTAACCAAAGTAGGTAATCCTATCCCCCAGAACAATAAGAAAATACTTTCTAAATATTGATCCTCTTGAGGAACTTGATTAATCCATTGTAAGAGCTATAATTTCTCTTGTAATCTTGTAAAAGTTGTAATAAAAGATTTTTTCCTACTTCAGCATAAAATTAAAGAGGATCTAGATTACCATCTTTATTACCTTAAACCATTTTAAAGTTCCACACAGGTAATGAACCTGATTCTTGTGGAAGGCAAAGCATTGAAAGAGAGCAAATGGAGAGTTGAAAGCTCCTAAAATAAGACAAATTTTCCGTAAACGAAGGATATTTTGTGAATATGCTGTTTTAAAAATGCTTTAAAACTTGCTGTATCACAAAAAAATGTATCTGGCAAAAGACTGAGCATTTCAAAATACAAATTGCTCATGAGATTATGGGCTTTGGCTAAATTCTGTCCCGAGAATTAGTTTTGTTAGTTTTTGACTTTTGTCAGGGCCAGATCTGCTTGCAACAAGGATTAATGTCATGAAAAACATTTCTCGTGGGGTCTGCAGTTCTGTGATTTCTTTATTTTTGTTGTTGATATTTTAAAACATCAGTAATTGTTTCTAATATCTGTAATATATATTCAAAAGTAACATGCATGGTTCTAACTAGAGATTTGCTAATTGTAGAATTGGCTTTTTCACAGAATTACAGAATGGGTCGGGTTGGAAGGGAACACAGTGGGTCATCTGGTCCAACCTCCCTGCTCAAGCAGGGTCATCCTAGAGCACGTGGCACATGATTTCACAGCCTCTCTGGGCAATCTGTCCCAGTGCTCAGTCACCCACACAGTAAAGAAGTTCTTCCTCGTGTTCAGGTGGAACTTCCTGTGCATCAGATTCTGCCCATTGCCTCTTGTCCTATTGCTTGGCACAGCCCAGAAGAGCCTGGAAATGTTCTCTTGACACCCCATGCTTTAGATAATTACACACATTGTTGAGGTCCCCTCTCAGTCATCTTTTCTTGAGCCTGAACAGACCCAGCTCCCCCAGCCTTTCCTAGTATGAGGAAATGGCCTCCTTAGTCTCTGACCTTTTTCTTGGTCAGAATTATAACTACTTTTTATAAGACTTGGAATTTACTGATCGGTATTTAGCATCTTCCTTCTAAAAATGAAAATTTCAGAGTTGCTGAAGGATGATAATTGCATTCAAGTTTAATATAAGTCAGTATAAATTGTACTGTGCCACTTTTGATTTTTGCTTTTTCCCTAATTCTGAAAAAGGAATTTGAAATACAGAGAGCCTAGCCAGAGTTTTGGATCTTGTGGAGATAACTCAAACATTCCTTCTCCTTAATTTATTTCAGTAAGAAATAGTGAGGAATGTTACTAAGCTATTGCTAATAATAGGTTTTAGTTTTCTAAAAAAGCTGGATTCCATCTTATGCTCTATAAATGGACAAAACGCAATTTACTACTTATTCATTAAATAAAAATGTGAGTGTCTTATCAAATGTGACCTATCCCAGCTCTGTTATCCTATGTGAGGAATTCGTGTCAAAATTCAGTACAGCTGCGTGATTATTTTGTGTTCTCCTTCGTATTTGTTCCACTGAAGTTATTGATGCTGACAGTGTACTGCATTTAAATCATCACTTGGACACCAGGACTGTGTCCTTAATCATGCAAGTCTTGTCTTCTTCCAGCCATTTTACTGTAGAAAACTTAAGCTAGTGACAGAAATGCCTAGAAGACAAAACTTGTCTAAAAAATATGCATGAACTGCCATGCCTTTTAGTTGATCAAATTGATGAAGTGCTCATGGTTGAGAAATTAAATTCTAGCAGTACTTAATGCAGTAAACAACTTTAGAGACTTGTTAAACAATTCAGCTTTGCTTTAGTTAATTACTTTGAAAAGCTGTCTATTGTGAATAAGCTAAAGAGCGATGGAGATTATAATTATTATACAATAAAGTGTTGTCACATGCTCTTACAGTCTTTTCTCAAGGGTTTAAAACTTCTCTCATTGCATGGTATATTACAGTGCTGTTATGCTGTGCAAATGGGACTGATGTATCCAGGAGTATTTGACTGAAGATACCAGCCCCTGGTGGTTGTGGTAAAAATGGTGCTCAGCCAGTTTTACAAGCCAGTATAGCTAGAAATAGTATAGTAGAAATCTGCAGTTTAAGAGAGAAGGGGAGAAAGTTCCAAAACCCAACCGAAAAAACCCAACCAATCCAAATCCCACAAGCAAACAAAAAACCCCTTCTCTCTTCAGAGTGGGCTGTGTGTATAATATGTGTAACTTCACTTTGTGACAGAAACAGTTCTCTTGTTGTCTTCAGTTTCTATAGCAAAGTTTTTCTGGGTTTTGGAGGGGTTGTTTGCTACTGGTTGACAGATTCCTTCCTTTTCCAGTGTTCTTGTGTATACATGTTAACTCCTTCTCTTCTGCATGCTCATTGCAAGCAGCTTAGCTGTCATAGGGAGAGCTGCTGGCCTCTGTGAGGCTTCTGTGAGCGGCCAACTGAGCTCTGTTAGTAGCTCATCTAACTGTGTGGCAGTTGCCCATGTAGAGGAGAAAATTCCAGCTTTAGTTCTAAGTGTTAACAAGCTCTAAAGCTAAACTAGTCAACTCCAGGAAAATGCATTATCTTGGTAAAGGAAACAGAAAAATGGCTTGTTTAAGAACTTGATAAAATAGCCTTGTTTCACCTAGAGATGGCTGATAGGACTAAATTGAATTGAACTGCAGCATAATAATTGTGTGTTAGCATTCCTGCCCTCCGCCTTGACTCCTTGTTTGAAATCATCTTCAATGCATTGGTGACAAAACGGGTTGTGTGAGACACCGCTCCTGCTCCAGTTTACACTGGGGAGTTTATCACTTAAGCTGCTCTTGTCAAAATCATGGTTATTCAGAGTCAAATCTCATACTTTCCGCTGTTGCACAAGTTTATTTTCTGCTTGTGTTTCCTATCAACTCTACCTTCTAACAGTTTGAAAAGTGGAAATGTTTATAAGTTGTGCTTGGTACTGAACTATATTCTGTGCAAATACTTTTCTATAATATTTTGTGCTTTGCATTGTTTTTCACACACATGAGAAGGGACTGTTACCAGTAGCTTCTAGTTATAGAATAGAAAATGTGAGTTTAGAGGGGCAAAAGCTTTAAAACTTTAAATTTTGTATGCTTTTACTCTTATGAGCATATCTATTTATTTTCTGGTCTTGTTTCAGGTACGTTCTAGTAATAACGTAATCACCTCATCAGTGAGGATAATTAAATAATTGCAACTTAGGCATGGCCTTTTAGATTCAATGTTGTTGCAATTTTTTTTTTTTTAAGGATTGATTAACAGGGATATATTTGGCTTTTGAGAAGTGTGTTAAACAAATAAGATCTTCAGTAGAAGAAGTAATTGAGCTGGGTACTAGCATAACATTAAGATATCTTTATGTTCCTGTTTATACAGCTAGAAATCTTTGACATCTAATCAAAATATTGCATTGTCATATACCAGGGCATATATGGGACACATATACCATTTAGCTATATATTTTGTTTCATCATTACCTCCTATATTCAACTTTCAGAAAACAGCAAAATTTTAATTCCACCATCTGCTTGTAGTCAGATTCATGTCTGAAAATTGTTCTGTTTCTTGTTTTCCTCGATCAGTGGTACTTCCATGCTTCAGTCTCACATTTTTATGCTTAGTTTTCATTACTTTTTCCAAGGAAATGTAGATATTTTAATGGTTCATAGGTAAAAAGCAAAAACGTTTTCCCCAAATCATGGGTGAGAACAAAAGTAAGAAGGATTTGTACTTAATCAGTTTTTAATCTGTGACAAAAAATGTCTGCCACTCCTAATATAGTGAAACTGAAGCTGAATTATAATGGTAAGTCCCGTCTCCAATAAAATGAGCTATAATAGAGCCTTTCTACATGTCTAAAAAATAAACTAAATCTAAGAGCTAGTGCACATATGGGAGGTAGTGAGAGAAATGAATGTGAGCTTGCTTGTTCCTTGTGTTTTATTAATTTCCCATCCCAAGTTTGGGCCTTGTAAAATGTCTTTATTGACCTCAGTTTCCTTTTGAAGTTTTTGGTTTTCAACAAGCTGAAGGAAAACACCATAATGAGGAAGTACTTCTGAGGATTTTCTTAGTTCATTTTCTTCTTTCAGTGGTCTAGTCTAGTATCCTCTGTAATTTACACTTTCTCTTTTCAATGAACTGAAGAACTTCTGGGAATGTGAAGTGTTAGAAGGGAAGTAGTTATGAAGTAACTTGAGTTTCAACATGCTGCTGGGCACAAGTGGTATACACCTTAAGAACTGGGAGCAGTTGTCTGTAATATGGCTAGGACTCTAAAAAATAACACCCTGGGAATGAAGTGAAAACATGCTTTGCTTGAATATCAAAGGATAGTGGACTTGATTTTGTGTAAACATAACTGAATAAAGTATCAGAAATTAAGGTCAAGCAAAACATTCAGTACTGCTGTCTGCACAATGTTGTGACTGTCAGTATTATAAAAAAAGAGGATTGGAATAAGTGTATTGTACTGCTTCCCCACAATGTTCTCCAACAGTTGCTGCTTAAGGATTCTCTGAGCTGGAGGACAACCTGTATCTCTTTAATTAGAAGACTTTTTTTCTTCTATCACTTTATTGTTTAAATGTATGTAATTGTGCAATTCAGAATAGAACTTCAAACTTTGACCTTCTACTTGGCAAAAAGGGGAATTTGTCCTTCCATAAGGAGTAGCAGACATATCCAGAATTACAGAATTCCACAACTCTGAACTTTGCAGATGAAAAAGCTTTTTCAGCATTCTGTTACATGTATTGGTGCTAATATATGACAGTAATAACAGTATATTTGAGACAACTGGCTATCTGAAAGTCATTCAGAAAACTTTTTTTTTTGTATTTAGGAAAATACAGAGAATCTTTGGAAGGAATATGTATCTCATCTTCTGCCAAGAAGTGGTGTGAGTGACTGCCCTTGTTTATTCCAATATAGTAAGAGTCTATAGTGACTGGTGGCACCTGTTCTTTTTCTTTTTTTTTTTTGTTTTCCACCCATTGTGACTTCTGTAGTATAGAGGGAGAGAATACTGTTGAAAACTGCAGTCAAGCAGTAGAGAATTTCACCCTCCAAGGAAATGGACCATACTTTCAAATTGCACTAAAAGACTAAAAGCTTCTTTGTGTAAAGCACTCTAGCATGTGTGAGGCTGGAAAACAAGGCTGTGCTAAGTCAGCCTGGGAACCGAGTTTGTTTGTACATAACATAGCACCTCATGTCCCTGAGGTTACTTTATTGTACCTTATAGACTGAAATAGCTTGATGCCCAGGAACTTAGACATTGTCTGAATAAAAATGAGTATACATTGAGGAATGGGTGGGTATTTAGGTTCGCTGGATTTGTTCATGCTATTGAAGGACGTATTGATGTGTTCACATTGATCAACAGGAAAAGTATTTACTTTTCAGTAGCACAGTTCAGGAGGACACTCAAGATGTGTACAGATAGTCACTGATACCACCTTTAGAACACTTCAGTTTATGAAGGATTTTGATGAAGATTACTCTTGCCCGGGGTTTGTGTCCTGTCTTTATAGATGCTTGTCTTGCTAGTCAATGAAGGGGAAGGTTATTGTGTACAGATAACTAGGTTTTTATGTTTCTTGGGAATTGTCAGAGTTTTGGGGTAATAGTCTCACTTGTATGCAATAAAAATGAGGAATAGCTATAGCAGGGTCATATTCTAGCTTACATACTAAATAAAATCATACTTTAATACAAAATTTTTAAGGGAAATAACAGACCTCATTCAAGCCTTATTTTTTTCCTGGTCATCTGTACTGTAACACTGCACAGAAAATGCCTACTACTAAAAATGTCTTTTGTAGAGGATAGGACACTGAACTACCCAGACTTTGTATTTGATTCAGCATCAATTCCTCATTTCCTGTGTAGGATGGTTTAGGAATGGTACTCTCAAATTTTGTAGTCCCACTAAAAAGAAAACCATCAGCTGCTGCCCTCTCCTTCTCCACTAGGAGACAAAAGGCAGAGATCATTGGTGACGATAAGAACAGTTTACTAGAAAAAGCAATGAGATAAGAAAACAAACAGTAGCAGCAACAATGCTAATAACAATAAGGTACAAAGAGAGGGTGATTGGCATGCAAAATGTTCACCCCAGCCCAGGACACTGAAAAACAATAGCAAACAGCTCTTCCGCCTGACAGGCATTCCCTGTGACTGGAAAGCAGCACCTGTCTTGGAAGCAGGAGTCCCTTTTCCCCAGCCCCTGGAAGTGACCTAAGGAGGTACTGAGTAACATTGGTGTCTCTGCTGTGACCCCTGGGCACAGTGCAGGACAGCCCAGAGCTCCTGGATCAAGTACTCAGGTGGGCTCAGCCTACCCAGCAGCTTGTGACTACAGACATGTGCCACTGCACCTGGCTGCTGTAAAAAATAATTAACTGTCCTGGCCAGAACTAGGACACTGTGCTTTTCTATAAAGACCTATTTTTGGGGGTGAACTCTTTCCATCTGTTTGAAAAAGTGATAACTGGGTGTTTCCAAGGGGTAATTTTGTGGAAAAGATCACAATCTTGGTAAGATTGGGCTAATTTACAGTTGTTTGTGGGGGAGGGGGAGCTGCGGGATTTTCTAGCTTGACTTGGGTTCTCTGGTCTTATGAATTCTGCCCTGTGGGAACTTAACTTGGGTGAGTTATCAAAGCTTTCTGAGTTGCAGAGAAGCACTTCACAGATATGACAAAATTTTTGTCCTGATTGAAAAATTTTGCGGTGTCCTGGTGTCCAGTCACTGACAGTGGGACTTCTGTGAAGGGAGGCCAGGGATGCCGTGCTGGACACAGGCAGTTCCAGCCCACAGCTGAGGCAGGGGGACCCTAGGGGACACTTTTGTAAGAAATGAGAAAACAATCCCAAGACAGGAAGGAACTAAAACGAATGGCAACAGTGGAAACCCTAGGGTCAGTGAAGGGGACAAGGTATTCTGTTGTTGAGTAAATGTTCCTGAAGAATGGCAGCCCATGGAAAACCCCTATTGGGGGGGAAAGGAAAGAACAGCAAGAGACTTCAAAACATTACCCTACCTCCTTGTGCTGCTCTGTCTCTCTGAAGGAACTGGATGAGTTAACCTGCAGTGAGAGGAAATAGGGGTGAAGTTGGGAGTGAAAAGAGCCAGTGAGGAAAGTTTATTGTAGTTGTGATCTCCTTGCTGTTGTCCCGTGACCTCTTTCAGTCCTGTTCACCCCCTTGTATGCAACACCACCCTCAGCCTGCTGAGGGGAGAGTGAGTATCTGCCTGGGTGTTGGGCTGCTAGCCAGGGCCAGCCCAGCCCAGAACCTCACAGTGATTCAGTCTCTGTCCAGGGTTTAGTCTTACAGCAAGCTAAGAACCAAGACTGTGAACGTGTGCTCTGGCTGTGTCTGTGTCTGAGGTGTGCCTAAGCATGCTTGGTAATCAGGCAGTCTGGAAACTGTGCTAGTGCTATGTGCCACCATTCTGAGCTACAAGTAGGGGATAGTTTAAAAAATAAACTTACCAAAATACAGTGGCTACCTGAGATGAATGACTGACTGGGCAGTTGACAATTCTACATAGCTGGAAGCTTTACCTTCAGCTCCTTCTAAAAAGATCTGATACTGGTTTGTAGTAAGATAATAAGACATAACATAGCTGGGCAAGCAGCTGACATGCTTGGAGATGTAATGTTGGTAATGGCATGGTGTAGATGCTTTTCCCTACTCTGTGCACAAACCACCACACTGAGTTACAGGCTGTGGATCTCTGTGTGGGAAGCATGACTAGAAGACAGATAGTTTCAAAGCATTTATTCTGTGTTCTTGGTTTGCCTTAAAGAAAAAGGTTTACTCTTTTTGGGGCATTGTAAATGACCTTTAGCTGTTGGAGTTTTGTTTTTTTTCATAAAATAAAACTTCAGAAATCGGATTAATGACTTTTAACTAGTAAAAGGGAGCATTCTTTAATGTCTCTAATATCTGTTTACTTTTGTTTATCAAAAAACCCTCTTTGTCACAGTTTTATAAGCTCAGCCATTTTCTTTGCAGCATTGTTTGACTTTGTTTGACCAACCCATCTCTTCTTGGCCCAAGGAGACTCTGGCCCCTGGCTGTGAAAATCCAGATGTGGATATGGTAATAGTTTGGTTTGACACATTTGCACAAGATTAGCGAAGACTAATTCTTGATTTATGAGCTTGCAAGCTTGTTAAAGATGCAGCTGCTGTGAATAAATATGTACTTTGGAGATTCCCATTTAAAGAGGTAAAAAAAAATATAGTCTTGAGTCATCATTCATTTCTATAGAAGTATTTGTAACTGTTCTTCCTTATAGGATCGTGTATTACAGATGGTCCCTCAAATTCTGTTATGTGTAACTATTTTGTCAGGGAGGTTATTGACTCGATATAGCTACTGCTTATATGATTAAAAGATTTGAATTTTTCAAAGCTATTGTAGATTAAGTTTAGTGTTTTCCTCATCATTTTTGTTTTACAAAAACCTAAATAAAACCTAAAATAAAAACCTAAATATAAATAGAAAAAAATAAAATATTTAAGCCTAAATAAAAACTGAAAAAAGGGGAAACTTGAAATCCTTCAGAAGGGAATAACTTAAACATTTATACATCTTTATAATTTTAAACTGTCACTAATTAGCACTTCATCATTAATCAACCTGGATGGGGGAGAAAAAAGTCAATGCAGATACTGCTAGTTCAATGATTTGGCATCATCTACATGGAAGGGATCTGCTGAAGAATTATCCCATGTTAGTTTTTGATGGATTTTTTCCAAAGCTCATAGGTGTTCTTCATCTTTCTCTATTATTTATTTCTTTCCCTTTATTATCCCTCTAAGTAAGTATTATCAGTACTGGAAACTTTCTGGCTCATTCAAGAAAAAGATTATATTATTCTAATGTGTTTTCAAAATAAATGTATTCCCTCATGATGAAAACAACAGTGGTGTTTTCAGAAGTTCTTTGACTGTTCAAAAATATACTTTGTTTTCCAAGTAGGCTGTCTGAGACATGTCAGTGCATAGTTAAATTCCGTATTAGAAATACAGAAGTAATTCTCATTAGGGATCTATCAGATGCAACCCCATTTTAAATATTTACGAATTAGTCTAACAGTAGTTGCACATAGCTGCACCTCAGCGATTGATTTAGATCATCTGGGATCTTCTAACAAGTTTGTGGTGTAAGGAGGTTGATTGTGTCCACCTGCCAGAAATGTTTTTATTGGATATGATTTTAGTAGTTTGCTCTGTGTTTTAAAGAGACATATTGCCCCAAAAAGGGAATGCTAGTGCTGTGTCTCTGCTGGCTTATGGAGCTGGCTGAGTGTTGAAAAACCCAACAAAACAGCAACAAACAACCAAAAAAGCCCAACAATCCAATATTAAAAAAACTTCACACCGAGCCATCTAAAACTGCAACATCTGGAGGCACCCTGAAATCCTGGCCTTCTGGAAAGGCTTTTTTCTGTGGTTGACCTTTGATCTGTGTTGTTGTCACTACTCTGCGCAGAAATACAGTCTGGCTTCGTGTAAATGGAACAGAGATGTGTCTGTCACTTCTTGTCTGGTGAACAAATGAGGTTTCTACTGCTGCTCTTGTAGGTATTTTTCAATACCTTTCAAATGGGAAACAAATCATACCAAACCAGACTGCTGCCATCAACACAAATAGTTTCCTGTGCAATGAAATAGTTGGAAAGCTTGCCCTTGGCACTTCCCCTCCTGCCCCAGAAAGAAGTAGAGCAGGATGAGGAGGTGAGTCCTCAGGGGCAGACATTGCTGAGGCTTAGTCAAGTGTGACTTTCAAACTTCCTTTATCTTTGCACCCTTCAGAGAAGTATTGGCTGTGACTAAACAGTGTGCAAATGGACAAACCACAGTTTTGTGATTATTTTCCTGTTGCTTCTGTCATTTCTTAATAAGCTTGTTTCCATCCATCCATGCAGCCATCATCTTTTGTGAAGCAGCTCTTAAAGAAATAGTCTGCTCTTGCTGAATGGGGAAAAACATGTTTAGAGTCTCTTAAAAGATCACTGTAAGTGGAAGCTTCTTTTGAAGATAGGGGAGAAGATTTGTGTGATACAACAGAAAAAAAAATGCTTCTGGTGTAAAGAACTAACCCATGGAGTATTTGTTTATTTGTAGATGCTGTAAGATTTGTTCCGTTGGTCATAGGGTAATTTCAGTTCCTCAGCTGACCCTCTGTAAGGATTTTCAAGATCACCTGTTGCTGTAGTTGGGAAAACTTTTGAGAAAATCTGTAGTGAGACCAATATTGAGCCACATACTTTGGATTTTCTTTTTTGTAGATAATGATGATACAGTTGTGTCTCCAAGAAGAGTTTACACAGTGGATCTTCCTCCAGAGGGTTATGTTGCAGTTACTCCAGATGCTCTTAGTAATGCAGTTTCTGAAAACTCTGGCAGTAGTGCTGACTCAACAGGTAAGTTCTCATGGTGGTTACTGTGATTAATTTTTCAGGAGGAGGGAAACTTCTTAGCAGGTCTTATCAAATAGATTCAGACTGCAACAATGAAGTATTTAAACGATTGCTGCCAGTGGGTGTCACTGTTTTGCAACATAAGCAAAATGAGGATGTACATCCCTATGGGTTCATTTCCATCATTTGGGTTTCTAGACTAGATTCAGCATTTGGTGATAGCCAAGCAGTGCCACAGATCTTACTGAAGTTACCTAGAACCTAACTTAGGACAAAGTCTTTAGCTCCTCCCACTCCAGTGACATGTATACTCAAATTATGCCTGCTCAGTCATATTATTTTTAAAGATAAATGTTAGATAAAACTGTTTTATTACATCTACCCTTGATGTGCTGAGGAATTGGGTAAAGGCTTAAGAACCTTTCAAATTTGACACTCTCAGAACAGGTATTCATCATTGGAGTTTGTAGGGGGGACATACCAATCCTTTAATGTTGAAAGGCTTTCTGATGAGAACCTGTGACCATATAACTCCAGAAACAATACTTGATGTTGTCAAAGGATACAAGAGAGGAAACACAGAATCTGTAAAGTGGATTCTCAGTTGACCTCAGTTAAATACATGGTTTTCTGTCAGTTGATTCTGTCTGTCTTTAGAAAGAAGTCCCAAGCTTAGACAAGACAAATTAACTTAGTTTTTTTTACTTATTGTGTTCCTGTGCATGTATGTTTGTCCAGAATTGTGTATCACTGTCGTTGGCTGCTAGGGATGTTCTATAGCAAAGAAAATACCCAGGTAAGGCAGCTGAAGTAAAACACCTGATAAGCAGCAGTTATTAAACTACAGTGTCAGTTCCAGCCTGGAGATTGCCTTAAATGCAAGGAAAACCTGAGATATAACTTGCAGATATAGAAAGGCAAATTTTGCTTCTCTTTGCACACAATACCCACAGGAGTGAATTTTGAGCTTGGAAATTTGGTCTACAGTCTGTTCTGAGCTCCAGTCAGAATCTGAATACAAGTAAAGCTACCAAAGTAGCTCAAGGGATTGAAGCAAAATACAAGGTGACTGAGGGCATATCAATAATGTTCTTCCTTGGTGTGCAGTGGTTTAAAGACCATTTTTGAGTAACAAAGAAGTAACTTTAGCAGAGTAAGATAAGAGTAGATCTAGATAGTTTTTGGATTATGAATGGAAAGATGTTCTAATTTAGAGCTTCTAGGTTGCGCTCTTCTCAGTTACATAGGATTCATGTTTGGAATCCAGAAGCTGTTTCTAGGTTACCTTTAATTTTGTTTAGTTGCAGAACTGTCTTTGGACCCTTCACTGGGTTTCTCTTTCCCAGCATGTCAGATTCAAGCTGCTTATTGTGATCTTGAAGGATCTTTTCTTTCCTTCCATGCCATATAATTTCTGTTTATTATTTCATGTGCTTTCCTTTAATATATTAGAGGAATGCTTCTTCCTCTTCTGTATTTTGCTGATAAGACTAAATGAAGTCTCATAATACTTTGTAGGTAAATTCAGTTTTATGCAGGGACTTAAGTTGCTTTTATATATAACACTAGCATACATACTGAACACTGCTGCAACCGAGATGTATCCTTATGGCATTAGCATGGAACTTTTGTGGCAAATTTACTCAGCTGCTGTTTAAAGTCTGTGAATAAATCAGATTATGTGTGGTGCATATTAGATGTTGCAGTGATACAGTATTATACACAATTAGACGTTAGACACATTGCAAAACATTTAAGCAGAACAGAATTTAGGATTGAGTTATATTGGGTTTTTTTAGAGTCATATAAATACCTGCCTGGTTTTACAGTGGATAAAGTATTGAAAAATGGCTTCATTTGCTCATTTTTTAGATTTAATATTTTCCATTAGTATTTCAAAACAAATGTACTCAACCATGATAGCAGTAAGTAGAGTTCTGATGTTGCTTAGTGATAGCATTAACTGTTGGATGGAGAATGTTCTTAGCTGCTCCCAGTTTCACTGTTCTGGAAGAGTAAGTTTTGGGTTTTAGCCACTTTTTAAACAGTTAACAAAGTATCTGGAATTCTGGGAGACTTACTTTTGGATTGCTTTGTTACTTGGCTTTGCACTCTGTCATAGAATCAAGAAAAAACAAATTTGAAGTGAAGGTTTTTAATCTGTGGTTCCTTTTGCAAGGTAGGTTTGATGCTATACTATAGATGTTGTTCTTACCAGGTATTTGTCTAATTATTTTTTGAAAACCTCGTTATAGGGAGGTTTTTGTTACATTCCCTTTTTTACTTGCTCTAGTGTTTTACAACCCTTTAATGGTACATCTTTCTTGCTGCAGTTTAGACCCTCATTTGTTTTGTCTAAATAAGGATTGCACAACTGGGGATCTGTGCTAATCTTTCAGGGGTGAGGGGATGTGGTTCACTTTAGTCGTGTATGTCATTTAAGCATACACAAAATCTATTGCAGAATGTGATTGTGATTTCAGGCAGTGCTCATTAAATATTAAAAGAGCATTTTAAGCAATCTCATTATGGATTACCTAGTTTGGTCACCTAAGTTTAGTTGTATATCCCAAATTTAGATCTTTTTTGAAGGCATAAAGGAAAGCTCTAATGAGAACCTTTGACACCGAAGGAAAAAAAGGGTGCATGCATGACTGTATGTATGAATATTTTATATATATAAAATAAATCTATTATGTTTAGAATTGTCCCAGGTATTCCCAAAGGATCAACTCCATAAAGTGGAGATTTGGTGTATGCATTGTTTTAATCCTGATACTATCTATATGATATATTTTGTATGGCAACAGATAATCTTCCACTGTATTTCCTAAAAATGTAAGCATATTGTTTATGTACTGGGTAAGAGAAGGTTCCTGTGTCATCCTTTTCTAGCCCAGAACTAAGGGGTATTAATGATGTGGAAATTCAACCAAAAAAAATCTGAGTCAAAAATTAATTTCATTGTTTATCAGATTTTCATTGTTGTCTCATGAAAATAATATGACTCTATTTTAGGATTATAATTTTTCAGTTACGCATCACTGTGATTTTGCTGTGTCCTCTCAATAAATTAAGGAAGCCAAATATGACTCTATCTGAATTAATATAACAAGATCATCAAGAGGAATGGATGTGCCATGGCTGACATTCCTTTGTGGTAAATTACTGTATGGAAGACTGAAATATTCGGTCACTAAAATATGTATTTCAACATTAACTGGTTTTGAGAAATGGTTAAAAATTTAAGTTAATTAAAATCATAAAATAAAATAATTTCTTGTCAGCTCTAAAATATGTTTGGGTTTTTCCATTATTATTGTTGTTTAAACTGCTAGTTCCATTAAGGTTTATGTCAGGATGAAATTAATGATGTTCCCAATAGCTTCTGAACAAAAGGGGAGAAGAAAATTCAGGTAGTCTCTTACATGTCTGTAGCATCTTTATTCACTTAAAGGCAGCCATTTCAGGAAAACTGAATGGTGCTTAAGCCTGTGTTTGTTTTTAAGGAGATGCTGTTATGAATCATATGTTGACTACTTACATTCTTGGCAAGTGGTTGGGAATGTGATATTTCACAGAAGCACACCAAGGGAGCAATATGTTTAAAGCAGCTAAGGTAAGCAGCAAACTTTTTTCACTGATAGGTAGCACCAGTTGTGAAACTCTAATATTAATAATGTTTTTGTAGGCTTCAAACAGAGGAATCATTAGACCATTTAACCTAATCTTCTGTATTTGTTAGAGAAGTCTTACCCCATGTTGAGCTCAGCACTTTGTGCTTAGAAGAAACCAAACCTAACAAAAAAAAGCTATTCACATTTCAAAGATGTCACAGAGGCTCCACAGCTTTCTAGCTAACAGTTAATTGGTCTCACTCTATTGAATAAAATAAAAAAAAATTGAAAATTGCTTTTTCTGCCTTCCTCCATTAAAATGAAGGGCCTCTATTAACCAGTATTTTCTTCCCACAAAGCACAGTAATCAAGTCACCATCAGTCTTTTTGATTAAACAGGTTCACTTGTGCATTGCTCTAAGATATTTACTTCAATCCTCAAGTCACATTTGTAGATCTTTTAGGTATCATGCTTTTCACAGCATCTTTTTAAGAATATAAATTCCACTACTGCCCATAGTATTTGTGGTTTTTTACCCTTGAACTAATACTGTATCAATGTTTTAGATATATTTCCAAATTAATCACAGGGTGTGACAGTAGACAAAAGTTACAAGAAACGGTTAATTTAGAAAGTCTTCTGCTTTAATTCCAAATCAGCTCATTCCTATATACCGTTATGTAATATTTATTTATTACAGTAAATATTGTTTGCATAGGGCTTCTTAACTGTAAATCAAAATGTTTAACAGTACTCAATGTTACTTATTTCAAACAAGAGTTCAGAAAAGAACTCGACATAAACTCAACTTCTCTTGAAAACAAGGAGTTTAAGAACATTTACAATTGCTTTTCTAAATCTTGTATCTGAGAGAAAAAGCTATGAAAAAACCTCCTGCAGATCAGGTTGTCTTATAGTGTCTTCTGTCAGCTGCTCCTACATTGGCTGTCCAGAGTCTTGTGGCAACTTCTATGAGAATATCCAAGGCTTATAACAAGACTAATTGAGGGAATTCTGACAGTTTCGGAGTAAGTATTCTGCATTTGCAAACTAAAAATAATAAAATTCTTTCAAATTTTGTTCTTTTTTTAATAAAACAACAAGTCTACTGAAGGATTCTTATGAACAAAAATCCTATCTAATTCATTACTTCATCAATTATACCTGAATAATGAAAGATGTTACAGTACTCTTAGTACAATAAGCAGTGTTTTGCTACGCAGGTGAACCAAATCTTATTTCAAAACATAGTATAAATAACTGAAGGGGATTGATATACAGATGTGTAGATTTTTTTACAACTTGCTGGAAAAAAAAGTTTTAGTGTTCTGCTTTCAGCTACTTTTATAGCTCTTAATTTGAGATTCACTTCTCTTTCCTTCTCTTGTTAGATTTGTTAGCATGGGTCTTTCCTTTTCTAGTAAGGGTGGCATGGACTTGCAGGTTGAAAACATACTGTGAAAGAGTTATTACTTTAAAAATTTGTTTCAATAATTCAGCAATGAAAGATTATATCGTAGTTTGGGCTCTTTTGTATTTCTAATAGCTAGGCTAAATATTTTCAATTTTTATTGATGAGTTCCCCTAGATAATTTTGGGCGTTCCAGTTTTAATTCTCTGCCAGTTTGGATGTCACTGTTCAGTATTAAAACAATATCTGTGCATGATAAAATTATATGTGGTAATGTTTTGTAGTTTAGCTTTGTCCTTGCAGAAACCAGTGTTATTGCTCCCAGTTTGTGAATGTCAGATTTTTCTGAGCCATCAACAGCTTCAGGAATTCTCATGTGGATGTCATCATCAGAAAGCAAACTGTAGTAACAGTGACACCTCTGTTGAGGTTGTTACTATGAGCTTTTTCAAAATGTTGTGGTGTTTAGAGATTAATCAATAGCTTGAAAGGGGAGATATCTGTGAGGTTAAGAAACTTTCTTCTCTACAGCCTGTTTCTTCTTCAGCTTAAGTGCACTTGACATTTTGGAATCAGTTACAGTGAAAGATGCCACAAACAAGTAGAGATGTAGGACTGCCATAGCTGAAGAATTCTGTACTTAGATGTTTTTTCCTTCAATATCCTCTTGACCTTGAGGCAGACTGTGTATTTGTTGATAGTTTCAATAATATTCCTTAATAGATATAATCACAACAGTTTTCTTTCTGAAATTGAATAGGATTAAATAACCATTTTTATTTCCAGAGGTCATATAAAGTATTTAATAATTTGTTACATTGGCTTAATTTTTTAGAAAAAACAAAAGCCTAGATCCACTAATGTTCATATGTACACTGACATTGTTGTGGGTTGATTGCATCACTGGAATTATATTAAAAGTTAGGAAAGATCTAAATCAACTTCTCTAATACTGCTTTGGAATTTTATTTTTTTTTTCTATCTGAACAGGAGAAGATTTCCTTTTTAAAGTGATACCTGATTTAAGAGTTGTCAAGAATTCTAGTTAAGAATTTCTTTCAAAATTCTAGTTTTATCATACTTAAGAAATTAAGTGTATACTTGCAAGAAGATGCTTGTTGACGTACTTGCGTTGCAAAAGCTCACTAGTGTGATGCCATATTCTTGGAAATATTTCTAGCGTACTTAATGTGATATAAATTATAAACATTTAAGGTGTAACTTGGGTAGGCACTTAGGAAAACATCTCCAGACTACCGGTGTCCTGGAGCAGTGTTACAGGCAAATCCTGTGCTCTGTCAAGCAGCCAGCTAGAATGGAGTAATCACTTCTCTTGATTTCATAGCAAACAAGTCTGAACCTCCTGAAGGTGAGTGTAGAATTTGCCAAGAAATTCACTGCTGTCCACTGAGGGTTTTAAACACGGGACTGGGCTATCAGTTGAAGTTGTAAGGATGACTCACTGATTTAGGTTTATATACAATGTAGAAACCAGTCATTTCTAACTACCACTGTCTGTAACTATTTACATTTTCCAAATGCCAGTATATTCACAAGCATATGGAACTATTACAGAACGCATGATACAAATCATGAGTTTTTAATGTCACTGAAGCCTTCAGTATTTCTTGTGATAGTTTCTGACATTAACATTAGCATGTTGGTAGACCTCATCAAAACAAACAAACAATGCAACAAAACAAACACACACAACTTCCCCCCGCCCTACCACAAACTCCCAAAAAACCCTCTGGAAGATGGCTTTGAAGGCTAGATGGGAAAGAATTCTGCCCATTTAAATATTTAAATATTTAGCTCGAGTTTGTGTATGTTGCTAGGAAAGGGTGTAAATGCTGAAAATGTATTAAGGGAAAAAGAATACATGGCAATGTGATACACTGGTAATGCTTTACTATTGCCATGGCTGCATATTAATGGTTTATTAAATATCCCTAAATTATATTTTTGTAACTGTAAATAAAGTACATATTTAGATGCTCTATTAGTTTCTGCATGCTTTTAAAAAAGCCTCAATTATTTCAGTTACAAAATTTACCTTTGAAATAAGCTTTCATTACTATATGTTGCTCTAATAAAGAAAATAACATACCCCTAATCCTAGTGTAGTGGGTTGCTGCTGGCTGGATGCCAGACACCCACCAAAGCTACTCACTCACTCCCCTCTGCAGTGGACACAGGACAGAAAATTTCACAAAGGGTTCATGGGTTGAGATAAGGACCAGGAAAGATCACTCATCAAATACTGTTACAGGCAAAACAGGCTTGAATTAGAGACATGAAATTCATAAACTTCTCCAATGTGAGTCCATCTCACGAGCAACATTCTCTAAACTGCTGCAAAGTGAATCCATCCCATGGGCAGCAGCTTCCCTTAGACTGCTGTGGCATGGGTCACTCTTCCACAGAGTGCAGTCCTCCCAGGACAGGCTTCTCCAGCCTGGGAGCAGGGCCCCTCTCTCCACAGGCCTCCCACAGCTCACAGCTGCTCTGGTGTGTGCTTGTCCATGGGCTGCCCCACGGGCTGCAGGGGAATCCCGGCTCTGGTGCCTGGAGCACCTCCTGCCCCTCCTACAATTTCATCAAATTACTTTCAGACTTATGGACGTGTAACAAGAAGAGACTCCATTTGAGACACCACTTGTGGCACAGAGGAATAAGAAAAACTGAAGGTCAAAAAACTACCGCAGAAAGTGAAGGAAATTGCCTGAGTCAACATATCTCGTTAAACATGCACTTGTTGATGAATTCTTACCTTGGTGTCTGCAGAGCTGTTCTTCTCACATGTTCTTATCCTGCTCTTCTCTGGCCCCAATTACACCTGTGCAACAACTTTTTTGTTTTGATTTCTTCTTAATTAGGTTATCACAGAGGCATTACCACCATTTCTGATTGACCATCAGAATGGCTCCACATCCATCTTTGAGCCAGCAGGTATTGGCACTGGTGGACACTGAGGAAGCTTCTGGCAGCTTCTCAAGGAAGCCACCCCTGTAGCCCACCCCCACCACCAAAATCGTGGGCATCCAGACCCAGCACACCTAGTTTGTGCCTTTCCAATTTAATAAAGTAAAGAGGATGCTGGGCTGGATCCCAGAGGAGAGATGCATGTTTAAGCACAGTAAGAATTCACCAACTAGTGCATGTTTAATGAGACATGTTGACTCAGGTAATTTTCTTCACTTTCTGTGGTAGTTCTTTGACCTTGAGCTTTTCTTATTCCTTTGTGCTACAGTTGGTATCTCAGATGGAATCTCTTCTCATTACATGTCTGTAACTCTGAAAGTAATTTGATTAATGTTCTGAATTTAGATGACAGTATTCATACTAAGAGGAGAGGGAATTAGGGCCATTATCTCTGACTTTTGTTTTCTTGCTTTTTGTTTAATTTCAAATTACAATGATGACAAATATTTTTGTTGAGCATCCTGTCCTATAATAGAGGAGTCTCAGAGAAAGAAGAGGCACTGTGGCTTTTTATTTTCTCCTCTTTCCCTAGTGAACATCATTTTTCCCTTCTTGCTCCTTACTGGCTGAGTCACTTCACCCCTTTCAGCTGGAGCGTGCTCCCCCTTTCTCCTTCTTTGCAGCTGTGTTACAGGCTTCTGTTGTCATAGTGACAGTAAGGAACTGATGGGCAAGGAAAATAAATAGAGAACAGCACCAACAAGCTCTTTAGATCCCAGCAAAAAAGCCAACACTGATATGATTACTGCCTCACTTGAGCACACACCCAACACTTTGGAAATCTGACGCTGCTTGACTTTCACCTCCTTGTTTCATAATAAAAACATAATCAAGACCTAAGCTTTTGTAGTTAAATCTTCATGGAGCAGCAGGATAAAGTCAGTAAGGTGCTAGATGAAGGAGAAGGGCAGAAGACAGCTGGGTCTCTGTCTGCAAGTGCTTCATGGTTCTGAATCTTAGTTCCTCACATGTTAAAGCTGGAAATTTAATTGCTTTGTAGATCTTGGGAAATTTCTGATCACATGATGTTTTAATTTTGGTTATCAGTTGTACAGTTGGTTGCGTTCAAAATTCTAACCTTCACTGCTCTGTTATTGCTGCTATTGCCTATGAAATTGTTGGTATTGAACCACAGCAAAACATTGCTGTCCTTCATGTTGAGAGTCAAATATCCACTGGCAGACAACACACTTACTGATTATTAGATGTGAGAAGGTGACCCTGGCTCATCCTCTTCCTGTGAGGACCCATGTTACTCTTTCGAACAAGACTTGTTTCAATGCAATATTTTAGATTTTTAAATTGAAAATAAAATAGGGAGCAGGGGAATAGGAAAGCCCTTTGTAAGAATAGGAACTCTGCATTCATATTACCTTGGTGTTTAAATACTCTGTAAAAACAGAGTATAAAGTTTGTTTCTAGCATGAAGGGACTTAGTGTGCCTGAGTGGACTAGGAAAATTAAGACAGTAAAAAAAGGTGTGTAGTATGAACCATGTATTTTCTTTTTTCTTACACAGCTTTCTTCAGGTATTTTGTATGACATACATAAAATGCTGCTGTCTCATGTTCAAAGTCAAAATCAGGCAATCAGGCATACCTCATAATTATTTTTTTTTTAATAGCAGTAGTTGTAGTTTATGGCAACTTGTAGGCATAACAGCCATGCATTGATGTAGCTTCCACTAGGTTGTCTCCTTTCAGTCTCCACTGGGGAAATTTCTTGATCTCATATCCTTTGCTTTTGATTACTGCCCTCTGCAAAGATTACAAGTAGCAGTTTGAAAGTACTGAACAGCCCTCAATGCAACTGTAACCTGTGCCAAGAAAGCTTTGAAAATCATCTTCCCTCAATCTCCCATTCACTGTAGCTTTGCTAAATAGTTTTGTTAGTTTCATTCTATTTTCATTCTGTTTTATCCCTGCAAGCAGAAATTGGCTTATAAGTAGAGTTCAAACCACTTACAGGGCAAACTCCACCAGAGCTTTTTGTATTGTAAGCTGTTGGAGAGAAAGGAGGCTCCTGCCTTCACTGTAGGCTCAGCATTGTTCAGTATTACAGGCTGTGTGTTGTCCATGCTGTGCATCAGCCTCACTCACCCTCTTTCCCCCCTTCTGTTTAGGGCTGAAGAAATGGATATTGCTATAGCAAAAGACAGAAATACCAGTGTACACAAATCTATTGCCATAACCTAGCCAAAATGCAATGCAAACAATCTGAAGTGCATTCCAAGGTTCCCCAGCTGCTTTGAGCAGCTTATGGTTGAACGAAGTTGCTGCATCTCTGCACCAGTAGTTCCGTTTCCCAGCTGCATCGGCCGTGCCTGGTGTGGAGGAGGCATTAGGGCCAACAGGCAGTCTATCCTGATAGAAAGCAAATCCCTTCCAACAGCTGCACCTCTGGCTCTATCCAGTGGATGGTGCTGCATCTCACAGACTCCTCTCCTGAAATCTGAATGTGCTCATCCTCTGGGCTGCTATAACCAGCACAGCTGTACTGACATGACTGGGTCTGCTAGTTTGCAGTGAGCTGAGCACTCAGGTCTGTAGGGCTGTAGTGGGACACTGCCAGCATCTGACACTTCTTTTCTTGATGCAGATACTTTAAACAATAGCCTTGAACCTCTGGTCATCGTGCAGCTGGTCTAATGACAGGTGAAGTTTTGTGTTCTGTCTGCTTCTGTACTATTCCGTCAGAACTGGGGGACCTTACTTTCTCAAAGCTCTTTGTTTCTGGGTGCATGGATGATACTTGGAAAGGACTTACTTATATCTCACCTGACTAACTCTCTCCACATCTTGCTGTGGCGAGAGTAGGAGAGAATGCAGAAGC
This sequence comes from Passer montanus, assembly GCF_014805655.1. Taxonomy (NCBI): domain Eukaryota; kingdom Metazoa; phylum Chordata; class Aves; order Passeriformes; family Passeridae; genus Passer; species Passer montanus. The sequence goes on from NW_024368152.1 coordinate 2,848,849, forward strand.
AGTTTTATGCAACTGTTTTATGTTTTTGCCTTGTTGGAATGATGATACCAGTTTTTTTACCAATCTAACTGAAAGAACGCGAATAAAAGGTTTCTTAAGTTGCATTTTTTAGCAAGATTATATAAAAGCTGAATTCATAAATGTTAGGAACTTTGAGAAAACACAACATAAGCTAATTTTCTGATAAGTCAAACTTTAAGGTGTGTAAAAGTTGGATGAAAATGCCACATGACCTGAAGTTCTGACTGCTAGAAAGGAATTCTGCCATTCAAATCTTTTTTAGTACATTACTCTCAGCAGATGGTGGTGGTGGCTTTGGAACAGGTCCACCATGTGAGTGCAACACTGTAGTGGATATCAGCATCCTTGCACAGCTAACCACACAATTGAATTTATTTTGTTAATTTTCTTTTCAGCGGCAAATAGCCATTGCACTATCACGATGCCAGATATAACATTAGATAAAATATTTGGTTTGGTAGCTTGAATAGTAGGTTAGCTAGATGCAAAAATCTGAAATATAATGGACCTGTAATAGTTGCCACACCTTAAGGAGAGCCTAACATACATTTAATAAAAAAGATGAGTCTTTAATGCACAATGAGCTTAATGCCTTCCGTGCTTCTGTCTTAAATTCAACTTAAGTACTTATCTGGATGGCTTAAGTTTGCAGTGTGTTCACCATCCATTCCAATCTTTTTACATTTAGGTATGCGCTCTATTTGAGTAGTATGTCAGCATTTCTTGAGTACTTAGAAATGGACACATCTTTTGTCACTCTGGACAAATAAAGAGCTCTATTCTATTTTTTTGTCACTGTCAGTCTGAAGATGAGAAGTTAAAAGCTAATACTGTCTACTGCATGTCTTCTCACATATGGAATGCTTTGTTATTCCCATTATGAAATAGCATGTAAGATAAATTTCCAAAAATTAAAAAAGCATGCAACATTGAATTGATAAAAAATACGATTTGCTGTAAAACTTTATGGAAAGTGGCTATTAATAAATACAGGAACTGTATATCTAGTTACTCAGCTAGCTTTCCAGAGGAAGCAGCAAGTACAGTGAAGACATGTTAAGGAGTACTCAGTGTTCAAGTATGGCACATATTCTTTTCCAGCCTTCATTCAGTATACTAAAAACCTTAGTTTGTAACTGACAATTTAGATCAGTTCTCCATTAACTTTTAGACAAGATATCAGAATTAAATGTGCACTTTTATTAAGAGTCATTCCTCAGAGGACTTGACTTTATTGAATGCTCATGTCTAGGCACTTGTGAAACACAAGGTATATAAAATAGTAAAGATTCTGCTGTGGAAGCCCAAGCATATAAAGACATGAACAAAAATCTGCATATAGTAATGTAGTTGGTATCGAGCCACTACTAATAGATCAGCAGAGAGAGGCAGCAACTGCTGCAGGCTCTAGGGCTGCTCTGCAGGTCTGTAACACTTCATACCCTGAACTGCTGCAGTACAGCACATTTGTGCATGGATCTGATTTTTTTTTCCACCTCTTCACTGAAGCATATGAGAATGCTCTGCTAAACTGCTTGAATAATTAGAAGAACGAGGCACCTAGTGATATTACAGTAAGTGATGATAATAAAGTCTGTCTAGGATCAAACTTTCTGTTTGGAGGAGCCTGTCTCTTTATATGTGAACCCAGAAAGGGAGTGAACATTATGGTAGCTTTTACACAGCAGTTAAATACCTTAGCTGAACTGTGGCATTTTTACTGGAAAGAACATAATGTCTATCCTTCTTGTTCATCTGCCAGAGAAAAGAAGTGATTGATTCTTTGTTCAGTACTTTATTTAGTATATAGATGAACACTGTAGAGGAGAGAAATTTGTTACAGCTCCTTAAGAAATAAAAATACATAGCCTTAGGATAAGTGGGAAGACTTTAAGTAATAAACCGGTGATAGAGTTCTTCCATCTCAGGATATATTTTTAATTTTGTCTTTTTTTGCCAGCTTTTCTCCTTCTGAGAAAAAATGCCAGACTTTCTTGGTATCCTTTTCCTTTGTAGCACTTGCTAATGAAAATTGTGCTTTTACCTCCATGTAGTGGGCTGACCCCAGATGGATTCCAGGCACCTACCAAAGTCTCTCTCTCACTCCCCTCTGCACCTGCACAGGGGAGAGATAATACAACAAAGAGTTCACAGCTTGAGATAAGTACCAGGAGAGATCACTCATCAAATACTGTCATAGGCAAAACATCCTCCTAATCTGAGGATATTATTTGAGTTTACTATTAAAAAAAAAACAGAGCAGGATAATGGGAAGTAAAACCAGACCTTAAAACACCTTCCCTCCACCTCTCCCTCCTTCTGAACTCTACCTCTTCTCCAGAGGGAAACAGGGACGCGGGTAATGGGGGTTGTGGTCAGTTCATCACATGTATGTCCTGCTGCTCAGGAAGAGGAGTCCTTCCACTGCTCCAGCATGGGGTTCCCCTCACAGAAGATATTCTCCATCACCTTCTCCAGTATGAGTCCATCCTGTGGGTAACAGTTCTCTAGTATGGGGTGCAATCCTTCAAGGACAGTCTGCTCCAGCGTGGGCTCCTCTCCACAGGTCTGCAGGTCCCTGCCAGGAGCCTGCTCCAGCACGGGCCTCCTGCAGGTCACAGCCTCCTCCAGGCATCCCCCTGCTCCAGTGTGGGTCTCCTCCATGGGCTGCAGGTGGATCTCTGCATCCCTGTGGATCCCCATGGGCTGCAGGGGCACAGCTGCCTCTCCATGGGCTGCCCCACGGGCTGCAGGGGAATCTCAGCTCTGGTGCCTGGAGCACCTCCTGCCCCTCCTTCTGCACTGACCCTGGGGTCTGCAAGGCTGTTCCTCTCATGTTTTCACCCCACTATCTCTGGCTACAATTACAACTGTGACTATGGGGGGGTTTTTTTAGTTCTCCTTAACTATGTTATCACAGAGGTGATACCACCATTTCTAATTGGCCCAGCACATCCATCCTGGAGCACTCTGGCATTGGCTCTGCTGGACATGGAGGAAGCTTCTGGCACCCGCTCCCAGAATCCACCCCTGTAGCCCCTCCACTACCAACACCTGGCCATGCAAACCTAACACACTCCATTACTGACTGTCTCTTGGGCTTTGCGTGTTTAATCAAACAATATTTAATTTATAAATTTTTAATCTTGAATATGCTATTGATGGGTGAAACCTTTAGTGCTAAAGATTGTGCAGCATTGGATGGATATTCTTTTTTTTCTTATGAAAGGGAAGAAGAATATATCAAGGAAAAATGAAAGATTATCAAAGACAATATGCAGTGTTTCCTTATTTCATATATTTATGTGTGTTTCTAATTTCAAGTTGTAAATTAGTTTACTGATTGCTTGAAATTAGATGTATAAATCAGTCATCTCAAGGAAAAAATCCATTTTGTTTGACATATATCTAGAAATCATAATGGTATACAACATTCACTAATAATCAGAAATGTTAGCATTTGAAATAATCTTCACACTTTGTTTAGTATAAAACCATATGTACTTTCATAGAGAACTTCAGCAAAAGCTTTAGAGATAGTGTTACATGTTCTTCTGGCAAAAGAACGTACATGCAGAAAAACATCTAAGTAAAAGTATAATGATTAAATTATTTGAATGTGTTCTCTAGTGACCTGCTTTTCCTTTTTGCTCTGACTCTGGCACTTTTCTTGTATTAAATATGTTCTTATAGTAATATATAAATTCTATTAAATTGAAGTGCCTCTAGCAGTTATGTTACAAGCAGTATAAACTTCCATTGTGATTATAAATCTGTTAGTTCAAATGTGTTTACAAGGTTTTTATATTTCCCTTTTTTATACCTTTTCTTTTAATGGCAGTAATTTTGTACACTTTAACTTGCTTCCAGTAAAGTGCTTAAGTTAAAAGCCAAGTAAATGGAAAGCCCTGAATTATTTTGAGCTGTTTACAGCCTGTTCTCTGGTGATCTTCTGTCAACTTTTTGTGTCACCATACTTGTTAGTACAGTGGAAGTTCTCTCTACTGGCTACAGTGCAATTTAATGGCAGAAGTGAATCTTGTGTGAAGTCCTAATTAGCATGTATCCCCTTGTAGGAGGTGAGTGAGTAGTAAAATATCACCTGTAGTCTCCCTTAATGCTGCCCAGCCAGAGAAGTAGCAAACACCACCACAGAGCCAGGCATCTGCTGTCTCCATCCAGAGGACCCCCATTCCCAGAACTTCTTTCCCAGGGGCCAGTGCTTTGGCCCTTGTCTTCAGAGAACCTAAAGCCATTCCTGACATTTATTGATCGTTTCACCTGCTGCAAGATTTTTGTGAGCTCTTTAGTATTCCAGAATGAAAAAAGTCCTGTGAACACAGGAACTGGCTACCAAAGTCAAAATCCCAGGGTTTTAAGAAGACAGAAACCTGTACTGTGTCTCTTGTCCCACTTGATGAAAGATTACTTTTATGAAGGGATCAGGAGTGGAACTGAACAACCATTCCTTGTGATTTCAAACCACATTCCAGTGAAACCTTAAGAATCTTGAATTTGCTAATAAGATGTGCAGGCAGCTTATAACCTTACTACAGACTTTTTGGACTTTCTTTTTGGTTGAAAGTGGATTTGGATCAGATCTCTCCTGCTTTCTTTTTGCTCTTCACTGGTATGTAAGATATTGTTCCACTTTTTCATAATTTATTTTGCATATCCTTTAGAAAAAAAAATCAAAACAGAGCTGAGCTGGGCATAAACCCCTTGATTTTTTGGACTTCTATAGAACATAGTGCATTGGTTTTGATAAGTGTGGTTTGGTTGGGTTTTGATTTTAGAAAACACTTTTTCATATAGTAAATAGCCATCCAGGAGTCTTCATAAAACATAAATATTACTTTTCAAGGAGGCAGTTTTGGTGATCTGTACTCTACAGAAGATACTCAGGTTGATACATATGCAATGACTTGTGCTTCATGTATAGCATGTGATACAGCCATGAGAGTAACAGTAGTATAGTGTAAAAGCTTTGGATAGTTAGCACAGGTAGGAACAGTATCAATCATACAATATATATATATTTCTTACAGAAGCACACAGATCTCTTTAGATTTATGTTACCTGCTTAACTAGCCTGCATTGTCTATTCAGCTGTAAAAATTTGTGTGTTCTCAAGGTGGAAAAGGCCAAATGAAGCTATAGTCCATGACTCCAGCAGAGCATTTGCATTTACAGTGAGATTTTATTTTTTTTTCATCTTGTGTTTGGTAATTAATTAAAATTAGGGAAACTGTAACTGTTTAAGGAAATTGAAAAATCATTCTTGGTACTATGTTCCTTGCATCTAAATCCAGAATCTTTACTTTCTCTATCTGACTTATAATACTGGAGGCATGCTTGTGCCTGGATCCTACAAGAAGACTCTTACTTGTCCTGTACAAGTAAAATGAAGAAAGTTTTATTTTACATTTTCTTGTTTAAATAAAATTATGCATGATGCATATAATCAGGGTCTGAATATAAAAAGGTCATATTCCCCTAGTGTCAGAAAATTTTCTGTGATGTAGTAGCTGTTTTGGGGAAAAGTGAAATATGACAGCCACTTAAGAGTTGGACTTGATGATCCTTGTGGATCCCTTCCAAGTCAGGGGATTCTGTGATATCATTTAGCCTAGAGAGGGACTTCCTAGACCCAGATTTATTCCTCTTCTCACATATTTCTTACCTGCTGCTCAGTATTTCATTCAGGAAGAACATCCTACCTACAAGTCAACATAGGTAGTTAAAGTTAGATGCTTGTGGCAGGATAAGCTCTCTTTGGGAGAACCTTTTTATTCCGACTCCCAAGGAATGGCATTTTACACCAACAAGGAAATTTACTTGTATCCCAACTGTATTAATAGTAGTACATATCAGCCAGCTCATGAAAGCAAGTGAGAGATTCATTTAGTAAGGAACATCTAAGTACATCAAAGATGATGTATGCATATCCATAGCATATTATGGGTAATCTGTGATTGACAGCTATTGATGCCTAAGGTTCTGTGGTGTTGGAAAGAAAAATTAAATCAACTTTGTAGAGGTGGTAGGCAGTGTACCAAGTAAAGATGAAAAGTATTCACGTCACACTAATCTGGATTGGGGGTACAGTGTGTGATGGAAAAAACTGTGTTCTACGAGCAGATGACAGATTTTAAAATGTGTATGAAATACAAAGTCAAGTGAAGACAGATGAACGCATTTTCCTTTATCATATCCGAGTTATTTCACAGATCATGTCATATAACTGAAGAAGAGTAACAATGTCTCTCTTATTTCCAAGGGATGATACTATTCTTCAATGATCTGCAGAGCAACTCTTGCTTTTCAACAACTTAAAGGGGAACTAAAAATAACTTGACCCTTTGCTAAGCTGAATAGACAAGTTGTTGTGCTCCTGTTGCCATTTTAAGTTTTGTTTTTTGGTTTTTTTTTTTACTTTTGGGAAGCAGTGCAAAAAATCCTGGAAGTGATAGAGAGTGATCTGTATTATCCTGGTAACATTCTACTGTGCCCAGAAATAGGTGGTTTAATAATGTAAAGATGGTGTACAATGGATTCAATACCGAGGAAAGTAAAATATGCACACTGCGTGATCTCTTGCTGAGAACATGTGACAAAATTATTTCAGTCACTTTGCAAACATTTATTTTTGTAATGGATGCTTTCATCTGGGTTTTGTGGGTTGTTTTTAAAATTTATTATTATGAATAATCAGATATTTATGTCATATATATTTTAGTCTTTGAAAATCAGTAGCTGCTTAGTACAGAAATCAGGATGAAGCCCTTAGGAGATGAGGAGACACCCACGGAGAGAGAATAACCATATAGAATGTGCGGGACACACAGGTCTAGAGGAATGATGGCCAAGGAATGAACCCTCTGTACAGCAGACCAGAAGTCTGCTGAGAACAATGGGAACCCAGGCTTCAGAGGGACATTCCCTAGAGACCCAGAGAGCACTGTGCAGACTGTGCTGCAGCTCTGGTGTGCTGAACTGAGAACAAGCCTAAGAAAAGAGGATTGATTTACAGGGATGCAGTAGGCAAGATGGAGATAAGGTTATGTATGTATAGTTTTGTTTCAACTTTCCTCATTTTGAGTTTTCTCTACCCCCTGAAAAGGAATCAGCTATTTTAGTGTCTGTTTTAATAAAACCTAGCTTTCCTATTAAAAAGTTGGTTTAAAATATTCAGTATGGAAAAAGAGGTTGAGCAGGTTTGTTCTTGACATGCAGTCAAGAACAAACTTGCATACCAGGGAAGACTGTGGCACCAGGTTCACGTCTGTTACAGACCGACAGATTACCAAATTACAGCTGTGCTGGATTTTGCCCTCTGGTGTTGCTCCTTTTTCCAGCATACCTGCCTGCGTGTTTATATGTGTGATTAGTTCAACATAGAGCACTTGGTCATTAAGAAATTACTTACTGCTTCAATACATAATTAATTTAGAATGTGATTAATGAAAGTAAGCTTAATCCTTGTCCTAAAACATCTCTGTTTTTACAAAGCTGCTTGGAAACTGTGTAAGTAAATTTAATTCAAATCTAGTTTAAGATCCAAAGATAAATGGATGAAGGAAATAGTTAAAAATAAAACACGTGGAAGTTTTGCATTCTTTCAGACTTTACTTTTCCAGAGTGTTTTGAAATAGAGTTTACTAGAAGAACCATGTAATAAATTGCATTGTGGGAGCTCTTTCATATACACATATTTAACTATATAACATATAGTTAAATATAATTGTTTATTAGATGCTTTGTAAAAAGTTAAGAAATACTACAAAATATTGCAAAAAATAGTATTGAGGTGTAAACTGAAATATTGAGGTAATAACTGACATAAGTTGGAGGGTTGCTGCTGAGCATTTTCATTTTGCTGGGTCAATGTCTGCATATTTTTATGTAGCTCTTCTGTGCTAAAGATTGTACTTTAGTTTACATCTGCTCTTAGATGCTGTTCTATCACAGGGGAAAACTACATATCTGTTTTCCAGTAGATAACCGTTTTTCCCAGTATTTCCCATTTTCCAGTCTGTGTTCATTTACTCTTAATAACCTCTAGACATTTTGTGCTGTTTTAGCTGGTATATTTGGAAAGAACATTTTAAATGCTGCACAGGATTTTAAGATTGCAATGTTTCTTATAATTCTGGTGTTATTCTGAGCAAAAGGAGAGCTTTGGATTCTTTAAACTTAACCATTGGTTGAAAACAATCTCTGGGAAAAAAAAAACGTTGAAGAAAACTCTGAACATGTGTTTGTGTCCTGAAAATTAAAAGAAACAAATACTTAAAATAGAAATGTGACATGAGGTGTTTAAAATGTTTCCAGTTTTTTTTAATATAAATGTTACAAATATCCCCCTCCCATTCATAGTGGTATTATCTGTTCTAATACAGAGATGTAATCTTATTTAGCCAAAGACTAAGAAGATTTCTCTATTTAGTAGCAATTAATCTTTGTGGCTGAGCATTTCTGATTTACTAGCCTTCAAAACAGTTACTGGTTGTCATTGAATCTCTCTTTTTTCTTGTATGTGAGTATGCTCAGCTTTGTGATTTTACTCTATTTTCCTCACTGAGTCAACATAATTCTTAGTGATTTTGGGGACCACAACTGAGCCCATTTGGGAAGTGCTGTATATGCCTATAAATAATGGTGACTGAGTCTGATTGTTTGCACATCACCCCAAAATGCCAAAATGACTGAAGACAGTGAGTTTGAAATTTCAAACAATAAAGGATCACTAAAAGGTCAAAGTGTGTGCTTTTGTTTAAAAATTCTGTCATTGAATGGTACAGAATTTGCATCAGAAATGCTTCTATCTAAGAAGTATTGGGGGCTTCATCAAGTATAGCTTTCTGTATAAAGTGACAGAAGGCCCAAAACATTACTGCTAAAATTAATTTATGCATAAAATAGTTTCATATATCTAAGGCCTGGATGCCTTAGATCAGTGTGTGTGTGGACTGACTGTATATACCAAAAAGCAAAGCAAGCTTAGACTCTGTTTCATCATGTATCCAGCTGGGATTGGGAATACTCACTGCTGAAGAGGAGAGAAGCAGCAGAGAGTGCAGTAATGGGATCTTCAGTTTCTCCCTTAGTGTCTCATCAGGATGTTGTGAAAAGTTTCAGATTTTAGACACAGTCAATAAAATAACCAAGACATTGATTAGTGGAGCTGTGAGAGGAGATTACACCCTTGACTTTATCCTGCATAGAGTTTTGTTCACAAGGTGCACATCACAACAGCAACCATTGGGTTCAACATGCTGTAAAAACAACAGGAAACAAACAGCAATCCACAACAATTCAAGAAGGAACACTACACAAAAATAAAGATACTTACTAAAAAGAACCTAAAAAAGGTCAGCTAAGAGAAGGAAGTTATACCAGGTGGTATGGAAGCTACTTAAGGACACCATATGTGATATTCAAGGCCAGCGCCCACCACCTGTCATGACAGGCTTGAGAAAAAGCAAGAGAAAGACAGCAGAGCCAGACAACAGAGTAAAGGAAGTTGTTAGAAAGTAGTAGGTGTCTTTTTAAAAACTGAATTCACACCCAGATGATGTATTAAACATATTTAAATGTAAGAATGTGGTGAGACAGGCGAAGGAGTGTTTGAGCAAATGCTATATAGAATTAAAACTGAACAGGTCTTACTTTTGAGGCACCAGGAGCAATGTGTCTGCCACTCTTTTGAGCCAATGATCTTGGTGTAGAATGAGTATTTAGAAAGGCCTCTTTCAGAGAAGTTAAATAAATCCTTTGCATTGTTGCTAGCTGTGGAAAAAATACTGTGGAGAATCCCATGATGCAGCATTTCTTCCTGGCTTTTCTGAAAGGATATGTGAAATTGGAGTGATTTAATGCTCGTGCAACAAAATAAATTTATAAAATAAAATCACAAGTACCAGATTTTATTCACCTAAACTTTCTAAAAGAATTTAAGGGGAAAAATTGCCCATATTACTGACAATGATGCATAGCTACATGCTTTTCAAATTGCCTTGTGGTCAGAGACTTTGAGGTTAGATAGTGTGAAGCCAGTTTTTTAAAGCAGTTCTTAAATCATCCAGGGAACCGCAAGCCTGTTATCCTGTTGTTTGTTTTAGGCAGTTCAGCACAAATTATGATGCAAAATAATATTTGTGGATGCTTGATAACCTGTGATCTGAATGGGACAGATAAACAGAAGGTTTGCAAAGAGGAAGCATACAAACATTTTTGAATCTTTGAAGACATAGGAAATACATAGATAAGGATCATGCTACAGCTGATGTGGTTTCCTTGAGTTTTCATCAAGCTTTTGATAAAGCCCCTCTCCAAAGGGGGCACATAGACATAACATGAAAGATGAAGCCCCAGAATGGATAAGTAGATATAGAGAATGCAGCAGTTCTCAAAACAGAAGTCACAACTGGAGGCTTGTGTTCAATAGATGGTCAGGTAAGAAGAATGAAGTGATATCCAAAGGATTCTTGATGGTTAAATGGACATCATCTACATTAAAGGCTAGAGTTGGGTGCAGTGTAATCCCAGATTGAGTAATTTGTTAAAAATGACAGACATCTTAGACAGTTGTCAAGTGATGTACTTAGGAAAAAATAACTAGTCAAAATTCACCTGCAAAATGGTGAGCTCAGAACTGACTGTTACCAAGCAAGAGTAAGATTTTACAACATGATGAATAACCATGAAAACAACATTTTAGCACTCAGCAGCAATCAAAAACCAAAATTATGGCAATTATTAGGGTAAAAAAGTGCAAAAGAACAACCATTATTGTACCTCTGTGTAAGTCCAGAGTTCACATTTTCTTGAATGCAGTGTATGGCTACTCTTTGGTACAGGATATAGAAGCAGTAGTTGTTTGAGGTGACCAAGTACAGTTTGTCCTATGGCAGGAATTTGACTAAACTTGTGAGTAAGAGAAATTAATCTGTATATACAGTCAGGTGAACATTTATGATTGAAGACTTACGCAGAAAGTGGTATCTGCCTTTAAGTGATTATTGTCATTAGCATTAATTGGATTTGCTTAAAATCCAGGAGGTAATACTCCTTTGTGGTAGGCAGCACTTATGCAACATTTGCCAGTTTTATGTGAATTTTTGATTTGTCAGCACACAAACATAGTATGAATGAAAAAATAAAAGGCCCTGTCATAAACAGCTTCCAGTCTTTTGCAGTTTTCTACAGCATTAAAAGTGATGCACATTAATAGAAGTTCTAAAGTTTTTAAATGGGTTTTCTTTCTCTGATTTCAGATTATTTGAAGCAATTTCCCCAAAAAAGAACGGAAAAAATAGTAACATCATTTTGTGTCCCTGAGATCATTGCAGTATTGCTTTTATTCTAATGAACCATTCCATTTTATTGCATTCACCAGCCACAGCTTTTCGCTCTTGATCAAATTGCAGCTACAAATACCTTAATTGACACTAAAAATAACATTTGGTTTTTCCCTTACAAGATCCTTAACCAAAATGAAACTCCTCTGCTTTGACTGCATGGTACACCATGGAAGATTCATCCAATATCAAGGAGAAGAAAAGAGCTTAAACTGGCTGAAAAATCTGAAGAGCATACATCCTGTTTCATCTGAAAAGAGAAACTAACCCAAAGCCAAAAAAAACAAAATCCAACAGAATTACAGAATTACCATGAGTAACATCCAGACAGCCAACTGTGAGAATTAAGCAGGAGAGCCAGCTGCCATATTTAAGTAATGATGAGCACATTATATGGATTCCTAAAGCTGAGTGGATATTCTTTGACTCCATTTTCCTCAGTATGCAATACATATTTTTTTCACTTTTTTTTTCCCTTTTCTAAAAGTTTGTTCTTATAATATTCAGGGAGGACCTGATTTTAAAAAATCCATAGCATTGAAAAATCCCATCTTATTCTCATAGGCAAACTTCATTTTGCATACTGTGGAACTTCATATCCCTTAGACTTGCAGACACCTAAGTAATCAACCTCCCATTTTTCACTGTCTTATAGGATGCTGTCGCACGATGTTTCCATCTGTCATTGTCTGAAGGAACCAAAATAGTAAAGATAAACTTGAGGAAGCTTATATTTTCCATCATGGAGTTACCAGCAGTGTCTTCATGCTGATGGTTAGTCTGGTCAGGAGGAAGTCAGCTCTTGGTCTGTGTTAAGTTTCATATTTAATTTCATTGTGCTGCTCTGATGATGAACAGAAAGTAACTTCCTAATATAATAGAACTCAATAAAAGTTAGCTTATTGGGTGTCTTCCTGTCAATATTTTTTTTTTTTTTAATTTTTCATTGTTTTCTGTTTTTCTTTGAAGATAGAAACTGGCTGCACTAACTTTTCATTATCACAGTTCAGTAAGCTGCATGTGTAAACAGTCCTCTTATTTCATTTAAAGTCTCATTTTTGACATATTTCTACTCTGTTGTGTTAAAGAAACATGAGTTTGAATGGAGAAAACATTTAAATCTTTCAGACAAGATAAGATAGGCTGTTAGAAAATTACTTTTTCTTTTAGTGCTAACTTACTTACCTTCTGAGGCTGTTCATCCCTACTTCCATATCATACTATCAGTCAGGGTAGTGTGACTGTCCACCTGCGTGGTAAACTGCATCCAAAAAGGAATCTATGCCAAAAAGAAAGAACTCTGAACAGTCCTTGAGAAAGGGGTTCTTCTAAGGCTGAAAGAAATGCCTATGAAATTATGACTGTGACTGGAAATTGTATATGGGCATTCCATCTAGAAGACACTTTGCTTAGTGTGAAGGAGCACCAAGTGCAGACTAAACAGGTTAGAGTCAATTGCTCCTGGTTAATTGAATTATGCGATCAATTAAGCAATTTGTGGAGCAGCGGTAGGTCTTAGGAGGAAGAGAGGTGACAGACCAATATGGAACAGGAGAAGAATCATCAGCTCTTGTGGAATTAGAGCAAGCTGTAGCTATAGTTGTGGCTAGAGTTAGTGTGGTTCAAAAGCTATTCTTATCATTGTTGCTTAAGTACTTACTCAACATACTCAGATTGCTTGCATAGTGTATATTCCCTGCATTTTTTAGAATTGCTTGGCTTTGACATAACAAATCTTTTCTGTCAGTGGGAAGAATTATTAGAATGAAATTTGTATCTATTGAAATTTTATCAGGCCTCCCTACTGGCTTGAAATGTAGAGAAAAGTTCAAAAGTTGGGTCTTGTTTGGGGTTTTCTATAAAACAGTGGATTTTGTTTATTAGTAAAAATCATCTGATGAGCAGACTCATGTTAAGAAACACCTTCCTGTGTACCAGTATTTCCCATAAAAGAGACTGATTCTTCTCAGGTGTTGCAACCACCTAGTCAGAGCTCATCATCATCTCGATTTCCTTTGTGGTTAATGGAAGGGGAGAGAGAGAGATGAAGTCCTTCAGATTGTATTTCTATCCCTGCTGGTTTAGGATGAGATAAACTACTTTCTGAAGAAGAAAGTGTCTTTTGGGTTATCAGAGGGAGCACAGGTCTAAGTATGCACTAAGTATTTTCAGGCAGCTAAAGCTGTGGGAGGCGAATCCCACTGAATATGTCATTTGTTAAGGTCGTTGTGTGGGCTGTGACATAAACTTTATGGTGTATGTTTCTTGTATAACTTTAATTTATATTTCAGTATTGCTGTTGTAATCAGGTAGCCTTGCTGGTTATATGAACAAGCAGTTCTCTTGGCTCCTCTGCATGCCACGTGCATGGGAAATCTATAGCAAACTGTACCATTAATGAAAAAAAAAAAAAGGCTTTACTTTCCTCTGTTAGGTTGTGAAACAGCTCAGATGTCACCTTGTTTTCACATAAGGAGGCAGAAATTAAGTCTATTTTATTACTCTTTCAAGTCAAATCATACAAATCTTTTTGGAGTTTCTTCTCTACTAACTTCTGTGAGAGCCTTCTTTTTGCCTGCCAAACCTTACTGTTCTGGAATTATGCTAAGAAACAAACACAGCATTACAAGCTTGAACACTACAATAGGTTTATATAATAGCTTTGGAATATTTTTCCTGTTATTTTCCATCTCTTTTCTTATGTATGCAAACAAGGTGTTAGCTGTTGTGATCACTGATACCAACTGAGCAAATGTTTTCATTGAGCTTTCCATGCTGATGCACCGGTATGGCTTTTGTTTTTCCTGGGCTGATAACAGCTCACTTTACCCCTACCAGCGAGCTGTTTGAATTAATCCCTTTTGTTTGCATTGCTTTGCATTCATAAGCATCTAATTGCATTTGTTCCTGATGTTGAATCACTGGTAGCTCCCACACATGGAACAGTAGATACTACACAGATACTAGAATACAGGGCAAAGAATAGCCAAGATTGCTAAAGGACTGCCACTCCAGCTCCTCAAGAGAACTAGGCAGAGTCTTGTATTTGTCTCCTGTGTTGGAGGAAAGTCAGCATAGTTCTGGCTTCCTTTCAGTCAGGCGTTTATCTCAATACCTACACATGGGAAGACTATATTCATTCTGCCTTTTGACAGCTTCACCGTGGTCTCTTCAGGACTTCTGCTTTGCTGAGCTACTTAGGATAAGGAAACTTTTGGATTTGGCTCAAAACATTGGTTATCTTAAGCCCCATCCTGGCTTCTGCCCTGTTTTTTTTCAAGTAATCTCAAACCAAAGAAGGGTGCTTGGCTGCACACCATGCTGTAGTTTCACTGAGATTTGGGGATCTCAGATGCTTAAAGAACAAGTTAGGCTGCTTTGCTGAGAGCATAGATTAAAGTAGTGTTATTAGCAAACAGTGCTGTTCGGGTCAACAGAGGGCTGAAAAATTTTGCAAAATGATGTATGTATATTTGCAGTGAAATTCACCTATTTTAACACAAATACTTCCATGAAAATCCAAATTAGATCTCAAGATGAAACACTGGTGTTTTGTTTATAGCATCTTTCACCATTCATATCTGCCTTCAGTTCTGATATTTTATGCCTTCAGGATGACACAGACGTTATTTTTCCCACATCCCATATGTCCAAATCACATACAAAGATATTTAGCTCAAATACCATGGGTGTGAAACATTCCACACTGTGGGTCCAGGGTGACGTTTGGCGTGTCTTTAATGTGCTGTGGTGTTCAGTTACAATACAGCAAATTTATTTTTATGCAGCCTTCTTCATTGAAAGTATGGAAAATTGCTTTGCAGTGAGTCATCTGACAGCTAAAGAACTAAAAGTCTGTAGTGATATTTAAAGAGAAAGTGCTCAGAGCTGACAGAGTTCAAGACAGAAAAAGAAACAGAAATTAAAGAGAGAGCCTCCAATCATGGAGAAAATAGCGACAAAGACTGGTTAGGGGGAGGAGTGATGAGAAAGCCAAACATGCAGAGAATGTCTGAGACAGTTCAGGAGATTATGCATATCATTGTGAAACAAGCATTAGGCTTCACATGTCTCTCCTGTATCACACCAGCCTTAGCCAAGCAAGGTTGCTTTGACCCTAAGAGAATAGTGTAAATCCAAATAAGAGTACTAGGCTCAGGGCACTGTAAGGAATTTAGAAGAATGCAGGTATGGGTTGAGGGAAGGATTAATGTTTTAATTTTCTAGAGAAAAAATTAGAATGTGGTGTTTTCACCTTGGCTGAATGCCAGGCACCCACCAAAGCCATTCTATTACTGTTCTCCTCAGCTGGACAGGAGATAGAAAATGTTACTAAAGGTTCACAAAATAAAGGCAGGGAGAGATCACTCAGTGATTACTGTCATGGGCAGAACAGACTCAGCTTGGGGAAACTAATTGAATTTATTACCAATCAAAATTAGAGCAGGATAGTAAAATCAAATCTTAAAAACACCTTTTTGTGCTCCCCCTAGTCTTCCCAGGCTTAACTTTATTCCCAGTTCTCTACCTCCTCCCCACCAGCAGCACAGGGAGTTGGGGAATGAGGGTTTCAGGCTCTTCATCTCCTCAGGGGAAGGAGTCCTTCTCTGACATGGGGTCCATCCCATAGGACACAGTCCTCCAGCATGAGTCCTTCCCATGGACTGCAGCTCTTCATGAACTGCTCCAGCGTTAGTTCTTTCCCACAGCATGCAGCCCTTCAGGCACAGTTTGGGTCCTCTGTGGGGTCACAAGTCCTGCCAGCAAACCTGCTCCAGCATGGGCTTCTATCGCCACAGGACCACAGATCCTGCCAGGAGCTCCAGCATGGCTTCCAATGGGGTCACAGCCTCCCTCAGGCTTGCACTTGCTCAAGTGGAGGGTCCTCACAGGAGGATCTCTGCTCCACCATGAACCTCCATGGGCTGCAGGGGCACAGCTGCTTCACCATGGTCTTCACCACAGACTGCAGGGGAATCTGCTCTGGCATCTGGAGCACTTCTTCTCCACTGACCTTGGTGTCTGCAGAGTTGTTTGACTCACATATTCTCACTCTGCTCTTCTCTAGTTGCAATTGCATCTGCTCAATAACTTTTTCCCCCTTCTTAACTATATGTTACATATATATTTTATATATATGGATAACTATGTTACCCCAGAGGCATTACTGCCATCACTGATGACTCAGCCTTGGTCAGTAGCAGGTCCATCTTGGAGCTGGCTGATATTGGCTCTTCTGGACATAGGGGAAGCTTCTAGCAGCTCTTCACTGAAGTCACCACTGTACCCCCTGTGACCAAAATCTTGGCATGCAAACTCAATACATAGAAGAAAACTGGCATTCTGCAATCCATGATGTTTAAATGTGTGGGGATTTTGTTAGAACATGCATAAGGGAATTCCAGTTAGTTAGATAGCAGTTATTATAGACATGAATATGGACTTCAGCAGCAGGGCACTCAGAGGCAAGATAGTTTTTTGCTTCTGGCCAAATCTTCTTTGGCTAGTGCTAGAGGGGCTAATTGTCAGAAGTGAGTGTGTGGGAGGAGTAATCAGTTCAGGGTCAAAGATTACTTTAGAACTTGGGCTTTGTGTATAGGGTTAAGGTCTGAGTAAAGAAGCGCAAAAGTTGTCCTGAAGAGCAAGAGGGACTTATTTCCTGTGACATCTGAGGCTTTTGAAGAATTAGGTAGTAAGGAAATGATAACGGAGCAAGGGAACAGAACCAAGGCAGGCTGTTAAAGAGATTAGAGATTACTTGCCAAGGTCACTGTTGCCTTGTATGGTTTTTTCTATAAAGTTGATGTGCAAAACTGAGCTAGCAGTAAGATATCCCAAAGGAGGAGAATGCTTAAGAAGGAGAAAAGAGATGAGTCAGAAACGTATGCCTGGTGTTTTTAAAGCACAGCACTGTCATGAATGGATATCATCAATATAAACATCTTTCATTCTAAATTATGCACATTCTTCTTGTGGTCTTGGTCAAGTCTACCAACTGGTGGTGTGGGACTCTGGGGGGCTCTCTCATGTCATGTCACACAGTCTGTCCATACTGGTTTTTTGCTCTGGGCATTCTTTTGACCTCACTCTGTATAGAACCATATTATCTGCCTTAAGAAAGTAAATGGGATGTAAAGTATGTAGCATGAAGGAGGGTACTTTGTTGAAAGCAGAAGGGGAAAAAGCGTGTCTTTTTAATACATTCAGAAAAGTTGACTTTGACATTGTAGTACTGAAAGACATTGTAAGCATAAAAGTAAGGTTAGAGCCACTCAGGTATCCCAGAATTTGAAGGGTGTCATATTTCATTGTATGCAGCTCTAAAATGCTTATTACAGATCCTCTTATTTACAGCTCTCATGTCTCTTTTGAATCTGCAGAAGAGGAATATCAAGGGCAAACCAAGAGAAAGCGCATTCGAAGGAAGAAACAAAAGAGCAGTTCACAAATCTCTAGTAATTTCCATGGAGAACAAACAGATTTGGGAATGCAAGAGACTGTTGTTCAAGATAATTTGCAGCTGCAGCAAACAGACGGTCCCAAAATAAGCAAAAACAAAAAGAGGAAAATGAAAAAGAAGCGACAGAAAGAAAAAAAGAGAGCAGCTGGCTTAGTAACAAAAACTACCAGTGTGGATTTTACATATCAGCCTGACAACAGCAACAAAGAAGAAGCAGCAGGCTTAAAAGACTTAGGTGAAAAGGCAGATAGCATTCTGGACTTCCTGCAGGCAACACAACAAATTTATTTTACTGACAGTATGTACCACTCTTTCTCATTTCTTTTTATGAGTATTACCACACAGGGGAAAATGGATATGCATTTATTACCACTGTAAAATGGGACAAATCTACTAAAGTGTCTCTCTTGAAGACAGGCATGTGAGAAGAAGTAAGGCATGTGAGTACCTAGTATTTGTCCCACTTTCTGGTCTGTACATGAATATGCAAGAATTCACATCAACAGAAAAAACCTGTGGTCCTCTGTCTTTAAAAATATACATGATGTTCCGTGCTCTTCTCATAAACATTCAAATGCACTTGGGACAGGTTGTTAAAATTCCTTTTCCCCTCTGCAAGCAAACATCCAGAAGGATTACTTGCTTCCAAGGAACTTCAAATAAGGGCAATTGCTATCCTAAACTACTTCCATGCTTAGTATCTCTGAACCAATCTACTTTTCTGAATGCTCTGTGTCCCAGGAGATTTATTTGAATTCTATAAGGAAATCTAGACAAACAGCAGGTACAAGAACAGGGAAGATACTATTGGCACTAGGAAAGTATATTGGCATAAAATATTTGTGAAGAAGTTGAATGGGAACTGATGCTCAATCAGTCAAACTGATGCTCCCTAATACTTTTTTAAAAGAATTGCATGGATTTATCCCTAATGGTCTATCCAATGTTCATTGGTCACTGTGGAACTAAATGGAGAATATTAAATAGCTTACCAACCTGTACTAGTCCATCTTGAGGCAGTGCTGTCAGTCTCTAAGTACCATAAAATTCATCTTTTGGTTACAGAATTACTGTAAAAACCTTGTTAAGATGACATCAGGGATTTCATGCTAACTTTTTCAAGATTTATACATAGAATTTTCTTTGCTTAATGTTAAATTTTCCTGCTGCATCAGGTCTTCATACTAAGCCTAGCATTTGAAATCTATCCTACTTTCTGGCTAAGGTACTTCTATCACCAAAATTAAGAATTTTACTACTTCACCATATGGCCAAGTAAATGCAAGCTAAGCTACTTGCATTTGCTGTAGTGGAGCTCCACAGTGACCAAGCAAGATTGCAAATTCTTCAAGTTCTGCTGTTAGTACATGACCCAGAACAGAAACCTGAGTAATTGTCCTCAGCTGTGTTGCATGTTGATTTTTTAAGAAAGTGTTGTTGAACTTGCAGCTTTCCTGCAAGTCAAGTTCAGGTTTTGGTAGTTTTTGACTGACTGGCTCTAGTTTCAAACCAGCACATTGAAGTGTTGAGCCAGTGAGGACCTTGGAATCCACAGAGGGGAATTCTTAGTTGAAAGGAATTTCATCTACAGATGAGATATGACATCCATAAATCAGAGTGTGACTAACTTTCTTGTTAGGCAAATCCCAGTTTATATATGGATCTGGCATTAAGCTGTTTGCCTTTTCTAGTTGAATTACTTTAACACTCACAATTTTTTTTTTTAGATAAAATTGGAAGCCATTGCTTTTAGTTACATTTTCAAATGGTCACATTGGATTATACTTCTAGTACATATGTTAAAAATCTGAATGGGGAAAATTCTGTGCTTCTCAGATGTCTTGCTGGTAAAAAAAAAGAATTAAAGGGAGTCTGGTTAAAGGGACAGACAACATGTTGCTGGAATGAAAGAGTGAATTTATGGTTTAGTGCTGTATAAACAGTTGTATTGGATGTGGCTGAGCTGGAGCTCATTTGTGCACAGCAGCCCTCAGACTGCTTTGGAAAGGTGCTGATAACACACCAGAGTTCTGGCTACTGCTGGGCAGTGCTGGCATCTTATCAGTGCTGGCTCTCCAACATTGCCCTCCATCAAGGGGCTGGGAATGGACAAGATCCTGGGAGAGGACAGCCAGGCCAGCTGACCCAAATTAGTCAAAGGGATATTCCATACCAGATGACATCAGCTCAGATGTAAAAGCTAAGGGAGGGATGAAGAACAGGGGCATTTGTTCTTTTACAGTGTTTACCTTTCAGAGCAGCCACCACATGGGCTGAAGCCATGCTTCCCAGGAAGTGGCTGAACATCACTTGCTGGTGAAACATAGAGAATAAACCCTTCTTTCTTTTTAATTACGTGTCTGTAAACATCTGGTAGTTTTGGTTGAGTTTTTTGGTGGTTTTGGGTTTTTTTTTAGCAAACTGCCTTATCTCAATCTATGAGCTGTTTTTTGTCTCATTTTCTCTGCACTGTCCCCTGGGAAGGGGAGTGATGGAGCACCTTGATGGGCACCTGGCATCCAGCCAAGGTCAGCCCATTACAACGTGTGTCCTTCTCTGTGATCTTGCATGCTGCAATAGTTGCTTTTTAAAGAAAAACATAAAGGGGAAATAACAAAGTAGTTTTTGCCTCCAGAAGTACTTTGCAGTAGTTCCACAGAGCTTTTTCCTTCTCCAAATGTCTATGCAGTTCATAATACACAGTGTGTAGGAAGCAAAAACACGGTGCTTTGGCCACAGTACAGTTTCTTCTTCACACCTTCTTTCTCTGCTAACTTTGAAAATTTGATTCTTCTTGCATTCCTATCATTATGAATCCTATTGTCCTTTTTACTTACTAATTTTTGTTGTTTTTGCTTACCATTGTTTTAATATTTAACAAAAAATGTTTAACAAGCTACTCTTTAGTGTCTGATATTTGGTTGTAATTTGTACTAAAAAAGAAGATGCTGTCTTAGGAAAAAAATTGTAATTGGGAAAATTCTCTGAGTTCACTGAAAATTTTTAACATAGTTTTCTAACTGTTTTTGCAGAGAAGTCACAATGCAGAGATGCTGTAAATTCAGCAACTGCCCAAGAGCTCTTACAATGTCTTGAATTTCGCACCATCTCTTCCTCAGATGTGACTCATCTCCATCGGCTGAAATCCCTTGTATTGCTACAGGATATTGAGAGATTGAAGGATGCTTTGAAACAATTCCAAGAACAATCTATGATGTCTCCTGGTAGGTACTATTCACTCATGTTCACACACTGATATTTTGTGTGAATTATAACTCACACAGCTTTATTTTTTTGAATTAGGAAGCTGTAAATAATGATGTAATAGAAAATATATGCTTGTACAAGATATGAAGACATAATTCCCACCAAAAATACAGCGATATCCCTATTTTCCATTTGTTTACAATCACTATATAAGCTTTTCTCACTTTGCAGCAACTACAGAATATTACATGATTCAAGGTTTTAAACCAATATTTTTAAAATCTAAAATTTTTTAAGATTTAATAATAATTAAAGAATATTTTTACTACATTCCCATGGGAGACTTTTTAAATTGCAGTAATTAACTTGTTTATCTTGGAGATTTCACTCCTCCAGCTAAGGATTCATTTTACATGCATAAAAATCAATAAAACCCATTATTTTATTTCTTCCTGGTCATCACGTGATTTCTTTAATACACAGACTTTGCAAGCTAAACTTTGATTTACCATTTTGGTTTTGTTTAAATATAAACATCTGGTTGAAGTTTCTAGAAAATACTGTTGATAATGCAAAAATTTACTCTTTATAACAAATATTATTCTGAAGTCATTCATAAAAAGAAAAATTACTGTGTTACTAAATTTTTTCATGCCTGAGGCACAGGCTCCTTCTGTTCTCTATTATAACCCCTATAATTTTAGTAGAATCTCTTCTTGTACAGTTAATAGTTCTTCAAGTGAGTGTGGGATCAGCATGTAGTCCAGATGAGGTATAATGATTCATTTTTCACGTAGTCTTAGTTTAAACAGTCATTGCTACTAGTCATTAGAACATGTGTTGCAGCATCAGACAAAAATCTACAAGATGTGCTGAATTTTCTTGCCTCCCAAAGAATTTAGTCAGAGTTGAGAGCAATTAGCTACAGCATGAGAGAATCTCAACCATTTTAGGTCGTACTCTAAGTCTTTTGAAGAGTAACAGCAGAATGATAGCAGTGTGGTAACAGTGTAATTAAGACTGTAGCCATTGGAGGCTTAGCAACAGCATTCAAAGGAGAGACATCTGCTTGTAGCTTCATTAAATATTTTACAGCACGATAGTGGCTAAAGATCCTCACCTAGACTGGAGCCTACTGGATGCTCTGTGTTGGACACAGAGAGGAGAGAATTCCTGCCTGTGGAGTTCAGATCTGATACATTTTGAAAAGGATGCTCTTACAGAAGTACATATGTATTCTTTTACGAGTAGATATGAGGTATGACAACCCTTAAGGTTCTGATGGATGTGAAGTATCCACGGAGATATATCATATATCCATGGAGAGAAATCCTTCTGTGCATTTCAAGCCTACAATCTCTGATCTTAATTACAATCACAGTCTCATTGGATGTAATACATGTGTGGAAACCAAGTAGAACTCAGCAGGAATCATGAAAATGTTATTACCCTTTACTGAATGAACTAATTCAGCTTTTCTTGATTCAATCCAAATGGAATTGAAGTGACAACATTCGGGATATTCTTTACAGGCCTTATCTAACTTCTCTACAATACAGTTGGAGTTCTTTTGGGCTTTGCAGCCTTGAGAAAAATTGCTCTGTTTACTTTTGTATAGCAGAAATGTCAAAATGAAGAGAGAAAACAGAAGCAAATTAAAACCCCTAATTTTCTAATGTATGTATTCATCACTTGAAAAAGCAAAAGAAAATTTTCTGAGTGATTTTTAAAATTCAATAATGTTTCTGTTGGTACAGCCTTGAATTGTTTACTCTTCCAGTTGATTTTTTCCCTAGTAACTGCTGTCACTCTGGGCACAATTCTAATCTCATTCCAAGTTCACAGTGGTGTAACCATAGTAGTTTATTTGATATTCATGAGGTACAACAACATAAGAAAGAGGAAAAATACATTCTTATGAATTATTAAAGGATAATTAAGCACCTGCTAGTCATTAAGTTTCCTCAGCAGACTTTAAAAAATACATTCTGTTTGTAATTCCAGAAGTTCAGTGAATGAAAATACAATGCTCTGAAATTTTTCTTTGAATTAGACCTTTAATTATACTATTTTTCTTTTTCTGTACATTTGGCTCAAAATTGGGTCATCTTGTCCAGTGTGGGTTTTTTATATTTTAGTTTTCACTCCCAATGAGCAGGTGATGAAAGTTAAGAGGTTACAAAGACCTTTGTAAGATAATACCTTTCTATAATAAAAACTTGAATTTGTTAATAGACACTTTGTTGTATCAACAAATTCAAGTTCTTATTATAGAAAGACAAGTTAGGGTTGTTTATGAAGCTAAAAATGCACAGTACATAATAGTGTTTTCTAATTTTTTAATTATTTATCTTATTATCTTGTCATTCCATATTAACATGATAAAAACCCTTTGATTTTAGGAAGTTGCATTATTTTTACAAAATAAACATTTTATTCCCTGTAGTTCAAGAAACAGTATGTTAACCCTTTTTCCCATGGTTGTGATTCTACTTCTATGCCATCATCAAGGAGGTAAAGATGGGTGCTATGTTTTGTTCAGTTTTATCTTTAATTCCAGGAAGGGAAGCATAAGAAAAAAATAAGAAGTGATGCATCTCTTCATATAAGTGCACATCCTCCACTAGTAAAAGTTACAAATTATCCACACCATTATGTTTTTTATTTCCTCATATATGGATGTTATGGTTTCATCCAACTTTCCACTGGGATTACCAAGTCCCACTTGGCAAGCTTATGCCTACTGGTGATAAGAGTGCTT
The DNA here is from genome assembly GCF_014805655.1 of Passer montanus. NCBI lineage: Eukaryota > Metazoa > Chordata > Aves > Passeriformes > Passeridae > Passer > Passer montanus. Next base: position 2,872,661 of record NW_024368152.1, read on the forward strand.
TAGAATAAAGGCATGGGCTGTTCCAGGTCTGCAGATTACAAATTCAAAAGCACTAGTTCAATACTGTGATTTGGTATTTGCTTTGCATCTCTTAGCTGTTACTCAGATTGAAAATCATAATGCATCCAAAAGAAACAAGAAACAAATTTCTGTTTTATCTTTAGCTCTTAGATCCCAATTTTTTCAGTCGTATCAAAGAAATTGTTATCAAGGGTGATGGTAGGGTCTGATAAAATTTTGCAGGAAAAGGAAATACTAAGGAGATTCAGACACACAAATTATCAACATTAGCTATTATCTTTTAACTCTTTGTTAAATGAGAAAAATACTTAAACAAGAAAATCTCCATGGTTCAGAGGTACTGGTTGTTCTGTTTAGTTGTCATCCTCCGTGAACTTACCTTGTACTTTGTGCTTCCAGTGCTCTGTCAAGTTGCCTTTGACCTTGTACGTGAATGATCAGACAAAGCTGAGGCTGGTCAAGAGTGTTCATGGTCAAGTGAACATGGTTATCTAGAGTGTCATTGTTCTCAGTTGTAAAAGAGAACAAAAAGCCCTATTACTGGTTCCATTTATTTGGCAGTCATTAACAAAAAGTACTTACCTCTACCAAAAATCTTCTGTATGTGCAGGGAGGAGAAAGTTCAGAAGTCACATAGACATGGATTTCTCATGATGGGGGCTTTGCTGAGCTCTGATAGAAAGTCTGTGGCCATTAGCAAAAGGAAGCCAGAGACCTTCATGGTCCTCCACAGTGCAGTGGGCAAAGGAGAAGAGCTGTGACTGGAAGTAATGCTCCCTTTGCTGGCTGGAAGCTGGCTTTGCAAATGAGATCTACTGAATTCCCATTTCACATCAATTATTAAAGCATAGGTGATCTAATTTAAAAAAAAATCATTATCTCCTAATTTATGAACTCATTTATGAACTTCTGCTCATCAACTTCATTCTGTTATCTATTAACATTTTCCTTTTGTTGGTTGGTTTCAAATCTCAAACATACTCTTCCCTTGTTGCCTAGGAAATTATCACTCATGGCAGAGCTAGAAGCTTCTTTTAACTGCCTTTTTTTGGAGAATTGTCATTTATATAAGTCTTCATTGCAGGGGGAGGTACATTTTGCAGACCAGAGTTAATATAGTTACTGTGTGCCAACAATGCAGAGGCTGGAAATACAGAGGCCTTAAAATGATGAAATTTACACCTTTTTTTTTTTTAATGAATAAGCATTCAAAGAAAAGGAAATTTGAAAACTGTATTAGTATAATGTTATAGAATCATCTTAAATGTGATTATTATGTGATAAGTACTGCAGTAAATCGTATCATGAAAAAATTAATAAAGTCACATAGGTAATCTCTGAATTCAAAGACAGGAGTCGTAGCCTTTTGAGGCTTTAATGCAGCTATCTGTACAGTATGACTCATTCTTAACAGGGGCTTCTAGGTACTACTGTAGGTTAAATAATGATCTGTGAAACTCTCTGCAGACAGAAAGAAGCCTTGCCCCTATGATCATGTCATTTCAATCTCATTTCTTCTGAATTATTGAATCATAACAAATAAGAAATTTCAAAGCGTATGAGCAAAATTGGGTCTCATAAAAATGACTGACCTCCTAAAATAAAATGCACCTGCTTATATAGAAATTTGTAGGTATTAGTCTTCAAGGTCCAGCATATGCATTGGTTTTACTGAAATGTTAATATTGAATGGAAATAGATGTTTGCACCAGTCTTTTTCTTAGTGTTCAGAAATGTCATGCAGGTATTTCAGGAGGAATGTGTTTTCTCTGTTTCAGATCATGCCAAGGTAGCCACATCTCTGTTTCACTACTGGATTACAGATATACTTCCTGTGAAGAACAGGAAATAAAGCCTTACCCATGTGTCCATATGCAGAGGATTAAAATTTAATATACAGACTCTTAACCAATTAGCAATTGCTCAGTAAGAGCAGTGTAAATACACATTCTACACCTTCAGGTAAACGAACAAAAACTCCAAAGGACAGTAAAGGTAAATGAACAAAAACTCCAGAAGACAATGAAGGTATAACTACAGTGTGACTTTCGTGATGGGTTGGTCAAGAGTATGGCCTGAGTCTTCAGCTGCATTAATATGTACATTTCCCTTTAGGGTAAGGGACTTGACTGGAATGATAAAGTCTCTATCTGGTATTTTGTTTAAGAAGTATAACATTATTTTTTTTGTTTGTAAGTTTATCATTCATTTCTGGAAGTTATATTTCTTGACTTTTTTGTATATCTGCTTGCCTGGAAAACAGAACTATATTTTTTTATATTTAAACCTAAGCAACATTATGTCTGAGGAGTGTATTTTTGCTGAATAAACTGCTACATTGTGGACATAAATACGTTTCTATATGTGTGTGGTGTGGGTCATGTAGGTCCTGTTTGGAATTATGCAGAAACTTGGATGGCATTTTCAGAACTACTCCATGGCTCAGCCTGTTGCAATCCAATGCATTTCACTGACTTCAAAGCTGTGGTACTGGGTTCTCTCTCTCTGATTACTGTGTAATCTGTCTACTGCTGTCTAATATTTCTGCAATTGAATTTATCCAAGTGTAGATACTACAGTAAGTAATATCCATGGTTGCAAAATGTTTTGGAATAATGAAGAAAAAAGTGCTTTGTGAGAGGGTCTTCTCTCAGCTCTATCATTCATCTGACAGGTGATACAGAGCAAACCATGTCTTATATCTAGGTGTGTTAGCATTGTCATCTGTAAGATAGGGGCAACATATTTAACTCCTCCAGCATGTGCTTGGAGATACACTACTGATGAGACTATACAAACATTGCTGGGGTTTTTTGCTTTGTTTTTTTCTGTTTCATTATACTGCCTGATGTATCCTGTTGCAAGGCATTGGTTTAGTGATGCTCAAAATTTGTAACAAAAGTAAAATCATAACTCTTCCTCATTAATTGAAGAAATTAAAAGGGGTTTGGTAATACACCAAATGATTTCAGGTGCAGAAAAATCATTCTTATGGCTAAAGGGGGCTTTGTGCAGCTCTGAAGAACTTAAGTTTGGTTTGTGTCTGGTAGGAAAGGTGTATAAACCAGACTTTGCAGAGGAGAAACTAATAGTGTGTTCCCTGTTTTAGTGTTCCTGAATTGCTAACACATCAGCATTGAACTGTAGCTGTGACTTTTCACTGAGATCCTGTGTGCCTCAGTCCCACATCTGGAGAAAGAAGAAAACATCACTTGAATGTGAAGCACCTAGATACTCTTCTGAACTGACTCATGGGAAATTAATCACTTCATCCTCACGTTAAGGTTTGAATGTCACACAGTAAATGAGGCTTAGAAACTGCAAAAAAGGATACACAGCAACTCATTAGGTAAGCATCATCTGTCCTAAACACTGAACATGAAAAAAAATGAACAATTTCATGTAGTCAAACTTTTGAAACATAAGTACAAAAGAGATCAAATTAGGACCACAAAAATCACCATAGTGTCTGCATTTCCTGATACTTGAGTGATTGTACTGAGGGAGGTTATAGGGCTGCTGCCTTGAGTAGATCCCAGGAGCTGGAGATTCCTCCTCTTTCTCATCTGGATTCCTGGTTAGTGTACCTGGAGATCTGGGTGACTCCAGTTTCCACACTTCCAGGTTCAGACAGTAGCAATGCTTAAGCACATAGCTCAGGGACACACACACACACTACACTCAGATGTGACTGCACAACACTTTGATCCCTTGAATAGCAGGACAGCCAGAGTCCTATCCCTGCCTTGTGGGCCCTTGTGCCTGCTCTGTGGCTCTCCTGCACACCAGCTAGTCCAGCCTGGAAAACACTACCACACATTCACACACTCATCTCACAGGCACTCATGTCACAGCCTTGTTTATTGCTTTAATTTCTCTTACTTATTATTTCTCTTTCAGTGTTTGGCTATTTTTCATAATCAGAGAATGGTTTGAGTTGGAAAGGATATAAAGGTCATCAAGTTCCAGCCCCCCTGCCATGGTCAGGGACACTTTCTACTAGACCAGATTGATCAATAATAAAGTGATTTTTTAAATTAAACTGAATTTTGAATAGCTGCATATACATGAGCAGATTTGATATCTTTGCTAACCAGAAATATTTTCACAGAATCACAGAATGGGTAAGATTGGAAGGGATCCCCACAGTGGGATCATCTGGTGCAGACTCACTGCTAAAGCAGGGAAAAATGTTGTACTGTTCCAGTGAGTAAAAGTTCACAGGTCAAAAATGTACTTTGCTTGAACCAGGTAATAATGGATAAAAGATTACTTTTGGTCTGTCTTTTTCCCTTTGTTTTCACCACTGTAAGAGCCTTACATTCTGAGCAGAAATCAGCTGGCCCCAGCTAAGCAAGCCCAGGAGCATTCTGAGTGTAGCCAGTTCGTCACTGATATTTGGTGTCTTTGGACATGACCTGTGAGAGGAGCTGAATCTCACACTTACCAAACCTGCCACAGTTGCACTAACAAGGATTGTGAAGAGGTTAAAGTATACTAAGAGTTTAGAAAATTGGACCAAATTCAAGAAGATAAATTGTAGATTGTCATTGTAGATAAATGCAATTTCATAAGTGTATTTGTTTCTGAAACAAATGTGTCAGACAGTGTGTGCTGACCTGCAACATGCATGAAGACACTTAAAAGCAATGCACAAAAGAACACAGCAGAAAGATCTAGTTTAAAAGCAAATGAAATGGACATTACTCATAATTTAAATTAGGCAGTGTACTAAAAATGGCAGCAGGTGCATATTTGACATTCTATTTGCAGTCAAAAAGATCTCATACATCACAGTTTTAATATCTAGTCACTCTTCTGCACAGCTTCTCTAAAGAAATGGTGCTCAATCTCCTCACAGTTTCTCGGGTTTATTTAAGCAGTGGTATCACAGTGTGGCTGAGATATGAAAACTGAAAAATTTAAATTAATATCCACCAGTGAACACTGTTTTTCATTTCACTATACATGGCTCCTTCAGCATAGCAATGAAACATTTATCCCTTTAGATTTTCATGCTAAACTTATAAATGGTAAAGGAGATGGCCTTGAATTTTTACTTCTTCAGCATCATTCAGTTTAATGAATTTGCTGCATCATGTGGAATTACTGAAACATAGAAGAGTTTTTTAAGTGGATTTTGCATCAGAATACTTCTGGCTCAACTGCATAGACACTATTATTTGCATATTTCAGACTTCTGTGAAGACAGAACTTCAAGATTTTGGGTTTAAAACCTACATGGACTCCAAGAGTAGGAAGAATTTAAGGGTCAAGTGGAAAGTAATGTGCATGTGTCTTCAGGGGCTGACTTTCTAGTTATCGAACAGTGGAAAGTAAGGAGCAGCAGCACAGTGGGAGAGAAATCTGCTCTGAGAGGCAGTGGTCCTTTACCAGCATGTACAAGGAAGACCACAGGGGCTGAAGTCACTTCAGACATCTGTAGTAGTGGATAAGCTGGTCAGTGCACTTGTATGCAAGGGTATGAGTTCAAAGCCATTATCTCTATATACAGGTACACGTTTTATTCTGAAAATTGCCTGTAAGACCTTAATTTTTCTCATTTGTGGATATACAATATGGGAATCAATCTCTAATATTACAGATTTTTACTGCTTTGTAATTGGTGCAATATTTTAGGTAGTGCTTTACAATCATGTAGAGTTATAAATTCCTTAATGTGTTTTCCATGACAGCTGGCTTTTCTCTCCTGCACCCATTGGAATTGGGTGTAGTCAATAGGCTGAATGTCTGAAATCTGGGGGGAAAAAAAACTTTAGACAAAAAACTAAAAAAAAAAAGGAAGGAAAAAGTGGTGAATGGCAGCATGAAGACAGAAGATTTTTAAGCTGTCTTTCACCAAAGAAAACTTATTTAACCTACTAATAATACCATCTATGTCATAAAACCAGTCCACAGACATGGAGTGAAAAGAGGTGTGTGTTATGCATGTACAGTATGCTACACATTGGGCATAATAATAGAAAGTGGTAGTGCAAAAGATGGTAATCTGTAGGATTGGGAAAATATATTATATTTAAAATTTAGGGAAACCTCAGGTTTTAGCTGTGCAGGTTTTGTAGTTAATTGCATGAGCCCTGGATTCCTCCTAAGGAGGGCTGTATTGCATGTGTTTATGCACCTAATTAAGCTCCACTTTTTATTGCTTTATCCTCTGCATTGCATCTGAGTAAATTTTGTTTGTATTTTTAAACTGTTCAATATATGCAGGCCTAAGGGGAGGGGGAGATACGTGTTTTAGAAAAGCAGAAATTTAGATGCTGTATTTGTTTACTGTCTCTAAGAATCTAGTAAAAAAACTATATATTCAATGATTATTTGAAACTGCATATGCACCATAGTCAATGAAGGTCAAATATATAGCTTTAATAAGGCTATTCTCTAAGTTGAGTGCTTAACTTTGTATAATTAATAGCCTGTAGTCATTTTAATGAACTCCATACTCTGGTAAAGTGTATAAGGAAGCTGTAGTTCTATTTTACATTATTACTGCAAGGCTACATCCTGTTTGGGGATACATAATGGACAAAAAAAAATGTAATCCAAGATTGAAAAGGAATACACAAAAACAGAAGGAACTTCTCTTTTGCATCAACTGTATGCTGCTAGAGGTTGCATCAAATAGGGGCTGCTTTTCTTCACTTTCAAGATCTTTGCCAGTCCTCTCCATCCCTCATTCAGTTCACAGATGATTCCTCCATCCCTGTCAGCCTCTGGTACTAATTTCCATCACCCATTTGCCATACTTCCAGATTTACACATTTGTGCTTTTTCCCCACAGTGCTTTCCATAACTCTACAGCGCAATCTTTCCATTGTCTTTCTTTCCTTCTTTAAAGCTCTGTTTTGCTGTGATCCTGCCCAAAACCTTTGCCAAAACCCCCAAGCCTGGTCAGTAAGGTGCTAGGACAACTGCCTGTTGTGCTGACTAATGTTGCCTTACTGTCTGTGTACTCCCACATCAATCTCCCTCTTTTCTCTGCTGTTTTCTCCATTCCTAAATCAGTAGCAGTTTGATGCAGGGTTGCTCTGCTGCACAGCACCAGTGCAGCCAGTTCCATCACCTCTGAGATGACAGTGTGCTCAGGAAATGTAACAGAGCTGTCTACAATGGAGAACATGATTGAACCTGTGGGCAAGGCTGCTGATAGTTCAAAGTGGCTCCATAATTTTACATTGCACACGTGATCAGTCTGGTAAAGTGAGGACCTGGTTCTCCCCAGCAGGTGCTTTGGAGGCAATGTTCTTGTACATCTTGCTAAGGAGAGCTTGGAAACATGCAGTCATTCCTCCTGACTTCAGATGTCTACAGTGTAGTTTTTACCATCTGAGCTGCCTATCCTAAAGAACTTCCTCATCACTAAGGGGATTAAATAGCTGGATATAACTGACTGCTGCTAGACATCTGTTTTAGAACTGGAACAATAGTACCAATGGGAGAACTTAGTGCTTTATGTTGACTTGTATGAAAGCGTAAATAGGTTAGTCAAAAAAAACATCTGCATTGCAGGCATCTGGGTCTGGTTAAAAAAAAAAAGGAAAAAGAAGAAATGAATGAAAAACAGATCATTTACTGCACCTGAGAAAAGGACAGGAATGTGCATGTTGCATGGCCACAACCTTACCTACTCCTGACACTGGTCTGGCAGTGGCAAGCTCTTTCAGCTTGGACAGGGCTGTGACCCCCTCTCCTTGATGCTTTCATGTCGTCTTGTGGGAAGCTACTGCTGGGATTGATAAAAAGGGAAGGGAGAAAAAGAGTAAGGAGCTGTTGTACAGCTGTGCCTGGAGTTCACACAACACAAGCTAAGGAGATGCTTCTCCTGTTCTTGTTCCCTTTGTGCATGTGATTGCACACTAAGCCTTCAGCATTTCTCAGGCAGACTCAGTAAAAGTTTGCTGTGTGATTCATTCCTCCTCCCAGTGATAATAATCAAGTGGAAGTGACTATAAATGCTCAAAGAAAGAGTAACCATTGCTAGAAATATCAAACTGACCAACCATTACCTGGATGCTACTGGAGGAATCAATACCAAATATGGTTTCTTGAGAATCACAGGTGTAATCAGTGAACTCTGTAGACATAATGATAACTGTTTGATCTCTGGCATGTGGGAGCTTAAAATGAAGGTCATGTTCAAATCTGATTGGAATTCAGGGAAAGCTGCTTGGCTTATTACCATGGCTATAGTGCTGAATTCTATTTACATTAGTAAACAGTTTAAAATACTTGACATGTTATTCAATTAAATCAGTGATTGCAAGCTGACAGACCAAAGTTCATTGATTTTTCCAACCACATTAAACTAAGTACATGGCACAGGGTTTCATTTAGCCTGTCTGCTTAACCCTTTCACCTTGATTCAATTACCCAGAATAAAATTAATGTGTAAAATATTAAATAACTCTAAATTTCTAAATTAGAAGGCATTGCAAGAATATATTCATCTCGATGGCTTCTGACATACGTTTATTACTGTATGATTTACAATTTGCTATGGATCGTGTTGTAATCCAGATGGCAAAAGTCACTCAGAAAGTTTTTTCTCTATACTCATTCAGTAAATTGATAGATTCGTGGAAAGTAAGACTGAAAAGGACATGAGATTATCTTCTCTGACCCATCTAGATCTCTGGTCATAAATTTTCCCTTTACTTCAGGGTGAAGACTAGTCTGACAAAGGCACAATTTGTGATTTTTGCTAAAGCAAGTCATGTGCAGAGACAGGCCAGCTTGATTTAAGGACATCAAGGAATGAAGACTTAGCCCCTTCTTTAGTCCTTTATTCCAGTACTCAATCACTTTCATGCTTAGAATCATGTGCCTTATTTTAAATTTCAATTTGTCTAGATTTAACTTTCAGCCATTAGTTCTTGGTATACTTTTCTTCACTAGATAAAGTAGTCCCTCACTAGCCACTGCTTTCTGTGAAAGTTTTTTAATCAAGCTACAAGGCTTTTTGTCACCGTAAGTATTATCTCTTTAAACTATTTGATTTAAAGCATTTTCTGTAGCTTCCAGCTTGGTTTTGTGGCTCCCTCATACATTCTCTCCCTTTTTTTCCCACAATTTAGGGAACAAGCCTGCTGGAACTGAGCACAGAAACTTAGCATTCATTTAAAATCTCAGAAGTGCTGACTTTTGTACTCACTGTTTCATTGGTTTTGGATCAACCTCTTGACATAGGATCGTATAGGAAGACCATTAAATTATTTTTAATAGTAGAGAAGTACTCATTAAATTTATTTTTATCCTTTAGTCCTTGGTTCCATACTTCATTTTTGTAAATGTTAGTCTTTCTGTTTGGCTGTATTAACTTGATTTTTTTTTAGTATGTCTGGATTAGTAAATGATGGATCATTTTGTGTGCCTGTACTGCTTTCATTAGTATTGACTATCTGCTAATCTTCATGACAGCTGCAGATTTTACCAACAATGGTTACATTTCCTTCCATATCATCAGTAAAAATGCTAAACATGTTCATTTCTAGTATTAATCTTTATGGTACTGACTATCTGCTAATCTTCATGACAGCTGCAGATTTTACCAGCAATGATTACATTTTCTCCCATATCATCAGTAAAAATGCTAAACTGTTCATTTATAGTATTAATCTTTATGCGATTCAAAGAGAAATAACATTATTCAGTCATGATTCCATATTTGTGCCTTCTTTTTGAAAACAGAAAACTGAAATAATTTAGTGGATTTCTAATGTATTTAACATGTATCTATTACATTATGTGCTTTTTGTTTTGATCAGAAAGTCATGTGGCACTAGATGTAATAGTTGTCAACAACTTAAGTTTCTTTAGTTTTCTTCAAAAAACATGCTTTAGTGTTTTTCAGATAAGGATAAGAACCCAGCCTTTTGTTTTGATCAGAAAGTCATGTGGCACTAGATGTAATAGTTGTCAACAACTTAAGTTTCTTTAGTTTTCTTCAAAAAACGTGCTTTAGTGTTTTTCAGATAAGAATAAGAACCCAAAGTAAAGACACTCTACAAAAAAAGAAAACCTCTAAAATTGTGGTTTAAAATATGTCTAGGGGGTAGCAGAACAGTTGAAAAATATTCAAAGTAAATAGCCTCTCAAATTTATCTTAGGTGTTTTCAATTTGTTGCTCTGCAGGGAATGATTTGCATTAGTTAAGAATGGTGGTTGTGTGAGATTCCTTATTTTTAAACATCAAGGGAACATTCATATTTTTTTCTTTTCCTGCAAGGCATGATCCACAGTTTCAGTTACAAAGGTGTCTATTGTTTGTATTATGATCCCTGCAACAAGTTCATTAACTGCTGATGAATAAAACAGATTTGAGATGTAGAAGTGTGATTGTGAATTTGCATTCACAGTTTTATAGTGGGATATGTAAATTTTCAGTTCTTTACAGAAGCAGTTGTCTGAGCAGATTCCTAGGCTGCAGCACAGGCAAGTTAAATGTCAGTATGAGCATTGGCCATCTAAACCCCAAGACAAGATCACTGTAAGGATTCCTCGGAATTTTTAATTGAACCGTGCCTGTATAAGACCTTGCAGACAAACAGCACAGAACCTTCAGCTCCCAGGATCTGGCTCACTGCTAATGCACAATGCCTTGCAGGATTCCAAAAGGTTCCTTAACTCTCCCCTACACTGGGAGTCTTAGGGGGAAAAAAGCAGTATTTCTGTCAAAATGCTCTGGTACTATCCTTTCTTCCAGTCTGATTCTTTTTTCCATAAACAAAGGTTCATTATCAAGGTAAATCAGCTCAGGTGTCTTTGTCAGGCTACCTGAGGCATAAAGACTATTCTGACTGTTGTGTTTCTAAAAGTCTCCTCTCCGTGAACTTTTTTCCATAATTTGCAAGGCCTTGCAAAGTGAGAAGTGATCTCAAACAACCTTGCAGGTACCACAGGGCAAGAATTTGAACAAGGGCAGATCCTGGCAAGCAGCAGGCAACAGTGGCTTACTGAGTGGTGTGAACAGGAGAGGAGGAGACACAAGTGTAGCTTTTCCCTTGTAGGTTGTGATGGTGACCCACAGACCCCTTGTGCTCTGTTCTTGACAGTGTTCTCATGGGTAACCTGAGACTTTTAATTTCAAATGAGGGCAGTGGAAAACTTGGGAGGTAAAAGTCACAAAGATGAGATGACATTGAGCAAGTATTTCCAAGAGGATTATTAGTCTTTTGAGAAGCAACTATGGGTCCCTCTCTGTCAACCTTGGTGCAGCTCCAGTTGTGCAAGGCTGATCACAGGAATCACTGGTGTCCCAAAATCATAGTTGCCTTGTACAGCAGTCTCTTGAATGGTATTTCGCTTGAAGCTGACCAAAGAAAAAAGTAAAATTATACAAAAATCATAAACTATATTCATAAAATCAAAACTAGGCCAGATTTTGCTAATTTTTTTCTTTTTTTTTTTTTTTTCTGAGATCATAAATTGTTGTCATTCTTTGTGAATGTGCAGGTGTTGTGGTTTAACCACATTCAGCACCCTCTCCCCGATAGCAGGACAGGGGAAAGAATCAAAAGAGCAGAAGGGACACTTTAAAGACAGTTTAATAGGTAAAGCAAAAGCCACATGCACAGGGAAAACAAAAGAAAAATTCATCACTTAACACAGGCAGGCAGGTGTTCAGCTATCCCCAGGGAAACAGGGCTCTCTCACGTGTAACAGTGACAAACCAGGACTGCAAAGGTCCCCTTCTCCTTCCCCCAGCCTTGCACACTGACCGTGACCCCAAATCCCCTGCATCGGCTGGGGTCTGCTGTCCCCTCCAGTCACCTCACTGCTGGGATGAGCTGAGGAACAGAAAAGGCCTTGAGTGTTGGAGCAATGCTCAGCAACCGTGGAAATATCCTTGTGTTTCTATAGTGGGCTGACCCCAGCTGGGTTCCAGGCACCCACCAAAGCCTCTTTCTTGCTCCCCTCCGCAGCTGGACAGGGGACAAAAAATATAACAAAGGGTTCACGGGTTGAGATAAGGACCAGGAGAGATCACTCATCAAACAACATCGCAGGCAAAACAGACTCAACCTGGGGATATTAAATGAATTTATTACCAAGAAAATCAGAGCAGGATAATGAGAAGTAAAATAAATCTTAAAAGCACTTTTCCCCACCCCTCCATCCTTCCCAGCTCTACGTCTTCCCCCAGGAATGGGGGTAATGATCAGTTCATCACAGGTTGTTTCTGCTGCTGCTCAGGGAGAGGAGTCCTTCCCCTGTTCCAGCTTGGGGTCCCTCCTACAGGAGACAGCTCTCAATGAGTTTCTCCAATGTGAGTCCATCCTACAGGCACCAGTCCTCCCCAAACTGCTGCAGCACAGGTCACTCTTCATGGGATGCAGTCCCTCAGGCACAGGCTGCTCCAGCCTGGGTCCCCCACAGGGTCACAAGTCCCACTGCAAACCTGCTCCAGTGTGGGCTCCTCTCCACAGGTCTGCAGGTCCCTGCCAGGAGCCTGCTCCAGCACGGGCTTCCCACAGGTCACAGCCTCCTCCAGGCATCCCCCTGCTCCAGTGTGGGTCTCCTCCATGGGCTGCAGGTGGATCTCTGCAGCCCTGTGGATCCCCATGGGCTGCAGGGGCACAGCTGCCTCTCCATGGGCTGCCCCACGGGCTGCAGGGGAATCTCAGCTCTGGTGCCTGGAGCACCTCCTGCCCCTCCTTCTGCACTGACCCTGGGGTCTGCAGGGCTGTTCCTCTTACATATTTTCACTCTGCTCTTCTCTGGTTGTTATAATGCTGTGCAATAACATTTTTTTGCCTTCTTAACTGTGTTATCACAGAGGTGTTACCATCATTCCTGACTGGCTCTGCCTTGGCCAGCAGTGGTTCCATTTTGGAGCTGTCTGGCATTGGCTCTGCTGGACATGGAAGAAGCTTCTGACAGCTGCTCACAGAAGCCACTGCTGCAGTCCCTGCGTTACCAAAATGTGGCCGCACAAACCAAATAGAATTATCAACCCTGCTTTCAGAACAAATCAAAACAGCCCCACAGGAGCTATTGGGAATTAACCCTACCCCAGTCAAAACCAGCACTCCAGGATATTCAGACCACCCGATAAACCTACCCAACCAAAGCATTCCACTGACAGTTGTTCTTTCTCTTCTTTGGCTTCAAATCTGAGTCCATGGACCTCAGTATTATCTCAGTGCATGGAATGGTGTGCTGGCAATGCATTATGCCCTGCAGCATTCCTCATCCCCTTCCCAATCCAGCAGCCTGAGCTTTTGAACAAGAGTCATTACAGTGGGGGTGCTGTGCTCTGGGGTGCCCTGAGGCAGAAATGTCTGCAATCCAGCTCTCAGCTCAAGAGTGTTGTGCACCAGGATATTAACTTAAAACTGGCAATATTGCTTTGGTGCAGAGGCTTCCTCCAGGCACCCACAAGACAGATGGCTTTATCAGTACACAGCCATTCACCTCTGCATTGCAATTGGGAAGAAGTACAAGCAAATTTCCAACTATCTTTGCTAAGCAATTTTACAGCTGTCTATCTGAAATTAAAGCACCCTCTCTTGGTTGTGCTTTGCATTTTTATAGTGACTAGCAATCTTCTTTCTACAGTGCTACACTCGGCCTTCCACTGGGTTCCTGATGCTCACTAAAATATGTGACACTAAGTTAATGAAGATGAGTGCTTCAGGCTGTAGGGAACCAAGCAAAGGAGAAATCTGTGTAATCTGTATAATTGGACACTTCTACAGACACTGTAAAAAACAAATCATCTCTAGCAGGGAAAGGCTTCTGTGTACAAGTTCATAGGAAGGTACTGATCTGCACTTCATGGCAAGTCTTTGTAGAACCTATGCAAAGGGCAGCTTCCCACCCAGAGCCCATGAGTCCTGTTCCTCCTGAACTGAATGCTCAGGTCTTTGAATAGGTATGATCCAAGGACTGAAGCAGTGGGTTGCTCGGTAACTGAGTGTCTGTCCCACTCAAATGAGTGGAAATCCAGGAACACATGTCTGAAGCTGGAGTGATTTTCCATCTGACTCAAAACTAGTCAGAGGTAAGTTTGAAGATGAAGCACCAGGGCATGTGCACCCCTTGGCAATTGTACTCTGGTTTTCAAATGAAGTTGACTCCAGCTTCCCACACATGAGAGGTAAGAGTGAGACATGCTTAAAGAGTGCTACCACCTCACCATCAGGGAAAAGCAGAGGACTGAGATTTCTTTGAGCTGTGAAGTAGGAGGGGTTTACAGTCATCTCCGAAAGCAACTTCCAGCTGGGAGAGTCTGCCACTGCAGTTCTTAACTCATGGAGATGCTCTGCTCTGAAAACAGTCTCTGCATCCAAACTGGAGAAGTCAATGTCTGATAATCCGTAAAAATCTTGTCGACAACTCTGTGATGCAGGAAAGAGGTAAAATCTCAAAGGATATCTTTATTTTTTTTAACATTTGTATTTTAGTGCAGTGAATCCACATTCATTTTCTGCCTTGGAGAAGGAATATGGGAAGCTGGAAGAAGCCCTCCCTCTGAGTTAGAAGAGAAAATCCCAACAGCCTGTATTTTGACCCTTGATTTGTCTGAGAAGACTAAGGAAATGTTGGTAAAAACACAGTAACATGAGAAAGAGAGGACTCCATCCAGATGAAGGAAGGGAGCAGAGAAGAAGAGAAGAACACTTACAACTTGAAGAGGCCTGTTTGCAGATTCTTCATAAAGAAACTTTTCCTACTTTTCTTTGTACCTTTTTTGCTTTTTCCTGTAACTTCTAAATCTTCTTCATCCTTTCAAAGATGAGAGAAAAAAAACTGCCAATGTTATTAAACTGCTGGTTCATCACATATTTGTTGAAGTGTGCTCTGATTTGTTTTCTAGTCCTTTTCAAATAATTTAGTTGCTTTTTTGACCCCTCACTGGGTGAGGAACTGACATCTTCATGGTATCTTTTTTTAATTTATGAACAGATCTTATCAGTTTATGAAGTTATGTCCACCATTTTGCGATATCCTATGTGGAATTTTATCTGCCATTTTATCTCAAGTTGTGCATGATCATGGTGCTTTTCTGCAGCTTTGCACAGTCAGCTTTTGATTTTAATCCCCGTGATAACTGTAATGGAATCAGCAGTCTCTGTTCTCCCATTATTCATCACCTTTTCCAGGTCATTTAAGACTTTGCTGAGCAGCACAGATCCTGGCAAAAAGTCCCAAAGGATTGTGTTGGTGATTTCTTTCTGGGGGGAAAACTTCATTCCTACTTTTTGTTTTCATATTTTTTAATTGCTCATTAATTTAAATTAGGATCTTCTTAGCTCATGACACTTCCTTTTTAAGGGCTTTCTTTTACTCCATCCAATTGTAAAAATGTGCTTTAATACACCTTGTTTGCTTATTTGCCAATTCCTAAAAAAAAAAAAAAAAAAAAACAAAAAACGCCAATAGGCTTGTGAAGTGTGTCTTCTTTTAGGGATGCTTAATGAACTGCTTCCCAATATATTTTCCCATGTGTCTGCTCATTCTCTTCCTTGCAGTGGCTTCTACTGATTTGCTGAACAAGGGCATCATGCTCACTCATCCGTAGTTCCTCAGATCACCCCTGGAATCCTTTGTACCAATTAGTCATTTCCCCACCTTCCCCTCCCCTGACACAGAGGATTCCCAGGGAGAGGTTGCACACTGCGGCTCCCAGTGGGGTTATTTCATCCTTCAGTTGGTTCAGAGCTCTTGGTGAATTCCATCTGGTCTAGTGAGCTGTTCGAGTTGTGTCCTGGGAAATGTGATCTCTGAAGAGAGAACTCCAGGCTAAGCCCAGTGGATCCTACTTAAGTGCAAATGCTCACTGCTCTGACCCTCACTTTGTTTTCCACTCAGAGATTATTTGAATTCTGTTCCAGTAATTTCTGCTTGGCCTCACAGTCAGACATTCGCAACATCAGAATAAAAACCACCTAATGAAAAAATAAATATTATAGAAGTGGTGCTCTTTGGATTAATGTCTTTGTCATGCTTCATTTCATATTTATTGCATAGATTTTTTTTTACCCTGTTCTGAAGTTGATGAAAGAATCATGCAGTATTCACCTTGAGACTTCACAACATAAGACATGTACCTTTACCAGGATAATACCTAAAAATAGACTACCAATAGTGTTAAATACCACAACTATGCTGTACAGTGCCATGCCAGAACTAACAGATGTGTGTTTAAGGGATCAGAACATTTAAACTGGACAGCAGACAATAAGTGTAATCAGCAATGTGATGGCAATTGCAAGGGACCAAAACAAGGGAACATACCAGAAAGCATGCAAGAACAAAAAATTCAGCTAGCAAGGTTCCCACTAAAGCTATGTGATTTAATTTAAAGCTTTGAAAGATTTTCTGTCAAACTTGGAAAGCTCAAGTAATTTATATCTTCTTATATTCCAGTTTAAAATCTTACAAGGGAATTTACAGACCTTTTGTGGTTTTGGTGGACTAATTCACTAGCCTGTTGCATTGGAGACACACAGCGTTCTGCAAAATATATTCAGGATTAATCAAAGAATTTCCAGTTTCTAAATCAGAAACCATTTTTGGATGTTACCAGACTAGACATCCATTGCCACTAAATGTAAGAAAATTTCCTAGGATACCACTATGGAAGACTCACAATCTCTGGATGTTTACACCCTTTTTCTAATTCAGGAATGGTGAATGTCAGTAAAATTCTACATTTTCATAATAGCTCTACATTCATTTTAATGTACGTGATCACAGGTAGAAAAGTTCCAGCCCTTCCAAACAGATTGTGCAGGGTTGTTTAGAAGGTGGAACAGGTGCTTTTGTAGAATTCATTACTCACGGTTTATAAAGCCATGTGGAATATAGTAACTTAGACATTTTGATTGTCTGAAAATTTTGTTTGAAAGGCAATGAAATGACTGGCTGAAGTAGTACTTCTGTTGTAAAACAGTGCTTTAGAATGAGAACCAAAATTGTGGTCACGCTTTGAATCTATTTGTGCCTTCTTAGAATGAATCCTTCTTAGAATGAATCGTATTCCAGAGTCCTGATACCCCAGATATGCCCACTGCAGCCATAATTTCATACTGTGGCTGTGCTCTGAAACAAAAGAAACATATCCCTAAGTTACAGAAGGGCACAGCATGCTGTGTGTTAGGGTTGTTCACACACACAGAACTTGGCAGTTCTTCGCAAGCCATCCAGCCATTCACAGGCACTGAATGAAAGGCCCAGCCTCCCATCCCCATTTGCCATGGGATGGAATGAGAGATGCCTATGAGGACATGGGGTATGAGAGTCCAGCTTTTAGTCTCGTCAGCCACAGAAGCAGCAAAGGACACAACATGAAGGGTTCTTGTCACAGGTTGTAATAAAATTTCTCATACCAGCTTTCACAGTGAAAAACACCCACTACGGATGGCCAGCCAGGAACACATGTTCATGCTGGCATGGGAGCCAGTGTCTGGTGGGTGTCTTGATATAGACAAAGTCCAATTTAGTGGACTTTGGGGACTAGAGCAGAATGAGAGAACCTTAACAAGCTTGCTCCTCTTTGCTCCTAAGCAGATGGAAAATTGCAGGCTGTTCACAGGAAAGAGCCTAATGCCTTGTTTCTGTGCAAAATAGCAGCCATTGTATGTCTCCTTTAGAGCAAGAAATAATCTACTGTATGGATTGAAAACAGCTAAGTGGTGCACACAGTCAGAGGAGTGCATGTGGTCTTAAGGTCTTGTATTTTCGGGGTGCCCTGATGTTGGAAGGAATGATGAATCTGACTCCATGTTCTTAGAAGGTTAATTTATTGTTTTATTATCTATATTATATTAAATAATACTATACTAAAGAATACAGAAAGGATACTGACAGAAGGCTAAAATATACCAATGAAAAGCTCATGACTCTCTCTTTAGAGACTCGACACAGCTTGGTTGTGATTGGCCAATAAATAAAACCAATTCACATTAAATCAATGAAACAATCACCTGTTGGTAAACAATGTTCAAACCACATTCCAACACAGGAGAAGGAAATCAGATAATTATTGCTTTACTTTTTCTCTAAGGCTTCTCAGCTTCCCAGGAGAGAAATCCTGGCAATGGGATTTTTCCAGAAAATATGACAGTGACATTAAGTAATGATGTGTATTGTAACTCTTGTATCCAGATACATCCACAGGAGTGCCATAGGCTTCCCACATCAGATCAACAGTGCCTTGGTAGCTGAAAAATAGCTTTATGTTAAAGGATGATCCCCACCTTCTTCACAAGCTGTCAGGACTGCATTGCATGTCCTTCAGGGCACTACCCTGCTCACAGAGTGTGTGTGCTGAATCCTGGGACATGGCAGGACAGGGCATTGCACTTGTGAGGAAAAGGGAACTCTGTTACTGTTTCCAAGGTTAACTGGGACTCTGGACCTGTGCTGGAAGTCTGTCCACCGCCGGCTAGACATGAGCCTTCCCAGAATAACATCCCTAGAGGAGTCTGTCCAGCAGTATGCACCCTGATCTTAACATAAACATTTGAAATGGGTAAATGAGAATGGCAATTGAGAGCAACTAGTTCCAAGGCAGGCATCTGTGTGAGCCTTATCTGGAGTTAGGTAAGAAAGATCCAGCCCTGCTTGACAGAACTGGGTTCCAGGTAAGCTCTGAAGCTTTGTCTTTTGTGCTTTTTCTGGAGCAGTACCTTTGTGCTTTTCCAGAAATGGTTACCTATCTTTGCTTAGGAAATACTTCTGGATCTTCCCCCCTGTAGTTTCTCACACATACAAACTGCAGAAATTTCTGATGAAATTTGCTTCCATGAAAGAATTTCTCCTTTCTCCATAGCTGTAATGAATTAGAATTCTTTCCTATTATTTTGCTATGACATTTTTGTCAGTCTCTATTCTTTTGTCCCTCAATGGCACCAAAGCACTGTGGGCAGGCAGGCTGCAAACACAGGAGTAACTGTTGGCAGTGGAGCTGTGGGAAGTGCAGGAGTCAATGCTCAGCAGGAAATAAATGAACAGTTTAAGCTACTTCAATGGTAACTCCGTAAGCCTCAGCAACACAAATCTCTTGCTGCTGTGTATCTGTAACCTTAGATGACTTTGAGGACTGAACTCTGCAGTCTATAGCTCATCTACACAGCATTGCAGTCTTCTTTTATTGATGGCATTTTCTACTACTGTCATCAACATATTCCAATACATCTCCTTGATTTTGTGCTTTGTGAAGATACTACTGTGTAACTCAACAATACAACTAACATTGTTCCTCTTCCATGCCTCCCTTACCATCTTAAAATTCCTTTATCATCTTCACATCCCTCCTTTAAACTGTGTTTTGCTGCAATGCCTACAAAAATTTAGAAACAGTCTGACTGTGAGCTGAGAACATTGCTTTGCATGCCAAGCTATACATTCTCTTTCCCTGTGCTCCTTCCACTGGTGGCAATCATCTGCCTCCCCACAGATTCTAGGCTCTTTGGGGCAGGACTGTTACCCCAACAGAGCTGGCAGTTTAGCTACCTTTGTTTAAGGCAAAAATTACATTAAGCTTAGCTCTAATTTTTGAGTAATGCCCATAATTATTTGCAAGGACATGCTTTCAGATCTAATAACTGTTAAAGTCAAAAAGCCTAGCATTAGTCATACAGCTGTGTGTTGAGGAAGATTTGGTGGTTTGTTTTCTTTATATGGTTTATTTTATTGATTTGCCTGCAGTGACAGCACTTTATGTTTACTCCTATCCTGCACAAAGGGGCGTTAGTGGAAGCTGTGGGCAGGTTCAGAATTCTGCCATGTATTCCTTCAGCCTGGACTCTTTAAGGATGATGAATTTTGGAAGCTACTTCTTTAGTTAAATATCTGGATTGTTGTCAAAATTATGACTTCCAAATGTCATATTGCTCGGCAGGTATAGAATGAAAATGGTATATGCTTTATGGGAAATCCTCTTTTAAAATTCTGCCCCTGTATCAGTATAGAGAGCCTTGAGTAAATCAAGCTTAATGGCCCTCAAAGCCAGCAGAGAGTCTTGCTTTAAACCAGTTTATTGCTCAGAATTGTGACTGCACGTAGGCAGTGCCCTGCAGTGTTGTGCCTGCAATCTGTACCCATCAGGTAGGAGCAGTAACAGTGAGACACCAGCCCCAAGCCCCTGAGCGTGTGGTGGTCACAAGAAACTGATGCCCCCCAGCATGTGCCACCTGTGCCACCTGCCTGGGGTGCCCTGGGGCTGCCAGCAGCCTCCCCGTGTCTGCAGGTGTGCAGCTGCCTTCCCCTGGCAGTGAGGGCTGCTCACCCCAGCCACCCCTGGCGCAGCACTGTCCCCTCCGTGGTGTCACACGCTTGCTCTCACCTTGTCAGTCTGGTGACCTTGCCCCAGCAAAGCCAGTAACGTGACTGTGGTGGGTTCCCTTGGGAACTGAGTGTGGCAGCAGGAGAATCCCCTGCCTTGTCCCTGCTTTTCCTTCTGTGTTTGGGGCCAGGCCATACCTGTGCAGGGTGTGGCAGCCAGTGCCCACGGTGGCCCCAGCAGAACACACAGCTCAGCAGTATCAGTGTCACCTGCAGGAGCCACCAGCAGCATCTGAGCAGCTCCAGGGCCTTGTGTCCTTTCTGCAGGGGACTTCCTGTGGTGACCTGGCTGCACTGGAGGGGAGGCCTGAAGGGGCTGCTCACCTTGGCACCTCCACTCCCTCTTCCTGTGGTTTAACTCATGCACCTGAGCTTGCATTACTCTTCCTTCCCTCTGCTGCAGGATGGCTGAAATGTTTTTCAGAAATAGATGTAAAAAAAAAAGAAAAAATCAATGAGGGAAAAAGAAAGCAGGGTAAAAAGGTAAATGTAGGCAATGGACTCCTGTGTGTGGGGGAATTAGGGCCTGCTAGCATCCAGAGTGCCACAGGCCATTGCTACTCCAGATTCCACAAGGGTCTCCAACAGCAAGAACTGATCAGCAGAAGAAAGCAGGATAGGACCCTCTCCTGAAGAGAAATTTCCAGTGCTGGAGCTGGTATAGGGGGAAATGCTGATGTAGCTGCCCTTTTCAGGATAAAAATAAATATGCTAGGAAGTATGTGGGAAAATGAGCTGGTAAATAAGAATCGTTGTATGGAGCACAGGAAACAAGGAAAACTGGGAAGATGCATCTGATTTTAAGGTAAAACATTTTTAAGGATCTGAAAGAGGATTCTTATGATGCAGGAATCATACAACCATTAAAGCTGGGAAAGACCTCTAAGACCATAAAGTCCAGCTGTCAAGAGAATCAGATGCCTGTGAAAGAGAACCTAACAAAGTGTGGGGCACACAGGGAAAGTGACAAGTCCATGAATGATTACTGTCTAATTCGAGACATTTGTCTGAGGGTGGTTAACAGCACAGGCTTCAAAATCTGCCAGAAGTGCAGGGGCCAGAATCCTATGTGCAGATTATGACATGGGTGATGCTGTCATGAGAGTCCCTGCTCCACACTGGAGAGGCAGGGACCTGATCGCTGGAAGCATGGAAAGCTTTTTGGGGAGTGCCGGTCAAGAAAAGTTTTTCAAGAGTGTGAAAATAATTTATTTATGCTGGTTGATTCCTGCTGCATTTGGAGAAACAACCATTGATGGTCCCAAAGGCACTGGATTACAGCAGAGGGACTTGTAATTTCATTATTGATTTGTCCTCCTAATGGAAATAGAGCACAAGGTGGTGAATATTGACAGCTGAGTTGAAAGTATCCCTTGTCTTTAATACTGGGGAGGATGTCAGCATATCACTTGCATTCTTAGCTGCTTGATGCCTATTAGAAAACAGAGCCTCCATCAGGCAGGGGAGGCATCAGTAGATGAATGAAGAGAGCAGCCTGCACAGCACAGGGGATCCCTGTGTTTGTGCCCTGAGAGGTCTTTGTGACCCAAAAGGGACACATTCATCTCTGCATCCTGGCAGTCAGGACTCAATTCTCAGAGGCTTGGACTTCAAAAGGAATGGAGGCAATCCCTTGTTTGATCAAAGTTCTTCTGAAACAGCCTGGGATGGTTATTCTTTCAGAGTTCTTGGGCATGTAATTCAAATTCTGGTAACATCTGCAATTACAGAAAATATTATACAATTCAGCTGTGTTGCACATGGCCAAGAGATCTTTTTTTAAAAACAGCTATGTCAACCAAAGCATATTCTTTCCTTTCCATTTTATTTTCTACACAAAGAAACTTGTTTGGAAATCTCTCCCCTTCTCAATACTGTCACTGGAATCTCACTGCACTTCTCCGAATGAAAAGAGTCACACACAAAATGGCAGAAATTTTGCAGCTCCTGTAACTCTGATACTTTAGTAAGGAGGTTTTCCTTTGAATGTAGGCAAGGCTGCAAATTTAAAGGAAAATCTCAGTGTTCTGTGTATTTCCAGAAAAAGGCAGACTGCATCATTATCCTTGTCCCTGGGCAGCAAGCACAGGCCCTCTCCTGACTGTTTGGGAAAGCTGGCATGGGGCATACAGTGAGAAGCAAGAAAAAGGCCTTTGACTTTTCATGCTGTAGGTTTTCATCCCAAATGTGTTTGGGCAGGTACTGGCAGGCTTTCTGTTAACTTCAGTCAGCTCCCAATTTTATGTTGATTACTTCCTGTTAATGCAGTATTTCCTATAGTTCAGGGATACAGTGTGAAAGATTCAGCACGGGGTCACCTTGAAGATTGCATATATATAAAAAAATGTTGAACAAACAGATTGGCAGGTTCCCAGTCTCTTGCTTTTAGTGCCCAGAGAAGTTGTGGAAATACTCAAGGCCAAGTGGGATGGGGCTTGGAGCAGTCTGGTCTAGTGGAAGGTGTGGCAGGGGAGTTGGAACTTGGTGAGCTTCAAAGGTTCTTTCCAACCCAAACCATCAGTGATGATTCGATGTTGATGATGATGGTTGATGCTATAGGATGAGTTCAACTAAGGTTTGGGGTTTTTTTTTAATGAGACATTTCTCTGTTGGTGCAATGAAAGGAAAATGAGAACTGCCCTCTGTGTCCTATGTAAGCCAGAGCCTTGGAATAAAACAGAAGCATGTTTCTTTACATAACATTAATTAGGCATCTGCTGAAAGGAAGATGAGGAAGTGGTATCATTGTGGAATACCTGGAATGGATTATTTCTCCAAGTAGAATCATGTCCTGCTCTTTTACAGCAGGAATATTTCTCAGAGATCTTTAAGCTGCCATAGCAGAGACTGTAGGGGTGCAAGTCAGGCTGACCTCTGGAACACTTGTCATGAAAACTGGTGTGGGCTCAATGTGCACATTGGTGCTCTACTGACTTACAACACCTGAAGATTCTTACTCTGCATGTTTAGAAGCAGGATTGCAATAGGAGTCAAATTTTGCCTTGCCATCTATATGCAAGTCTGCATATATTGAAAATGGAAAAAAAGCTTTCTTAGCATGGTCTGTCAATGGACACTACTAAAAGTTGGAGAAATTAATTTTATGGATTATATTTTACCACAATTTACCACAATAGTGTTCTATCTGACTGCAGGAACAGAACTGAATTCAAGCACACTACACTGAAAAGAGATCATAGATAACAAAAAGTAGTAATATCAGTAAGTATCAGATTAAGTATTTTTAGTTTTAAAGAACTAGCAGTAGAAAAATGCACAAGACCGTGCATAATGCTGAGTAAAAGGGAATGCTATCAGAAAAGAAAGCACTTATTTTAAATGTGTCTCCAAATAGCCTTGTTATATTAGCACATCCTTTGAACTTAGGTCATGGTTGCATTAAGCTTCCTACCCAGTCAGGTCATCCTGTGGGTATAAATATATGCTTTAAGTTATATAAACACCATCCAATCCTATTTGCATTGTCACTCTGTGACACAAAATGCTATAATGACCTCCTTTTCCTATGTCCAGTGCTATCTATAAAGCAGGCTTAGGTCCTTTTCTTATTAAGGAGGTCAGCTCTCTTAATAAGCTTTAGGCATTCCCAGAGAGTTTTCCAATATCGCAAGACGTACCTGGCCCCAGGCAGGATGGCTGCAGCCCTGCCAACACCTGAGCAGTGCAGACAGATCCCATGTGACAGGTTATGCAATGGAGCAGGGCTTTATATACCCCGGGCCCTAGAGCATGGAAAGGGCTCGAGGGAAAGGAGCATCAGGTGAGCCAGAAATGTTTGCATGCTGTCTGTCGTGGGGTGCTTTTGGCACTGTAGCAAACTGCATTAGGCTTAATTGTATGTTTCATGAAGAGGCCAGCTTGTAAAACATCTTGGGGTTTAGTAATGTTTTCTGTGTTCTAGGATTGTAGGGGCTGAAATTCAACGAAGACTCAGAAATCATGGTTATTCCTCTCCGGAGAATGACACCTGGGTATATAAGGTTGCTGCAGGTATGAAATTTTTTTAATTAATCTTAAAAATACCTGTATTTCTCTTAATCAGGTTGATTTTATTTCAAATTATTGTATGACCAACCCAATGGAATGCTGGTTTCTTGCGGGTTAATTCACATGACTCAAAAGAATTAATCCTCTGCTGAAAAGCAAATGAATTATGACATTTCTTGATAATTGGTATCATGCTGGAATATCTAATGCAGAATATTTAAAAGGACTTAATTCTTCTGCAGTGCTTAAACAGAAACTGCTGGTCCAAAATTTTTTTTTGCAATGGCTTTGTGTGTTTGGGGCAGTGGGAAAGTGCTAATGGAAAGAAGGATGTGACTCAGCTGACCCATCAGTGAAGCACTTCAGCCAGCTTCCTGGCCATGACAAGGGAACCTCAGCCAGTATTGACCTCTGGAACACTGGGAAATCAGACTATCAATCATTATATGAAGAAAACAAATAAAAGCATGTATAGAAAACATTTTAAATCAGCTGAATAATTGAGACTAAAGCAGCTATAAATATATATACATATATATATATATACACCAAAGAATACAGAAGAATTCCTTATTATATTTCATATTTTGATATTTACAGAGTATCCATCCTTTCTCTGGAATATGTCACAGCTCTTACTACTGTGATCTGCATCCAGGACCATAGAGTGTAGCAGCTGAGAGGGGATAGTTGAGTGGTTGAGAGGCTGAGCTAAAGATGCTGTGTTTCAGTCCTAGCCATGAATTTCTTTCACATCTCCCTGCATATCTTTTGATATCACCCTACACAGTAATTCTGTTTAAATTTCTTTTGTCTTTATTTATTTTGTGGCTGAAGTAGCCACAGTCAAACACATTTATCAAGGTCAGAGCTTAATAAAAAACCTGGAATCTCAAAGTGAAGAAGAGGCTCCTTAGAATCTGTTGCTCCTGCCAGTGATGCCATGCTTTTCATTCATGGACTGCATGGAAAAGCATTAAAAAAAACCAAAAACCCCCACAAACCCCCCAACATTATTTGAGGCCTAGTAATTATTTCACTTAAAGAAACCAAATGCAGCACCAAAAAAGACACATGTTGTATTTTAACTCAAAGTACCAATATGTATATGAATTTTTGTTTTGCTCTCTAGGGACTCCATGCAAATGTGTTTCTGCCTCTTGATCAGTGTATCATATGGACTAGGCAAGCAACAGTAATTTTTTTTTTTCTGATTGTTATTCAGATAGTAAATAAGTAATTCTTATCTTTACTTTGTTTGGCATTTCCTGGTTCTTCATCGGACTTGACTAAGTGACTGTGTCAAAACTTGTCTGCTTGGTCTGGTGCTACCTGTGGAGGTCATAAAGGATGTTAGTGATCCCTTATAGGCTTTCTTTCACAAATTAATATCTAACATTCAAGGGAATGTCGTGTGTTAGTAGCAAATCTGTTGGAAGGAGGAGATCTTCGTTATTTACAGATAAGGAAGTTCTTTCTCCTTTATGCCTAAGGCTACACACCTGACTCAGGTCTCCCTCTCAGGTAGCCAGAGGGAACCCCGTTAAAGTCACCAAAATCAATTTGCAGCAACTGAAAGGAAAATCATATAAGAAATGTGTCCTATCTTTTACAAACTGAGGAAGAGGCAGGGTTTCCAAAAGATGCAGTAGATTGTATGAAATGCTCTTTAGTGGAAAGTAAAATCATACCCTGTTAAATAGCATGGAGAAAATAAGTATTTTGTAGGTTCCAAAGACCTTCTTTTGTGTTGCACTGAGCTGAATCAGCTTGTAACTTGCTCTGTTTCTCCCTCAGACTCAAGCTGCAGCAAAGATTGTTATCAACCCGTCAGACACAGCGCTGCAGCGGGCAGCATTGCTCCTGGGAGTGTTCGGGATCAGCATATCCAGCTACAGCACACACCAGCTAACTCAAACAAAAAGATTCCCCTTGACCACTTAGGCTGTGGTGGGATGTGACCCCAGAAGTCCAGGCTTATGTCAATACTGCTGATGAGTGGCGTGGCTGCTGCTGTTACTGGGTGGAGGTAATGAGACATTTTGCAGCCGTGATTTCTACATGCAAAGTTAAACAGATGGAAGGACTGCAGACTTCTTCAAGAAAGAAAAAAAATAACTGCTCTCAGAAGCATTGGATTTCCAAACAAGACAAACTTTCTGTAAATGTTATGGATTTATTTTGTTATTCAGTGTATACATAGAGATCTAAAGGTATAAAATACAGTTGTATTCAGAGTAGCTGTAAACAGACCAGTGTGGGTGCTGGGCTCTGGGAGAGTCACTGCGTTTTGTGAATGACTCCAATGCAAAGACTGTTTTTGCAAAGAAGTTAGAAGCAATAAATTCCTCATGACAAGGGTTAGAACAAATTAGAAAGGAATTAATCTTCCACAGACTCCTTGCACTGTACATTTGGGTATTACAGAATTTGTGCACTCTAGCTTTTTCTATTGAATCTTAAACATTTCTTGATGCCTTTTGAGTAGCAATGTTTGTGTATTGCAACACAAGCTGGCAGCCTTCTGTCACAGCAGAGATGGCCACAGGCTACACCAGCCTTATGGTGCTGGGAAGGCCCCATGGCTCCAGACCAGGTAACTTCATAGCTGTGCAGAAACTCTCTCTTCTAGAAAGTGTCAGTAAAAATGTTGGGTTGGGTTCCATTGCACAGTTCAATATCTGGCTGTATTCTTCTGCAAAGTCAACTCATCTCATAATACATATTCTGATTAAAACAGAAATAGAGTTTGACCTTCTTACCCAACTTCTCCCTTGTTTTCTTCTCATTTGGTACAATAGCTTATTCAGGAAAGTTCTCTTACTATTGGCTTGCACTTTTCCAACTGCTTCTTATGTTTTATGTAAACATGGCTTTGTAGGCTTTTCTGTGCATATGTTAGCATTTAAAATCTTTTGTTCTTGGTTACAAAATACAAATATTATTTTGGGGCCGTTTTCAGTGTTTAAAATTATTTTGTCTGTCAACAGTGTTTAAATTCAACCACTAAGGGGCATACTACACAGCTGAATATTTTAAACTCTTCAGATTGCTCATTCCAACATGACAAACCACAAATTGAATCAGGCTGAAATTTTTACTTTTTTATTTTTTAATTGTTCTTGTCCCTGTTTGCCTTTTTCTCACCCTCTCTAAGAGATGTCCATTTTCCCCCCATAACTTTTGTTAGATGATGAGAAAATCAGTGTTTACAAGGTAATTTTTTTTCAATGTACCAGGTCACAAATTGCCTCCATCTTACACAGACTTCTGTTTATATTTTAAAAAAAATAATCATATAACGAAATAGTCCATCTTCTGCCTTCACCTACAAGAAATGAAACAAAATACTTCAACTCCTTGACAAAAGTAAGAATGAGACTTCTGGAAAGTATTCAGTCACAGAGACTGACTATAGTGTGACCCCCACCACCACCCTCAGTATGCCATAATTATGGCTTTTTAATCTATTACAGGATTTTTGGCTGCTGCATTTTTGTTAACTGATTTCCTGTTCTCATCTAACATGAATGTAAGACCATTAGCTGTTTTCAGGGCCATTACTATGCTAATGCAAGCTCTTTTGCTAGATGAAGACTATGTGCAATAACATTATTTTAACAAGATATACCACAATAAATTGAATGATGACTTGGCCACTGGGATGTTCCCATTGGAAATGATGCTCATGAGGAATGTGTACTTTTCCATGAGAATTCTTTTGAAAGCTTTATCTAGTACCAGTGAAAATGACAGGAGGACAACAGAGGCAATAGGCACACTAAGTGTGGAGAGATTTTATAAAGGTAGGGGCCACAGGAGCCTCAGGAACACACAGTGAAGGACCAGGGAGCTGTAATTGAAATTATTTACAAAACAGGCATGTTTCAACTTGCTTGTGATGAATTGGGCCTGGGCAGTAAATGACTTTTACGTGAAAAGTTGGGACAGCATCCAGCAGAAGATGTAGGCATTGGTATCTAACCTCTCTGTTCCAAAATGTCAGTTTTCTGAAGTACAGCTGCCACCTCATGCCAGGCACAACAGACAGCCATGTGCCCTTCTCTTTCACTGCTGTGCCTCCCTGGAAGACCTTTCAGGCTTCCCCTCAGCCAGGCGAGGCTGGGGTGTGTTGAGCACCAAGGCATCAAAACCTCGTGGAGGTGGCAACAACATGCCCATCTTCTCATCCTTCCCACGTCTGGAAGCCTAGCCGTGGGCTGGAGGGTGCCCAGAATATGAGTGGAAGCTAAAATCCTGTATCCCTTTTTGTCCTGCTCTTTATTAGAGCAAACACTCTTTGGCAGAGGAAGGAAAGGCACCTGCACAGGTGCTTCCATGGAGGCTGTGGCACTGTACCTTCCCTGCTCCCGCTCTCCTGAGGGACTGGCATGGTCCCAGGGGGTCCTGACTCCCAAAGGAGGCTGTCTGCATGAGCCTGTCCCGCTCTGCACCCTCTACAAACAGGCAAGTAGGACAAGCTAAAACCTTTTCCTTCCAAGTGCCTATTAGCTACGTTTTCCCACTCCCTGCACACAGTGTGCCATGGATTTGGACCTTTCTTATGTTTGCCATGTTTATAGACATCTAACAGAAGCCTGCAGGCTCAGTATGTGGCTGGGCTCCCAAAACCTGAGTAGGATACTGCTCCATGCTGCAATTCCCAAACCTGCCTGTGAATTTTCTCTTCAAAGCTCTGAGCACGCCAAACTTCAAGCATATGTTTATGTCCTATTGAAGTCAAAGGGGGTTTAAGGAACATCCTTGCATCCTTTGCCAGAGTGAGGTATTTAATCTTTTCCTTGATCTCCACCAAAGAAACAT
This sequence comes from Passer montanus, assembly GCF_014805655.1. Lineage (NCBI taxonomy): Eukaryota > Metazoa > Chordata > Aves > Passeriformes > Passeridae > Passer > Passer montanus. Next base: position 2,901,827 of record NW_024368152.1, read on the forward strand.
TTACATTTTAAATATATTTGTACTTTTGTTTATATGGTTTTACTTCAAAAATGCTGGCAATTCATCAACAATTGAATGCTGATGAAAGTCAGGAGCCTGGTGAGCTTGGGGAGGTTAATGCTGCATTACCTAGTTTTAAAAAACACCAGCAACAGATTTCATTTGGCATATAAATTGTTATGTTTGAGGACTTACCCTCCAGGAATTACTTTGTACCTTTGCTAGCTTCTAAGAATATTTAAGTGGAAATACTATTTAAGCTAGTAAATATTAGACCTTCTTTACAATTACACTTTAAAAGCCATTTCATAAAATTTATTGGATTGGTTTTACTTCTAATATCAGGCAAATATAGGTTAATACCTCCTGATACTGAACAATCATAACTCAACTAATCCACTTCTAACAGAAGTAACTTTCCTATTCTGAATTATGTCTTGATATATCAAGTTAATTATTTTATCTTTAAGGAGGAATCACAGGAGATTTTGTAGCTGTTTGATTTGTATGCCTGAGTCCACCTCCTAAAGGCAAGAGAAATGAAAATATTAAATAATCAGAAGCTCAAACATGGTTGTTACTCTTCAAATAGATGCAGCATAGACTGGAGACTTGTTTGTGCTAAGTGGCATTACTAGTGAATATCACAAAGCATTCAAGCTCTTTCACATACTTGTACTCAGTTATCTAAAGCAGGATTTCTGTCACCTTCCACTGGGACAGGCAACTAAGGGCAGCCACTCAAGGTAGCACTCATCCACTAGAAAGGGAAGTATACTATAAAGGGAGTGCCTGACATATCTCATGCACTTCAGGAAAATATGTTTCTGCAAACTGCTGCTCTAGACCATTATTTATCTCTAGAGTTGCAGATTTGTGTATCTCCCAATACACCACAGGCCCAGAAGATGAAGTTGAGTTTGCCTTACCCATCATAGATGTGCACCATGTGGGTGCTCCATTTCTTACAAGGTAGTGGTGATGTTCTCATGGGGCTGAGCCCCTAATTCGTGTATCTGACTGAGAACAAAATGCAAACAAGCTGAGAAACCCTTCATTCTAGACCATGCATTTTTGCTAGTGCCAGATTCATGGAAGTATGGCCTCAGCTGAGGTTTCAAATGCTGCTGTAGTGGTAATTGACAAATTAATAAATTAATTAATAAAACTGGGGCATTGACACTGTGTGGGAGCTTTCTTCCTGAAACACTCTGTGTCTGCACCACCTTTTCAACAGCAGGTTGTGCAGTGAGTTTGGCAGTGGAAAAGCTCTGTGTTAGTGTTCATTCACTTCCCTGGCTTCATTGGAACATGGCCGCTGACACTTAACTGAGAAATGGTTTTCCCTGTGCAGTGCAATGGCACTTCCCTATGGATATATTAGTGATAAAACAAACAGAAGGAGATATTAATGCTTGTCACATCTTTTCTCACCTTGGATAAAATGCCTTTTCCCCTCCTAGTTATGAGTAGTCAATGACAACAGAAAATAATACCCTCAAGCAGTCTTGCCTTTCATACGACTTTGTTGTTATTCTTCTAGAACTATTGCAGTTTAATAAGGAGGCTGAAAGGTAGTTTAATCAAACAGTAGATTAATAAGGTTCCTAAGGCTACATTCACTTCAGCTTTCAACTTCGCGTGTAATCATGAGCTATGGAGTGTCACTGACTTTTAATCAGTGCCCGTGTCTGCAGTGGGTGTGTTTGTAAGCATAAAAAACAGCCCCAAAGGGCCCAAAAAGAGCTATTTCTTCCCCTCCTTAGCATCATTCTTGAAAGTGACCTTTCTAAGAGCATAAAAACCATTAATCCACACCTTTTAAACAGGTTTTAGGAACCTCATGTAATCCACAGCATGCCACTGATGAGGTCCATCCTGCAAGGGGGACACTGGAGTCAGAGTAGTCAAAGGAGGTGTCGGATGCCAAGCAGGGTGAGGGCTTGAATCGACTCTTAGTGGGTGCTTCCATGTCTTTCCATTTACAAACAACAGGTGAGATCCAGCTCAGCTGACACAAGCAATGGAAAGTTTGGCCAATCTGCTCACAGCCTTAGCTCTCAATACAGAGAGCAGAGACAGGTCCTAAGGAGGGCACTGCCACCTTGGCACCTGGCAGCAGCCTGAAGGTGCTTTGTGATGAGCTGAAGAATGGGGATGGTTTTCTTCCATGTCAAAGTACTTAGTGTTTGAGGGTTCTCCAATTTTTCTGTAATTTTCCTGTCTGGGGGAAGGGACTGTATTTCATTGCTGTTATTTAAACCAGAGTAAGGAAGAAATGCCAAGGCAGAGTTACCCTGCTGCTGAAAAAGATTTTTAATCTTTTTTAAAAAAGCAAATGACAAATTGGTTTGTCCTTTACTCTCTGTTCTTCTGTAATGGATTACAGGAACTTGAAACTCTTGGCCCAAAAGGAATGGGGGCACGTAAATCCAAAATTGCTGAAAGCTTGAACAGAATCATCACTGGCTAGGAATAGCTCAAACACTGTGTGCCTTCCCTGTCATAGCTGAGCCATAGTTCCTTTTAAAAAGTGAGCTCTGCCTCAAGGGAAAAGGAAGCACATGAGGTTGTACTCTGCTCCACCAGGTGTTATTCAGCTGCAGAATAACAATGGCAGAAGAGCCCCTTGGCTGCTGCTCTGGGCCAAGACAACCAGAGCATGGCTGAGCCTTCAGTGAGGGCTTCATCTCTGCCCCAACTGCTGTCTCCTGCTTCCAGAGCTGCTTTGTGGCCCCTCTGAAGCTTGTGGAGCTGTGACTGACCCAGTGTGCCTGTCTGTCTGTCTGTGCACATAAGGGAGACAGGGCAGGAGCAGACTCTTGTGCTCAGATGCAGGTGGTGAACTCTGCAGCAGTGTTTTGTGCAAATCGCTGGCTCCATCCTGAGTGACCTGCAACCTGCCCCTGGGCCTTAGCTTTCATCTGCAGCACAGCACTGGCAAAGAGCTTTCACCAGGTAACTTGGAGTCCCCTTTTCTATCACTTGCCAGCTACATCCTGTTCATTAACCCCAGAGCTCACCTGAGGGATTATTTGTCATGCTTCATCCCCAGCTGAATTCAGCTGTTTATTTGATAGCATAGAATCAAGAGGAGAAACTAAATAAACACTGTGAGTGTTTGCCCAGAGAAGGTATCTGCAATGTTTTTTTCCACTTTCCACCTTATTTTCAATTTTCCCGTAACAATTCTGCTGTTGCATGTCCCTGCATCTTCCTCCTTTTCCTTGCCAAGGAAAAAAAGGGCCCTGAGGCCTCAGCTGACCCCGTCTTGCAGAACAGCATGGGATGGGATGAGAGGCTTCACTCAGCAAAGAACAGGGGAAGCAGAAGCAGCATCCTCCCATCAGGTGAGAGGGGCTGTAAATCTCATCTGTGCAGTGAGCCTGGGACCACACAGAGCTCAGGGTGGCTACAATGAGCCAGTGCTCCCACAACCATTGAGCAAACTTGGCAACTCACCCAGGCTCTGGGTAGCTGTGGTTTAGCTCTGCAACTCAGTTCAGGTGTATGTCAAAGTGACAGGAGGGTGAATGTAAAGAAACCCACTTTCAGTGGGTCACTAGCAGACTTTTTGGCTGTTTTTTTTGAAATCATACAGCTTGAATTCCACTTCATAGTTTATCTCCAACAATAATTAGTTCCTTGCTGAGCAGTGCACTAAAAAGCCCAGAGTTTGCTGTAGGATATCAACACTGGAGTATGATTCTGCACCTTTATTTCACTAAACTTTGGTTACTACATATTAAACATTCAGCCTGAGTTATTTCCATAGGTTCTGTTCACAGTGCATGAAAAAAATTAACACCTCCAGAAAAAATTCATCCCCTTCAGGAGGTGTCTAGAAGAGGTGGGACAACTTCCCATTTAATGAGTGCTTCTCTCTGTACTGACAACAGACTGGACAACTCAGTGTCAGAAAGCTCAAGGCAGCGGAGACAAATCATCCCTATCTCTACAAAAACATTCTGTTCCAATGACTGCAGTTTCCCATTGAAGACAGACACTGAGATAGACAGTGAATTCAAAGGCACAATTTATTTCCAGGCTCCATCTTTCAGAGGGAGTCACTGAGCTGCAGGATGCTGTTTCTGGGACAAGGAAAGCAAAATTTGGGAACTGACCATCCCCCCTGTGGCTCACCTCTCAAATGGAGGCACCTGGAAGTCTCAGAGAGCTGAAGCAGCACTGAGCAGGAGCAAGTTTGCACTGCAGAGGTGAAAGTACTGGAGCCTGCCAGGTGCCAGGGCTGACCAGCATTTATGAAAGGAGCAGTGAAGATGCCATGTCAGAGCATCCTCGTGGGAATAAAAGGTCACAAAGGGCATTCTGCATTTCCTTTGTTGATGAAGCCCTTGGCACCAAGTGTGCACTGTCATTGAGCAACAGCAGCAGCTGCTAGACAGGAGTTTGGCATGTGTCTACTGACCATCCTCCCTGAAAATAGCAGGATGCCTTCTGCAGAGAGAACAGCTTGCAGGCACCCAGAAAGATGCACTGAAGGATCCACCATGAGGCCCATTCACAACCCCACTAGCTCCTGCCCTCCATCTCCCTGTTACAGGAACAGGGACCACAGTCTGGTCACTCTTGTCCCTTCCAGAACCATCTGTCTTGGTGGGCCCTTCAGGGAAACGACCCTCATCTGCAATGAGTTCATGAGAGATGGCTCACAGTCTGCTCCCCTGAAACACAGGGATGGCCTGCAGGCTGGAGGTGGACTGAGGGCCAGGGTGAAGCCTGGTGGCCACCAGAGCCATCTGCTGGCCCTGGGACATGAGTTGTGGCCAAATCAGGAGGTGCCCATGCATTGCAGCAATCCCAGAGTGGTCACAATTAATTTCAACTGGCGAACAACTGCAATTAAACAAGCTTCTGAGTCTGTTATGTAGGTTAGGAGGGAACAGCAGAAAATTAATCATTTCTGGGTGAGAACTGGAATCTGCAAACAAAAAAATCCCAACAAATCTCAAACAAACAAACAAACAAACAAAAAGTTCAGCTCAAAACTGTGCAGCTCTGTGTAAAATACGCTTCAAATACTGTTTTGAGTCTTATTTAGTTCATCATTATTTTTCTACCTGAGCAACTTGTATACCAACTGACATAAGATAAAATATTTGAAGTATTTAAAGTAGGATTACAATTACTTTAGGTTCTTCCCACTGACACTGGAGAGAAATAAATGCTGCTCAGTTCTTGGGTGAGACAATCCACCCTCCAGAGGCACACACTTCTTTCCACTGCTCATGGAGGGAGCCTACTGTGTCTGTGCTCCTTATTCAGGCATCTCATTTATTTTTCCATAGCTAGCTAGGATGAATCCGAGCCAAAATCAATCCACTTAAGTGTCAAATCTCCCACTGCCAAAGGTCAAACAACTCGCTTTTTCAGCAAACGAAATCCATGGCTCTTAACACTTGCTTTTCCCAAGCAACAAAACCACAGTTATGAACAGCATCATAGGATCACAGAATGGTTTGGGTGGGAAGGGACCTTCAGAGTTAGAGCTTCACTGTCATCCCTGATATTTGATTAAAAAGTGAGTTGTGCTATACCTTAGTCACCATGGTTCTTTTAAAGCTGGACTTCCTGTACTTATTGCAGTCTAACAACCCTTTAAATGAAACATTCTTTTGCCAATACCTGTACTAAAGCATTATTTCCCCTAACACAATGTTTAACATAAAATGTTATTACATTCTTTAATCCCAGGGACTGCTGAGAAGTTCTCAATAAATAATCATTTTCAGTTCTTTCAACACAGGCATCTATAAGTAATTGTGTAATATCGCTGAGGCTGAATTATCTGCAGATCTCTGTTGCACTGTAAATAAAGTACTGTATGTGCTTTGCACTCTTGGATCTGAAGTGGTGCCAAGGATTTGAAATCATCTACTTCACTGTGAGAAGATGAGAAAGGGAGAGGATTTACAGATAATAGGGCTCAAGTTTTATATTAGAGTCCAATTAGGGAATCCAGCAGTTGTTTCAGTTCCTCACCTGCAAGAGGCAGGTAACAATATTTCCTTTTATTCAGTTTTCTACTCTGCCCATGGCAGCAAGAGAGGGGCTGGTGGCTGCCCTTCCCATGCAGGCTGTGTCCCCATGTGTTCTCTGGGTGCCAGACTAATGGACCACAGCCTTCTCCATTGCCTGAGGAAATTGCCTTAGGAGTGCTTTAGGATCTGACTGAAGGAGTCACAGAGTCATTAGTGGTTATAGCTGAAGTTCTTGAAGAATGGGGGAGGTCCCAGAAGACTCAAAATAGGGCAAAAATCTTTCAAATGGCAAAGCCTAGGATCATTGCTTAGTAGTGCTCAAAACCCCCTCAACAGTACTCAAAAACTAATCAGAGCTATCTGCAAACCCACAAGAAAATAAGAGGATAAAAAGCAGCAAACGTGTTTATCAGGAATAAATTGTGTGCAACAACCCAGTTTCTTTCTCAGACAACACTGCAAGGTGAGCAAGCATCGTAATGTAGGTGGAAAATGTCATTCTCACATGCAAGCTGGGGGAAAACACTATTAAATGAACCTCAGTAATGAGATTACAGGCCTCGTTCAAAAATCTACAAAGAATGAAGAGCATTCTTTGAGTGTCTGGGAAAAAATTATAGAATGGACTTCTGCACGGTGCTGTGAACGGGGGCTGCCTGATATTTTTACTAGTGACTCATGGTATGTGAGTGGGAATGCATAAAACATCAACCTCAGAAGGTCTCTGGGTGCCAAAAGACAGGAGCAGAATTCAGAATGATCTAAAACCTACCAAGTGCTCTCAGATTCAGTGGGATTCAGGAGGGACAAGCACAAAAACGTGATGCTTTGGCAGAAGCATCAGCTGTGTGAACAGAGGATGAGGAGCAAAGCAAGAGTGGAGTGAATCACAGCACTAGGCAGCAGTGGCAAATTCCTGCAGGGGTGGGAAGCAGCCCCGTGAGGATGTCAGGACAGGGGTGCAGGCTGGAAGGTGTGTGAAGGAGTCTTCTTGCTTTGTCCAGCACTGGTGAAGACCCAGCAAAACTGCTGTTTCTCATCCTGAACCACCCTTCAAGGAACATGTGCAGCAAGTGAAGAAAGGTCAGAAGAAAGTTACAAAAGTAAGAAGCACAGAAAATGTGATCTGCACAGAAAGAGTGAGCAAACTGGTACCTTGGAAAGGGGAAGATTGATACATGCCACAGACCTGACCATCTCCCCAGCAGCCCTGACAGTGGACACTGTGCTGCAGAAGGCACCTCTGCTGACCCACAAAAAGCAGGTGCTCTTTCTTGCTGGCCTTGTAATGCTCTGTGTCACAGCACTTTGCAAAGCCAAGGCCACCCTGCTTGGCAATGCCTTTGTGGATGCATAATACACACTCTGTACCACAAAATTGTGCTGGAGACAGCTGGTTTGGACAGGAAGCTCAGGGGTGCTCTGTTATCCTGGAACCTGCCAACACAGCAACCAGCACTTGACACTGCAGGATCACCAGAGGAAGCATGCCACCAGACATGAAGGTAGGGATGAGCCACCCCAGAAGCTTTCTTGGATGCCACAGGTTGGCATCCAGGAACATAGATATGCATGGCTGCACTGCCATGTGCTTTCAAGGGTTGTCTGGAAATGGATATTTTGTTTGCAGATTTATTTAGTAAAAGATGTTACAGAAAAGTTGATCTCTTGCTGTTCTGCCCTCTCTGAGTGGGAGAGGGCCCATAACATTAGGGCTGTGGGGGTGGAAAACAAAGCTTGGCTTACATTTGTAAATGCACTGAGGCCAAAGCTATGACTTTCTACTTGAGGTGCCTTTCTTCAGATATCACAAAGCCTGACCTCATGGAAATGAGCTGTACCCTGCCAGGAGAGTAACCTCTGCTCCCCACAGTGCCAGGGGGAACAAAAGACACCACAGAGCAGCCCAGTGGGCCTGCAAGATACCACCTCCAGCTGAGGCAACTACTCCAAAATATCCGAGCTTCCATCAGCACTTGGACAGTCCTGATCACTCAGGACCCACAAGCCAGTGGAAACCTCTTCCCAGCACATTCATCCTTCAACAGCTGGTGCCTCTGGATGCACAGCTGGAGGGGAGCAGATGATGCCATTCATCCTGAAGAATCCAGCAGTCAAAGCACCTGTCTCAGCTGTGTCTCTTGGATGTGGCACCAAACTCATCACCAGGAGCGCTGTATCCCGAGCCCTGGATACTTCCCTGTCCCCAGAAGCAGGCCTGGGGATGAGGCAGGGCCCTGCTGTGGGAGCTGGGTGTAAGAACACTGAGGGAGCAGGAGCAGAACCAGGAGCATGGCTGTAGGTGAACAGCTAGCATGGGAAAGGAGGATAAAAACTTTAAACCACAGACCTCCTAGCATCTGCCCTGCTCTTCCCATGGCTCCACAGCCAAATGGAATTAACCACTGAGAACAGACTGACTGAACTTCAGTATAAATATTGTATCAAATGTCATCAATTCTCCTTCCCATTATAATTTCTGAGACAGAGCCCTGATCTTGTCTGTGCTCTGTAGAAAATTGTTTGCAAGTGGTGAACAACCTCCATAATCTCCAGTGCCATACCCTGTCACATGCCCAAGCAAGGCCCACACAGCAGGATTGCTCAGCTTGGCAGGTTTGCCATCCCACAGGCAGGTGGATGGAGGCAGAGGTCTCATGTCCACCCTCACCTCCCCCTGTCCCAAACGTGGGCTGCTGGAACCATGACAAGTCTTTAGCATTGGACATCTGGTCTCAGAGGTCACAGCTGCACACGCACAGCAAGCCCTCCCTCCCCTGAGGCACCTCAGGTAAATCTCCATGGCATGAGCCCACCTTGCCTGTTGAGCAGAAGGTGAAGATGGCCGTTTTGGTGCAGGAGCCCAGCTTTGGGTACACAGGATATTCATACTTCTGACATTTAACACGCCACGTGGGAGGAAAGCTGTCTCTGATCCTTAGCATGACCATTGTGCCCTGAAACTTCATAAACTATGCACCCTGATATTTTTTAGGTAAAGGCATAATAATTTTATGCAAATATCTATTCTTTTCAGTACTGTTTTTCTTCCCATTCTGGACTTTTCACTTTTGCCACCTTGTCCATCTTGCGCCCAGTTCTGATGTTTGATTAGAAATATATGTGATTTCTTTTGTTATTCTCATTGTTGCACATGGTCCAATTCAGTAGCCTGATTTGTTTATCTGTATCAGCCATTCAATATCATGCAACCCAAATAATATTTTATATGCCTAAGGTAAAGTTAATTCAATAGCATAAACCCCAGGTTTCTTTTTAGGAGCGGTGCTTTTATTTCATATCCTATTGATCATCAAAAGACAAAATGTTAATGCAGGCTTCCTCTGAACTGTTCCTATAGCACCAGTGTGGGGGAAGCATAAAGATGAATATAGAAGAGAAACTATCTTTCTTTCACAAATTTACATACAAGTAAAAAAAGGATAAGAATACTTAGTGAAAAGTTCAATTTTTTTGTTTATCTCCTATTGAAATATAGCTCTTCTTTTGACCAGCTCTAGAAGAACTCAATGGATTGGGCAAACATCAGACCAAAACTATTTTTGACAGCGTTTTAAAAATATTGATCAGCCTGTGCAGTTGGACATGGTGAGAGATTTAAGCAGCTGCTGTCAGAACTGGCATAATTTTATCTTACCTGCAAAATCCAGTCCACGCCCTTGCCCTGGTGAATGTAATTTCCTCTGTGCAAGCCCTCACTAAAACATAAAGTCAGTATAAATGAGCTCTCTAAGACAGCACAACCACCCTGCATCCAGCAGGATACTAGGAAAAAAAAAAAAACAAAAACCCCAAAAACCAGGTCTGGAGCTCAGCATATCCTTAGGATCTATTTTGATTCCCTGTACATCATTTAAACACGTTGCTCCAGTGAGGCTCTTCTGAAAAATGATGTTCATGGTTCATTTTAAGTAATCTCTGGTGCCTCATAACCTTGTTCTTTGGAACACCTCAATCTGAATATCTATCACTGAAAGATATTTGCGGGCAGATTTCCAGAAAGGTCCTAAACCATCCCTGTTACATTCATGTGTTCACAAACCCACCTGTGCAAATTCCTGTATTTTTTTTTAATTCAAAATTATTTTTGCCAAATCAGGAAACTTTCCCAAGGCAGGAACAAGTGAGGATTTGGCCAACTCCTTGTATCTTTGCTTTTAAGATAAACGAAGAAGTGGAAGAGAGCAGAGTCCTGCAAGTGCAAATAGATCGACTCTTAGCCCCAGCTGCTTATCCTTTTAAGTTCTATGAAAACTGTAGTGTTAGCAAATTTAGCTTTTCCTTCTTTTGACAAAAGATGAGGTATATTCTTCTTTGTGAGCCTGCCTGGGTATGACTCCCATATACCAGCTGAGCACACAACAAGGCTGAATGTTTTAGACAAATGAATCATCTTTATACCAATGCCAAAAAACTGCCTCATCTGTGGAACAACTTATGGGGAATAAGGTAATATTTGTCACTTTGAAACAACTCTAAATATCTTTAAAGTCAGAGGCTATCAAATTGATGCAAAAGCTCGTGGGTGAGGCTCCTTCTGGTGTGCTGTGGTCTCCCACTCCAACTCTGCACATAACACATCCTGCTGGCTAACGTGCCTGTGGAGAGCGTACGGAGGAACACGTGGAGTTCTGCAGCCCTAGGAAATGCTAGGGACAAATGTGAGGGCCAGGCTTTCTGTGGTGCCCCAGTTTTCTCCTTTACAATATACAGAATCAGAAATTGCACCAAGGCTGGAGGTGTGGGGAACAGCTTTGCAAATCCCATACACAAGTTCCGTAGACCAAAGCCTGCTCCATACACAGGAGCAGGACAGGGGGTAGGATAGGGGATTTCTGTGGTGGATTTGCGTTCAAAGTACTTCTGTGTACAAAAGGAGACGGTGTGTCTTGGTTTCTTGCTTTACTCTGGCCCTTCATTCCAATTTTGGACATGTGGATTTAGTATATCGAGCTAAGTTCTGATTTAAGTGCATATCCTTATGTCACCAATATATTTCTTTAACTGCTTTAATATTTCTAACACTTCCGGTATCTTCCTCTGCAACGTCACACATGGAAGCACAAGTCTTATAAAATTCCTCTGTGTTGAAACAACCCATGAACTAAAAAGAGATTAGTTGGGATAACACAAAAATACTCAGGTCCTGCAGTGAGACACCGTATCTCCAGTAAAGTTTTCCCTACAAGGAGCCTTCTTTTGTCAGAACCTCACTGTGCACCATCCATAAGAATGACGATCCCCAGTAAGACTCAGGGGCACCAATGTGTGCCAAACTCAAGCTGTTAAAACACCAGGTGAGAGATATTTCCTGCTGTATTATGGCTGGGACTGCCTGCAAATGTACCCCTACCCTGCCCACATGCCCAGGTGCTACAGCCCCACCACGGGGCTGACCACATGCTCACTTGAGCTGGTCCTGGCGCTACAACATCACTGGGAGGTGTTGGGGTGTGTTCAGGGAGAAGAGCCAGCATGGCACCCACCACACTCCACAGCTGTAACAACAACCCTCTGAGGTGGTCCCAGGGCAGCACTGTGAGCCAAGATCCACCCCCATACAATAAACACGTCTTCAGCTGTCAAACCTACTGGCAACATATGGATGGGTGGTTATTATAGGAAGGATTCAAGGTAACAAAACCCATCAGCAAGTTTTTATATACACTTAGTGCTATACTAAGTATAAAACTCTATACGTGACCCATTCAGATGGGCTTTTTTTTTTTTTTTTTTTTTTACACTTAGTGGTATACCCTTCGGGGTAGGGCAGGGCAATATATGGGAATACACTGCAATTAATCTGTAATTCATCTATAAGCAGATGATAACTCTCTTTAGTGGCAGATTGTCAGAGAGAAACACTTAAATGAAGTGTGACTCTATGAGACATCACAGTTTGAGGGTGGGGAGTCTGTTAATAAGATCCCTTCAAAGGAATAGCTGACTGACATCACAGAATACAAAGCAAGAGGCAGTGCAGTTTGTGGGATGAACTCTACAAGGCATCTCAAAATATTCCAAACTTAAATAGCTCCAGCACTGCTCTATCAGTTTTGAAATATTCAAATGTTACTCACACTGATTCAACCCCACTGAATTTGTCAGCACCCTGCAGAGGTACCAGAGGGAATGATTGGACAAGGCAGTCCTTCAGCAACAAAACTGATATAAAATTTTTCATCACTTGCACCTCAACACTCCACAGGCAGCAGAGAAGGTCTGCTGACCACAACTGTCCTGGTGCTGGCCTTATTTGGTTTGGCTTAGAGTCTAAATTCATGCAAATCTGCCATCAAATCAACATTACAAACCCCATAATTTTGTGTTTAACTTTTGAATTCTCCAGATGTATTTTTTCTTATGTTGTAGAGTTGTTTTTGAATATCAGCAATGAAAAAATTGGACATGTAATTTAGCAATCCACATTTTATGTGCAATTACTTTCTGATCCTTCTAAGAGTATGAACTTTAGAAGAAAAAAGAAAGAAAGAAAGGAGACTCCTGCCAATTTAAATGAAGAAACTGAAAGTCCTGTCATAAATTCACCTAAAAGCAGTTCTGTGGAACAGCACAGAGGAAAATACACACCCTAAATAAATAAATAAATCATAATAAAAAAAGACCAGTGCGATCAGATGAATGTTGGTGCTGTTGGAGACTGGGAAATCAATCACTGCTCTTGGCTGTCTCTACACATTTCTGCCTGTGCCCAGCTGCCCAAAGCTATTTCTCAAATTCCCATCTGAAACCTCCACCACCCCTACACCATCCTTTGCATAATAACTATCACTGTCTTTTTTCTAGAGAATTCTCAATAATGTCTTCCTGCAAGAGGCAACTGCAGTGAAAGGTGCTATCTTGAAAGTCTGAAAGAGCACATTTATGCAAGAAACACTTTTCCAAGCACTTCAGATAATCAGCTTTTCAGATGTTTGTGTTGAGGCAGCCACACAGCTCTGAAGATGATGTGCATCGTCTTTATCGCAGGACATAAATCTCACCACTCTCTGGGAAGTCTCCTACCAGCCAGCACTCTCTGGGAAGGAGACACATTCAGTAAACCTTTACTCAATATTTCATTTTTGTCTGAATTATTTCCTGGGAACTAAACATAATCCATAGAAAGAAAATAATATGGGCAAATATGTCAGGCAGGGATGTCCTGCAACAGTGGGGTAACATTAAAAGAACTGCTACATAACGCTGTCCTTGCCACCCCTATATTTAAGTTGAAAATGCAATTTATGGAAAACCAGTACTAAAATGAAGAGCTGGTCACCACAGTGTAAATGCTGTTTTTGTTACTGCTCTTTTTGAAGTTTTAAAAAAGGCACATTAGGGCACCTCTGCTCTCCTTGTGCCTCCTCTTCAGGAATCACTCTGCAGTCTTTCCAGACAGTAACAAAACTGCAAAGCACAAGCCAAATCTGACAGATCCACTCATGTATTCAGCTGAGGGGTTTACGTATACATACAGCACTATGTCTAACAATAACAGTGCAAATCTTGTGTTATGTACATACAATGCATATAATGCATATATTGCATATTACATGCATGTTATTATGTAAAATGTATAAATATAAAATATAGTAATATAAAACATAGAAATATACATCTATTATATGACATATATATTATATAAAAAGACTATGTATGTTACTTATATAAACTTACATTGCATATATACTGTATACTATATCTTTATATATGAATATGTCATTACATAGCTGTTATTATATAAATGAATTATTTACATTATAAAATACATACGCATATTTATGCTTCATATAATTAATAGAATGTGTTTGTGTATTTATCAGATGTGATTTTGTGTTTTATATTATCAATGTATTTATATTAGTTACAAACGCAGAACTATTTAACCGCATTTACTATTGTTATGCTGTTACCACTGTGTGTTTACATGTTCCCCCTGAGGGGCAGCCGCCGCGTGTCCGCAGGCCGGGGTGGCAGGAGCAGGACAGGCGACAGCTCGCATGTGTCCCGCCGTGGCAGGAGCAGCTCCCTGTCCCTTGTGCCTGCTGTGGCCGGGACTGCGGCCCCCGGTGCCCGTGGGAGCAGGAGGGGAGCGGGCCGGCTCCGCACGGCCAGGCCGGGCCGGGCCCGCAGCCTGTGGGGCGGGCAGGGTGCGATGCGGCTCCGGCCCTGCTCCTGCCACGCTGGGTGCTCGCTGCAGCCTCGCTGCCTCCTGCAGGGAGCTCCGCTCCAGCCGGGCTCTGTGCTGCTGTGATCCCGCCAGCCTGGCCCGATCCCCACCGCCCAGGGAGAGCCAGGCCCCGCAGGGCCGCCGGCACGGACACAGGCCCTGGCTCCGGGGACAGGCCCGGCAGCGCGCCCTGGCCTTGATCTGGGCCTGCCAGAGCCACAGGCAGCCTTTTGGGCTACATTTTGAGGCAAAAAATCTCACTTTCTTATTTTATTTATTATTGTGTTAAAAAAAAAAAACAAAAAAGGGCAACAAACCAAGACAAACCTTTTTCAATGATTTTCAACAGATTTTGCCAAAGTGTTGTGCTTCAATGTCATGGTCTTCAAGTGCCCATCATCATGTTGCAGGAATTGGGATCACCTATGTTTGAGGCTTTGGAAATAGTCTTTGACAAGGGACACTCACTGCATACTGGCTCTGATGTCACTCCTACTCTCTTCACCTGGAGGATCTGTCCTGGTGTCCCTCCCTGGCAAACGGCCAGCATCAGGGGGACAATGGTTAATCACCAGCCATTAACAGGTAATTGAAGAACTCCTCCTTAGCGAAGAAACTAGCTTACAGCAACTGGTCTGACTTGTTTTTAACTCTGCAACCTAAAAAAAATATAATTTTCTATTCATAACACTCACTATGTGTCATACTGTTCACCTCATGTTAACTTTTGATTTTGGACTCTTATTACCTACTGCAAAAAATCAGCAATGCAGTTGGCTCAACTTAGGGTTGTAAACCAGTCAGTATTTTTTACTTCTGACCAACATGAAATCAAAAGCCATTCAAGTGCAACTTTCTTGCCAGTTAGTTCACCTTACAGCACTTCTGTGCATCTTATAAATGTAATATACAATTACAGAGCTTACAGAGCTTCTTATAGCACACTTGCTTCACCTTATGGAGCCACTTCTTTACCTGCCAGCACTTCTGTAAAAAGCAGCTGAAGAACTGCCAGCAACTTGCAGCTTAATTTTACTCAGGACTTCACGAATAGCACATCCTTCCTCAAGGCACTCTGAGGATGGAGCCACTGATCTGAGCCAGAAAGGTTAAATCACAGTGAGCTCAAATGCTCCAAGGCTCAGGGTTTATGGATTCCCTTCCTGGGCACTATCCATGTGCTACTTATCCAGAACCTCAGGACATCAACAATGGCTCTGACATACAGCTCCTGGAAAATGTATACACATGCACATCCCTATATGAACAGATAATTATTTGGGGTTTTATCTATATATCTATATGTAAAAACTCAAAATGTGAGCCTGTTTTCTTGCTAGGACTGTCACCAAAATGCAAGTGAGATGACATGTGACAGGGATTTGGAGCTACCAAAAAACCAGAAAAGCAACCCCCTCAAAACACCACGAATCTGCCCAACACCCCAGTTGTGCTAGAGCTGCAGCTCTCTTGTGCTTAAAGTAGTTGTTAGACAGAGCAAGAGTATTTTATGGGCTGGTGTGGCAAAAATGAGAGCACTCTTGGCAGAGCCCACAACACCAAAGGCACAGGCAGGGCTGTCACTCATGGGGGGAGTCAGTGAACTGCTCCTTTCCGAAGGGAAACAGGAACAAACACCAGCACACAGAGCCTAGTCAAAACCTGAAGTCAAAACAGGAACTAGAGTAACACTTGAGAGGAAGGAAGAAATAAAGGAAACTTTCAGGCACAGCCCAGCAGGGAAGGAAGCTGGGAACCTTTGCTGTCTTGTCTGTTACTCCTGCTTTCAGCAGGAAAACAGCTGCATCACAAAGCTATCTGGATCCATCAGCCATTTCTCCATCCATCTGGTAAAAAATTATTTCAAGGTATGGCTTTTCTTAAATTAATGAGTTCCTGCAAGAGAACATGCTAGCCTGACACAGCTGCAGAGGTCTTCTAAAGAAATGCAAATGTAATTATCCTGATTCTCTAGGATAAAATTGTTAGTTGTTTATTTCCTTTGTCCACTCATCTTGGAATGCTAATTAAAATTAATTGTTTAATAAGTTATTCCTATTGTTTTCTCAGGCCTTGATACTGCTCTCAGGATTAGGGACCTGTAGGCACAATATACTCTGAAGTTAGTGTGTGTTAGCTACACCCAGGAACAGACAATGTGAAAAGTTTTACTCCATGGGAAATATGAAATTGTCCAACTTCAGCAGAGAGCAGCAACACATCAGGAGCTGCCGTGTGTTGCCATTGGTAAGAGGTGTGCATTTGGGCAATTAGTGTTAAGCAGTTGAATGGAAGCAGCTTGTCATTCCCTGGGGTGTTGATGTGCTCAGGTCTGGTCCCCCTGAGGATGGTGGGTGAAATCCACCTCTCAGCAGCACAGTCTGTTCTGAAGAGGAGCACTTGTACCTTGCATCTTGCTGTCTTAAAACATCCTGTTGTGTTTGTCTTGAGCTGAAGTATTCAGGCAAGCCTTGCTGTTGCCAGGATGTGAACTGGGGGCTGCTTCAGTGCTGTCCTTGTTTCCAGCAAGCAGGCACAACAGGAAGGATGTTCACTGTCTGCATGAGGGGTCCCTTTCCTTGACTTTTGCAGTGAAGAAAGAAAAAGTGGTTTAGTGCAGGACTGACCACTACAAACTCTTATTTTTCTGATTGCAGAAGGACTATACAAATAGTTTCCAAATACACCCCTCTCTTGCTTGTCCTACCTCATGAGGCCATACTGCCCTTGCTCTCCCAGCCACCTTGATGCTTTTTTTTTTTTTTCCTTCTTCTTCTGGCACAGTGGCATGACCAGCTGCACTGCAATTAAATACCTGAACTCCTGCATTTGGGATTAGATCCAAATAGTGCTTTAAATTAATTCCTGCTTAAGCCTTCCTATGTGGCCCAGTGGTTTGGCCTGCACTCTGCTATTTAGTTGTTGTACTCCATAAAAAAGTGTCACACTGGAGGATAATTTCAGAAAATTTCTGCAGCTATAGGCCTACATACACTCCAAGAAAATTCTAAGATCAGAACATAACACAGGATATTTGGCAAATGAAATCTTCCACTGAGTGGCCAAGGCTGAAATTTTCTTCCAGTTGGAGCACTAAGTCACAATTCCCACCTTATAATAGTTGTCTTTTTTGGATAAAATTCCTGTAGGAGTGCTTCCCTGAGCCAGCATTTTGCTGTCTACTGGAAGATCATCAGATCCAGATGAACATTTTGGCTCTCCTCCCGCAGCACAGTTCCTTGAAAGTGCAGGAGTGATCTAATCTTACCAATCATATTAGACCAACTGAATCTAATCACAGGTTGGGTTAGACACCTGGCAGAGCTGTGTTAACCAGTCACCTCCTCTGACAAGGAGCTGCAGAGATGAGATGGGCTGCATCTCCCTGATTGCTCACATGCCTTTGGGGAAGATGTCAGTGAAAAGCTGCAGGCTTCAGTTACTGGTTCCACATGATGGCAAAGCTGCTGTAAAACATCCTGTGCTGGGACCATTTTTTGAACAAAATGGTCAGCATTGCAAATGCCTGTGAATAAACTGGATATTTCCTGCTGTAATAGATATGCTGAACCTGTAAAGTATTGGTTTAAGGATGGAGGGCTTAGGGGAACACTAAAATTGTCTGTCAGTCAGGCTGTCATTGCTGTTGACGGGTGGTAATGAGAAAACAGTCTATATGTTTCTGTCTGTAAAGTGATGGTGTTTTGAACTAGTATCAGGAGACTATGAATAGGCTTTGCTGTCCTTGACTGCAGAGCAGACTAAAGATGTTTTTATTTGAATACGTATCAATTCTTTTTGTTATGGAATTCCCTATAGCAACCTGGACTGCGTGGCAGTCTAATATGATGTGTAACAAATTAAACTTGTTGCTCAGGGCTCAAGAACTCTGAATAAATTATTCTGTCCTTCTGAGACCCATTTCTTACAGCTGGAAGTCATTGAGGAGTGCCTACTTATTAAAAAATTTGTGATTGTGGTATGAACTGGAGAGGGCAGAGAAATGCCTAATGATTGCAGGGAACTGACAAAATGCCTATGTTCTTTTTGCATGTTTAATTGAATACATGGCAGAGCACACGTAGGTGCAGCCTGGCCAGCTGGTGTGTGCTCATTTGCTTGGAAGCCCTGCAGCCTGACTGGTTTGGTTTGATTCCTACAGATGCTGACTGAAGAGAGGTCAGCTCTAGGCTAGAAAATCAAGTTTCTGTGGGTGAATGCCACCCAAAACCAGCTTATAGTGGGGCCCACTCACAGGACTAGAGGATATAATTTAAGGTAAGAGCTACCTTTAACCTGCACACTGTCCAGGTAAAAGTAGGATCATCTTCCCTGTAGTGCTCAGCACTCTTTGAAGATACCGTGTGTTATGCAGAGACACAAAAATACTGTGAGCTTGTCATGAGTAGCAGATAGGGGGAAAAAAAGTAATTTAGATAAAAAGCTGCAAAAATAGTCAGCTTTTCTGAATCCCATCATTCTTGGGGTAAAAGGAAAAAGAATCCCCTTTTCTAATCACAGAAAGGAAATGTCATAGTAGTAAGTTCCTTCCTCCTTATATTATCAATGTACCTCCCTAAAAGCTCCCAGGCCATACGAGGGGCAGTAGAGAGCTCTTCTGGATCCCTATTCCTTATGTTAATATAAATTTATACTTTTTAATGCTTTGATATTTATTTTTTCCTCAAACTACAGTGTTTGGTTTTGGACAGGTTTTTGTGACTAACTGTACCCATTCTCTTTTTCTCTTTTTCTTTTTGGAGAAAATGTTTCCTTTCACTGGAGTGCTGGCTACTGTGTTCAACAATTAATAACTGTGGGATAACATGTTCCTTGGATATATACTCATACAATTTTTGATCCGTGAGATTGTTTTCCCTTGCAGAAAAACTACTCACTTGAGGCTTTTATTACTGGTTTGGTTTTTTTCCGACACCAGGAACAGAGACATAAGTTAATGCTGAGATCTTCTCTATAGATCTTACCTCTCCCATTGCAGCAGATTCTTTGCATTTCATTGTCGGTAGAGCATTATGAATGCAGGGAATAATCTGTTAAGCTGATTAGGGATCTGGGGTTTAGCAAAGCAATAAACATGTGAAAGCAACTTGTAAACTTTTGTAGCTTCACTGCTGAGCTCTCCCCTTTACTACTTGTATTAATTAGAATGTGTGTAAATCAAATAAATATAAATGTCAGCAGCAGCAGTAGTTAGAAGAAATGTAAATGTGCTTCTCTTCCCTTCTCTGCTGTATTTTCTCCTGATTTTGCTACAAAGGGGCAGTAAAATGAAGGACCATATTATTCTTTCCTCTTTGTTGAAAGGGACAGTGAAAGAAGCAGAAAGTTTTAAACAGGAATGAGAATGATAGAGAGGAAACAGGGCAGGAATTGGGAAAAAGAAGGGATAGAAAAATTTGATAGATTTGGGAAGAAAAAAGCCTCTGCAAACCAATACTTTTTGCAGGGATTACTGTATGATTTACTGTGTATTTACCACATTTAAGATTTTAAATGGATCGAAAAAGCCAAGAGTTGGGTATCATTCCTTCTGGTGATGAGATAGGATCTGGGCAGATGGTTCTTCACTTGTCCTTCAGATTGTGGGGAGTGCTCCTGTCCCTCACAGCTGGTAAAGTCCTACGTTACCTACACGTCCTTTTACATGGCTAGTGCATGGCCAGTCCTGCGCAGGGCTTGGCAGTGTATGTGGTAAGACAGAAATCATCCCATGAGAAGTTGTCTCATCTCAGTTTCTGATGAACTATGGTTTCATTTCAACAAGCAAAAAATAGCAATTTCATGTAGTGGCCACAGATTCTTCATGCTGCATCTCCCAGCAAAAGAAGAGTTTAAGAGTTTCTGCTGGACACATGATAAGTCTGTGCCTTGGCCTGGGCTGCATTGAGAGCTGTGTCACCACTGCCAGGCTTTGGCAGAACTACAGGCAGTTTCAGCAGAACTCACAGTTTGGATGACAAAGTTTTCTGATTTCAAATTAATGGGCAATTTTGAAATACCCAAGTAGAGGCCTCAAATGCATCAGATCAGATCTCATGTTTTCATTCTTTTCATCATAAGAATTTGCCTTGTGTGCAGTGATCTGTGCACCCTACTCCATAGGAGAAAATTTTGTCAGCTATTTCTTGGATATGACTATGTTTATTGGCAAATAATGTTCTCCTAAGCATGAAAATCATACAGAGCCAATTTCCCTCTTCATACTTCAACCCTGGCGTTCAGCTAGCATTCTGTCCAAAAAGTGGTTTTTGGGTTTACTTTCTGACTTAAAAACATGAATTTTCCTGTCTGCACGGCTTTCTGCTGAAATTCTGCCTGTTCTATAAGTCACACACACATATAAACCCTGAATTAATTAATTCCCAGTGTTAGTGTTTATAGGCAGTCTAGTCTTTGGCAGTCACTCCCATTGCTTTAGGTCTGGCTGAGCAGTGGGACACTTAATTGTTTGCTCATTTAGTCTGAAGAGAGAGCAGCCAGCATAACCATAAAACCCAGAGAGAATTTTATGTGACCAGATTGAAAAACAAAGATGTATTTGCTGGATTTCACCCAACCTCCTGCAAAACAATGCTTCAGCAGTGCATGAAGAGGAGAACTGCCATCTTCGCGGGCTAAGGGGGAGGCTCGATGAGTCTCTCGGGAGGAGAGCACAGATCCCCTGCCCCACCTGGGGGCTGACATTGTCCCCAGCTCTACTACTGCTGTGGCTTGCTCCTGCCACCATCTGTTCCTGCCAAGGCAACCGTGTAATTAAAAAATAAATAAAATTTTTAAAACCCTATTTAAATATCTTATAAAAAAAAAAAGGGGATAATCTTCTGTGTGGAAGTAGCCCAGTGAGAAATCATCCAGATATACCTGAGGAGCACAGCCAGGCTGGGGGCACTGGACAGCCTGGGCATGGGTGATGGGCATGGGAACACATTAAGCCAAGCATTGCCATCTGCAGAGAAGCTGGTACATGAAACTTAACAGGTAAAACTTGGGTCTTACTTTCCTTACCAGTTTTAGGCCTCAGATTGCCCATTATTTCTGAGTACCACCTTAAGACATTGTTAACATTATGAAAAGCTTTGAGGTTCCTGAAAAGAAGACAATACCATTTATAACAGGAGTTTGTTTACTTCTAACACTTCAGGTTATACATCAATAGGACTGTTTCTGCCACTGCAGTCACTCTGTGATAATACTATATAAGTCCTTCCTCTAAATAAATGATTAGATGAAGGAATATAATTTGCATAATTACTTAATATCTATCATTTAGCATTTTCAATGCCCATTAACTTATAATTCATAACAGCAATTTATTCCTCTGTACCCATCCACTATTTTTCTCTCAGCTACAAATAGCAGTGGCCTATTTTTGGCCAGCCCTAGTAAAGAAATTAATAGACTGACTTTGTGATTATTTATTACTTGTTGGCCTTCTACCAGAAACTGTGAGAGTCCCAACAGCCTGACATCTGTCTTTTGACAGGTGTAGATCTTGCCTTTTTCATCTTGAGCTCAGATGTAGAGACAGCTCAGCCTTCCTATTGTTGCTCTATGCTATCATTTTACTACAGACCTAAGTGTTCCTAGAGCCACTAACATCACATTCTGTAAGAGCACCTGCTTGAGAGCCAGTGGTGTCTCCCTGTGATGGCAGTGGAGATAAAATCTCTTCTAGAAAGCACTTCAGACCACCTCAGATCAGGACTTGATCTCACTCGCCCTTCAAGAGACTGCTGACTGTGGAGCAAGGGTAGCTGCCCAAGTTCACAGCACCAGTGCCTTTCCTTTCATGCTTTTTGACATCTGGAATCACAGAATGACTGAGGTTGGCAAAGGCTTCTAAGGTCATTGAGTCCAACCACTAACCTTACACTGCCAAGACCACGACAAAAACATGTCCCTAAGCACTGCATCTACATGTTTTTTGAACACTTCCAGGAATGGTGACTCCACTACTTCCCTGGGAAACGTGTTCCAATGTTCGATCACCCTTTTAGTGAAGCAATTTCTCCTAGTGTCCAATCTAAACCTGTTTTGTTACTAGAAAAGATATTAAATTGATAGTAGTTCTTACTGTAATATATACAACAAAAACCTGGTTGGCTCCTTCAGTCCAGCAGCATTCCTGTTCCAGTTGGCATCTCACTGTGGAGCTGCGTGAGGCAAACATGTTAAACAAAGGCTGTAAAGGGTCTCCTGGGCAGTGTCCTTCAGGTACAAGGGTGCAGAGCTGACTTCATCTGCTTTGCTCTGCCTGGAGACTGCTATAGAGATTTGGTACATTGTTCCAAGCATGGGGACAAGAACTGTTCCGTGTGGTTCAAACTGGTTTCATCCATGCTGCCTTGCTGGTGAGACTGGGTTTGAGACAACACCTACCTGCTGCCTGAGTTTCTCCACCTGACAACACCTACCTGTTGGATCACACCAGGGTGGCATTTCTCTTCTTTGCTATTTTTTAATTGCCCATGAATCATCTTTAGTTAAGTTTAGGACAATGAGTAACTCAGTGATGCAACAGAAACTACAGCTCAGAATTCAACTCTTCAGGCACCATAAGTAAAGCGTGATATCTTTGATTGATCTATTGTCAAAATAACTTCAGTTTAAAGCAACATTTAATTTCAAAGGGTTTCCATTTATTTCTCAGGACTGTGGCATATGGATTTCTCTTTATCTGATGGGATAAAAACATGTGGTAGTACACTCAGGGCTCACCTCCATGTGGAAATGCACTGGAAGAGGCATTCCCCAATAACTGTACCTGATGCAGAAATGAGAGCTGTGACTATTATTCCAGAATAATTTTTAATACCTATTTTCTATGCAGCCACCCAGTTTCTGAATTAGCTCTGAATAAGGATTAGAGTCAGACCATAAAAAGCATTCCTACTCTGCAATAGGAGCATCCAGAGGAGATGTACTCCCAAATTATGTTCTGGAATAGCTATTTCAGAAACTTTCCAAACACTGAGGAGCCCTGAGGGCAGGCAGTCTGAGGTCTTCCAGCAGCACCAGGGTGGCCAAGTTCGGACTGCTGTGAAATCTTGGGTGGAGCTGGGAAAGCTGCCAGTACCAGCCCTTTGTGGAGCTCCTGCAGAAGTTCAGTGTGCAGGGTTTCTTGCAGAGAAACACATCCTGTCCTTGAACACACACCCCCAGCTCACAGATGTGAGTACACATGATGCCAAGCAGGCCTATGTCCAGCAGTCCTGCCAGGACATTTTAGCTTGACCTTCTCTCTCTCTCTCTCTCTCTCTCTCTTGTGTTTTGACAGACCTGCAGTTATTTTTATAGAGTTAGCCCAAATACATACTGAATATACTGAAAATGTGTATTTAAATTTCTGCTTCACATTTGCCCTACAATGTCTTACATATAAAGAACTCTTCTGTATCCCTTTTTTGAGGGCCAAAATTCAGTTTAGGTACTTCTCCTCACTATTCAAGAAAGACTGAAATAAAATTTTCATGTGAAACAATTTTTCTTACACTGAACAGTGAGATTTTTTAAAATTTTTATTTACCATGTAAGGAATGTATAAATGAGACTATAAAATATGTGCATATTCTTTTTCCTAGTTTCTTTTATGGAAATACAATTTCCCCCCTCTATTGCATTGCAGCCTATTTACATATAAAATCACAATCTTCCTTTTTGCTAGTGAGTCAACAGCCATGCCTTGTTCTAACTGTTCCTATTATTTTCTTATTGCAGACAAATGTTAACAAGTAGGTATATGTGTAAGTAACTTTATGTTCCTTATAGCTATGAATGCAACACAAAGTGTATTTGCATAACCCAAAACAAAAATGAGCTTATTGTTTATAGTAGGCTGACCCTGGGTGAATGCCAGGTACCCATCAAATCCATTGTCCCTTCTGCTGCTGGAAAGGAGAGTAAAAAATGTGCCAAAGAGTTAATGGGTTGATTTCAGGACACAGAGAGATCACTCACAGGCAAAACAGACTCAAACTGGGGATATTAATTGAATTTAGTACTAAAAAAAATCAGAGTAGGATAACGAGAAGTAAAATAAGATCTTAAAAATATCTTCTCCCCATTCCTCCTTTCCAGCTCTACCTCCTCTCCCAGCAGTGCAGGGAGATGAGAACGGGGGTTATGATCACTCAATCCCAGTTTGTTTCTGCTGCTGCTCAGGCAGAGGAGTCCTTCCCCTACTCCAACATGGGGTCCCTCCCATTGGAAATAGTTCTCTATGAACTTCTCCAATGTGAGTCCATCCCACAGGCATCAGTTCCCCCCAAACTGCTGCAGTGGACCAACACCTGGCCATGCAAACCCAATACAAATTTTATAAAGTTTGTTTTTGATCTATATGATATCTACAAAGTACTTCTACACCTCCACTGCAACTTGTACTAGCTTCATGCAAAGAAGTAACCTGTCTTTTTGGTTTATGTCACCAAACTTACTCACTTTGAAAGTTTCACTCCTCTCTTGGCATGTGTTCCAAGACACCAGAATGGCTCATCTGGCTGGCAGTGCAGGAGGATGGATGTCCTATTCCTGTAGGAGCACCCAGTATGAAGCAGTAGAAATGCCAAGGTGACCAAAGCTGCTGTTGTTTCTCAATTGCCTAAAAAAAGGGCTAAATCTGAGGCTAGAAAACACTGCTCTGGTAATATTAGCTAGGAGTGCTGTTTTGATGACTTAACACTGTTATATTAACTAAATATACTGACAAAAAACATTATACTTTTTTTCCACCTTTTCATAGTTTGGGAAATTATATTAAGCTCTACCAACAAATCCCCCCAAAATAGAAAGGCTAAGCCCAAGGGGATCTGCCAGGACAAGGAGGAAATATTGTATTGGTGTTTGGGATAATCTGATGATCCTTTTGGCTTGGCTTGCTGTGGGATTTTAACCTACAACAAATGCACATAATTTCCTCATTGAGTCGGCAGGAAATGAATGTATGTGATGTATTATTACTGCTGTCAACTCAGTCTGTAAATGGAGGTACAATGGGCTCACTTAGGTGGTGTCATCCTCTTCAATCACCAACTATCAGGCACTAGATAGAAAGGAGTAAGCACTTCACTGGCTCTTTTGTTCTCCATAGACTATTACACCTTGAAGGGAAGGACCAAACTTCAAACATAGCTGTGAAGCAGGAGAGTGTTTTCTGTTTATTGGTATATAAATCCCAGGGAGAGTCTGTTCTGATGTTTGCACTAGCTGGATGCCTCCCATACACATGATTTTCTGAAAGCTAATTTGAGTGCCTGTGCCTGACCCAGCAGGGATGTGTGCCCTAGCCCAGGCGGTCCCAGCTGTGGTTAAAGGGTGGTGTGGGGTCTCTTGAGGGCAGTAAATCCTCCCCCGTGCATCATCAGTCACTGAGCATCCTCACTCAGCCATACCCTGGGCAGGGCAAACAGAGACCTCATTTAACGCCCACCCCACGCACTGTGGCTAAAGGTACCCTTTAATCTACTTGGCAGGAAGGCAAATGGAGTCACTTGCTCTGCTCTGCTTCCAGCAGTGCTCCACAGCCCCCAGTAGAGCTTTGCTTTACATTCAATCACTTACAACTGTGCAAAAGGGCAGAAAGCCTCCACAAGTATGTAGAAGGGAGTAAAAGGTTACTCCCACACTACATTTCTTTCCACAAACTACAATATTTAGAGTGTGATGAGTCTGCTGACTGCAGCTCAGCATTTTTACATTGGCAGTCAATATTTCTGCCAGAGTGTTGCCTACAGTTGATCTAAAATAATGAGATTCAGGGAATTATTTTTCCACACACACAGGAAAAAAAAGCAAACGTGATTTCACTACTATTTACTGAAAGCTGCCCCATAGATCTTCCAAGGTATGGAAAAGGATAACTGCTACTAATAGAGGATTTGGGTGTTTCAAATATCCAGAGGTTTCAGACAGCATCTTCAAAACTGAATATCTGGGATTACTTGAATCCACAGTTAAGAATCAGGCCAGTTGCTTCCTGGTGCTGAGGGACAGAAGTCTTCCCAGCAGTCTTTCAAGGTGCTGACATCTGGAATTGTTCAGCAGCTTTTAATTCCATCCTTTTTAGGTGTATAAATGTAGATTAAAAAAAAATAGTATCTACATCTGATCACACTTTTTTCCTTCCTTAAATGTACTTAAATAGTCCTCCCCCATGTGTACATTTATGGATAAACCCAGCAAGTTTTCAGAAGAAATGCAGAATTTGATTGAAGGTTACTGTTATTTTTATTGTGTCAGGTCCCTAATACAAATCTCAGAGTAATAATAACATATACTTTATAGTAACAATGCTTTATATTTTGTGCCTGTTACTCAGGAATCTCAAAAAACATTTCTGAAACATTTAGCCAGTTAAAGAATGTAACACATCTATTCATATTTGGAAGACTCCTGCTAGGTAAGTAGTACACCAGTTTTGCAAGTGAATGAACTGAGGTTTGGTAAGAGTCACATAACAAAACCAAAATTTAAACTGGAGATAAATTACTGCAGTAATAAATAAATAAACACTTTGTATTTTGTTTTCGTCATCTGAAATTCTCAATCTCTGTTGTTTGTTTATTTCATTTGCTTTCTTTCCAGGACTAAGGCAATCATTCTCCTAGGTTTGATTAGATGTAGATCTCTCTCTTGTTCGAGCTTTGTAAGGAAGTAAGATGAGATGCTTTGTAATACTGAGGATCTGATTGCACTGCTTTTCTCCAGCCTTGGTTTCCTTTACCCATTTTTTTCAGCTTCTTTTTAACTCTTCTCACTTGTCTTGCACTTGTGCTTTGCCTCTGGAAGGCTGTGTCTCCCTGTGCTGCCAGGTGCACCCATGCTAGGGGCTGCAATGTGGGGAATGCTGCTGGACGTGCTGTGACTGTCTTACAGGCTGCAGGACTGGGGAGCTTTCTGTGGAAAGTGAAGTGCAGGGAAGGCATGTCCAGTGCACAACTCTGCAATGAGCAGCACAGGTCCACTACAAAATCTTGGAGGTCAGGACTCCTGCTTTGCAGACCTAGACCTGCAGACCTTTTAAAAACCAGATTCCCTATCCTAGTATTTGCATGGATGAAAAACCAACCAAACAAGTAAACTAATAAAAAGATAATGAAGTAGCTTGTATCACCAGAAAAAAGGTATTTTTACTAATTGAGTTATTCTACAGAAAAAAAATATATATATATATATGCAGAAGAATGGCACATCCATCTGGGGTTTTTTTTAATGAGTTTTTCCCCCCCATATAATCCTGTGCTATTCTTGGAGGTCAGGACTCCTGCTTTGCAGACCTAGACCTGCAGACCTTTTAAAAACCAGATTCCCTATCCTAGTATTTGCATGGATGAAAAACCAACCAAACAAGTAAACTAATAAAAAGATAATGAAGTAGCTTGTATCACCAGAAAAAAGGTATTTTTACTAATTGAGTTATTCTACAGAAAAAAAAAAAATATATATATATATACAGAAGAATGGCACATCCATCTGGGGGTTTTTTTAATGAATTTTTTCCCCCCATATAATCCTGTGCTAGTCCACATACAGACATTTAAGGAAAAATGGGGCCACACAAAGCTCTAGGATCTACAATTTTAACATTTCCACCTTGCTCTGTTACACTGGACTTAGATATAACAAATTTTTTAGCTCACAGAGTAAAGCTGGCCACTTTGGATGTCACATTTTACACCATACACAGTGATTTTGGACTGAATATAAAATTTAACTTTTCACTCTTTTTGCTTTCTACAGGTCATATCATAACCTTAGTAAACACATTTCTTTTGTTCTACTGTGTCACAGGTTAAATTCTTATCAGCCACAATCTTTTCAGCAATGCCAGTTCAATAAGGGCTCACTCAGCTTCAATTCAGTTTTCATCCACAACGTAATCTCTTCAAGCCACCACTTGCAAACCTCACTAAAGGAAACAGATGCTATGTTGCAGCAGCCTGGTAACACAAGCACAGGCACTGGCAGTGCTAAGTCATGAGCTTTAGATTTCTGTACAATAGTTTCCAATTAAATGTCTTATGAGATGTGTCTGAGGGAGTCAGCAAGGAAGATTTGAATACCAGTGTTTTTCTGCAATGAAGAACATCTTTGTGCTGTTACAAACTGCATTTTTTCAGGCACTGTAAATCATTGTTCCATATCAAAGTTAAAAACTGCACTTTCTAACAGACAAATATTACCATAAGACAGCACAAAAATATTTTCTTTGAATATTTATGCATTTTATAATATTGCTTACTCATAGATATCTTGGTTCTTCACAGATGGGAAATATGAAACACCAAATAACAAAAACTGTGATAGTAACAAGCATGAAAAATTTATTACAGATTATTTTAAACTTAATAGCATACAGATTTATAGCACAATATCACACTAACAGTTGTTTTGACTGATGCATTAAAAAAAAACTAATAAATGTTCCATTGAATAGAATACGTCACTTCTTTTTTGCTGGACAATAATTTTGCTCATTGTGTGGTTGAAATTACAGATCACTGCAATCATGGATCTCCTTCATTGTCCTGCAGTTGCAGAGTTGGCTTAGGAAGTCAAACTGAATTGTCTTCCCCTGGTACTGCCACTGGTGCTAGAGGTGGTACTTTTGCTGTTAACCACTGCCCTGGATTACCCTGCCATGTGTCACTTTGCCAAGGTAAGAAAACTCACTGGCAAAGTCACTGGTTTTTACCAGTTAAGCTGGTAAGAATGACCACTTACTCTGCAATCAAGATATTTTCTGTTGCTGACCTAACTTTGTGAGCAGTGTCTGCCTGCAGAGAAAAGCCAGTATACCTGGAAAGATGTAGTTCTACAGGAATAGTGACAAACTCCTCCATACAAAAACGTGGGCTGTGGAACTAAAAGAAACCCATATTCAATTAGGCTATGCTGGATTTCTGGAGGGCAGTTGATCATAATCTGCATCTTCCTAGCAAGCACACCTAGGAATTACCCGTGGGAAGTGCAGCTGCTCCACCAGTATGGGTGGATAAGGCGTAGTCACCATCTAAGTCACGCTGCAGCTGTGTTTGTTCAATTTAGACATGGTGCTTCTCATCTAAGATTATGCAGCATTATTAACTTCTGCTTTCTGGAAGCAATTAAAAACCCCCATAAACAAACAAAAATACTCAAATCTCTTTTGGGCATGAAGTTTCTGTAAGCTATTCCCTGACTCATATGCATCAAAACACTGCTTGGGATAGTACTGAAATTTAAAAACACCCTCGATTTTCATAGTGCTACAATAATGTTTTCACAGACCCTTAGGAGAAATGCCACTAGCTTTTTTCATAGGAGAGGGTCAGCACTAGGATTTTTATTGAGTAAATCCATTGATTCTTATGCTAATGTAATTCACAACTTTACTCAGGCATTTCCCTGCAGGCTCGTTTAATGGAGAAAATATGCATATATGTATGACCTGCAGAATTTCTTTGGACTTTTATTTACTTAGGTTCAGAAATTTTTTTCTTTTTTTGCCTCATTGTTGTTACCCTTATTGTCAGAGATATTGTAATGTCCAAGTCTTTAAAAATTACACAGTAAAATTATGCCTTCAGATCTCTAAAGAACACAAGGATCAAGTCATTAAAGAAAAATATGTAACATTTTATACATTCAAGTACCTGCCACCTAAAAAATTCTCATTCTTTCTTGCAGTGGTGGTGAAGAGGCACATGACCTCTACTAGGCAGAAATCAGATTTTATAGAAGCATCATGAAAGGAATTCCTCCTTTTTTTGGGCTTGAGTCTTGTCTGTTGTGGAAATCTTCTCAGTAGCATGATGAATACTTATAAGATGGACACACTGGTCACTGAAAAAACTGGGAACTGATATGCCACCCTTGGGTCTCTGTGCTTAGTGACCCATCAGAGGACATCACCCTTGCTGCATCTGTGCAGACTGAAAACACTTACTGAGGGCCAGGCAACCAAAAGCTCTTTGAAGGAGGCTAGCAAAAATGAGATTGTTTTCTTCTTAATACTGGGGTGATGAGGGGGTAAGTGACAGATTCCCATCTTCCAGCACCCAGGCACTGTGGCACCCAGGGATGCTGCAGAGCAGGGAACTTGCAGACCACTTAGGGAGCTGGTGATTTAGCTTAAAATGTGATGAAAGTTTAATCTTTCTGGATTGCAAACTAGGATTTAGCAGAACACCAGGTACCCATATCCCAGCACAGGTTAATGGGATGTGCTGCCTTCCCTCTGAAATTACCTCACTGTGGGTTTTCATCAGTGTACACAAAAAAGATGTGGTGCAATATTACATCAAAATGCCAACCTTTCTTTGCAAAGAACACAAAAGAGGATCATTAAAATGTATCATGTAAAAATAGATTAATTTGGTGGCTGAGCTTTCATGTCCCATCTGAAGCAGCTCAATACTTGCCTTTGAAGGCAGTGGCAAACTGATGAACTGCAGGCTTCTGTGCTACTGAGCTCATCCAGAAACCTTGCACAGGACAGCTAAACCAATATTATTTGCTCTGAAATTCAAAGGAAATTTTACTTCCTATGTAGTTCTTAAGCAAAATGCAGGATGGCTGACGTTGTAGGCACACATAATGGCTGCTTACCTGGAAGATCAACATTGAGGTTAATGGGGAATTGCCAAATCAAATATGAAGTTTTAAAAACAGTTTTGCAGAAGCAGAATTATGAGATGGCAGCACTATACAACAGCACAACAGACACAATACAAGACACAGCAGGCAATGCTATTTCTGAATCTAAACATTTTCCCTCATAGGAAATGTAATTTTATTCATTTTTGTATCAATCTTCACCTTTCCTGAAGCATATGAATTTCTTGGTTCCAAGTAACTTATGGGGTTTTTTTCTTTTTGTTGTTTGCATTAAATATAAATTCCTGACCAGTTGGCAACTATATAGTAAACTATTATAGTATTAAAAGTAAAAGGATTTATGTAAAGTATGTATTGAGCCTACTGAAGTCAGGAGGAAAATACAGTGGAATTTCAAAAAAATTAGTGATTTCATAGTATAACTGTAATAGGTGAACATGCAAAGTCATCAACAGTGGATGAAATAAAGGCAAGGAAAGCTATGGAAAAAGTTCAATTACATTATTTTAAATCTAAATAAAAGCGATGCAAATTTAAGTTATGAAATTCTTATAAAAAATAAGTACTTGTATACAAATATATCTACAAAATATAAACTATTCTAATTGAAGCCTTTCCTAAAATCTCTGTACTTTCTATATAAAAGTAAGCTTCTTAAGCATAAGCAAATTCTCAGCCAGTATAAATCTCTCCAGCTTTAGCTTAAACTGAATTCCTATATTGGCATAAGCCCCTTGTGGCTAAAGCAAGCTTTATATTCCCTTACTGCCAAACATAAGGGACATAGTCTCTGGTGCCTGGCCTACACTAAGCATAACGCACAAAAAAAGCAATGTAAGCTTTCAGAAAGTAACTCTCACCTGTATTTGCTTTACAGTAGGCCTTTCTGTTAAGTAAAACTGAGCATGTTATTAGTGAACACCTGGGGAAAAATTTATTTGGATCTACAATTTTAGGTGCTGTAAAAAAGGTGGAAGATCTAGATTATTGTAGATTTACATCTCACTGGGGGTATGTGAAGGAAATTGTAAAGTAGCAAGCTGCCAGTTTGGGGATCCACATGGGCTTTACATGCTAGTGCCTTGAGAACAGCAAAATGCAGCAACTGATGGGTGAAAACTTGATGATTTTAGAAGCACTTTGGTTTTTAGTTCTGCTTTTGGAATAGCCAAATGCTAAGAAAACTATTGTCGTTGAAGCTGAGATTAGAGACAAGAAAACCTTAATGATTCCATGATTCTATACAAACTGAAAAGACTCAGCCATGTAAACTGTTTTCTAAATTTTTGTAAACAGGTTTTTGAATTTAAATAATCTACACAATCAGATAAATAATACTAATAACAGAATGTAAGACCCTGCTCCAATATCCACTAGATTTTTTATGCCCTTAATTTCAAATAATTGTTCAGTAACATTTTAAATAAATCTCTGTCAGAAGAAATGGGGCTAGCCCAAGGTGTCCTTTCAGGTTAGGTACTGCTATGATCAAGAGGGCAGAGACACACAAAAAAAATCACTCCTTTAACTAGGTTTTGAACCAACTGGAGTGAATCTTTCTCTTGTGAAACTTAACTGGATAACAAAATCTCTTTTTAATATTTAAGATATTAAAAAGATAAGCATATTAAGATATCTCTTTAATATGCTTAAGATCTCAAAGGCATAAGAGAGAAACCAAGAACTAATCTGATAAAATACCTCTTTAGATTACATTGATATTTCCACACTGCACATATACAGGTTTTTTTTTCCTCTCCCTTCTGTATGCAGTTATTTTGAATTAAATACACCTCTGCTCAAGTCAGGGAAAACTTTATCAATGACATAAATGAGATCAAGGTTTCAGCCACTTGGTCTAAGCATAGAAAGAAAAACACAACTCCATCTTGCATCATTAGCCTGTCCATGGGAACTTGTTTTTTTCATGCAAAAGAAATTTAATAGGAATGGCAAATACTCCAGGGAAATTTAGGCAAATGCCAGTGCCTCCTGTATACTTTATTAGAAAACTAATTAATAATCAAAACTGAGTAATAACTTTTGTAGAAATATTTGTAACTCTCTTCCTGACTCTCATTATCCAGGACTACAGCAGCCTCCCATATTAGCATGTCATACCAGCCTTGATTATATAGAAGCATTCAGGAAAATGATCTGAACCACCTACAGGTGTGACTTGGAAGTGTATTAGTAAAACTGCCTTTAATCCTGTGTGGACACAGCTTCAGAATTAAATCACCTTTACTTTAATTTTGCATATATCATTAGCAAAGTAAACAAACTGAAATCAAGGTCAAATCAACAGTAAAACTATATATGTAAGGAGTGAATATAATTTAATCCACATTTTAAAGACTTCCAAAGTACAGTAAGCGAAATTCTTAATTGCAAAATTTTTTTGTTCTGAATGAGTGATTCATGTGCAGTTTTGTTGCGATGACAATACCTTGCATTTAAATTATTTTAAATTTTCAACTTTCATGAATAACAAGATTTTTTCTACAGTATTCTATGGAAAATACATGGTCATAATTTCATAAGCCATAACTCTCACTCCATCTGTTAGGCATTTGGGACAGTTTTGTTGTTTAGCTAGTATTTATACTTTTTCCAATGCCATTCCACCTTTTAATTTTCTCAGTGCCTTTGATTGCATTATCCATAGTATGCTTTTATACTGTGTATTTCCTTACAATAGAAACCAAGTGCATTTCTCAGACTCTGGACTCCACTGGCATTCTCATAGTCACAGATTATAGATTGCCAAACATTTAAAAGGGCAGGAGATCATATAATAACAATAACACTTTGGATGCTTAATGGGCTGTTTGGACTTGACCTTTATCCCATGCCAGCAAGAGAAAGTTAAATTACTGTAAATTCCACCATGCCCTGAAGGTCTATGCTTGATCAAAAGCACACCTGAGTGCTGGGCAGCCTGGCTGTGGGCAGAGATGGATGGAAGCTAAGGGCTGCTCACATTGGCACAGAGCTGTCCTGCAGTGACATACATGGGGACCTTTTGCAGTGGATGACACCGTTCCACTGATAGGAATATGACCAGGTGACCCACATAATGTTTCCCATCATGCTATTAACATTCTCAACTTCTCCTGCATAAAAGCAAAGTTTTCTTTGTGGTTTTCTTTCTCATTACATTTAAAAAGGAAAAAAGAAGAAAAGAAAAGTAAGAACATTTTCTGGAGAAAAGTTGAATTCATAGTGAAAACTCATGGAATAGAAGTCCATCAGGCTTTTTAAAACCAAAGATGCTGATACAGTCTCTAGAACAGGAAGCTGATGCTGTCAGGACATGCCATGGGAAGTACCACACTGGACCTACTCCATCCCTTGTTTCTTTTCTGAAACATCATTGTTAGAGACAGAATGCTGGGGCAAATGGACTTTTGGCCTGATTCAGCCATACTGAAACAAATATCCCTTTACTGTTCCAGAAGGATATTTTGTCTTTTAGCAATGTTTCTTCTCATTCCCTGGTTTGCACCTCTTCTGGATTCCTCACAAACCTGGCTATTGCTACAGCTGCATGATAAACAGCCTTGCACCTTCCCTTCTCTCCAGCACGAGGATATTCACATTTTTTCTCTGCAGACAGAAGCATGCTATTTAGGTGTCTTCCCAAATTACATAAAGCAATGACTGCCTGCCTGTGATTTGTGCTAGCAATGGAGAAAATAAAAAGTCTTTCTCAGATGTGGAGTTTTCATATTACATTGATCAATGCAAAGCAGTAGAAAACAAAACCACAATGGGACAATTGCTTTGAGGGAACAGGGAATTGTGGAACTGGAAAATTGTTAAGAAATATATAAATGAGGAAACATCTATGTTCCTATTCTTCTGTAGGCTTGATAAAAGCTTCCGTGGCTTTGGGAAAGTTGTATTACTCGGATGAGAATATTTTGAGATTTTGATCATTTAAAAAAATGTATTTGTAGATACACAATCCATGACTACTTGGTGACAGCTCTGCAACAGTGCTTGTTAGTGTAGATGTGGAATTGGCAAAGAAAGTGGGCTAGTGGATAAACAGCAAAAACATGAAGTCAGGATGTTGCTGCTTGTTTAGTAAAAGATCTGACAGTGCTTGCTAGAAAATCTGTGTATTTTGGCTTCAAGCATACATAGTGCTTTATTATTAATCATGATTTTTTGTTTTATTCCAGTAATAGCAAACTTTGAAAAAGAGGAAAAAGAAAAAAAAAAAGGTAAGCTGGAGTTTTCAGCTATGAAGATCTTTTTTGACTAATATGTTGTCAGGATTAATTCACTAATATGTAAGTAAGTATTTTCAGATCATTGCACTGAAGTTGCACTACAAAAGAAGTATGTAATTTGTTTTCTCACATCTGAAGCCCATTATTAGTACAACAAATAAAGAACATTTTAAATGTCAGGGAAGAATAGAAGTTACAAATAAACAGAATTCTGTCTTAAATCATACATGACATATAAAAAAGCAGGCTTGCTCACTGCAGAACAGTATTTCATTTTTGCCTAGATTAAAGAGTATTTATTCTTCCAACACATTTTCATTAATGACCACTTGAGATGTTTATAACACAATGGGCAGTAAATACAAGACCTATTCATCAGTCTCCTCCTGGTTACAGCCAAAGTGGCCTTTCACGCCACCATGAGACACAAACTCAATGAGGGTATCCTGCCAACTGCATCATCTGCTTCCAGGCCCTCATCTTCTCATGCTGACAAAGAGAGCACTGGTGGGCAGCAACCATGGCTTCCCTGGACACATTCCAGGAGTGACTGATGTTGTTGGGGGCTGCCCTCCTCCAGTGCCCATCAATCTACTTTTCAGTCTGGCACACTCACACATTTTCCTTTTAGGTTTTTTTTTGTCCTCTGGAATCACTTCTCATTCTCATATTTCTTTTTTTTCCCTCCAGCCCCTTCTGCTCAAAGGGTTTGAAGGGTTGGTTACGGTTGGGCTAGCACCTGGCTCTAAAAGGGAGAAAGACAGATAACATGGTTTCAGCAGGACTTAATTAAAAAAATTTTGCTCCTTTCTGCAGGGTCTAGTGAGAGCTTATGTGCTCACTGCATCACTGAGAAATACTTGAGGAATAATTGGTCCCAGGAGAGTCATATGCCGGTGCCTTGAGATTCCCTCTTCACACTGAGTAGTTTCCTTTGTTATCTCCCCACTGCTGATGTTAACCAGCAGAATAAGCATTCAACTGGAATGTTTCTACCATATTTTTCTTTGCCAATCTCTTTTTGATGTCCATCTTTTTGGAGATTTTTTTTTTTGTGACTAGTGGCCTCACAATGCTCTGAGCAAGAAGAGAACTTGGAGGTGAGCCTTGAGCTCTTCAGTGTCCTTGTGCTATAAATTTGGATCAAAGCTGCAGGTAAGAGTTGGATCTCCAAAGAAAACTGAGGCCATGTCTGCAATAGCTCAGCAGACTCCTGCAGTCCAGTCATGTCACTTGGGGTCAGAACTACTGCTCTGGTAGATAGCTGTGTGAGGGAGAAACAGTCCCCCTTTTCCTCCCCCAGCACACCTTGCTTCCTTCAGATAATTGTGGAACTACAAAACAGAGGTCCCACCTGGAGATCTTTGCCTGTTTGGAGTGCTGGTATATCCATGAAAATATCTCCGGCTGAGATCGCCAGTTCACCAGCAGAGAAGGCCTGAATCTGCAAAGTTTCACTGTTGACTTAAATAAAATGCTGAGGAGGTGAAATTAGGTTTAATTCCCTGAAAAAGAGATCACTGAGTAGTCTAGAAGATGATGCATGTTTGATTACATTTACTCTTCTTGAGTGAGTCTGGGCAAACTCATGAGAGTATTCTCATGAGTTGAACTACATACTCTGTTGCTTAAATATTCAAAAGTTAATCTCCCAATTGTTCATTTTCATTAGATTTTGGTAATCAGAAGTTTTAACTGCACTAGATTTCTTGAAAAAGTTTATGATCGACATAATATAAAATATAGCATACTCAAAGAACAGAGAATTTCAAACACTTTGGATTTGTTTCCTGCAGACAATGAAATCTTAGTACTTGAAATCTGAGTGCATTCTTAGCCAGTGTAGATATTGCAGAAAACAGCACTGTTTCAGGTAATTTTATTTTAACTTTTCTTTGTCTAGGAAAAATTTTTGAAAATACTTATAAAAAAGAAAAGGAATGTCAGATCAGAGAGGTTAGGTAGTGGTGTGTTTTATATAATATTCTATTTCTCATAGAGGTCACTGCCAATTTGATGTACATTACAGCAAGAAATCCTGCAGAGGAAAATAACGGAATTTACTTTCATTTTATTAAAATCTAGTGAAAACTAACATAACACTTGAAATCTGAACCTAATCCTATTAGCTTTTTTGGGCTTACTTGTGCTACCTGATGCTCTTGTTATCCTCATGAAGTTCCTGTTTCTTGAATCCAACTTCAGTGACATTCTTCAGAAATGAATTTGCACAGTGTGCAATTACACTGTTGAAAAACATTTATTTCCTTTTTTAGTTATAAATGCATTATCTCTTGTCTAAATGGATGCTTCCTTGTTTATATCTGATGAGAAGAAGCAATTCTATTAGTTCTATCCACCTTTCCAGTCTTTTTCTGTGTACATTTATTCCATTTCCTTGTATTTATTCCTGGTTTAAAGCACAGTGTTCATCTATCTTCATAACAGTATTTTTCCATGTCCAACAGTGTCTTTGTCATCAGTTCTGGCCTTCTTCTATTTTTGCTATGTCATCCCTGGGGACATAAAATCTCTATAATAAATCGTAATGACAAAGTATAAATTAATTTAGCATGCATTTGCACACAATAATCTGCTTCCTCTAGGAGCCTTGGTATTTCTTGAGCTGACTTACAGTTGATTCAAGCAGCTGTCAATTTTTAAAATAACTCTATTTTCCCTAAGTATTTTCTGTTCTATCTTACACATTTTCTTTGGACAAAGATCTACATATCTAACTTACACGCCAAACCGCAAACAGCTTTGCTATACATGTCAGTATTTCAAATCAAAGTGGGTTTGTTATCAATAAGAATGGAGTTTGGCTAGAGACAGAATATTTCCTTTCCCTTGTAAGATCAAGGAAAAGGAAATATTCTGTCTCATTGGTAAGCCTTGAGAGTTTAGAAAGGAAGGTTAGACCATCTTGGGGTGTTTTCTGGCTCCTAAACCAGCTATATTTATGTTTTGTTTTAAATGAGAATTATACTAAAATCCCAAAATAGTAGAATTCAATATTTTTCAAATTGTCTAGAACAGCTTTTATGTAATAAATGTAACTTACACATCGATGTATATATAAGTGAAATGTAAGTATTGCATTTAAATGAGCTTGGACGTGGTGACGACTTGCAGAACTCATGTACTGTAGTCATCCAGAAATCATATTCCTAAAAATTGTGTGTTGTGTCACACAATATGTATTTTCTGATACATAACACATATGTTTTAGTTTGAAGCTGGCTAGGGAACTGCTAGGAAGCATGGGGAAAAACATGAAGAAGAAAGTTTTGCTCTGAACTCTGGTATTAGTAGTTGCTGAACCTTCCTCTCTTCCTCCCTTTCAGTTCAAAAGATATAGATAGCCCTAGCATTGCTTATTTTTGTGAACTTTGATACAGTTCTAAGTAGATGTCCACAGTAAACACTCCAGAAAGCCAAGACAAAAAAGGCAAAACAACACAGTGTTGCTCTCCACAAGTTAAAAAGGGAGAATAACTGAGATATGACATCTAGGCATTTAAACTTCCATGAGATAAATTCCAGACTGGTACTCTGGCACTATCAGTGTCCAGAAAGTGGAAAGCACATGGGGGTAGGAATCTAGGAGTGGATATACAGTGCCTGTGCTGTATTCTGGCACAGTGCTATAAAGACAGCTCTTACCATGAAATGGCTAACAGTGGGTCCCTGCAGGGGGAGGGATGTCTCCCTAGTGTTTGTGGTGTGTGCCTAACACTGCTGGGAAGTGGCAAATCTCATCATGGTCTCCAACAGCCTGGCTAAGGTCTGAGCACCAAGTGCAGCTGAGAAGGTTGGCAGTGGTGGCAGCAGTGGTGGATGTGCCATCTCTAGCACAACAGGGGTTTGTTTTTGCGTCTTGCTTGGAACAGCAGCACTGCAGCCTTGTTCAGGCAGCCACAGCAAGGTTGGCAAAGGTCCTGCAGCCTGGAGTCACTGAAGAATGCTAAAGCCACTAAGTGTCATGGAGTTATGTGGTATGATACAGGGGATCACCTCCTTACTGCTCTTCACTTTTCTCATTTTTGCTCTCTGTCTCCTGAGAGCCTGGTTTAGGACAGCAAAAGAACTCTATCCTTTTCTCTCCTGGGTCAGAGCCTAGAGTAAAAGAGGAAAGGAGAAACATATTTTTCAGCAGCATCATGTTTTGCCAGGTCATGAAGTGGCTGCTAAAACCATGTTGTCTGGCTTTGCTTTCAAAACAGCTCAGTACTCCTTGGCAGTCAGAGACAAAGCATTTTCTGTTACTTCTCTCACTTTTTTTCCCCAGCTCTGTGCTCCCTTAAGGGAGACAGGATCAGAGTTCAGAAGAGGAATCATCAATTTTTTCTCATAATATTTATAAAGATGTTCATGGCATTTTAAACACCATGCAAGAAGTTTCTAACACAGGATTTCACAGCTTTCCCCTGAATACAACTTAGGGACACATGACAATATAGTTTCTTAGAGGAAGAAACTTTGTATGTAAGTGTTTTGTATTCTTTTTCACCCTAGGCAAGTACAGTTGGCAAATGTCAGCTTCTTACTCTGGAAAAACAAATTTTATTAGTTGTATATAATTAATTTTAAAAGGAAATAATACATTTATTAGTCCAAATCTGTAGAACAGATCAGCAGAAAATAATATTCTTCTCAGAAGAATATGAGATAACACTCAGCCATGCCCTGGGGTCTTGAGGATAAATAGAAAATGTGAACTGAAATTTTCACATCTCTAAAGTCAGCTGGACTGATTTTCAGTGACCAAAGTAAAGCCAAGTTTTCACACTGGACTTCAAGATCTTAGGAGAAAACCTAAGGGGAAAAAAAGTTAAAATTATTAAAAAATTAAGGCCAAAGGCATGTAGTTAATTTTGTGTGTATAGGGAATGCTGCGTGAATTTCTTAGTGAGACTAAAACTGAGCAGAATCATAAGTATTTCCATGATTTAAGCCTAATGTTAGAGTTGATGTTTCAGGCAGCAATAAGAAAAATAGCATAAGGAAGGCATTGGATTAAAATAGGGTCACATGGTGACAACTTACTTGATCTTTTCAAAGTCTAAATACAGAATTCAAATCAAATAAAATGGTTGTTTTCTACTAATAGTTACACAAGCATGTGCCAATACAACTTAGAAATACTTTTGTTTATAAATTTGAAGGAGTGAGAAGTTAAAGAACTAGTTATAAATTGACTTGGCCTTCCAGAGGAAATCCATGCTAAACCTGATCTGTCTTTAATAATGGAGAATGTGTTTTGTCTCCTGCCCTCTTGAGATTCAGTTAATATTAATGCAAGCAAGATGTGAAAGGAAATTCTGTGCTTCACTTTTTGGTAGCTTTTAGGCTCACAAGAGATGGGATTGAAAATGAGATAAAGAAGACTTTGTTTGAAAACTTGTTGCAAAATAAAGGCTTTTAGAGTCCTTCAAACACTTGTTCACTTGCTTTATGCTCATTGATATAATTTTGCGAAGTTCATTTTCAAGACAGAGTTAAAACTGCATTGGTGTAAATGTTGTGGTTACAGGTCCAAGTGAAAGTGAATGTATCTTTTGTGGAGTCAGCTGGAAATTTAAGTTAGCTACACAGCATTCCTAAGTCATTACAGAAATCTTGAATCAGTACAAAAGAGAATTTATAGTTAAAACTATGATGCCTCTGAGGTTAGTGTCCATAGGACATTTTATGACAGAAAAAGTCCTTTTCTCATTGATTTGCAAATCTGGAATCTGTGGGTGTCCTTCTGCACGGATGGGAGCTAAAGGCAGCAGGCAGCACAGGAGCAGCCGGCCTGCAGGAGCTGCTGTTCCTGCCCGGGGTGAGCCCTTACCTGTTAAGCAGGTAGGTGCACATTGCAGCCAAAAAACCCTCGGCAAAGCGCTGCTGCTCGGCCCCAAGGGATCAGGCAGTCACAGCAAGACTTTCAAGTCTCTCATGAGGGATCCTTCAGTGTTAGAGCATTTCACTAGGGAAATCATAGCAGCATTAAGCAAGAGAACAACCAAAAATGGTAGTTTTACAGTAGTTTCCCAGTTCTTTGGACATCTGACCCTAATTCACAGATCAAAATAATGGATAAAGGAGTGCTTAGGAGGGGATTTTAATGGAAGAGTATCCTAGCAAATCTGTCTGAAAACTAAGAACCAATGAAAATACCAGCTGGTACACAGGGCATTAAATCTGGATCATTCAGCCATCAAACTGGGAGCTCCTGGCACTCACTGGACTCCAGCTGGACGCACCAGGCTTTTCCACCCTGGCTGTAGGGCTCCGTGGGTCGAGGGGAGCAGGCTGGGGGGCTGGCTGTGCAGCCTGTGCTGTGGCACAGGCACCCGGCGAGTGCCCGGGTGGGCGCACAGATGGGCGCACCCCTGAATACACAGGCGGCTGCACTGGCAGGCACACGGGTGGATAAACTGGCAGGCACACACACGGGCAGGGAACACTGGCAGGCACACACACGGGCAGGGTACACGAGGGGTGCCAGGACCATTTGCAGAGTTGTCGGGCCATCTATGGCGCCCTGCGGGTGCCGCTACTCCCGCTGCCCAGACGGGTCCAGCCCCACCTCCGAGTGCCCCGCGTTACCCTCACAGACATCCTGCTGCCACCGCTGGCCGGGCAGCGCCATCCGCGCCCTCCCTCCACAGCATCGGCGGGCGCTCGGCGGCTCCTTATCCTCGGCACTCCCTCCCGTCCCATGGGGGCTGCGGGGCGAGCGCGGGGTGCTGCCGGCGGGCCCGGTGCTGTTGCCGCGGTGATGCCGGGCAGCCCCCCCGGCCGTGCCCCCGCCCCGCAAACATGGCAGCGGCGGCGGCCGCGGGCGGCCCTCGGGGGGAGCGGCGGCCGGGGCTGCGGAGCAGCGCCCGCTCCCGCCTCGGCCCGCTCGCTGCCGCTCGCGGCGGGGCCGCCCCGCGCCCGCCATGTGGAAGCTCAACAAGAGCAGCAAAGTTCTGCTGGACGACTCGCCCGAGGAGGAGGAGACGCGTCCCCGCGGGCCGCCGCCCGCCGCCGCCTTCGCGGCCCCGCAGGTAGGAAGCAGCGCGGAGCCCGGTGCGGAGCGGTGGCGAGGCTCGGCCCGCTCCCGCTGCCTGCTCTCCGGCGGCATGAGTAATCACTTTTCCCACCCTGGTGTGCCGCTAGGCTGGCCCTGGTCGGAGCTGGGAGTGTTGGAGCGGATCGTGCCACTGTCACCCGGTTTTTTGGGGTGCTGACTGGCCTATCCAGCCCCGTTTCCTTCCAGCAGCCGGCCTCCGGCGTTTCTGGGACTTGCTGTCCTTCATTCCAGTGGCTTCCTACCGCAGGATACTTTCTCTCCCAACCCTAGGCAGAGGCACTGCAACCCATGTGTTAAGCGCAATACATTAAACAAGGATGTTTAAGAACATAACTTTATTTGCGTGTTTGTGTAGAGCCCTGATGTTTTGGCAGGATTGCTTTTTTCGTTGGTTTTACTAATAGTAGTTCACTATCTTTAAATAGCTGCAATCTTGTTGGAAAGCTTTTGTTGTTAAGTGTTAAATTAAATATCAACAGTGATTTTTCTCAACAAATGTAACCTGAAGGGAAGGGTATCAGTTGAGTATCAGGGGAAACAACTAAAAAAAATGTTTGTTGACTTGCTTTCAAAAACTTGGTAGCAATTAGGTATCCATCCAGCTCAGAAGCCTGTTACGCTGCCCAGCATGGTTTAGTTGCTGATCTTCTGTTGGCACAGAGTTACTTTAGATATTGAATGAGAGGTTCTGAAGTTCTGAAGTAAGCAGTTGCCTAGGGTTGCAAAACAGTGAGGTTTATTTTCAAAAGAAGGTATTAAAACCTTCTCAGCTTTCTACCCCATGTTTGGCTTGCCTATCTTGCTGAAAGAGCTGGAGTGTTGTCTGGATAAATTATCCTCACCTTGAGTTTCTGGTTGACAGGTGCTGTGAGTTGTCAACACGTGTGACAACTGCTGAAAAGAGCCTCTTCCAGTCACAGCAGTTATTCTCTCCATCTTCCAGTAGCCACAACCTCCAGTTTAGCCTTGCCTTGCCCTTTGCCCCTGCACAGTAAACAGTAGAACCATAACCCTTGCTATTCTTTTGGCAGCAGCTGTGGGGAGTCATATGGTTGAGTAGGATGTCCCCCTGTGGTAGGAGAATTGACATTCATTTTGGAGACCCCCTTCAGTGGAGTAAGGTGGATCATGGGGTTTGAGGTGACCTGAAGTATCTCTCCCAACCTCTCATACAACATCTAATCTCTGCCTCCTACATTTCCTATCCTCAGGTGCTTGTAAGCTTCCACAGTTTCTGCTGAGCTACTGTAGACTTGCTCATCTCCTGAAACCCTCCTCGAGCACCAAAGGTCACCAAAAGCCTCCAGT
Source organism: Passer montanus (assembly GCF_014805655.1). NCBI lineage: Eukaryota > Metazoa > Chordata > Aves > Passeriformes > Passeridae > Passer > Passer montanus. The sequence continues at coordinate 2,945,255 of NW_024368152.1, forward strand.
AAATTCCACTGACTCTGCACTGCTCCTCTTCTCTACCACTAATGATCCAAGCCCCCTTTGAGGCTCCTGAGCGTAGCCTCCCAGTCAGGAGAGGATCCTTCAGACTTCTGTCCAGACAATTCTCCCAGCCCTCTACTGTAGCAGCAGAGACTGGAGTTTGTTTATTTTACTTTATCCACTCCAATTGTCCTTTACTGTCCTGGGCCTCTTTCATTAGTTGAAGTCTCAAGTTATAATGGTGATGACAATGGTTTCTTGTGCAAAAGGTTTACATTTTCGTGAATTTTAAGAAAATTCCTTTTCAACTCCCACTGAACTGGGATGCTGATTTTAGTGTTCAGGGGTGGCAGGAGAAAAATAAATTATTCTGAGTCACTAAAGGAAATAGTCTTGAAGATAAAGGATTCATTAAGGTTAGCACAACCATAGTGTAGCTTGGCACAGAGGCTGGAGTGAAGATTATAAGCTATTAGTTATTTTGCCTGTTAAAATCAAAATATTTTGAAAGGAATGCAACACGCTGCCCAAAATATTTAGCAGTAGTCATTTTAGAGTTTATGTACACTTTAAGGAAGAACAGACTGTATAGAAAGTTCTGAACACTTGATTGACATTGTGATCAGGGCAGCTTTTAGGTCAGCCATAGGTACAATGTAGCTAAACCATGGCTGGGACAGGTGTCAGGGGAACCAAACGCACTTGTTCAGCTTGTTGTAGCTGACCTGGTTCATGTTCCTTGCTTTTAGTGTTTGAAATTTTTGATGTTTCATCAGATCCTGTTTTATTCTCCTAATAATATGATTGTAAGGGAGTGAAATCCAGTAATGTGTAGAGGGATTTGGTAATGATGTGCACTCTCTGCTGCTGCATCCTGACCCGTGTCAGCCAACCTGTGGCCTTGGAGGACAGCACCATGAGTGCTTGGAGGAGTCCTGGGGGCAGTTCTTGTGGTGCCTTAGCTGTGCATGGGGGTGCTTCAGTATGTGTGTAAGTGTTGTTATGGTACAGCCTGCTGTGAATGAAGGATTACCTCATCCAGATGAGAAGAATCCAGGACGTCCCTGATTTCTTATTGTTAGAGCCAAAATCTAGATAATTAGTGTGAGTGCTTTTTAGTAAATTAGGAAGCCCAGTTTTAGATCTCATGCAGAAGTTGAATGTTAGATTTAATTTCCTTTTCTGATACATCATTTGGTAAAAGAGAAGATGAACCAGACTAATTGTGTTTTGACTTTGATTTATGATATGTTGTTTTCCCAACAACCATATTTTGTCTTTATTTTCATTTTTAATAAGCAATTGGGAAGAAAATCCTTAAGCTTCTACCATTTATGCTATAAATAAGGCTGAAACTTTTGACTTTAAAGGCAAGAAATTGGTAGTCACATCTATGTCATTAAAGCAAACCACATTGGAAGTATTTCAGTATAATGAAATGTTGGTGCTGTATATTGTTTCTTCAAAGCCGAGAAAGAGTGAAGGAGTTCTCACTATGCAACCTAATAATTAGGACATTGCAGTAGCAGACAGCAACAAAGAATTAGTCTACTATAAGTTAAAAAAAAAAAGCCCAACACAAAAAACCCCTTTGTTACTCCAGAGAAATTTTAATCATCCTATTTAGATATGGAAGCCTGATTTGGGCTTAAGCAGACATTTGAAATTTTAGACGTTCATAGTTCTTAAATAGAAAAGCCTAGTTTGATCTAAAAAAAAGTTTTGACAGTTCTGGTTTTGTGTTATACAGAATGGTTTGATTTTGTTCCAGGGGAGAACAAAACCAAATTTTAGAACATGAAAATTGCAAGGGAGGGAACTGTCAGCCTCTGGCCACTTTTTAGCAAAAGTTTCTGCATACATTCAAGTACTTTGAATTGTTAACACTTACTTAAAATAGTAAGGTGTTTCCTGAGATAAGAAAGACAAGTAAATTTTGAAACAGTACTTGTGTAAATAAATGTGTGGATTATTATGAGGTTTTTTTAGACCAGACAGTTCTAGACTGTAACTTAGAAGTTAATTTTAATTTACGCTTTGAAGCATAAGTATTTTTAATTTATGCAATGAAGGTGCTTTATTCGGTTAAGTTATAATTAATGCATGAAGGTAACTTGACATGCATAAATAGTACACAGACATGAGATGAAATTAATGTGTTTTGTGTGTGTCTCTCTAAAAATATGCTAGAAATGTACAGTTGTGCATGCCAAACTCGCGTTCAGTTTGGAATATAGTCATTATGTTTCAAACTAGTTGTCTTTTTGGAAAGGGAAAACTGCTGGGTTTTGATTTCTGGAGGGCACTGTTTTGGCAGTTGTGCTAAGTTCTTCTTGATGCAATCCTACCATCTAATCAGTACTCAGAGATGTCAATGCTGTGTCAATATCGTGTGTAACTCTGACGTAAAATGGAACTCCATATTAAAATACATCTATATATTAGGGGAGGGCATGGGTGTCAGCCTGACCTATATTATCTAATGAAACTCTGTCTTTCATGTAAAAATATTTCAGAACCCTAGCCTTGATCTGTTCTCCCTAGTTGTATTTTTTGTTATGTTCAAAGAGAATATGTGCAAAAACATGTTTTATGCAGAATTTTGTTTAGACTTGCTCAGGATGTTTGAAGGTTGGCTATACAGAATTTTAGTTATCTCTTTTAATGAAGATGTTTAAGTGTCTGGTACAATTTTAATACTGACTTTCATCTTGGAATGAGTTGAACTCAGACAAGCCCTGCAGAAATGGGTGGGAGCTGAGCTGCTTTTCTTATGTTTTACTAATAGGTTGAATAAGGATATTTTTTAATTAAAAAAAATGAAGTAGAAAATGTTAATCCAGCTAATGCCTTTCCTTCACTTTCTAGCCATTTCTGTGTGTCTCAGGCTTTGCCTTCAGTACTCTAATAATCCTATCATACCTTCTCCTCTCTGCTAGCCTGATTTTTTCCTCTTCATTGGAGTGGTTCTTGTGACATTTCAGTGGCATTTTCCTGGCTAAAATCCATCACCTATATTCTGTCATCATTCTTAAACATTAGATTGTGGTACTGTCAGCGAAGACTTTCCTGAGCCTTCCTTGGCCTGCCTTTCTTGCTTTTCCTCCTTCTTGTCACATAGAATCTTTCAGCAGCTTCTTGAGTGGGTCCTGTTTCTTTCTCACAGTCTTTCTGGAGCTCTACAGAGCTGACAGTGTCTTTTGGGGCTTTCAGCTTTCTGAGGTTTAAGTCCTTTTCATTTTTGAGGTGCTTCACATTTTAATTTATATTGTCATTTTGTGCACAGTTGACTGGGATCAGATCTGTTTCTCACCTCTTATCCCCTCTCTGTTGGCTTATTCTGACTCTTAAAAGTCCACAAAGCACATATGGTCTGATTGGTCTTCTATTACAGACACTATCACTAAATATTTTTTCTTTCAGCCAAGCCTCTAACCTGCAAGTTCTTGGTGGTTTTTATCTATTGTGTGAAAGAGAATTTGTGTCCTAGACTTCACTGTTGTTTCCTCCATGAATTCCAGGTCAAGTCTGCACGCTCTCTCTCTCTCTCTCTTTTAAGTATTATTATTTTTTCTTGCTGTCTAGACAGTTGAAATTCTTGTGCAGACCCTCACTTCCCATACTGATGGTGATTACTTCCTCTGGAGCTTCTAATACCTATCTTGTGGTTTCCCATCCCCTAGTTCCTGTAAATTCCATTGCTGATATTAATGTTGTTGCTTATGGCATAAAGTTTAAGACCTCCTCATCCTTCAGATTCCATTTCTTCAGCTGGCCTCCCTTTGTTGCAGAAAATTTGCATTTAAATCTCTGTCCTTACTTTCAAGGTTTTTCTTAGTCCATCCCCTTCCTCTCCCCCATTTGTCACTTTTATCACTTGTATCTTTCCTGGAGCCTGTTCTGCTTTACTGGCTCTGATTGCCTGGCTTTGCCAGCAGCAGCCGTGTCTGCCCTCCTCCCCTCCAGCCTAACACGGAATTATCCATTCCCACTGATCCACAGCCCCACCAGCATCTCCTCCTCTACAGCTTTGCTGAGATCTGCTTTCCCTGAGTTATTTGTTGCATCTTCTTGGGGTTCTGTGAGGTTTCTGGAGCCATGCTTTCCTGCCACTGCAGGACTTCCTACCATAAATATACAAAGTAAAATGTAAATGGTTTTGAGAACAAATGAATCACTTTAATTCTTTACTAATAAAGTAGGCATATAATGTTTTCCTCGCTTTTATAGAAACTATTTGCCAGACTGCGTGAGGACATCCGTAACATAAGTAGGGTTACTAGCAATTGCTGAACACTTTACTAGGTAGACTATTTTTTTCAGCTCTGTCATCATCAAAGGTACATTTCCAACAAGTTTTGCCGCTGGTTCTCTGTGAGGAGCTCCAGGAAAATGTCTGTGTGATCACTGCACGTGTGATGAAAGCCACACATCAAAAGGAAGCTGTACGTGTGCTGCTGAACACTGTAACAAAAAATGATGCATTCAGCCCGTTTTGCAGAAACTGTACTAGGAAAATATGGCCATTACTCATCCAAGACCTTTATTGGAGACATGTAGTTTAATGGCAAATTCCATGACTGAATAAGAATTGTATGTCAGCTACTGTTTGTTTTCTGGATAAGGAAACAGCAAATATTGATTTCTGCTATGGCTAAGTTGTTAAAATAACTGACAGATTTTCAGCTGAAAATTTCATCAGAATTGCAAACTTCACTGGAATAGTTGAATTGTTACGGAAATTGAATTAAAATTGACTATCTGATCTTATTTGTTTCAGCTTTGACACTGATGGTTTTTTGATCTTAATACAGCTGTTTCCCTTTCATGAAGGACATTTGAAATATTATAAATTAGGTAAAACTAAATTCTTAATGACATATGAACTTTTAAAATATTTTAAGGTGTTTAATCTTTAATATTCTTCCAAAAATACTTCAGAGAAGCAAAGTCTGAGTAAGATGTATTATAACCTCTTACTACAGAGATGTACAGTAATGTGAACACTTTAATAGAGTAACCTTGTGTATTGATGTAAAAACACAGCATAGGAACCTGGTGTTCCAATGTTTCTCTTTGTAATGCCAATAAAATTCAGAACTACAGAAGTATTCTTGTGTAAATACTTACATTCTGAAATTAATCTTCTCTGGTACATTTGGTCATTTGTATCAATTGACAGTAAAAATATGGAAATAATTTAGATATTCTGTTTTAAAATGTAATGGAATGTGAAACAATAACTGAAGTGGTTGAATGAAACAGAGTTTGAAAATGCTAAGGAAGTTCTTAACAGCTGTGGATGCTAAAGAAAAGAGCATAGTCTTTACTATGAATACTGAATAGATTAAAATTATTTGAAAGATGAAAACCAGTTTCCCTATGTTTTCACCTCTCAGTTGGTCTGGTGAATAGCAGGCAGTTTTGAGAGACTGGAGCCTAGAAGATGGAAGAATTTTTAAATATGTTGGATGGGTTTTCTCCTGTAACTGAAGTAGTCATCCAGACTTTTTAAAGTTAGTGTAGTGAAATAAGTTCCTTTAGAAATGATCTGAAGAATAACATTTTAAAAGCATGTTTCTAAATTCGTGTTGTCTACAAACTGTATGCCAAAATGAAATTATATTCTTCAACATGCTTATATTTTACATTTTCTTTTTCTTTATCAACAGAAGTATTTTCAGGTTTGCAGAATACTGTAAGAGGAAACTTGCAGCATAGGAGTCACTGTCACTATTTAGATAGTTTATTGTCATAATAAAGATGCTTTTTATAAGTGTAGGAAGCAATCTGGTGTAGGAAAGTATTGTTTATAGAAGAGAAAAAATGAGTTTAAAACACCCAATTACTCTTAAGCAAGACTTTAGAAATGCCTATGTTAATACTTTTCATTGGTGACATTAAAAGGAAATTTTGAATTTACACCATCTGCCCAGATGGCTGATTTGATTCACTCATTGCTTTAGGGACATACAAATGGAAGATTGAGATCTAGCAGTAGATGAAATATGGACAAGGCTGATCACATTATTTTGATCTCAGTCTAGGATATCTCTGCCAGAAAGGAGCAGGGGCAATTCACAGTTCAGCAGTGGAGTTTTCCTGCTGAACACATAGCCTCATGTCCAAGAAGAAAGTGATGTGTGACTGAGTAATGCAGCCTTTATTTATTGAAATTGAAAACCTTGTTTTTCCTTAAAGGCATGTTCAGTTTTGAGTGGGTGTTCAGGTACAGTTCAGCTTTGTTTTTCAGCTGTGTTAAAGGAATATTGAAACTAGTAGAGTTGTTTCAGTGCCCATTTACATTTGATCACTGTTGCATCAGTTTCCTAATTCAGAAAGCATATATCCATGCATTGAATTTTTCTAGGTGTGTATTACAGGTACAGCAAAAAAAAGAGGCCAAATGCCACTGATGATTTTTTTAGGGTGTTTTTCAGGGAAAACAAAAAAAAAAAAAAAAAAAAAAGAGGCCAAATGCCACTGATCTTCTACTGATAACTTTCTTCTTACTCAATGTTTGAGTGTATTTTGCATTGGTTTTGATCCAGTTCTAAACTTAGATAAGCAGGGTGGCTTTTGCATCAATAATCAGCTTTAGTCTTGTTTATTTCATTTTATGTTATATTAAAATCCTTCTCAAACCCAAGGAAATATTTTCTTTTGTTAGTTGTATTTTAAGATGGTGATCTGGCTGTGTGATCTCCTCTTCCCAATCAGTTGTTTCTGGTCAGGCTGTGTATATGTAGTTGTTCTACTGTTTGGTTTGTAATCAGTGTTTTGGGAATCTTTCCAGCTTCAGAGGTTGACTTTCAGGTTTGTGATTTCCTGAATGATTTTTAATTTTTTTTTTTAACCGTTCTCCCCTCCTATCCCTAAATTATTTACTAGCGTTTGTAGAGTACTGGAAATTATATTAAATTCCTCCCTGGAGTGTATCTCTTCAGGTGCTGTTTGTTTTGGGAATTTTTTTCCACTTAAATGATACATTTGTGGTACGCAGTCCCATTTGCACTTACAGGCATGACTACCTAGACTTTATATTACACTCAGTCCTTGATGAAATGTGATGATATTTGTGGTACGCAGTCCCATTTGCACTTACAGGCATGACTACCTAGACTTTATATGTCTCAGTCCTTGATGAAATGTGATGAAGGGCAGAGGGGATGCAATAAGTCAGTAGTAGGGTGAGAATTTGTTCCAAAAGGACCTATTCTTTTAACAATAGCTTGTTTACTCTTATATTTGCACAGCTAATGTGTGTGTGTGTATATGGTAGGAAACTCCCACAACTGGGCAGAGAAAATTGATAATATATCATTTTACTTACTAGAGCACAAGAAGGGCATGCAGGACGAAATGATGCTATTATTTCCCTTAACTCTTTGATGTTCAGCATTCTTCATCTTGGCCTGAATTATGAAAGTGAATGATCTAAAGAGACTAATTAATTACTTTACCACAAAGGAAGCTGAGGGAAGCAGATTACAATTTTGATCTCTGTACAAAAAGGTTTGTGTGCTAGTTGAATTGGTCCCTTGAGTACCTTATGGTTTGCAGTATGTCCAACAAAAGGGCACTTGTTTCCTTATGAAAACACTCTGTGCATACCAACCTTCCCCTGCCAGAACTGGAGGGCTATTCAAGCTGCTGATCAGCATTTCCCACTAGCGTTAGCATTTTCACCTAGAAATATCTAAATACTGTAATGTGTCCAGGTTTTTCTTTTAAATTGAAGTACAACAATGGGTTACCATACCTGTGAACCAACCAGACTAAAACATACTGAAATAATTTATAAGTGTTCAGTATCACTATGTGTTATGCAGCATGATAAAGAGTGAAGATGAACTTTTTTGACATATAGCTGTACAGTATCTTGTCCTCTAAAGAAAATTGATAAACCAAATCATAGGCTTCCTCATCTCAGAATGGTAACACAAGCAGTGAATTTGTATGAGGAGAATGGTGTAATAATGTTCATCACTTAAAAATACAAATATTCTGTGGGTAACAAGGGAAGATGGATTGAAGCAATGTTTCATCTTTCCTCCTGGGTTCTTCTCAGTGGTGGCACAAGTCCCCTCCCTTTGCTCTCTTCCTCTGTATTTTTTTTTTTAATACAAAGCCCATCCCTCCTGCAGGGTGCACACGTCCCTCCCTGCCATGTGGCCCACGGCTGGCTCTGAACCCCTATACCTACTCCTCTCACACTCTGTTCTTGCTGTGTGGCATTCGTCTGCTTCTCTCTGCTTTCCCTAAGGATGGATTTTCCACAAAACATTTTCAAATCTAGTCTGTCGGAGATGACTGAATTCAAACCTACAGCCTGTTTTCGAGCAAAGCATGGGATGTGTGGATGGACATCACAAGCACTCTGCCATTATCCAAGTCTCCTTTTTCTTCAGCAGTGTATTCAAAAGGATACTATGAATACTTTACTGGTTTTCTGCCCAAAAAAATGTATTTTAGGGATTGGATTCTCACCAGTTTTTCTTGAGGGTTTAATGTATATTGAATACATTGAATATATAATGAAATACCTACAGCCTGTTTTCGAGCAAAGCATGGGATGTGTGGATGGACATCACAAGCACTCTGCCATTATCCAAGTCTCCTTTTTCTTCAGCAGTGTATTCAAAAGGATACTATGAATACTTTACTGGTTTTCTGCCCAAAAAAATGTATTTTAGGGATTGGATTCTCACCAGTTTTTCTTGAGGGTTTAATGTATTTCAATCTTTGTATTTCATCTCTTTAAACTTTGTGTTGTCCCCTTACAATCAGCCTGGGTTGCATGAGTGTAGTTGCTGCAAACGTGTCTCATTCCTTAGGAGGTACCACAGCCTGGGTTGCATGAGTGTAGTTGCTGCAAACATGTGTCTCATTCCTTAGGAGATACCATTTTGTATAACCATGAGAAGTAACACTGTATTAATACAGAATAGTTCTATAATACAGTTCTAGCTGCCCCTTTTTAAAAGAAGCAAATAAATACCCCTTTTTGTCTACTATTTATTGTTAATTACATCTTTTGTAGACAGTGGTATTCACATTCTATTATGCTGACTCTCTAGCCCAATACGGTGCTCTTTGCATTTGTGGTTTTCTCCTAAAAGCTTTCTCTGTGAAAATGCCTTGCACTTTTGCTTCCTTGTGCTTAGCCTTGCTAGAGGCTCTATGCCTTCACACTCCATCTTTTCTCTTCTCTCTGCTGGAACATGATATCTCTATGCACTTTCATAATTTTATTTTCCTTCCTAAGATACTTGGAGAGCTGGAAGAATTAAAATGGGAGGTGTTATTTCTTTCAAAGGTACTAGCAGTGTCTTGTTTGTTCTGGAGGTAGTATTATTGGTCATTGAAACTGATAGTTCTGCCAGCTCTGGATGTCTGAGAATTTCTCCTCTTACCTTATTTCCTCTTGGAGCTTTCCTAGTTCTTGTTGATTTCTTTTTCTTCCTGGGAAAAATTTGGATAAAACAGGTGATGCATTCTCTAGCTCGTACCATGTCCTAGCAGAGACTCCATCATGTTAAGTTTAGGACTTTGCAACCTCATCCAAAAGCTGGAGAGCTGAGAGTGTTAAGGGGAAAGAGGGAGACTTCTGAATAGTGTGTGTGAGCTGTTTCCATTTAAAACATGGTCAGTATTTCTTCAAAAATAGAGGTATAAAAAAGCCAAAAGAAATGGAAGCAGTTGAATTTAATTTGAGAGAACTACACAAATCTTAACGTTTTTGGTATCCTATCTACAGTCCTCCCGAGTTAGACAGCTACCTGAGTTCAGAAATTAAGTAACTTGTTGCAATCCACAGGAAGCAATAGTCTCATTTTAAATGATAACATGAGTTCCTGACTTTGTGTTCTCCCCCAGCAAGTAAATCTGGTATCTACAGCTCATTCTATTCCAACATATAAATATTATTGAATTATAGAGAAATGGTTGTCCTACTCTGTTCTAGAAACGCTCTATCCTTGTACCTTATATAACATAAAGTATTGCCTGTACAGAGAGTGGAAACATTAGTATGTAAATAAATATATAAAAAGAGATATAATAAGTAAATATATTAAAATAATGCATGGGATTTGAAGCTAGTCTGTCAAAATGAAGCTGATCCATCTGGGTCTCCACGTGACTAGAAATAGCATAACACTTTTGTGCTGGTTTTCTCACCTCTTTCTGATGCTGTTAGCAAAGTGAAGGAGGCCTTTGGCAATGCATAGGAGCCAGGATAATGAGTGCTTTAGGTGTCTTGGGATATGTGCCTGTGGAGTGCATATCAACTCCTTAGCATATCAACTCCTTTAGTTGAAAAGGAAGAAGTTGATAAATTTGATTTTTAAAACAGTAAGCGGCTGGCATAATCAATATATGGACCGGAGCGAATTCTGGAGGTTTTGTGAAACTGCTGCTTCAAAGACACTTTGCACTTTTCTGTTTTAATTCTGTTTTTTTCCTGAAACTGGGGTTAAATATTTTTGGTCATATATACTCATATGTTCTGGCTTTGTACTTGGGACTCTTTGTATTTGTAGTCATATGTAGAGAAAAACAAAGGTAACATTTTTCTTATTGAAATATGGAGTGAAGAAATTGAAAATTGCAGAATTCCTGAATTCTGTCCCACTTCCTTTATCTTTGACCTCTAAAGTACTCCCAGCCATGTCTTGAAGAGAGCACTGATAGTAACAGGAGGGCCTGACAATACTAACATAGCTGTTTAATTCAGAGATGGACAGAAGTGCTTCCTACTGAATGGCCTTCACAGGCATTTAGAACTCTAGTTTTCTTCTGAAATCTACAGTTGTGCATGGAGGGGAAAGAAATGTGGAGGAAAGTGTTGCTTTGAGTTAAGGAAATGTAGGGCTTTTTAACATGAAGGAGGAAAAAATCCTGGGACATTCCTCTCCCCCCAGCCCACAGACAACGCATAAACCATCATCTAGTACAGTATTTAGAAACTCGGTGCAGATCCAAAAATTAAGATACTGCCATTAAGATAAAATCAAACTAATTGGACTAAATTTTTTATGATGCAAGGCTGTTTCTGTCTTTGTGATATGGAGTTTTGGTTCTGTAAGGGTTTGATTTTTCATAATTCTAAGTGTAGATTTATATTTTAGTAGTGGTGTTCACTTAGTTTTGTGTTGTAATCATGTTTTGTCAATTTTCTTTTATGATGTGCCAAATCGAATAAAAGCATTTATGAATAGTCTAAAATGTGTCAGTGCTAATTATCAAACCAAAACTGACTATGGGCCTTTTTTATCTTTATCCTTCTTTTGAGAATAAAGACCAGTTTCTTCAAGATGAAGTTTCATCTTCAGTGTCACATCTTGCAACAAAGGTAAATACCTGCTCTTTGAAAATGTAACATTTAATATAATATATATTTCAGTCCATGTATGCTAGAAAGTTGCCAGCATTTCATGGACAGCTGATTAAGGAATTTATATAGTTCATTGATGATTTTATAATTGGTCATGGGGTTCTCATTGAAGTAATATTAGTAGTGCAGGATTAGTTGGAAAGCTCCCTTATTTACTTTCATTAGTGGGGATGGGAAGGCATCCTGATTTTTATTTTTTTTCCTCCCAATGATGGCTATTAAAATACAAGATGAAAATAAGAAGCCACAGGAATTACTGAAGTCTAAAGAAGCACTAAATTCTAGCTGTAACTGGCAATAAAAACATGAAAAGTAGAAGAGTTTGGGGTTCTTTATTCCATTATATGTCCCCTGGCTCTCTGACCACAAGAGGTTAAGGATTTTCTTTTGTATCTCTTTCAGGAAAGAGAAGTAGGCATGCAAGTTAATTTTTTTTACCTTGATATGTGTCCAAGAATCTTCTTTAATGTTCTTAAAATACATTAGTAGAAGATGAAAGAAGTGGAAGTTATTATGATAAGCTAGAGCTTGTTTTGAAATTCCATAGGTATAAAGAAAAGTATTTTAAAATATGTTCATTAGTGTAATAGGATACTTTACATTAATATGTATAAACTGAACATCTGTCTCTGTTACTTCTTTTTGTTCTACTTCAGATGCAGTATGATTTTCCTTGAAAATAGAAGTCAGATTTTACTATAGCTTTTCCTAACCTTTTGAAGTATATTCTTTTTTATGAAAACATAAATTACCATATATTTTATACCAAATGATAAACTTTTAGGGAGAGAATCTTAAAACTAATCTATTTTCTATAGAAACTTTTTTTGCCCCTTTCCTAGTCAGTCAGGAAGGCTTAGTAAGTGTGTGTTCTGACTTAAAAACCAGAAATGTCACCAGATAAAACACTGCAGTATTTTTGTCTTAAAGTAAAACCCTCTTGCCTTAAAAATGTATTCTCAAGAAAGCACCTTATCCTTCTCACCTTCTTTCTAAAAGCAATTCTGTATTTTATTTGGTTGTTCTGTTGTCTTAGAAGCTGTCAGTACAGTGATATTTCAGAAATTCTAAATTTTAATATGTTAATAAAAGGCTGATTAATTGCATGAGTGGCCTTTCCAGTACACACATGTCATGAATAAAGTAGTCTCCACAAGAGGTGACGAGCAGCAGAATTCCTGAAGAACGTAGTGGATGAATAGTGTGTGTGTGCTCCTTGGGGAGACAGCCTTTCTGGTCTCTTAAAGCCTGATTTTTGAGACAGTGTTGATGACCATTTGCAGAGGAAAGCCTTTGACCTAGGTTTGGAGGTCTAAAAGCGGGAGCTAGTCCTAAAGGCTGCAGGTGGAGCTTGGTAAATGGTCTTAGATCCTGCTTTTGCAGGAAGCTGCCCACTGAGCACTGAGGACAGGCTGATTGCAGTGCTGAATTTTTCTAATTCTCGCATCACAGCTCTCTTGAAAGGCAGGCATAGGTGGTTAAAAAACCTCATGGCATCTCAAAGTGAGGAACCATGAGGGCTCCACTGGTGCTCTGCAAAATGCAGAAATCTGGAACCTGTGTTCACACTCTGCCTGGACATGTGAATTAGAGAGCAAGTCCTGTGAGGAGTGACTGAGGGAGCTGGGAGTGCTTAGCTTGGAGGAAAGGAGGCTCAGGGGAGACCTTTACAACTACTTGAGTAGAAGCTGTAGGCAGGTGGTGATTGGTCTTTTCTCCCGATTAGGCAGCAACAGGACAAGAGGAAATGGCCTCAAGCTGCATCAGGGGAGGTTCAGGTTGGACATCAAGAGGAATTACTTCACTGAATGCATGGTTAGCATTGAAATGGGCTGGCCAGAGAGGTCGTGGAGTCACCATTCCTGGAGGTGTTCAAGGAACAACTGGATGTGGCACTCAGTGCCATGGTCTGGTGGACCAGCTGGTGTTCAGTCACAGGTTGGACTCAATGATCTCAGATGTCTTTTCCAACCTAAATGATTCTGTGATTCAGCCTCTGAAAAATTCAGTTTTTGGGGGTCTCACCCAATGCTCAACTTCTGAATTGAAAGTGCAGTAGAAACTTCATCTACAGTTGTTTTTAGGCCAGATTTTGAAAAGAGACAAATTTTGAGAAACAAAATAGATCAAGAACCTTAATGTATGCAAATCCATGAAACCTGATGAAATACATTTGTAGGTCCTGAGGGAGCCTGAGGTGCAGAAGTGACTAAGCCACCATCTAGCATACTTGAGAAGTTATGGCAATCTGGTGGGGCTCCCACTGACAGGAAAATGGAAAACATGACCCTGATTTTCAGAAAAGGATGTAAAGAAGACCAGGGAACTGCAGACTGATCAATCTCTGCTGTGCCAGGCAGGGTCATGAAGCCAGTCCTCTTGGAAACTCTACTAAGGCTAATGAAAAATAAGGAGGAAACTGGTGACAGCTAACATGGCTTCATTAAGGGCAAATCATGCCTTTAAATTTGATGACCTTCTACAGCAGTGTTACAGCATTGGTGAATGAGGGAAGAGTGACTGATGTCATCTGTGTGGACTTGTGCAAAGAATTTGCACAATATCCATGTCTTTAAACTGGAGAGATGTGGATTTGACAGATGGATCCTTCAGTAGATAAGAAATTGGCTGTATGGTCACATGCAAAGAATTACGGTCACTGGACTGATGTCCAAGTGATGGCCAGTGAAAAATAATGTTCCTGAGGAGAGTGGGTTGGGACCAGGCTTGTTCACCACCATTGCTGGGGACATGGACAGTGGCATTGAGTGCCCCCTCAGACAGAGGTGGGCCTGTGTGAGCTTCGTAAAGGTCAACAAGGCACCGTGCCAGATCCTGAAGCTGGGTCGTGGCAGTCCCAAACACAAGTACAGGATGGGTGGAGAATGGATTGAGAACAGCCCTGCTGAGAAGGATTCAAGGGTGTTGGTACACAGCAAGAGCCATTGCTCTGCACATCAGAAGCTGGCTGACTTGAGAAAATCCCCACCACCACCAGTGCTTTAATATCTGTAAGACAAATTTTGAGGAGAGTTGGTTTTAAAATTTTGGTTGTCTGTCTTCTTGCTTGTTTTGAAGAGGTTTCCTGTCGTGTGGAAAGAATGCTTCTTTAAAACTGGCAGGCATTTTTTTAACTGTTAAACACTTAGTTGTAACTTTATTGAGCTGTAGGGCATTTATATGGAAAATTATATCTCTAGCTTTTTATTTTAGCTTCAATTTTTTTGGTGGGAGAGGAGGGAGGGAAACTGGAACAATTATTTCTTCTCAGTCAAGGTCAAGAGGAAAATCCATTCTTTTTGTTTATATTTATAAAAAATTCCTGCCTCTTGTGAAATGTGTCTACTTAACTGGAGAATTTTGATTCACCAGTTGTCAATCCTCTGTGAAAATACTTGTGAAGGTCTGCTGAAACATGGTCCAAATATCAATTTCTGGAAATCTCATTTCATACATGCTGAGCAGTGCCTTTTTAGGATTAGCTGCTTAACTACACAATGGCATTGAAAGTGCTGGTTCTCACTGCAGGTGTACAGCAAGAACGCCCTGTAATTGCTCATTTTGCTTGCTAAGACTCTGTCATGTGGCTTGTTCTGGCCCCCAGAGTGTGATTTCTGTGCTCCGGAGCCCTGCTGGCCTGGCAGTCAGGAAGTAGAAGAATCTAACAGGAATATTCTGAAAGCACCAATACCCAGACCTAATGCAATCAGGGGAAATTCAAACATACTTGAATCTTTGCTTTGTAAACTGCTTGTCTCATACCTCTAACTCTGTGACCCACAGCTTGTTATTCTTTGATTGAATTCTATGCTTTTTTTATCTCTCCCATTATAAGATGTTAACCTGTATTAACCACATCCATCTGATGCACAAGTTTACCTGTTTTCAGTTAAATTTACACATCTTCCTCTTTAGTATATATCTCCATCTGTATCTGCATACTTTTTTGGGTGCAATAAACTTTTGAAATTTGCTTTTAGTACTGAACTACTTTAGTTTATACCAGCTGTTAGTATTCCTGGTTTGTTGCCTTTTACCCTAATATTTCATTAACCTTCTTGCCCTCTAGCAGAGCTCTAATTATCAACTGTTTACCTTTGATAGTAAAATTAACTGAAGAGTCTTCCCAGTGGTGCTTTGCTGTTTCCCATTAGACTCTTTGATTGTTCATTTGCCTGCTTACCTATTATTACCTATTGTCTTTCCCTGTTTACCTATTATGGGAAGATAGTCATGTAAACATCAGAGTTTGTTGATGTGGTGAAAAATAATGTCCTTAAAGTAATTTTTGGTAATAATACCTATCAATTTTGTAGGAGACCTCCAATTTAAGGGGTCCTGACCCATTCTGGGGCATTTTATAAAGTTAACTATCAGTAGACATTTGTTCCCTGTTTTATCTAAATAAAGAAATATTGCAGTCAACATATACAATTTGTATACAGTTAATTCATTTGAATCAATACAGGTAACAGCTGAAGTCTTACTATGAAGGTTGAGATTAGAGTGGAGCTTAGGGGTTTGGGGAGAGCCGTAATGTATGTACAAAGCTCTGATGATGGAAGAAAGCTGGTAGATGACTACAATTTTCAGAGGGTGCTTCAGGTGTTATAATAGTTGCTGCTACAAAAAAAGGTGCTGTTGCCCCTAAATTCCATGTGCTTTACCTTTAATTAATTGATTCTTAGCACTAACCTAAAAGAATGCAAGAAATAAGGGAGTTAGATTTCTGCTGGCTTAAGTAGTTGAAGCAGTTTTCCACAGCATCACACAGGTACAAAATCATAGCATAAGGAAGGCAGTATCAGTGAGCATGGAGGGGCCTGGGTTGACCCTTTTCAGCAGCAGTATCTGATAAACCAGGTCTGCCCCTGTGATCCCCTCTCTCTGGGGATCTGTCTGACAGATGGGCACTGATACTGAAGCACTGGCAAAGCAGAGGGAAGAGGAATGAGCAAGAGAAACGGCAGACAGCTTGACCAGGAACACAGACCACATCCTTTGCATGATGTTCTAGGAGGGACTGCTTGTACTCCCTCTCTCAGAAGATACACTAATTAAATGGTAGCTTTCTTATGGTAGAAAAAAAAAGTACTTCATAAACTAGAAGGAGTTAAAGGAAAAGAATCTCTGCTCTGGTCTTGAGCTCTTAAGATACCAGCTGGAACAAACCATGATGGTTTTTCAATAGTTTGCCAGTTGGTGGATTAATATGTGTGTTTAATTTCACTTTTTAGTGATTCTTTTATGTGATTGCACAGGACATTGCTGCACAGGTTTTCCCAGCCTAAAGTGGAAGATACAGGAGAAAATGTATTAGTTGCTGTCATAGTCAAACTGCTATGAGACCAGCCTGTATTTCTACTTCAGAGAATACTGAAATGGCTTCTTGAGAAGCTCCTGCTTTGTTTTTCATTGACATTTTTGAAATATACTAGACTGCAGTATCCAACATGGTCCTCTAATTCTAACATCTGATGTTACAGTTGTAGTCAGCAATAGTGCTCTCTTCCTTAATAGAGGTCCCTTTTTTTTGTTTTAGCTGTCCCATGAGCATTTCACTGAACTTTTTTTTAACTTAGTTTGGAGTGTATGCCTGGTTCTATCAGTCAGCTGTGATTTTCAAAGATCACCTACTCCAAGCTCAAGCACAACCCATCAGGCAGAGAAAGAAGCAAAGGTGGCACGAGGGCATGAGTGTGATATTCCTGAAAAACCTCGGACATTAAAGGAGGCATTCTGGAGGTGGAAGTCAGGTCAAGTGACCTGAGTGGAATATAGATACACTCTCTGAGTATGCAGGGATGGGGTTAAGGATTAAACCCACTAGAGTGAAAACTGGTGAGCAGCAAGAAAGGCTGCTGCTTGTACACCAGCAGCAGAGGAAGTGTGAAGAAGATGGAGCCTGACTGTTCTCAGGGTGCTCAGTAAATGGGCAAGAGGCAATGGGCACAAACTGAAATAGATTAAATATAATTTAAAAATAAGAACAATGTTTTCACCATGAGGACATTCAAGCCAAGGAATGGGTTTCTGTGGATTCTTCAGCTGTGGAGATGCTCAAAAGCTGTTTGTCCATGATGCTTAGCAGTCTGCTGAGGGTGACCCTGCTTTGATCAGTGGGGTTGGACTAGATGGTCTCCAGAGGCCCTTTCCAGCTGTAAAGGAAGGAATTTCTTTGAATTCTGGATGTTTAATTATTTCTTTTTTCAATGACACAGGGAAAAGTAGTTTAAAGATTTGAAAATATAATCAGGTCAGTTACATTTATAAACCTCCTAGGAAATTTTAGGAGTAGTACTTTTGTGTAGAGAGTTACATCACAAAAATGAAATACTGAGCTTCTCTCAGTGGATTGATGCTTTAAGGCCATATCAGTACTGTGTCTCCAGACTTTGCATAACTTTAATAGTTTTACATAAAACAAGTCTCCAGTGTGGTGAGGACTCAGCTTACTGAAGTGTTATCTTTGCTTACTGACCTTCCTTTGACATCCATTGCAAGGAAGCTAATTGTTCTGGGATATGGGTCTTTCTCCAGGTGCTCTGTGAGGCTATAAGTGATTCCCAGCTGATTTAGATTCTGGCAGTCTGTGAGTGTGGCAACAGGAGATGGTGTTTAGGGAGAGCACAACATGGCTGGTGTGTATGCCTCTTCCCCTAACATCAAGAATACCCCCTTTAAATAGGGGGTATTCATATATGAATCTCCTGTCTGAATTTGTCTAATTTTTCTTGTGATGGTTTTCTGCACCACAACAGTTCCCAGCCCTTTTTGGCTATATAGCTGCTCCTTGTCAAACTGATGGTTCAAGGGAATGGTAACTTCAAGATCTCCTTCCTGAGTTGTGCCTACCCACTGATAGAGTTGTAACTGTTCCAGCTGCATTCATCAGTTGCTTAAAAGTGTTTAAAGAACTCTGAAAAGAAACATGGAAATACAGCAGGCTGTTCTGAGGAATTTTGTTATTATGTGTCAGCTATATGACAGCAGCAGTCAAAAAACAAGATTGTTGCCTTAAAAACAGTTCAGTAGTTACAAAAAAGCTTCTGGAAGTGTGAAATGTGCATTTGACTGCCTCCTCCACCAAGGTTTTGATTCGGGAGGATGCTACTGCTGGCAGTCAAGGGTGAGCTGTTGCCCTGGTCGGGGCAGTGAAAAGATGCTCCAGGAGACCAGTGCTGGTGCAGGCAGGAGTAGAAGAGGAGGCTTAGGCATGGTAGGCAGAGGTTCTGCTTTCACTCTTGCACTTCCTGGTTTCTCTCAGCCTAATCTGTCTAATATGTAGAGGGCTTTGTGCAGTGAGTTATATCAAAATATGATTTATTTGGACATCGGTGTTCTCATGCAGATTATCCTGACAGTATTTCCTTTGGAAACCCCAAATAAGTAGTGGAAGTGTACCTTAAATGTTAGTGTATTTTAAATGTTTAGCATACTTTTCTCCTAGGGACTAGTTGACAGAAGGAATAAATCAGTTACAATCCGGGTATTAGCCTTCTGTATACCTACCAAATACCATGGACATGAAAATATGGAAGGAATGGTAGAAGGTGTACATAGACAATGATTTACATACAGAGAGAAAGAATGCAGAGATTGTGAAAGTGTATCCAAAGACCTGCACATTGAATAGAGATTTTCTCATTATTGTTCTTAAAGATATCTGTGAGTCAGAATTGAATAAATGAAATGAAATTTAAAAAAATTCTAAAGTTAAAAGCTTCTAGCTCTTTTTTTTTTTTTTTTGAGGATTGCTTGGGTATTCAGACAGTGGCAAAGGTTGGGATTGCATTGGCAAAGTATGTATGATGTTCTAGATTAAAGGAGGTGTATGTACAGGTATATCCTTTTTGTTACATTGAATGTGTTTGTATAAATGCTTGTCTCCAAGCATTTAATCAATGTTGTTCTTTATAGGTACATATAATTTAAATGAAGCCTCTTCTATGTCTTAAATTGCTATCTGAAAACTAGTAACATGGTTCTACTTTTTCATAATCAGCAAATTTGTTAGATGGAAATGACTTGATGAAGCATCACTTTTGAAAGAAGGCAGCTTATCTGTGAATTGCATCATCCAGTTTAAAGGGAAAAAGAGTTTTTAAGTGCAGCTTGTAGCTGTGTTTTTGCTTTTGGTAGCAATGTTCCTTCCCCAGAAGTCCTGAAATAATAGAATTTTAGTCCAGTTTAAAGGGAAAAAGAGTTTTTAAGTGCAGCTTGTAGCTGTGATTTTGCTTTTGGTAGCAAAGGTTCCTTTCCCAAAAGTCCTGCAATAATATAATTTTAATAAGATAACAGAAAATAGAGTCATGGAATGGTTTGGGTTGGGTGAGACCTTAAAAATCATCCAGTTCCAACTTTCTTGCTGTGGGCAGGGTCACCTTCCACTAGACACAATTGCTCCAAGTCCCATCCAAACCAACAATTACAGGGATGAGGCATCCACAACTGCTCTGGGCAACCTGTTCCAGTGCCTCACCACCTCAAAGTAGAGAATTTCTTCCTAATGTTTAATCTAAACCTACCCCCCTTCATCTTAAGGCCCATTCCCTATTGTCCTATTACTACGTGTCCTTGCCAAAACCTCCTACTTGTCTTGACAGCTGTGGCTTTGTTTTGGTTATTATACCTCATAATGTATCATTTTTTTTACTATAGTCAAGTAACACTGACAGACTATCACTGCTGTTCTTACTAGATCCTGTGAAGAAGAGCAGCAACTTTCATATTCTGTGCTTGGCACACATGTGTTTTAGTGAGCATGCTGTCAAAGTCAAAATAACCCATGCCTAGGTATTTTGCCTTGAGGGAGGGAGAACCAAACCTTTAATAAAGTTTAAAAAGTAATTTATGCTGTGTGCTTAATGGTCTCAGTAAATTCAGAGAACACACTGTAGTGCACCAGTGCTGCATCATACATTGCACTGGTGAGCCAATGCTCTGCCCTTCTTGCTTGCAGGGCAGGAAGTTGTAGTTTGGTGATTACAGAGAGGGACAATATGTGTAAAGCAGGTTAAATCTAAAGAGTTTCATAATGCATGTGGCTGTTCTGTCTGTTGACTCTTTCTAGACATGACAGTTTGTTTCATTTCTTGTCTACTGAAGCTCTTTAGATGGTCTTTAAAGCTGCCTAGCTTTACTAGCTGCCTTCTTACTGTGATACATTAAAATGGAGCCCAGATGTACTCAATGACACCACAAAACCACCCAGGACTTGTATTGTTTGCTCAGCAGGGGAGAGCTCTTGCTGCAATAACCAGGCATGGCCATCCTCTGCAGCTCTTTCCCAGGCAAGGCCATCCTCTGCAGCTCCATGGAGTCGCTCACTGCCAGTGGCACCATGTGCAGGGGACACAGCCACTGCTGCCTGCCAGCCCCAGTGGCAGCAGTGGCAGCCCCACTCTGTGCTTGCCAGTCTGTCACCCACACTGATGAGGATTTACTTCTCTCTGTAGGTTCAAGGTGCAAGTTTCCGGGGCTGGAAGGAAGTGACGTCTATGTTCAATAAAGACGATGAACAGCAATTGCTAGCAGGATGCAAGTCTCCAAAATCCAAGGGGTGAGTAAAGCCATTTGTTCTATCTGCTATTAAAATACACTATTAAAATACAGAAAATATCTGTGCAAAGTAATGATGCTGAGAAACAGCAGTGTCCAACTGCTGGAAGTCAAATTGACACAGAAAGTTTCATGGGCAAAGCTATAGATACATTAAGCTTACAATGAATAAGGCATGCTGTATTAGGAAAGGATAGACGGTGTTTTACACATTTTTAGGTTTGTCAGGAAGAAAAAGGAATTTAGCTGCATAATAATTTTTTTTACTGTAGAAAAATAGTAAAGGCTTGTGAGTAAAAGGGTCATTCTCACACTTTCACTTTCCTCTTAGGGATTAATTATGGTTGAGTTTACAAATTCCCTTTTTTACATGCCTTACTCTCTCTTTTGAAGTCTTACTACACCTAGAAAGGCTAAGTGAAGTAGCTGTGCTAGGATCTGCAAGTTGGCAGATCTCCCTGTTGGCACTGAGCTGTGTTTGGCACAGCTGTGTGCTGGTGTGGTGAGGGCAGCTCCCAGGACAGACCATCTCCCTGTTGCAAGGATCTGTAGGCTTCACCTGCATGTGCTGCCTCACTGTCTCATTACAAACCAAATATACCACATAGCAGTAGATCTGTTCCTGCCAATTATTAGCTCTGATAAGACTTGCTGTAGCAGGCTTTGTCTCTAGTTTACTTTGAAATGAATATGTTTTGGGCTGCAACACCACATATATGCATATAGGGGGTGTATGTATATAAATAAATAATTTAGAATATAAATCCATATATTTTCTTTCCTTTTAAGCCTTTTCCATAAAACTTCCCAAAAGTTCCCAAGTACTAACCCTGTGCAATCATATGGGTGTTATTAAGATGCTAGGCTCCTGCAATAATGCTTTGCAATTGATGCTGGATGTAAGAATCAAGTGAAAAAGTGAAGAGAGCAGAAGTATGATAACAGAGTTACTCCCAATGTAGAAAACTATTTTGGTATTACTATGAGAACTGCCTTTTTTTAAGTTCAGGATATTTTTCTATAATTATATACCATGATTTTTACTTTACTTTTAAATACACATGCAACTTTAAAGTGTGCTATTTACAAAATACAAGAAAAGTGTTTGGAGTCTGGCTGGTTTTAGCAAGATGAAAATACTGAGGAAGGATAAATTCAAAATCCAATAAAGGAAAAGGGATTTTTAAAGGTATTGGTTGAGTTACTTCTGTTTAAATATGATAAAGCTAAGCTTTAATTAATGGAACAAAGCTTTTTTAATATATATAAATGTTTAAAAGAGATGCAGTGGTGTGTTTAGTTGTTGCTAAGGAATTTATATGCTACTACAGATAATGTTTTCTATTTGCTTTTTAGCTCATTGACCCTTCAAGGTTGTGTATTTCACCCCTGGTGTTCAATCTTTCCTTGTGGCCCATTATTTGATTATATACATCATCCTGCATATAAAGTTATACATAAATATTTGACATTCTGTAATTCAAATATTTCATGCTGCAAAATTATTCAGGTTGAAGATTCTTCAGGGGATAAGAAAAGTAATAACATGAGTAGCCTTTCAAATGTTTGAGAGAGAAGTTCCATTTGTTTTTTGGGTTTGGGAGGGGCATTTTGAGAGTTCTTACCAGAAATACAAAAAAAGCTGTTATCACGTTATTGTGTGGATCTTTATGAAAATATTATTAAAAAGCCTGATATCTTTAAAGTCCTAATGCTGTGTACATCAGCTATTTTAAGGTATAAGGTTTAACTGGTAAGGTGGTAGCAGGTATATGAAACTGAGTAACATAGTGAGTGTTAAAGCTGGTGTTAGAACATTTTCATGTTCCTTCTACTACTGTAGTCCTAGGTTTTTTCACATTTGTTTTTGGTTGGTTGGGGTTTTTTTTGGTTAAAATCCTAAATTGTTCAAACGCATCCTAAAATACTTTGTACATTTCCAAAGGCATCTCTGTGGAGTTCACCCCACAGGAATGGGGTGGGGATGGTGGTGTGTCAGTTCTCTTGTAATAGAGAATTACCATACTCAGTCCTCTTCTGATTTATCACTGCAAGATTTGGCTGTGTTTAGGTTTATGTGTATGTGAGGGTGTTTTTCCTGAAGCTGACAGCAATGGATGTGCTGCCACAAGCTGATAATGATTAGCACTCCTTACTGAAAAACATAATTTAATTGAATGTTTACTAATAACTACTGCATATATTCTTAAATGAAGGAATTAATCACTACATCATTGTTATTTTCCAGAACAAACCTAAAATTAAAGGAAGAGATGAAGTCTGAAAAGAAGCCAGGTTTTTGGGACAGTTTGGTGATAAAGCAGAATGTTCCATCGAGGAAACCAGATGAGATTGAGGGATGGGAACCACCACAGATTACCACTGCTGACTCTACCAGTGATGCAGCAACTCCTTTAAGTGACTATTCAGCCTGGTCAGGCTGGGAAGATGAAACCAAAGGCTCCACTAAATACACAAACCTGGCCAGCTCAGGAAACAGTTCCAGGTGGAGTATCAAATCAGCTGGAAAGCTGGTTAGTATTAGACGTCAAAGCAAAGGTAACCTTACTGACAACTGGGAAGAACTAGAATGATACTGGTAATACTGGTGAAATACTTTATACATCAGAAGAGAACAGTTCCATGATTTACTCACATGTTTAAACCAAAATCAAATCTGCTCAATATTGCACCTTTATACAGTACTTTGTTTTATTCAGATTGTTACAAATTTTTGCTCACCTGATAGCAAATTTTCTTATTACATTGTTAATAGCTATGTTTTCCACACTGAAAAAAGTAGAGAATCTATTTTGTGCCTATATTTCACATTCAGACTCTGCAGTACATCAGATTGTTGGTTTTACCAAAAAAAATTGTAATTCCTTAGTGAATGTATACACTGGTTGTAAATTTGACTGCCTTATGAAGGAACTGCCACTAGCTTGAGGTCCTGCTTCCTTTCTGGTATTTGAGAGCCATTCAAAATTTTAGTTTTGATGCTGTCCCTTTTTAACTAAGAATACCAATCTGTCGCTTGCAGGGAGAGTGCTTGTACTTAGTACTGTTTTCCAAATCTTCAGCCTCAGCTTGTGCTTCAGCTTGTGCACACAAGATGCTTAGTGTCACATTGTGCTGTACTCTGTGTGACATGGGAAAATACTGTCCTGATGTAATTCCTTCCATTACAGGATTGTCACCAACAGTTGGGTCAAATGGGTCTTCCAGAGCTGGGATATTTTGTGGTTTAGATTTCTTTTCCCTGTGGATTTTTTGATTGTTGTTTTTTGTTTTATTTTGTTTTTGACAGGTCATTTGCTTATTTTTTAATATTGAACTTTTTTGACAAAGCTAAGGTTCTCAGTTTTTAAGAGGCATGTTATGCCAAAAATAGAAATTTTTTAAAATTTGGAAAACAGCATTGAGTAAAGTATAAGATGATCTTGGTATTCTGGAGGAATATCGAATCTGGATGTAGGAATAAGTTGCTTCTTACGGAAGGGCATATGTTTTCATTTTTTTACAATAGCTGATCCTTGTTCTACAAACAACTCTTTGGTTTTGACTCTGTTTTTCCTTCCTTTCCACTGCATAAGCAATGATTGAATTATACTCCAGCATTTTCAGGGTAGCTGAGTAACTGAGCCATTGCAAGTATGTGCATGCACACAACATTTTTGTTGAAAAGTTCCATCTTATTAGCTTCTGATACTTTGATTTTTTTGGTAAAAGAAGGTGAAATGTTAAACTTGAGATTTGAAATGTATATATGACTAATAAAAGTGCCTCTTTTTAGCATATTGTCTCTCACTAGTGGTGCAGCTGATGTCAGATCCAAAGTCAGTTTCTGTTTTGTTTGTATGACCCACACAAAGAGTACTTCAACATTCATGAATAAAAATCAAACCAAACGTTTCATAAGAAATGAACAGTAGGCCTTTTCTGTCCTGATTGTTAAACTGGTGTAACAGAACTGAAACTTGACTGTCTGGCAATATGGCCAGTGCAGTCAGAAGATGAAGCTAGCGTGTCAGAGAAAATCAGCATTTTTAAAGAAAGTATAGACTTTTATATAACTGATGTCTTGTAAACATATTTTTGCAAGATGCTTATGCTGATGAAAAGGGATGCATGCAATGTTTTTCTAAGCTCGTTTCTGTTACTGCCACATTACTCCTCCCTTAGCTCGCTCTTTCTCCTCCTTCAGTTCTTGTGTAGTTTTCTGGCTTGCAGTTCCTGCATAGCTATTTTTTGGAGATTCCTGCTGAGATGTGCCTGGAGGGAAACTGTAGCAAAATGGTTTTAGTAGGTTGGGGTTTTTTTCCTGATATTGATAGGATGCTAAAAGACATTGTTCTTAGGTTTACCAAAAAGAACAGTGATGTTTTGTGCTACAAAAGAGAATCTTACAACTGGCAAATATACTTGTAAAATTTGCATTAGATATTAAAAACTATTAATAGGGGAGAAAAGGTTAGCATTTATATTGCATTGTTTAGTCTGTGAGTAAACTCTATTTTTGCCTTGGGTAAATATGTATGCTGAGGTTAATTATAGGAAAGAATTGGTATTCTTGGGTATAGTATGCTGCATTTTATAGTTTATGGAATACCCTCTAAGGCATGAGCTAGTGTTTAATTTGGTTGTTGGTGCTGATCTGAAAGAACAGAAAAAGATCTGTTAGCAGCCCTTAATATTCTCAAAGATGGACTGAGAACTTTTAATTTCACTCCTGAAGAAACTATTTATACTGTGACTAGTAAGGGTTTTGCCTTGCACATTATACTGTCAAGTGCCTGTTTCTCACCTTGATGATGTGTTTGATGCACAGCTTAACTGCAATCTTTTTCAATTTATTTTTAGATGTATGATAAAGGATATGCTCACAAATATGAAGCCTATTATAAAGCAAAAGTGGGAAATTGAGATATGTAAAATTCCAGTTTCACTCCTAGTGATGAAAGTTTTGGTGTGCTTTTTAAGTGATATTTCCTCAGAAATAACCATTTTAAGGATCAACATTATTAAATTTAATATAATTTATTGTTATGCTTTAATAATGTATTTGTCTGTTGAGAACTCACTGGTGTGAGCTTTCCTTCTCTCATGTTTATAAATGTGTCTGAATTTTCAGAATGGGGTCCTTTCATCTCTTACCTTTGTTAGATGCTTAACTACATTAAATGTTATGAGCTTAAGCTATACACAGCTCCATATGTGGAATAAGTGTAGAATATGTCCCTTAATATTTGTTTTGAAATTGCATTTCAATCTATGTGAAATGTTTTAGAAGAAAGTAGCATTAAGATGGTATGATAAGATTGCACAAAATAAAATATAGTTTATATTGCTTTCTCGTAGCCAATCTGCATGACTGTTGGCGTGGTTTTAACGGGAATTAAAAGCTTTGTGTGGCTGTTACTGGTCACTTAGCTCTGAGCAAAGTCCTTTCTGAGTATTTTTATTTATTAGCATCATTTGCAAAAAGAAAAGTAGTATTTTCCATATGAATAAAGATTTTAGTTTGAACTGAAACACCTTATTCTTTGACTTTTTTTTTTCCATTTGAATTTGTCATGTGAATATGTTTACATTTGCTTGGACAGGTTTGGCCACCACAACATAAGAAAGATAATTAAAATATTAGACAGTGTCCTAAGGAGGGCCACAAAGATGGTGAAGGGCCTTGAGGGGAAGCTGTGTGAGGAGGGGCTGAGGGCACTTGGTCTGTCCAGCCTGGAGGAGACTGAGGGGAGAGCTCAGTGCAGTTACAGCTTCTTGTGAGGGGAGGGGAGGGACAGACCCTGATCTATTGTCTGTGGTGACAGTGACAGGACCCAAGGGAATGGCCTGAAGCTGTGTCAGGGGAGGCTTAGGTTGGATATCAGGAAAAGGTTCTTCCCCCAGAGGGTGTTTGGGCACTGGCACAGGCTCCCCAGGGAAGTGGTCACAGCACCAAAGCTGACAGAGCTCAAGATGGGTTTGGAAAATGCCCTTGGACACATGGTGTGACTCTTGAGGATGGTGCTGTGCAGGGACAGGAGTTGGACTCTGTGATCCTTGTGGGTCCCTTCCAACTCAGCTGATTCTGTGACATTACTCCACCATTGTAGAGCATCGCCAAGGAAGTGACAGCAATGTTTGCCCAAACTCTGTGAATCCTGCCCTCTCAGAACTTGCAGCATCCTAGATTTAAAGCATCACACACTGCTTTTACAGTGGCAAGAATTAATTGGTTTCAACCAACTAAAAATATTTTGTTATTTTTTTTGTTTAAAATATTGTGGGTTTTGTTGGTGGTTTTGGTTGGTTTCTTTTTTTTTTAACTTATTGGCTGTTGTGAAAGCTTGGGCAGAGCAGCATTCTCTCCCTGAAGATTTCCCAGCTACACGTAGAGTAGGATCTGAAATGCTTTTGCACACAGTGGCCCCCAACAAGGTGACACCTGCATGGCCTGGCCTGTGACATGTGAGGAGCAGCCACTGCTTCCAGTGGAGCAGCTGCAGAAGGAAGTTTATTGTCAGTCTCCCATTTTCCCACTCCAGTCTGCTGGCATTGTGGTTGTCTGCACAGACCAAGCAAGGAACATTTAGGCAAGATGTTTCTTGCCATAATACATGAAGTAACTAAAGCAGAAAATGTCATTCATACAAGTTATACTCTTGGTGGGGAGAAAAAAGACTGTACTGACACACCTACTAGACACAGGTGGGTCAGATGCACAGGCAGGCAGGTGGGAGGGAGTGGAAGGACCTGCATTTCCAGAGCCTGAGCAAAGAACCCTGCTGAATTTTGAGCATAGGTGTTCCTATAGCCAGGTGAATTCGGCCTGGCATCTGTCTCAATTTCTAAAACGTATCAAAATGCTTGTTATTGTATGGGAATCTTGGATGACAAAAGGGTAGGTTGTGTGCAATCTGAAAACATGAATGTGCATGTTATACAGCTGTTCATTGCATATCCAAACTGTTTGTGCTCATTTGGAGGGGTTTGTTTGATTCTTTCCTCTGAGTGCCTGCTTCTTTGTGTCTGATGTATCTGGGAAATAAAATCAGTACTGTGAAGAGGAAAGTAATTTCCTAGAAGGCTTATCACCAGCAACAGTTGGCAAAGGTGTGTATCATTAGATACTGTCAGTCTCAAAAATTTCTTGTAGCATGAGTGATTTGTATCATCTAAGACAGGGCATCAAACATATAGGCAAAAAATCCAGTTTAGAAATCAAAAGGAGAGAATTATATTTAAGTGCCATCAGCATCATAGCAGAATGTAATGCTGCTTCTGTAGTTACAAAGAAATAAAGAGTATGAAAACAATAAAAAATAGGAATATAAATAATAGGAATTTATACAAAATAAATGATAGTAAACAAAGTGCAGAGTGATGATGGTTTCTACTGACTGTTATCACTGGTAATGAAAAAAGAAATACCTACTCTGCACTTGGGAAGAAATTTTTCCTATTCTGTGTCTAGAAATTACTAAAAAATGCAAGACAGTGAGAATATTCTTTTCAAAGCCATAACAATCTGGTAAAAGCTTGGCTGGCATTTAAGTTTTTATGCTCTTGAGACCCAAGTAACACTACTAGAAGCTTTATGACACATTTTGAACTGTGAGTTTTCTATTGGAAAATTATTATTCTTTGCATAGAAAAGTGTGCACGCACAGCTGTGTTTTCTAGGATTGGTTTGTCCACTTCGGAAAATAATCATGATATTTTGCTTTCTAGTTGCTCCAGCCCTTTGTACTGAGGAGACTGATTTTAAGTAATTTTTCAGAGAATTGGCTGGTTTCATTATTTGAGATTGTACAGTAAAACATATGAGATTTGATACAGAAATATTCCTATAAATTAGCAATGTTTTTTGGCCTTTTTTATCTTGTACCTTTTTCCTTGAAACCCACAAATGCTTTGGTTTTGACCATCTTGTTTGTCCAGGAGTCTTCAATTCCCTACAAGGTTACACTGCTAAATTCCTCTGGTATTTAAGGGATGGAGGAAACACTGGTGTGTGTTTGTGCTAGAGATGGATGGGAGGCAAATGTATCCTGACACCAAGTACTGTACTTGGCATATTATTTTTTTCTGCTAACATTTTCTAATATGCAGGATGATGAATATTAATTTTTCTTTTGATTTTTTAATTTTTGTACTTGTAGTCTGTTATCTTTTTAATTACATGAAGATTGGTGTTTCTCTCATGACCAACACCCCCTTTTTAGGCTGAAATGCCTTCAATTTAGGTAGTGCCTGTAAACAGTTTATCTTCTGAACATTTAGAGGGAAACTTGGCAACCAACATTTGATAAGGACAAAAAAAGGAAAACAAGTCAAGCAGCACTTCCCATTGGGAAGTAAACCATTGTTTGATGGGATGAAGCACAGGATTCCCAGAAGTCATCCCACAGATGGAGTAAATCTGCACCTAGGGTTATTTTAGACACTTAATGAAAAAGATACATGCTCTTTTTTTTTTCATTCAGGGTCTGTGACTAGGGAAGGAGCTGGTGTGCTGCCATTGAGGAATGAAGCACACTATAAAGAGAAGTAAGAAGTCCAGAACATCTATGTATGTTCCTACAGCTGTTAGTACCAATATTTATTATTAGGCCAGGGTTTTGGTGTAAAGAGAATCAGAACTAATACATATCTAGTATTTTTTCCTGGTGTTTTTTTTCATGGTGTTCCAGTTTAAGACCAGAACTTTTGGCTTTTGATGAGCAACTGAAAAAACCATCCCCTTTGCACAGGTACAAGCAGCAAGTTCTGATTGTTTGTGGCATTGGTGCTCTTCAGCTTGCAGCAAACACTTGTCCAGATCTATTCCATGCTACTATGCCCATAAATTAGACTTAGTTGATGAAAAATGTGGAAGGTGAGTTTAGGCAGCAGAAGAAACACAGGATTAGCAGAAGGCCTAGGGGCAGCAAGAGCTGAAGTGGTGGTAGGATCAACCTGCTGAAGTGAGGGGGCTGAACTAGGCCATGGAGCAAGACCCACCCTGGGTAGGGTGGGTCTCACTTCTGCCCAGTGGCTGCTTAAACAGGGTCAAGCTTCAGTGTGAGAGCAGGGGAAGGGCTCAGAGGGCACAGGAGCAGGCATGCATGTGTGAGGAAAAACAGCAGAGCTGCAGCCTGGGACATGCAACTGCAGGAGCTGCTGCATTATGGTCAAGCATATCTGGTTCCAGTGAAAATGCTGCCAAAGTATTGCTTTTATAAATTCACCAAGCTCTAAAGGGATACCATTGAGTTGAGAAGGGGAGTGCAGCTTTGCAGCTTTAAAAGTTTCCAGTAGGAATAGGGCTAAAAATAATGGCTGTGCCTGCAAGAATAATGGGGACCAAAACATTGGGAAGAGGTGCTCTCAGCATGCAGAACTTTGTTCTATATCTGAACATCATGTGGGAATGATAACTGACCTCAGCAAACAAAATATTCTTGCATTATTGTTTTGCTATAAATACTACAGGAAAATAGCATTCAAGTAGGAAAAAAATAAAAATCAAGGAAGTAAATTTTAGAATTAAGTGGCAGCTGTTGATGTAGACCTTGAAAATTGTTAGAAAAACTTTCAGCTGAAGGCACAACGACTATAAAGTCCAAAGATATTAAACTGAAGATGTTTTATTCATATTTGTATAAGAATGTACACATAAACCTGCAGGAAATAAGCATTACCAGCATGTGTGACAGGCAGATGGACAGGTCTGTGTGTGGCACAGAGGATGGTCCACAGGAACCAAAAGAATGAAACCCAACCTTACTCTCACCTCTCATGTCCTGATCCACTTCTATATCATGTCCTTCAATAGAGACATTTTAAGCATTAAAGGTAACCCTCATCCTACTGAACTTTGTAGGAATTTTTGCTGGGAATTAGGTTCCAGTGTCTTTGAGGGTTTGGACCTGAGCCCTGCAGATGAACATATAAAAACACTGCAAGTAAATAGTGTAATTAGCTAATGTTTCAATATTCTGAACTCCAACTTAATAACTCTCTCCAAACATTTGATATTGATTTATTTAATGCAGGTAACTATCTATCTGCCAATTCAAGGAACTTTAGTTGGATATTAAGGGTCTAGCCTTCCTCTAAGTTCTTTGCCAACGATGGAGTTTTAAATATGCTAATTTGTGCACCATAAAATCCAAAACGTTGTGCTACTGTTCCCCATCCTACCCTCTCCTTCCTGCTAGCCCTCATTGCTTCTGCCTTCTACACTGCAGAAAGGCCACTGCTCTTTTAATGCTAGTCCTAGTAGAGAACTCTTGGTTTGAGCTTGGTGTTTTCCTGTTCAGCTTCAACTAAATGCATTTCTCAGGGATGGGGAACATGGGAAAGAAAGAGCAAGGTCCAACTCCTTTGTTTTTTCCAGGCAAGAGCCTCAGTGCTTTCTGACTCCAAGGAAAAAGGCTCACAAAATGCTCTTAGAGAAGGTCCATGGCAGAATGTCTTTTCCCAGAAATAGGTGAAAAAAACTGTTGGGAGAGAATGTAATAAAAAAGGGCCGGAGTCTCTCAGAGACAGGTTTGGGCAGCAGATTGGGGAGTGGGAAGGGAGACCTTGTTTTTCAAAATTGTAATTTCAAGCTCCATGGGGACTATAGCACTGAATATCCTCATTGCCCTTGTACTGCTATTCTCAGGACTAGAATTCACTAAAAGCCAAATCACCCATGACTGGGAAGTGATCATGGAGGAGCCTCAGTTAAAACATTATTTCCTACCACTGCCACTGCAAAAGCTGTCTATAAGGAAATCTAGGTTTGGGGACAAAAGCTGTCCCCAAAGAAAAAGAAACCTCTGTTTTAGAGATTTAGAACACATTTCAAGGCACCCTTTGTGCTGAAGGGGAGAGTGCCTGCCCTTCCTCCTAGGACAGCAGCACACAGGAGGCCAAAGAGCAGAGGTTTCACGTTAAGGCATAACCCTTCTCATGGTTACAGTGCTTTAGGTTACATGAGAGAGTGCTGGAGCATAGGAAAAGATGATTAATTCAGGCTGTCAAAATATGTTCTGTGCTCCAGGTAAGGTATTAAAGATTGTCGTCCTAAAGGTGAAATCCTTTCCCCATTCTTTATGTGACTTAAATTAAAAAACTCAACAGACCGACACAAAAACTCAACCACCACCAACCCTACCACCAAAATCACTGCCTTAGCTTTTTTGCTTTAGTAACACAATTCTTATGCATCCAATGACCTCACATCACACAGTCACTCTTCACCAAGCTCTTATTTGCCTTAAGTCTAAGCAACATATTTACTAAATATTTAACGAATTTGTGGAACTGTTCCCAAAACTCAGTTTTGCCAGTGTTAAAAGCTTGTAACACCAGTCATGACAATGTGATTCCACACTCAGTTTTTAAGATTTCTTAAATAAACTAGAACTGAAGCACTTCTCAGCACTTCTGTGCATATCTCTTAGCCAGAAGAAATGTTTAAAAAGCAATTGTACTGCCTTTGGGGCCTTGGAGTCCTGGTGGGCACCAAGCTGAACATGAACATTATTAGAGATACTGACTTCTTCCAAACCTGTCTTAAAATGGCTTATAAGACATTAAAGTCATTTCTCTCCCTCCTCAATTAAATAGCTAGGAGAGAGGTTTCCTCTCAGGTCTCTTAACACCTCTCCCCAGCTGTCACCTTATTTGCCTTTTGAGTGCTGGGCATCTCTCAGGTCACAGTGTAAGAGCTTTGCCCTCTGTCTGCAGGAGAGGTGCTTCTGCACAGTCCCTCAGCAGAGGCCTTCAGCGCGAGGGGGAAGGGCTCACAGCAGCATCAAACCATGTGCTGGCTTTAAAACCTTTCCTTCAAGCTCCCAGAGAAAGCATCCATATATTTACAGGATATATATTTGCTACAGCAGGGTAGCAAAACTTAAAGGAATGATTAGTGGATGTCAGCCACCACCAGCCATTGTCAGGGTCACTGAGGTCACAGACAGGAAAGCATCTGAGCTGTTACAGGAATTAAATAAATGGGGTACAAATTGTTGTTAAAGAAGGGCTGCTGGGTCCTTAACAAATCCAGTGGCTGCAGCAGTGCTTGGCTGGGAAAGCAAGGTTTGCAGCAATGCTCTGAATGAACAGGAATAAGAATGGAGGTCCTTAGATCCATACCTGACCACTACTTTCACCATAGCCAACATCTGCATGGAAAGAAAGAAAAAGAAAAGTCCACAAAATCCTGTACTGAAAAATCCACAAAAATCAGCAATTCAGTTCAATCGCAAAGATTTAAATTAACATAAAACTAGTTCTTGAGGACAGAAATATTCTCCTTTTCTTGTGCAGCCTATTAGCAACCCAGCTCTGCTATTACTAAAAGGGCTAATACAAGAAACTACTCTAAAGCAATAGCACTAGGACTGCTTGTATGCTTCTCATTCCATTACCAATTACTACAGACTACAGGTTACACAAAGATCTTACACAATTCAAATGACTTCGTCTCTATGCACCAGAGGCTTCTAGGAACAACAGATAAAAACATGATTTATTACATCATACAAAACTGGATTTGGAACAAGCAAGTGCAGAATATGGTACATGATTTATTTTTTCTGTACATTACATACTGTTAAATTTCACTGACAAATCCAAAACTTTCACAATTTTTCCTTTACCTGCTTAAGCCAAGCAATTTATTTTGTTCTACTGGACAGAAATAAAGTAGTTTCCTGGAGAATTTATCAACTAATTAACTTGGCAGAAGGTGGTCCAGCTCAGACTGACTTTCAGTGTTTCCCATAGCATGTCAGGTTAGAACCTCAGTTGGTAGCACAGTGCTCTGCCACTGTACCACTCTAGGAACAAGCAACTCCATCCTCATTAAATTTCAATAATGTCTTCTTCTTAGAAGATGAAATTAATGCAGTTGCACTTGTAGACATTCCGAACAGTATAAATGAAGGCTGTAGCTACCATCAGAAAGATTTCCAGCAGCCCCAGATTGGTCTCGTGAGTTCTGCAAGATGTGCTACGATAGGTTAAATGTTTATTAAAGTCCTTAAGAAAAATAAATATTTTTGCATAATGTATGTACAAAACTTGGTTGATTTCCTTCATTCATATAGGTTCAACAGCAGATATAACCACAGTTATATTTTACTCACTAGCTCCTAATAACAAATGCCACCTTTGTAATGCAGTAAGTCTAAGAGAATATTGGCCTATTCTTTATAATAGTGCAAATTATATGGAGGTGTTTTGAAAACCATGGCTTATAGAAAGAAGGATTAACAAAAAAACCCCTCCTTTGGTCCCTGCAAGAGTAGTTTAATTCTTCCATGAAGTTTTCAAAACTCCCCTACATAATTTTAACCAAATATTAAGGCGTCAAAAGCAGATTTAAAGTTGAGATTAAAGTGGTCTTTCTTGGACTTGAAAAAAAAGTCCACTGGAGATTTCCTGACAACGAAATTCTTAATGTTTCTCCTTTCCTCCTTGCTATTCTGCACAAAAACAACATGCCAAACCTCTCTGATAATCTCCCCCATATATTTATTTAAACTACAATAAAACATTACACTTAAATATATTGCACGAAAAGCATAACATATCCTGCCTGACTCTTCACAAAAATGGCCACAAACACAGGAGAACAGCTACTGAACATCTCAGAATTTGAAGAGATCAATAAAATGCTGAGGAGATACTGGCATGAGACAGGTGTTTGGATCACTGGCTGTGCAGGGGTGTCCTGTATCCTGAGAAATGAAGGAGAAAAATAAGTAAGTTCTTTTTCCATATTCAGTCTCCCTTCACCCCCAATTTAGGGAAAAAAAACCCCAAAACAAAACAAAACAATAAAAAAAAACAAACCCAAAAGAATTCTCTCCTTCTACCAGAACATGAGCCAGAGCCCTTGAAAAACTATCATCTTCCTTATTCATTATTTTTTGATAAGCACAACAAAAGGGAAAAAAGGCACCAGCTTTATTGAACCTAAATTATCTATTTAATCAAAATCTGAAGTCATCTACTGCTTTGGGGGAAAATGAGTCCCTTGCTTTGAAAACGATGGGCAGCAGATATTTCCTCAAAAAACCTCAACAGTATGTTTGAATTCCCAGTCTTAAAAGCTTTTCTACCTTGCTATGTTTTCCCCCTAATCTTTCTTTTATCTTTCATGCCTACCTTTCCCCCAGGTGAAATGAAAGCACTGCCTTAAAACAGAAGTTGGCACCTAGGCAAGGTAAGAATAGAGACGTAAGACAGAATGGAAAGGCTTTGTCATTACAAATTCACTAAGGCTGCAGTGCTTTCTTTCCTCTTACAGAAATTTGACCTCAGCAGACCTGTCTGATTACTTAAGATTCAAATTCTTCTTTGAACAAAAAGTTGAGGTTTGAATCTTACTCAAACCCCCTA
Source organism: Passer montanus (assembly GCF_014805655.1). Lineage (NCBI taxonomy): Eukaryota > Metazoa > Chordata > Aves > Passeriformes > Passeridae > Passer > Passer montanus. Next base: position 2,980,593 of record NW_024368152.1, read on the forward strand.
AATGAGGAAAATGCAGAGGTGTAATGAGAAGAAGTTCCCAGACAGTTCAATGGAGAAGTTAAAAAAACTTGTCAGTGTTGTTGGAAGGCTCAGAAGTGTCCTCACCAGGCTTTAAGGAGTTTCTGTCCCTTTTCCACCAATGCTGGTGAATGCACCACATGAGGCAAGGAAACTAAATAAATACATGACAAAGAGATTACAGACTACTATGGTCCTCATTGCTTTTGTTTCCATAGGGAATGAAATTACATGCAACTCAGTTAATAGAAGGAAACAATCTTTAAGTTATTTTTTTTCTCATTGCCACATTCTCACCCAAAGTCTTTGCAGCACCAAAATGCACCAGGTGAAGTATATTCTAAATACTGCTCAGCTTTTCCAGTGAAAATTGTTACTCAACAGATTTATAATCTGTGTTTTCCCATTAAGTCTATGGAGGACTATAAGAATACACCAGGAGGCATCACCTCCTCATCCTCCCACTCTTTTTAATAACTGCTTTAACATCACCTGAGAATCAGTTTATAGATTCATGACACAGAGGGAAAGATAAACACACACATTAAAAAAAGAGACCCAGGTAGAACTGCCTACTGGGGGAATCTGCAGATGAGAAAGAACAGATGACCAAGACCAAAATCAGCAGTGTTAAATATAACACCTTCATCTTGAGATGACATCTGCAAGGAAGATCTGCACCATTCCAGAAAACACTTAAAGGTAGTTGCTAATGGACTATCACCTTCTCTACCCACTGCCATGTCAATGTCATGTCATTACTTTCCTAGTTTCCAGGAAAAAACACCATCAGAATTTCAATTCTGGGAAATCAGGTAGGGTTTATCCTCTTTCTTATTTGTATTCCTGAATATTTTAAACTGAGTTTGTAACATGCTGCTTTCTCTGCACATCATTATAAAAGCATTTTTGAAACTTCGACCCAGTCGAGAATTACAGATGCAATAAAAATCTCAGAGACCAGTTATTGGTGGTTTTAGTTATTGAAAACAAAATAAATTTTACAGTGAAAAAAGTGATGAGGACCAAAAAGAAGAATCACAGCTTTCTTTTAATTATGTGTATTCCTCATTTCGAGAGAAATACATTTTCATCAGAATAATTAAATAACAAAGTAAAAACACTTAATAAAGTGTTAAATAATTTGATTTCAACATTTCAAAGCTAAAGCAGACTTCTTTCAAAGTAAAAAGAGAATTCCCCAGGAGAAGTGTTTACTGGCAAACGTAGTTGTTTTCCCCAAAATCTAGCATAGCTAGACATTAAGAAGCTCTGTAAAAGTATTTTTACCATTTCTGCATTCAGAAGGCAACAATATAATTGCTTCCCTTGACTATCTCAAGTCACATGCAGCTTGTTTTAGGGAATTTCTTTTCAGAGAAATTCTCCATAAAAGTAAATATGACTACAGCATTCCAAGTGCAATAAAATCAATTTTCGTACCTTTGCATGAAAGTTATCTGAGGTACATGTTACTCTTCAGATTTAAGTACTGAATTAAATACATCAGGGAATGCAGAAAACAGTTTATAGTAACACTGAGTGCAGAGAAACCTATTTCTTAGCAAAATCTGTCTGATCCCACTGGCACCTATGCTCATTAGAACTGAATTATGGCTCCTAGTTTAAATGGCATTAAGAGGGAATATGGCAATAATAAAATACAAAATGATGAAAAGCTGAGATGGGAAGTCATCACTACCTTTATCTAAATGGAAAAAAGAAAACTATTCCTGCTGCTGAACTGATGTGCAGAATGAAAAATCAAAACAAAGAGCATCAGACCATTAGAAAGGAACACATTATTCACTTTGACATTATGGAACAGTCAGCAATGAAAACAGATGAGACAAGAAATACCTGGAGTAACAAAGCAAGGTGGTAGTCCTTTGAAATCGTGAAGAAGGAAGCAGGAAGGAGAGCCATAAAGTAAAAGAAGCAGAGTTAAGGTTTATTTAAGCCAAGGTTGATAAGCCATTTAGAAAAAGTCTTTTATTCTTGTGGCAAATCACAAGCAGCTTTGTGAGAACCAAAATCAGCACAAGTAGCAAGAAGACTAAAACCGAGTGTTATGTGAAGTGATTACACTGTTTTAATAAAGCCCTGGAAACTGAAAGAAGAAAAGATATTTCAGCTTCTGTGGCCATGTCTGAGATAACTGAAAAGTGCTACTAAATAAGCTCAGGAAAATAAAAGAACCTGCCACAATTGCAGTGGTGCCTATTGGAACAGAGGAAATAGTATACATGAAAGCACTCACAGAGACATAGCACAATAATTAGTCATTACTTTTGCATTACTGACATTGTGGTTTTTTTCAGTTTCATCATGGACAAATACTTTAGCAAGAAGTAATTTTGAAAACAGATGTCCAGTATGAACATTTTCCTATGACTCCCTCCTAACACAGAACAGTACAAAGGTCACTGTACTTCCAACAAAGAACTTGGGAGACTCCTATGTGCTGTACATAAATTGATTTTGGTTACAGATTTTAGACAAGGAATACAAATGCCTCTTCCTGAAAAAATCCTAAACACTTGTTAAAACTCACTGTGATTATTATAGTATACTGAAAAAGTGAAAAGTCATTTCCTTACTTCAACAGTTCAATAGATAATTCAATTCAGTGGCCATCAGTTCCTGCTTTTGCAAGACCTTCTTTGAAAAGAACACAAAACAGAGGGCTCCAAGAATTTCCTGTGAGTAGCTTTCTCACATTGTCAGCAATCACATTATATTATCAATTTTATAAATTGCTGAAAACTCTTCTCAACATTATCTAGGCCCGTGCTTTTGGGCTATTTCAGACCCTTGTGGCTTTGGTTCTTAGAAACTCCTAATTCTCAGCACACTTACCCAAAACTACAATTAACTTGCATCAAGGATGTCCCTTAGTGTAAATAATTTCCATTCTCTGTCTCCAAAAAGAATTTATGGAGAGTACCGAGTTCCTTGTGAGCACAACTGAGTAAAGAGAAATTAATCATTCCTAGTCTTCATGCCCTGATTGCTTTAGCACTTTTTTCTCTGCAACTATTCCAATGTTTAATGAAAGAAGAAAAATAAAAATAGATGCCTTACGAAGAAGTGTTCAGCTCTGCCTGAAGTTCTTCTGAATGACCTTGGAAACAAAAGTCACCTGACTTCTGAATTGTACCATTAAACAAAGAAACAAAATTTTTACATATTATCAGCTTTCTCAAGACTACAGTGCTTCCATTTGTTTCAAGATTCAAACACTTGTTACTTTTCCTCTGTAGTAATTTTGATTTCTCTTTTAGAATTTGGATTTGGTGGTAGTGTTTTCGTTGTTTCTTTGCTTTGTTTATTTGAGATTTTTCTTGCTATGCATTACAGATATAATTGTATGTCAAGTACTCACACATTTACTTTAAGAATTATTCTAATCAAGGATAATACCGAAGCTTGAATAAATTTTCAAAGCCTGACAAAAGTTCTGATTAAGGAATATTTTCACCTAGAACAGGATTTATCTAGAATTAATAAAGTAGCTCCTGTCTCTTTGCCCCTCACCCCTGCTTTACTTCTCACCTCTCTTCAGCAAGCTTGGGAAAGGATACAGACACAAGTGTCTGAAAAAAAAGGCAGAACTATTTTTTCCCCTGTAACTGAGTGATAGCACTACTTGACCCACACTGCCCTGTAAAAAGAGGGGCGGTATTTCAGATGTCCCTGCCAATAAGGGTGCCAATTATGCATAAATCAATTAATTTAACAATCCATTTCAGCCTGATCATCATTTATTTTAAGACAGAGACAAGGCTTAGTCACCAAGGCTAGAGAAGGAATACTGCAATGTTGGCTCACAGAATGATCAGGCTGAGAGGCACCTCAGCAGGTCTCTAGCCCAGCCTCTGCTCAAAGCAGGCTAAGCTGTGAGATCAGAACAGTTTGCTCTGAGCTTCATCCAATCAGTTCCTGATCACATCCAAGGATGGAAACTGCATCAGCTCTATGGTCCAACTGTTCCCTTGCTTGGCTGTCCTCGTGGCAGGCTCTTATGTCCCCCTGAAACAATCTTCTCCACCACCCCTCACATGGCAAGTCCTCCAGCCTCCCTGATTAGATCACCCTGAACTTATCAGTATCTCCTGTGTGCTGAGAGCCTCATGGCTGCAGCATCCCAGATGGTCTAATGAGTGCTGCATGAAAAGGGATAATGGCTTTCCTCAGTCTGCTGACTGTGCTCTTGTTGAAACAGCTGATCCCAAACACCTGCTCCAGTATTTTTGTGCAGAAGCACACAACCAATCTGTAACTGCACTGTCACTTGAAGACCTGCCCAAATTTCTAGGATGAGGCAGCACTGGGATGGTGATCTAGGAGGTACTGCTCATCAGTCCAAAGTACCTTTATAAACTTCCTGTGTTGAATTTCAAAGAATTTAGAAGTCCAAAATGAGCCCTATTATCCCAGCAGTAGGTTGGAACAGGTGTCTTGCCACCTTGACTGCTATAACCTCCTACTGGAATACGACTGCAACCTGCACAGGTTCACTGCCTCTTACTGTCCCACCATCTGCAAAGTTAAACATTTAATTCCAAACACATTCAGAGCAATTCCTAATATTAGAGACTTGTACTTTTTAATTATACTAAGATTCATGTAGAAAGCATTCACTCTACACAGTGATGGCAGGCAATGCAGAGAAATCTCATACCACAAATGCCCATCTAAATGCACCTTTGAAACTTCCCCTTTCAGAGAGGCTTTACCCTATATCTTGAGCTACATGCTAAAGACTTATTCCACTGTAATGAGAGTTCTTAGTCATTCTTGACACAGATCCTTCAGAAAATGCCCAGGCTCTTCACAGTAGAAGCCAATTCTGGCTACCTGCTTTCCTACTATTAATTTTGCAAAACCTTACTACCTGGAAGGGCTCCCATGGTAGCAAAATACTCAACTTCAAGATCACATCATTAAGGAACATGCTATTTCTAGGAGGATTTCGCTTTTTCTGCTAAACAGCCTAAGTTTTTTGAAGGAAAATTAAAAAGCCTCACACTGACATACAACTTCTCATAAAAATCACAGAAAGATGACACAAGAGCAACTAATTTATGTTGTTTAGAATATGAGTAATATGAGTATTTTCCCAAATTTCTCAAAGATTTCTTGCTCTTTGTTGTCCACTTGACATTACACATATCTGACCTTCCAGCTGTAAAATTAAAGAAGTGTCACTAACTGGAAGGCTCTGTTACAGTACAACACAGAACAAAAGCAGAATTATGTAATAACACACATTAAAGAAGAGAATGCCCTACTGAAAGTAAAATCATCCTGTAAGACAACATATGTCTTATGGTAAACCTCAAAACCAGGGTAAAACACACTGTGGAAGAAGTTTTAAACATTCCTCCAAGCTTCATATTGGACAGAAGCAAAAATATAAAAATACAGAGCTCTATAGCAATGGGGTAAGAAAAAATGTAGTAATTATTTCTCATTAGACATGTATTGATTACCATGACATCATTAAAAACACTAAATTCAGACTAGTCCCTCACAACTTTCCATAAGATCAAATTAATAAAAGTAGACTAACTCTTTCCACATGACACTTTTCCTTGCAATTCTAAGTATTGAGGTTATCAGATAGCAAGAAATAAGAAGGCAAGATTAAGAACAACTTCAGAATTTAACACAGATTTTATATGGAAGTTTTATATATTATTTTCAAGTCAGATATTATCTAATCACCTTTCACATGAGAAAGCTGATAAAATGACCACAATATTTTTCCTTGCAGATAACCACCAGTAGGTGTTTGAACTTATTTTTGATGATCTGTTCCAAAGCTCTTACCTTCCAAAACAGAATACTACAGTGTCGACAGAAATGCAAGGTGTCCCCGTACTGCTCCTTTATTGGGTAATATTTCTGAAGTGCAAAGTACATCAGCTTCCAGTCAATGTGACCTTTCTCTGATGGAATCAAATGCCTACAAAACTAGACATAAAATTAATATCTTCTTTTAAAATTGTTGTAGTCAATTCAGGCAAAGGACAGGGGAAGGTGGGGGGAAGGTAGTTAAAGTGAAGTTTTGTAACTAGAATAGTTTGAAGTCAATATTATGACATCATACATCGCTGCAAAGCAGTGACAGATATCTGGCCACAAAAAAGATGGAAGGCAAAGACTAAAAATAGGAGAGTGCATATTTGCCAAGAAAAACTAGGCCATACACAGCTGATCTAATTCTACTGTCTCAAAATTATTCTAATTATAGTCAAGAAGCATTTAACAAAACAGCATTTAGAGTTGTAAGTAATTAATTTTATCCTTTTACAAAACCCAAACCACTCAGGAATGAGATTTAAAAACATGATTGTGCACTACAGATAGTGGTTTTCTGTTAAAGTAATATGGATTTAAATAAAGCTCTTTAATTTTAAAAACATATACATGTTTTTTTTTCATATTTGGTTGTGATCTCTCAAGAAGGATAGCAATAATTAGTGATTGATGTACTTCTTGAGGACCTAATCTGCATGTAAAGATTAGCTGCTGCACAACAGCTATTTCTCCCCAGCTTGAGAGACAGACAAGGTTTATTAAGTATGTACTGTAAAAGACTTCTGTTCCACTCAGTGTGGATTAATGCTAATACATTGAGTGCTTTCTTCATTCAGAAGACAATTCCTGAATGGGGAGAGAATAGAACTGCCTTTCTGATTTCAGCTACACTTTATTTTGTTTCATAATGGCTCTCATTTTTTCCCAAAAATTCTCTTCAGATATCAATTATGTTTTCGTGGTTGTTTCAATGGCTCAATAAACACACTGCAGGGGACAGAAAAACCAACCTCATGTGATTCTGTGGCTTATCAAGCCAGTACACTTTCAACCAGATATGGGAACATCATTAGATAATAACTTAGTAAGAAATTGAATGTGAACATTCAGGAACACACTGGAAACACTGTGTACAAGAGTACTTTATGGGGCACAGGGACAGCTAATTTCACTGAAACCCTTCAGGGTCTTTCTCCCTGCATTACCCTAGTACAAGAAGTTCTTCTCTAACCAGTTTTGTCACTGTTCAATAGAGCTTACCTCATCTACCCTCAAAATCCACTCAACTGCTACATAAGCTTAAATTTGTTATCCTTGTAACTTCACCCTGAATTCTTCTGGGCTGCTTCTGAAGATGGGTTTTCAGTTTGCTTCTGTCTGTCCATTTTTTTTCCAGTTAATTCTAAAACCTTTCGTCTCACACACGCACACAAAAAATCTTATTTGGGTCAATGGTGCATGAGTTAATTGAGCTTCAGTTCTGTCTTCCCCATTACAATAATATTTAATCTGGTAGTCACCAAGCAACTTCAACCTGCCAGATTTAAGAAGGGGCACTTTGCCTTCCTCCAGCAGAGAATGTATTAGGTTTCAGAAGTTCTTCCTCAGCTCTGATGAGGTACCTTCCACTTAGGTTTATTTTCACCTAGTCAGACTTTTTCCCAGCATTTATTAATGTCAGAAAATGAAGACAGTTCTGGAGTCATTCCTAGATTAATGTAATGCTCTTTATGAGGGAGTGACAGGAAAGTACTGCTTCTCTTTCTGTTAATAATTTCAAAAGCAAGCTCTACTTCAGAGGAAGACTTTAGAGGTATCCTCTACAATACTGGACAGGCAGTTTTTTAGAAAGCCCATCTTGCAATCACTGCAGTAATCATGAGTATTTTCTGTATTTGGAGCTTGATTCCTCCTAAATACTGCCTTCAGTATGTCTATGAGTTTAAGGTAACTACTGGGCTGTTTCCTTGCATTCACTTTCAAAAATAATGCAAGGAAACAGCCCAGGAGTTATCTTAAACTCTGAACTGAACATTTAGGAGGAATCAAGCTCCAAATACAGAAAATACTCATGATTGCTGCACAATGATACACTTTTGTCTCAAAAAGGACAAGTTCATGCTCCATTATTAGTATACGATATCAAAAAATCTACATTTATACAAAACCCACAGTTTATTACCTGCTTTTCTGCAAAATGGTACTGGCATAGTTTTTTCCACAACTGTCTGTCTTCACTAAGCATGTACAAAGTTGGGGTCACTTGACCCAAAGTAATAATGTCCCAGCCATCAGAGAACCTGTATAAGATGTTATTCAGCATATGCAGAGGGAGATCGCTAAGTGTGAGTCCATTGTTGACTTGCTGGAAATAAGAGTTGAAGACTTTTAGCTACAAAAACATGACAGTATAAAGTACACATAAGATTCTTTACTTTACCTGAGGAATCTCAGGTCTTAGTTTAGTTTTTGCAAATAATTTAATAAAATCTATGGTTAATGCTTGCCTACAATTATTTTCTAACTGCTGTTGGAAATTTAAATTCATGTACAGAAGAAGCAACAAACTGTAAGCTTTATAATTCATAGCTTTCCTACTGTTAAAATAAACATATCCTAAATTCATTATTTAAATTTCAAATAATTTTTGAAACACTTCTGTTCTCTCAAAATAATATTAAGCTGTCTTGAAAACTATAATCTAGTCAATTCCATCTACAGTGTGCTAAAGCCTTAACAATAAGAAAGGCATGAACCAATTATTTCTAACTGGTTGGATACTACAGTTTCTCAATTTTTATTAACAAACAAAACACATACCAACTTGCCTTAAGCCAACTAGAGTACAGAATAGAATATAGGATACAGGACTGAAGACCAGAGATACAAAATGAAAGCATTTTGGAAGTCAGGGGCAGAAGAGAGTGGGATAATTTCTGAAGTCTAGAAAAAGTTCCCCCTCATTTATAAATGAGAAGGTCTACAGAGATGACAGATGAGAGCACAGAGAACATTTTCATTAAGACTCTACACCTCTGTGAACTGCAGAGGGGCAAGCAGCAGCACAGCTCCTACACAGCTAAAGCTGGAGCCACAGTGCCAGGTGGCAAAGGCCCAGCAGGCTGCAGGCCATGTCCCACCTGGCAGGGAGGGAGCACGGGCAGTGCCAGCCCCAGGGAGCAGAGCTGCCCTGCACCCATGGGCTCACATTTCTGTCTGCTTCCTTCCCAGCCATTCACCTCGTGTGTAGACCAGACTTTCCATAGAGTCATCTGGTACAATGCTGCTGGGGCAGCAGCTTTCCTCTGCTGAGGATTGACTATGTGAGCACTACAGATGCAAGATTCCTCATGGGCTACTCCAGCCAGTGTAAAACAGCTCCAAGGGAAGTGTCACGCTGGAAGGGAACAAGCACAGCAGCAAGTGCACTGTCTCAGAAGTGTCTGTGCTGGGGCTGCCTGCTGCACAGAAACTGCTGAGACCAGCTTTCTCAGTTCTCCTTTCCATTCCAGAAGTAGCCAGTTTATTCAGATAACCAGCTCACACAGAAAGGACAATTCAAAAAAAAGGACAAAACTTCACAGCTGGAAGCCGATAGATAAAAACACTTGTATGACTTTACAGTAAGCAATATCTTACAGGATTTTTTTCAGAAGTAACCCAATCAGATTAAAAAAGGTGTCTGCTTATCATCAGAAGTTTCCACTATAAAATCCAGGAACAGTGCATACCACATGCTTTGAACACAGTCACACAAGGAGAAACCAGATGCTGAAGTCATTAATTTATTTTGGAACTAAAAATTGGGGCTTTTCCCTTCAGAAGTTTTCACTATAAAATCCTGGAACAGTGCATACCACATGCTTTGAACACAGTCACATAAGGAGAAACCAGATGCTGAAGTCATTATATTTTCTTTTTGTTTTGTTGTTGTTTTTTTGGTTTTTGGGTTTTTTTTTTAGAAAAGCTACTGTGCTAATGAATAAATCTGTATAATTGCTACTTGAGTTGATACACCTTTTAGATTTTTATTTCTTCAGATGTAGAAAATTTATTTTGGAACTAAAAACTGGGGCTTTTCCCCCCATGTTTATCTGACAAGCTAGAGACATTTTTTTTAAAACTTATTTTAGTGGGAAAAACAGGTCTATCTATACATCTCTACTACAAAGCAGCAGTACAGGCACTGTAGCAGTTTTCACCAGAGAAAAGCTATTAATACATTAGAAAATTAAGTTGACGCCAGTGAGTTAATTTCACATTACTTGTTCATAAAACAAGTAAAACTGTTTAAAATGTATTTGAAACTTGGTTCACTTACAAATCCTCATGCAATATTCAACATAATTCCCCTCCCCCAAATATTAATTAATGATTTAATAACATACCTTGTTCATCTGAAGATTTTTTAATTGTTGTTGCCACAGAAGGATAGTTTCTAATCGGCAAATCCAAATATTGATGTTGCCTACCAACACAGATTTTCCTACTCCCCTAATCAGTATACAGAGAGTAGAACTCAGATCCTGTAGAAGATCTTTGATCAGTCGTGGATTATATTGGTCTTCCATAACTGGAAAACAAAACAAAGCAAATACAATTCTGGTTGACAGAGTTAACCAAGCTAATAGCTCAAGCTAATCAACACTCCTTTTTTAGATGAATTAATTACAACTCAACTGTTTGTGTACAAATAACTGCCCTAATTCCCACCATGACATTCATTGGTGCTGTTCCTTATGTGCAAGATCAATAATGAACAATTTCACAGGCAAATTGGATGCAAAAATTCATGCTATGCATTTAATAGGCTTAATGCTAAACAGGAAGGTATAAATCCAATTTCTTTAGTTCAAAGCAGACAGTACATCTCCATTTAGTGTGGATACCAGAAAAAAAAAATTCAATATAATGTAATGGCTTTTCTTAAAAGAATCAAAATGTATGTTTTTTGAGTCTCAGTACATCATGTAAACTGAAACCCAAAAATGTTATTAACCTAAAAGCTTTCTCATTTTCTGAAGAGTATAATTTAACAGTAACCAATAGTTTTTGAATAGAACCTAAATGTCACAATTTCACCAACCTGTTTCAATAGACTTTATTCAATAACAGAGAAAGTAACTTACTGCAATCATAGGATGGAAAGTATGAAACCTGGCATAATCAAGAATGCTATTACTATGTCTTACAATGTAAAAATGGCAATAAGACAAAAAAAAATCCAGTTGATAGCTTAGTTACAGCAATTAAATCTGAGCAGTTAGATTACATATTTTTAGGTCTTACCCTTCTGCACAATTTTGTCCAAAATGTTAAAGTAGTTCTTCTGTGCTGCACCACTCAGTGAAGTTAACTGGGACTTTGCAATTAACTGCAACAGCTATGACAAAAATTAGAAATTAGAAGAATGACAGAAGTAAAGGATGGTTTTAAATGCACATTTAGTGCATACACTCCCCTACAACAGCCTGTATTGGCATTTTGTGAAAATATAACTACAGATTTCAGAAGACAAAGTAAGACGTGGAAAGCTTTAAGCATTCCCACTGGCATCCCATGAACAATTTCTGAAGGATGCAGGTTTTCAAAATACTGTACAAATGCTTATCTCTAGCAAAGCACATGACATACTTTATGAGCTGTAGTGAAGCAACAGAGAGAGTCTATTTTGGGGGCTCACAAATACAAATGTTAACTTGGATGTGGCTGGGTCCTGAATTCCCTGACAGATTTGGTGGCCAGGAACATCACTCTGAACTGATACCAGTTACCAGAATTGCAGCTTCTGAGTGGAAGTATTATACTATATCAGGTCAAACTGAAGTGTGATGGATTTAGTGCACTCCTTTCTACTCATGGAGATACCCTATTTTGCCTAAACTAGGCAAAACCACTTTCTGTATTAGACCTACATTCATGTCCCTGGTAGAATAAACCACAGCAATCTAATAATGAGCAGTATACAAACCATGTCAGTAACTTTCTCTTAAGTATTACAGTAAGAATCTCCTAGTTGTCCACACACCTGTCTCTGAAACCACTGTGAGCAAAAAAAAGTTACAAGAACAGTGGCAATGGTTCAGGGCAAAACAATCACAACAGCTTAAGTTCTTGCCACACATGAATGCCAAGCTACAGCTACTAGAGGCAGCCCTTGCTCCATTCTGGTACATTTGCTTTTATATTTCAGATTAAGTTTTGTAGCTGATAAGAACCACTAGCTCTTCAACAAATATGCTCTCTTGAGTTTTGTAGCTGATAAGAACCACTAGCTCTTCAATAAAAAATGCTCTCTTATTATGAGAGACTTTGATGTTATGACACCATTGCAATGTTTAGAGGTGTGGCACTGAGCTTTGCAATTTGCACTTTGTAACAATGAGTTCAGAACAACTGTTCTCAACACAATGGAAAGGGAAAGCACGGAGCAGAAAACACCATTCCCTACACAGTGTTCCAGTACAAGGTAGCACCAAGTGTTGGCACAGAGGATGAAAAAGACTAAGCTTGCCAAAAATTGTATTGTGTCTTCATTTCTAAAACACAAATTTGACACTTCATTCAACAATAATCTTCCTTAGGAGGAAGAAAGAATACACCTGTTCTGTCCCTGATTTAATAATGTTACTTCTGGCTCCTCTGCATGATCTCTGACAAAACATTATGTGCTATACAAGAAAGAAATAATTGTCCTGATGTATTTAAATACAAGCAATCTAGTCTCAAAAACTGTATAAATAGATACCAGGATTTCTTTGTTGGCTTTTTCAAAGCCTATTAGCTTGATTAATAATGGAGAACATACCTAGAGGTCTCTGGCAGTCTGCCAGTTTAAGCAAGTAGGTACATTTCTCTTGATTAACTAAAAAAAAATCAGTTATGTTACTCAGTCTAAAGATCAAATTAAAGAAACAAATTCCACCTGATTGACTGTAATGAAGATTCCAATTTCAGTGAGAGTCAATATGCAAGGATTAAGACAATTGTAGCAAAAGCAAAGTAGCAGAGAGTACTAGGATCTCACACACTGATACATGCAGAGCCACGGCTTACGCTGTCTACTAGAGATTGTAACTTTGAATGGATCTCTGTTTATTTGAAAACATTTGGGCAAAACCCACCCATATGGAATTCAGTGTATCATAATTTAACATAATTTAGCTACAAAATTATTAATATACTACAGTGCCAACAAATACAAAAAACTAACTGATCCTACCTTCTGCCCCTCACTGCCCATCCTAAAAGAGTCTTGGACAGACATCAATTAACAGACCATTAACTTTTAATAATGAATGACATATTTTTATATGTTAGTTGGAGAATCATCTTGATGGTCTGGATCAAAGAAGAGCTAGGGTAGGGTTTGGTCTTTAAAAATAGTATTCTTGAGTTATACCTTGCTATCAACAAACAGCCACCACCTCAGGGGAACTGATGCAAAGACATAATCAAACTTTTGTATTTGTAAAATAATTTAAATCTTAAAAATTCCAAATAAATTCTAAAACATTTAAAGGATTTTGAAAGTCTATCCACTATTTTAAGTTCATTCAGATTTCTCAGGGTCTGCAATTAGCAGAATAATGGTTTGGATTGCAAAGCCAAATTTCTGAATTTTAAAGTACTGCTCCTTCCACAATGATCTTAAGCTTGGCTGACTAAACCAACTTATTATATTTCTTGGTGAACAGAAGAAAAACTGGTCAACGTTCTTATGCTGGACTTTGCACTTTGTCTTGATCAACTGTTTTGAGCAACCCAGTTTGGGCACTGCAGTATCTAAAACAAATGCAAAATTCTAGATCTGCATTCCTTTTACCTGCTTGCTATTCAAGTGAGACACCCAAGGTTGACACCATTTATATCAAATCACCTTTTTTAAGTGCTTTGGTTTTTCTTCTTCCTACTGTTCAAGGCTGAAAAGTCTTGGGAAGGGTCAAGGCTCTTGATTCTGCTCCCAAAACAGCATTAAAAAGTAATCTTCTAAACCACAACACATACATATACCAAAAAAAACCCAAACCCTGCAAGGAGAACAAACCAGGCAAGTACCCTAACCACTAGCCTGGAAGCAAATCCTTTTTGGATTTATTTCCACATCTTTTGTTTTTCTGAAAAGACAATACATTGCCTCATCTTCACGGGGATGGACAGAATGTGTTTTCTCTACAAATAGTCCACAGGCCAGTGGTAAGGGTGTTCTCCTGATATGTTTATTTAATTTTTATTTGTGTCTTTTCAAGTTCAGGATGCATTCCAAGAAATACAATATCTGTGAACAGCCTCACCACTGAAGAGTCCACTCCAGTCCTGATATGACTCACAGTTTGAGCTACTCTAGGAGCTGGGACAAGCACTTTGCTACCTCAAGTTAGACAATAAACTTTGGGCTAGAAAGAGATCAGTATCCCCAAAACAGGCATTTCCAAATGGGCAGTTGGTGAGGCATTGAGGTAATTAAGGCTGCAGTCTCAAGTTGTACAGAATGTTAACAAAGATAAATGCATAGATATCTTGTCTTTGATAAAAAAAAACTGCAATGAATCACAGGACTGGTAAGAAGTCATAGAAGATACAGAAATAGCAAAATATTTGTATATCAAGTATTCTTCTGGAAATTGTTATTTAAAACATATTTGAGATGCAGTGAAATATATTTAAGATTAATAACACTTTGCTATTTTTGGTTATATAGAAATAATTTTACCTTTAAAGAGAGTTAATTACCCAGACTGATGAACAACAACTGAAACTACCATCAAAGTTCCCCTTTTAAATGACACAGCACACTGGTCATCACCATCCTCCTCAAGCTATAAGCTTTCAGACAGCCATATAATGAGTTTTCACCAGAGAAAACTTACTCACTTTGAAGTTGCTACTTGCATTATAAATTACCTATGATCAGGATATTTATACAATTATAAATCGTCATCTGTTCAGTGCAAAAATATTCTTTTTGTACACACATGCAGATCAGCGAGTGCATTTTTATAACATACATATAAAATAAAGAACTTACTTTGACCACGTAGTTGAACCTCCTGATGTCCTGAATCGCACTTGAAAAGTCTAAGCGGTTAAAGGCTTCCCCCAAGGTGCAATAGCCATGTCTCTGAGAAAGAGAAAAATACACTTGAAATGGAAGGAAACAAAGACAAAATTGAGCAAAACATTCAGAAAAGCATTCTGACATGCAGCTGATGCTAATGGATACCACGCTTCCTGGAAATGCAGCGCCTCTGGACTGAAGAGTTATTTGTTCTACGAGAAATTAAATTAAACAAGATACACTACTTGTAACTATCAGATATGTAGGCAAGGCCTTTCAATTCATATTAAACGCGTAATCTGGCATCACTGGTATTTGATTTCCCTGGGAATCTACTCCATTCTTGCACGGCCACAATGCTGGCACTCCCTCGTGGCTATCACAGTCCTCATTTGCCATGCACAAGGAAAGTCTTGCTTGTACAGCTGTCTGAGCCTACAATTATAAGAATTATCTGATCCACACTTAAGGTTGAGAACACAGCAAGCTGCTTCTGAGATCAGAAGAAGAAATGGTCTCAACATCTAGAATTTATTTTCCAGGTGCTAGAAGCTTAGGCACTTTTTTTTCACACATTGAGAGCAAAAGCAAGTGCATTTTCCTTTGGTACTTCTCCACACTCTCATGTGAAAATGCAAGTTTCAGAGGCTGTTGAGAACAACTTAAGGCGGTAGAAGCAGCCCAAAATGACATAGGATTATGTAAACTCAGTACATTTAGAGCCACAAAGCCACAATGGAGCCCAGGACCAAATACACTGAGGCTAGGAAAATGTGTCTGGTAAAAGAGTCTCACAGAGCAGTGTGCTATTATGGTTTTATTAGCCCAGGGAAGGAGGAGGATAAATAATTATTTAAAGCTCATTCCTAGACAGACTTCCTTGGTAAATTATGGGATGTTGACAAGTACAAATAATGTTCCTTTTTGTGACCCAGTAAACACTTACCATGCATGTACCCCAGCAGTATGGGACAGTTAAGAATTCACTGCAGGGTGGTTATAATTACTGCCTGTTGGTTAGTGACCAAACTCAGGGTTGCACTGCTTGCTCACTCAGCTGATGCACCTCAGACCCAAGCACACTGCACACTTGACAATATGCACACCTTGCTTGGCTAACAGAAATGAATTAACACATAGCCAATTAAACTTTTGTTGAAATTTAAATATTTGTGGCTGTTCTCTGCCTAAACAGTTATTATCATTAGGTCATGCTTAAAACATTAACATAAGAGACATTTCCCTGAACAGACTGCTATGAAACTACAGCTTTACTTTTCCCAGCATACCATCATGACAAAATTATTCCAAAAACATCTCCAATTTCATTTCAGCCACACACATGCACTTGTTTTGGTTTTCTTCAATTTCAATGCTCTCCCATAGCATGGTTCACATGCTTCTTACCAAGACCTCCCTACCTTTTCATTTTGCCCTAAAAACCAGTATCCAGTTTGGGAAGAAATGTTTCCTGGTTGTGAGATCGCTCTTTCAAAATCAAGAAAGATCAGAACCTGTAAGGAAAACTAGAGCCTCCAAATTATGTTTTAGATTAGCTTAGATTGTTGCTCTGGATTTTTCAGTTATTCCTTGCTACTTTTTCAGCCTACTACTCTAAGCTTTTAAATTTATACAAATAATTACTTGAAAGATAAGTGTTTAATTCTAACCATCCCTGGTTTGTTTTTTATACTAAAAACCCAAATAAATCTGAAGGATGAATGGTCAAATATTAGAAGGTAACCAAAATACTTTGTCCACTCTCTGAATGGACAAGGACCAGAAGCAAATACTCACACATGACTAGTACACCAACTTCTGCACAAGTAGGGGAAAAAATGAACCCTTTATATATGGGTTATGAAGGACACCAGTGCATGATTTTAGGCTATTTGTATTTTGGCCTCAATGTACTTTTGAAACCTCAGCTTAACCTTATTATTCAAAGCACCACAAGGACTGGTGACAGTCTGCTCTCCCCCTGCTCCTCCTCACCCTAATTTAAGACAGCACAATGGGAAAAAGCATGCTCAAGACTTTTGCAGACCAATCTAAGTAACCTCATCTAGAAGATAAAGCAGAAAGAGGGCTGTGAATCTGGTGAAAGGCTTTAAAGTATCCTTCAGAGCTAGATGGGCAACCTCTACGTCACTGGTCTGTAAGGTCTGCAAAGTCTTGCATTATGTCCTTTTATGTAAGCTCTCCTCCACAGCATGCCCTTCCTGAGTAAAAAGCTCTGTGTTGTCTCTCTCAGCTCTAAAAGCTACTTTTGCCTGCATGGCTACATCATCAGCCTCACCTCCATCCCCCTCTCCTGGCTGACATTACCATGTGGATGTAAAACCTCCTTAATGGTGTTCAAGCTCCACACATCCCAGATAGCCATGGCAATCAGCACAGGAATGAAACTCACACTTCAAGACAGTTTAATCTCTACATACAATGAATGTATTTTAACTCTTGACTTGCCAAGAGGTCACTCCAAGAGCTTTCATATTCCCTTTACAGTTACATGATACAGTTTATATCTCAAACTGAAAGCATGTAGACTTGGCTGAAAATAAAGATCCTCTCTGTAAAGTTTGAAACTGATGCTTTACTTACTTCCATTCAAATTTACACTAAGATTCCAAAATACCAGGTGCCTGCCTGCAAGCAACTTTGGAGATATTTCTCAGCAAGTTTTGCACATACTTTCAATTTTAGTTCAAAGAGACAGCAGAAAAACAGAAGAGCTTGGATGAATAGTGAAGAACTGAATATCTATCCTAGCAGGTTCCCACATCTCTGCCACAAAGACCTACCTACAAGTCACTTGGACAGCTGCCTTTGCCTCACCATGTGCAGGTGTCCAGTATTGCCAATGAAGAGAGTTAAGTATAGCCCCTAAGACCACATGGCAAAAATACTTTTTTCAATATACTGTCTGTCAATTAAGAACCACAAAGATTGAGCCACACCATGCAGACTTACTTCCTTGGTGCTTTCTTTATGAACATAAATCCACTTTTCACGATAAAAACCTAAAATAAAATCAAAATATAAGCATTTCAGGCTTCCACATTAGTTAATGCCTTCCAGAAACTCAATTAAACATACAATTTTCAATAAAATGCTTCATAAGATAGCAGAACAGTTTTAATGAAGGAAGTTTATAAATGATGGAAAAGATAACTAAAAAATTGTCACAAGATATGGACTTCATGAAAATAATAGAAAAGTTATAGAAATTTTTTTTGAAAACCACAAGAGCTGGCACACAATTGGTAGATGAATGACAACTTTTGTCAGCTGCGACCAATCACAATTGTCACAAGATATGGACTTCATGAAATGTTTTTTTTTTTTAGACCACAAGAGCTGGCACACAACTGGTAGATGAATGACAACTTTTGTCAGTTGTGACCAATCTGACATAACATAATTATGTCCTACATAATTCCTGACCTTTTTTTTTATACAACAGGCTCCTCAGCATTTGAAAGTACAGCAGATATAGACAACACTTTTGTTCCTGACCACTCCACCCCTCAAATTCATTTTCTTCTCTACAGGTGCCTGTTCTACATTGACTTGGTTCAACTAACTGCAGAGGACAGCAGGGAAGTCAAGGGTACAAGACTAATGAAGGCAATCAGGCTGACCTTCAGCTTTTACAAGTATTGCATGTTGTCAAATGAGACATGCACCCATTTGAATCTTCTGAAATGCCTGAAACTCAGACAAGCCTGGAGAAGCTTGCACCTTTCTGCAACACCATCTCCCTAACAATTTTTGGGGATATACAAATAACAGATAATTTCAAGATCAAAGCATTAGAAATGCCAAGTAGCTGCTAACCAACTTACCTTTTTAACCTACTCTACCAAATTCTTTGCTTTGGTAATTTACTTTCTGTCATACACATTTGCAGTCCAAAGTATAAGCAATCTTTTACAAATGAGAGTGATAAAATGGCTTCCATATCTTAATTTTTTAAAAGGGACTTGTCTCCAAGAAATTATTCTGTCATACACATTTGCAGTCCAAAGTATAAGCAATCTTTTACAAATGAGAGTGATAAAATGGCTTCCATATCTTAATTTTTTTAAAGGGACTTGTCTCCAAGAAATCAGTATTCGGTACTGATAAAATCTTTATCAGGAGATATAATTGTTATGACAAAATATATTTATTTATGAACTGATCCTGGAGTTGGTTGACTAATTAGAACTTGAAATAAACAAAATAAACCATCTGTTTCGGGAAGCAGAAGCTCCCATAAGCATCAAGAAGAATTTAATCTAAAACTAGTCCATAAAACATAACAGTGGTTAGTATCAGAAGACACCTAATACTCAGCAATTACTATTCTTAAATGAATTACCTTTGGGGCTTTGATAAAAAAATCCAACACAATAAGTGATCAATAACACAGTTTCAGTTAAGACATAGCACTTTTGACACCAGAATTTGTTGCCAATACAAAAACAGGCATAATTTGGAAGGCTACTCTATAGGTGAGTATAACATGACTACTATAACATTTCTCTGAACCCACATGAGTCTTCTAAAACAAATGAAAAACCCCAGCCTTACATTGTGAATCTGTGTTATTCCTAAAATGATCTTTTTTCCTTTTCTTGGCTGCAAACTCACAGTCTTCAGTATTGTACACTTCTTCATTCTCATCATCTCCAGTTATGATACTGAAATAAAAACATCTAATTAGAATAGCAGTAATTAAATATTTAAGATGCATACATCTTACAATTTCCTGCATTAAAGTCTACCAGCTGAAAAAAAAGGAAATCATGTTCTTAATTAAGAGCCTCTATCTCATTGTCTGTAGCAACATGTATCTGGAGAGAAGCTGTCTTCTTTTCTTCCCAGAGGGGCTGAATTTTATGCCAAAGTGATTAATACATGCAAGTATCTTCCTAAGAGGTACCTTGAAAATCATTACTGACATTCAGGAAGGACTAAGGAGACAGTACTAGCCAGACAACTGTAAAGCTCTGCAGAGTTCTGGTGTACAAACATCTATTTTTTGAAGTGGACCAAGTCTTAACTGCACACAGGTAAAAAGTCTGTGAAGAATTATCGCACATCCCTGCACAGGCAGAAAGGCAGCAATGGACAACATCTCTCTTCTATTGTCACCTTTGGGGCAAAGAAAGGCTTTTTAAGAAACTCTTGATTCACAACTCTGTACATACTACAGGTGCCATGGCACTGTTTTACCAATGATTTGTACAGCATCAAGAGCCAAGTGGTCTGTCACTGCCAGAGAGACTCAACTCCACCTATGTCACTTCTGACAGTTAACTATGGAACCCAACACTGAGGACTACACCAAACACTTGCATATATGGACCACACAGGGTGAATATAAAACAATACACATATAAGTTACTGAAAATCTTTTTTAATAAGCTAACATTTCTAAAATGTATATGCATTTAAAACGCTCTGTGCTACAGGAAATCTACACAGCTTCATGAAATTTTCATTCCATTTTTGCAGATAACTGTAAGGACTAGCAACGGAGATAAGGATGGGTGTTCTCTTTTCTAGCACTGAGAAGGAAGATACTTCATATGAAGGCCACGGTCTTGTACAGATAATAATGAAGGATACATGGCAATGAAGTGGACTTATTTATTTCTACATTACTGCTCTTTGGCAACAAAGCTGTATATGAAACTCTGTACATTCATTACTATTTTAAATCTAAATTGCTTTTTATCACTGCCAGTTTGAACTTCAGATTAAAACAACTGAACACTGTAAACTGAAGGACAGAAGGTTTTTCAAAAATAACCTGTATCTGGGCATTAAGCGACAAAAATCAAATCATTTTGGTCTATTGCTACTAGCTTACAGAGTTAAAATTTTCAGGTTTGAACCATCTGTTAAACAACACTAAAAAATGTTTGGCTTCTGAATTGTTCTAATCAGTACATGCTAGCTCAGCTTAAAGACACACAAGTTGAGAAGATTTAGAAAAAGAAAGTTGGTTTCATCTTAGCTTTTTTCCAGGATTTGAACCCAACATCTGCATTCAGACAGTGCTCAATACAAGGTGATGGCACTAGTTCAATTCTTAATATTTTTAAAGCAGAGGATAAAGACTCAATACCTTAAATATTCTATACAAGAGTGCCAAATATCACATCTGGTCAAACAGCAAAAGAGTTCAGAGGGAAGAAACCAGCAAGAGACAAAAGCAAAACATCAACACCAGTTGTTTGCTTATGTAACATTTCAATTGAGCAGTTTGTTTTTGTGGGGTTTTTCCCCCCAAAGCTACCACATAGGAAATCTCTAAACTCACTAAAATGAATTTAATTATCATTTAACATATAGGCTGCATCACCACATCATGTGAGAAGCTATAGCAGAATCTGAAGAGTTGCTACAGAACCAGAAATCGAGCCAAAAGCTCCCAGTTTTATCATCTTAACAACAGATACAAGACTAGGCAGATAGGTCCTGATACTCTGCAACACAACCCAAGCAGCACAGAAACTCTCTCATGCCCCTTGACCCAGGGCAAGCAATGGGGAGAGGGTGGGAGGCCACATTCCTGAAGGCCTGCTTAGAAGAGGAAGGTTAATATGTAAAGATTCCTTCTTTTGTTCCTGAATCCATGTGTCCCTAGAAGGTAATTTAGGCCAGTAATATACCTGAAATGATTTGAATCCCACTCCTGACACCCCATAAGATACACTTCCCCAAGCATCACATAAATAACTAAGGCAGCTTCAGGAGTCAATAAATGTAAGGAATTGTGAAGACGAAGACTGTCATTTCAAACATCTTTATCTAGCATTCAAACTTGCCTGTGACATTCCTGGAATTTCTTAAGTCTCTTTAGAGAAAAGACAAATTGGACTGTTACCTCTGAGGATGTTCTGATACGAGGCTTTATTTCCTCATGTTCTGTCCCACTTCACATAGAGAGCCTTTCCCTACTCATCTGTAAACACCACCACTCTTCTTGACAAACCTTTAGTCTGAAAGCAGTGAGTGAAAGCGAGGGTCCCACAGACATCAGAAGAATGGGACAGAGACAGCTACCCAATGACTGCTGGCATTCCTTCCAGAAATCTGCAGAGCTGCTTGACAAGTAATAAAGCTGCTCTACTGTTCCAAAAGCAACCCCTGCCCCCTCAAACACCAAGATAGGATACAAGAAACCAAATCAAGTGCTGCACGTGCCATATGGTGTAACAGAAGCCTCAATTTAGTGTTTTTATTATAATACTGCACGTGACTTTTGAGTGTACCTGGCAGGATTTAAATATGTACATAATACTGCCATTTTACAGCTATTCTTACTCTCTTGTCTTGATGACACACTTCATAAAAATTTGTTCTAAAGCTTTTAAAAGCAAAGTACCTGGTGTCCTTAGAACTATAATATCTTCAATACATCATGCAACAATTTCAGTTTTCCCAAAATGTAATTTCATAGCAGTATTTAAATAACCTCTTGGGTATGATACTCAAAATGATGGAAAATGTGACAGGGCTATCTGAGCTCCAACTATTTTCCCTCATCTCCTTGCTTCTTTTCACATGGCCCTCAACTCATGCAATTATTTACAGAGACAAATTATTTTAGAAGTGACTCTCACAGCTTGACCATGGAAAATCCTGAGCTAATTGCACGCAACAAATGATTTTGTCATTTGACAAATATATTGTAGCGTTATCTGTTCACAGATTCAAATCAAAGGACTTCTATCTGGAGTCAAAACTGCTCTTGTGAACACTGTTCTCACAGAATTAGACAAGAGAAATCACAGACTGAAATTACTGCCTTGCCAGCCCAAGTTGTTCATATGAACCTAACACACAAAAAAGTAAATATCACCATCATTAAAATCTTATTAGTCTAATTCTCTTTTACCTCAAAAAGAACACATAAGACAGCTTTACTCTGAAGTTGCAGGCTAATGAAAGACACTTGCATACAATTCTGTAAGGCAGCTCCACCCCCACCTAGCTTCTGTCCACCACAAGGTTTCAAGGACACAGTGCCACAGCACTGAAAGTGTCTATCTTTGCTTGGATTTACAGGCAGTCATGGCCAGCATTCACACCACAGAGCCTGAGTGCACACAGCCCAAGCCACATCTCCAGACACTACATGCCTTGATCACAAGGCACTCTTAGGCAAATAACTAAGACCTACTGAAGTGATAGTCTCCTTTTTTTTTTTTTCAATCTTAGTTTCCATAAAAGATCTAAAGTACAATTATTCAAGCAAATAATTATTATGCCAAATAATTAAAACTCTTTCTGCACAAGTGATTATATTTGTTCAAGCATGGTTACGATTAGGTCCACCAATTTTACTAATTCAGCAGCTGGATTCACCAAGGCATTGGATGAATAATCAAGCAAGGTTAGAAGTTCTATTTTAACAAGAACACATTCTTCAACTTATGTAACTTACGTGTCTTTAAGGTTTATTTCAGAATCTGTTTGTGATTATATCTTCCTCATTTCTGAAGAGAAAGTATTTGCAATGGGTAAAGGACAACATGTGGCAAACAACTCCATCTACACTTTCTCTCACAGAAGAGAATAGAAGCAAAACTAGAAAGGGTTTCATTCAACTAGATAGCTTGAATTTATTTCTTTATAAAGGAAAACTGCTATAACTGCTCCCTAAAATTCAATACTAAAGTACTAACTTCAGAAGAGATTTTTACAGAATATTTTAGTGAAAAAGATTATTCCTTACAATGGATATAAGTGAACAAAACCCTGCTAGAACAGCCAGATTGACATACACCATCATTCCTATTCACAGGACAGCTTGAAGTGAGAAATAGGTATTTCTGTACTGTTTACTATGTGTTTCTTCTACAAGGAAGCACTTTATTAAGTCTCATTTTTCTTTAGTGCTACATCATGTTAACAAATCTCCTAAGCCGAGTTATCCTCCATATACACTATAATTATTTCCAAACAGCATAAGATGGTACAGAGATCCAGCCAGGAACACATCTGACACTGCTGTACCACAATGTGAAGCCCTGCACATGACAGAGAAGAGCCCCAAGCCTGGCGGTATGCTGGGTACAGACTGGACAGAAAGCAGTTTTGCAGGAAAGGAGCCAGGAGTCTGGAGGATAAGTAGCTGAAGACAGGTCAGCAGTGTGCCCTTGTGTTGTGTTAAACCAACTGCACCCTGGATTGAGCTATGGAAAGTGTGTCCTGCAGACTGAAACAAGCAAACATCCGTCTTTATTTGGCATGAGTACTCATCTGGAGCACTGAGCCTAGTTTGGGGCCCCTCAATACAGTGGAAACATTGTCATACTGGAACAACTCCAGTGGGGAGTCACCAAGCCACTGGAGTACATGGTGCACAAGGGTAGAGAACTGACCTTGCTCAGTTCTAAGAGCTGGTAGTGGAGGGAAATCTAATTGCTGTCAGTTTTTAATATGAGGCTATATATAAGATAGAGTGAGACTGTAAGTTTGGAGAAGGTGGGCAGTGGTAAGTCAAGTGGTAATGGACACAACCTGTGATAAGAGAAATTCTTACTGAAATGAAGAAGGCAGGGAGAAATGGTACAACACAGGACAGCACAACAACAACAACATCATAACACTGACAGTAAGAGAACTTGAATGGGAATCCAGGAAAGGTCTTCCATTCTTGGAAAAGCACAAAGCTGAACTGGGCAAGGCCTTGCAGAACCCAGCCCCAGCTGGCCTTGCTTTAAGTATGTGTTTCAACCAGACGA
The DNA here is from genome assembly GCF_014805655.1 of Passer montanus. NCBI lineage: Eukaryota > Metazoa > Chordata > Aves > Passeriformes > Passeridae > Passer > Passer montanus. The sequence goes on from NW_024368152.1 coordinate 3,005,244, forward strand.
TGCTCAGAGGTCATTTCCACTCAAAATTGTTCCATAATGTTGTGCAAATAGACATTAATTGCAGTTTACTGGCAAAACTTAACTGGCATATAAAAAGTTTAAGTTACAATCATAGATCCAAAGCTAAAAGTGTGGTGAAATTACACCAAAGTAGCGCTACAATGCCAAGACGTACCAACTTGAATTCTCTAGTCCGAGTTTGAACCACATACAGAACAGAAGTAAATTAAGAATCAAAAATTAAAGCCAAAGTTTTTGGCTCCAGAAGAGTTCAATTCTAGGATTTTCCAAGACTAGGGGGAAAAAATAAAATAAAAAAAAAATCAATCAGTATTTTTGCTGAAAGAAGCCATAAAAATACCTCACCTTGCTCTTTGGGGAAAACATACATATATACATTTATACACACATAGACAATTATGAGCAGAAGTCTTAACGGTATTCACAAAGACTGATCATTCCTTTCATACTTATCAAACAGTTTTAATTAAGCAACCTACATGATATTTATTTTTTAAGCAACTTGCACCGTTGCTAAATACTTCTTAGATTTCTCTTCCTTTGCCATGTATATTATTAAAGATATAAAAGAGAATATTTTTTTCAAAGGTATTTAAGGCAACTTTTATGTTGGAGGCTTACTGAACATTCTTCCAGACAAAATTTTGTACCCACAGTGGCCAGACTGTGTGGATAAAGAAGCCCAAATGAGATCAGTGACAGATTAACACAAAAAGAAAAAAGGCATGAAGAAAACAGTAGGTTAAGCTCAATATTAATGCTTCACTGCTTGATAACTCCCTGGAGGATTGTTTTACAAATTTAGAAAACACAGGTGTGTGACTACAGCAAGTCCTATCTTCCCAGTAAATCCCTCTCTAAACCAGCTGAGTTATCTTTTACTGGACTAACAACAAAACACCGAATGCTCTCTTTCCTCATTATGAGCACATTATGCTGGAATTTATGACCAAGATCCTACTCCTGAGAATTACTTCTTTGTGGAGGAGTTTGTTTTGACAAAATGATTTATATCACACCAGTCTGTGGCCATTTGCCACAAGTATTACTTTATTTACCTAATCTCTTTCTCACCTGCCCTACAGGAGGACATACAGTCACCTATTTTGTTAGAGAATGAGAATTAAGCTACCACTGATGGATATTTGGAGCAAAGGCATTTTATGGCTGCCACAAACTAATCCAACACCCACGCTGCAGAAAGCCTTCATTCACTTCCAGGTTCAATATGCCTGTTGCACTTGCAATTTACAAGTGTCACTTTTGCCTTTAAATAGTACTCAACAGGCATTGGGGGCAGGTTTTTTGTTGGGTTTTTTAAAAGTATTTACGGTTTTATTATTTTGAAAGGCATATAGGCTAAGAAGGGATCTGGCTGCCTCAAATAAGCAACTCACAAAGCAGTGACAAAAGAGAGACAGCCTCCACAGGGGTCTCCTGTCTGCCTAACAAAACACATGATTGCATTTGTATACAGATGACATCAGCTCCCACAAACAGTGGCAATCTGAATAGAAATTAAGTCAATTTTGCCTTCCCACCTGCTATTAATTCATGCAGAATCACTTTTTTTTTAAACTTACACAGTGTGGCTGATATCATTCAGCTGATTATTCCCATCCTCAAGTGCATGACTAAAGGTTTCACATCTTTTCCATCCATCTTCTGTTTTAACCCATCTCCATCCAGGGGATCTCCAGTCTTGGCCCAAAAATGGCATGGTTTCTCTATAAGCAGCAAGAAGAGATTCTTTGTCTATTATTTATTTTAAAAGTTTCAAAACTTCCTGTCATTATTTCAGTTCTCTTTAGCCTTAAAAAGAAAATACCTTGAGAAAAGTTCTCTGTGGAGCATCCTTTAAAGAAACAGATTCAGTGGTTTAAGTAGATTTTTTTATTCTCTAATGATGTTCTTCTTGTCTTTTAGCATTTTATCAGATCAAGGTAGATTTCCTTGTTCTTTGGAGAACAAGGAAAAAAATCCCGGTAGCCCGTGAATGGAATGATACCAAAAAAAGGAAAATTATGTCAATTATTATCATGTGTAATCTGCTCTGTTATGATCAAACAGATTACTGATTTTCATACCTGACTAATAAATGGTTTTAAAGAGGTCGACAGCTCACAAAATCAATGCTGCTCCTTTTGTTTTTTCTAATCCTTACAAATACTGAGTTCATGGTACAATGTGTAGTGATGTTTTGGGAAAGGAATTTTAACATTCCCAAAAATCTTTTTATGTTGTTTTTGAGGCCACCTCCCACGCCAGACCATTAAGCAGATACCAGGAAAAGAGGAGACTGCAACAAAGTCCGTTGTGACACGTCTCCAGAAATTCCTACAAAGAGATGCAGGTTATCACAGCTGTATCACTCAAACAGTGTTCTGCTACCATTTTTCAAAAGTGAGATTCACTTCTGACACATTAAGAATTTGAACAAGGCAGTTTTCTACACTTTGAAGACTATAACCTTGCCAGCTTTTGCTGTCTTCTTCCCATTCATCACCCAAACATATTGCTCTTTAGTTTAACAAGAGATTTCACATGCAAGCTATAGAGGGGAGATAGCATTATCATATTGAAAACACATGTTAATATATAACAGCAACAGCTTTGGCCCTCACAAACATGAATTTTCTAATATTTTTTCAACTTGAAAAAAACATTAGGCCCATTCAGTAAACATCCCTACGAATTTATTTAAAATTTTGCCCTCTAATATTTTTTCAACTTGAAAAAACATTAGGCCCATTCAGTAAACATCACTACGAATTTATTTAAAATCTTGACCAGCATTCGCCCAATATATTTGTTAGAAGAGGATAAAAAGCCAGAAGAAATACCGGCCGAGTGAGCCAGCTGGGTTTTTCTTTATTTAAAAACCTGCATAGTTTGAGGTCAAAACAAAGTGCATTGCCCAAACCTCAGGATTGACGAAGGTCCCCTTCCTACTCATAACTCAGCTTTCCTCTGCTCCTAACAAGAACCTTTTCCAAAATCTACATCATCCGTTCCCCCAGCTGCAGCAAACTTCATTCATGCCTATCTGCTTTTCCAATCCTTTTACTGCTTCCTAGTAATAATATGAAGCACAAGAAGTTGTTTAGTACTCCCCTCATACTGGTGTCTCTATCACAGAATGGTTTGGGTTGGAAGAGACATAAAGACCACCCAGTTCCAATCTGGGTGACACCTTCCACTAAACCAGGGTGCTCAGAGCCCCATCCAGTCTGGCCTCGAACACTAAAAAGGATGGGATACCCACCATTCCTCTGGGCAACCTGTGCCAGTGCCTCATCACTCTCAGAGTAAAGAACTTTTCACTAAGACCTAACCTAAACCTACCTGCTTTCAGTTTGATGCCATTCTGCCTTGTTCTGTCACTGTGGGCCCTGGTCAGACATCCTTCTGTAGCCCCCATTTAAAGGGCTGGAAGACTGCTCTAAAGGTCTCCCCAAAGCCTTCTCTTCACCTGGCTAAACATCCCAATTCTCTCAGCCAGTGTTCATAGGTGCTCTAGCCCTCCTCTGGACTCTCTCCAGCACATTCACAGCCTTCCTATGGAGAGGATCCCAGAGCTGGATGCAACACTGCAGGTGGTGTACCAGGAGAGCAGAGCAGAGGGGCAGAATCACCTCCCTTGACCCACTGGCCACGCTCCTTTTGGCGCAGCCCAGAACACCTCCAGCTTTCTGGGCTGCAATGCACATTGCTGACTCATGTTGAGCTCCTCGTCAACCAATAGCCCTGAGTCCTTCTCCTCAAAGCTGCTTTCAGTCCATCCTCCACCCACCCTCTACTTGTGCTTGGGGCTGCCATGACCCAGCTGCAGGACCTGGCACTTGGCCTTGTGGAATTTCAGGAGGTTTGCACACACTCATTCGTGTCCTGTCAAGGTCCCTCTGGATGGCATCCCTTCTCTCCAGCTTGTTGACTGCACCACACAGTTTGGTGCCACCCAAAAACTTGCACAGGATACACTCAATCCCACTGTCCATGTCCCCAACAAAGATGTTAAACAGGCCCAGGCCCAGTCCCAATCCCAACCCCTCAAGAATGTCACTTGTCACCACTTGGACACAGAGCCATTGACTGCAACTCTTTGAGGACGACCATCCAGCCAGTCCCTTATCTACCCATCTGTCAAATTCATGTCTGTCCAGTGTGGAGACAAGGAATTTGTGTGGGACAGAGTCAAATGCTTTCCATAAGTTCAGGCCAATTACATCAGCCACGGTGTGACCCTGTATGACCTCATCCACCAGCCCTGAAACCCCACCGAAGAAGGGCACCCGACCTGCGAGGCAGGATCTGCCCCGGGTGACGCCGTGCTGCTGCCATCCTCACGCAGCCAAAGGAGCTCCCAACGCCCCAGGCAGGCTCCACACGCCCGCTCCAGACCCCTCAGTGCTGCCCGTCCCGCCCCAGCCCCTCTGCCCACCCTGACCCCTCACGCCGCGCCCCCCGCCCTGAAGAGCCAACCCCGAACCCCTCAAGCCACGACTGCCCACGCTCAGCCCCAACCCCGCAGGCCGACGGGGCTCACACACACGGCCCCACAGATGTCCTCCGGACCGCGCTGCCGGCCCGGGCCGCGCTCCCCGCTCACCTCCCGCCGCCGCTCGCTCCGTGCCCGCCGCTCCCGCCCGGCGCTCGGCCCGGGCCCGCCGCTGTTGCTAAAAAAAGTCAAGGCATTAATAATAAAATAAAAGTAGTATTTTCAAACACTGTAATTGGTTTGAAATTTTGTGCTGTAGAAAAAGTATTTTTAAAATTATTTTCATGCTTAGGATTGACGATACCACAATTCTGCAACTTGTCCCTACCTGGAAGCAATCCTTAATCTTTTTGTTAGTATTTTCCATAAGAAAGTGGCGTTTATGAGCTTATAAAATAATTTTGGTGTCATAACAGCACAGAATTCAGAAAAGACTCACATTGGAAGGGCTTATTTTCTGTCTTTTTTCTGTCTTAAAAAACTTACCTGAATAGTTATATTTGGCCTGGGAGTTATGTTCTCAGTATGTTACTTTTAATAATTAAGCTAGACATAGGATTCCTTTCTTTTCTTGAAGACAGGAAAAAAAAAAAGAAGTTGGATACCCAAATATTTTTCAAGACCCCAGTATCCTGGCACAAATACAGCCATGGCAAAGGCGCTGCCTCTGCACAGCCAGAGCCTGCAGGCCACTCTCTCTGCCATTGCCTGACTGGAAACATTCCCAGCCCTGCGCTGGAAAATTATGTGAGTCAATATTGAAAACTCTGCACCACTGCTCTGCCAGGAGCGTGTCAGTCTCCTTTTCCAGCCCATGAAAAGGTGGTTTTTCTTTGGCATCTGGATCTACAAAATTCCTTAACAATGTGCCACAAATCCTTTTGTCTCTAGGATCCTTCTACATGTTCTGTCTCTGAGGTGTCCTGGGGTGTGTGGACACACAGTGAGGGCTCAGTGAACTCACTGCTCTGCTGGGGCTGTTCCTTTGGGCAGGCTGGATTTCACTAGCAGAGCTTCATGAGTGAAACATCTATCCCAAAGTGCTGCCCTTCAGAAAATATGCTGCGGTTCTCTTGTGTTTTCAATTCAGAATATATTCTGAATTCAGAATATATTCTGAAATTATAGCAGATAATTTCAGAAAAATTATCTGCTATAATTTTCAGAAAAATTACCTGAGGAGCAAGCAGCTTTAAAACCCTGAAAAAGTAAGCAGAGGTTACTTCTTGGAAAAGTGCAGCATTTTGGGAAAGCCTCCCACTGGAGCTCTCTGTGGAGGACTCTGTCCAGTGAGAGGAATTCCGTGCTGGAGCAGGGGAGCAGCATGAGCAGGAAGGAGCGGCACAGACAAAGCCTTATGAACAGACCCCAACTGCAGTTTCCCATCTCCCTGTGACACTTGTGGAGGAGAGAAGGTGGCAGAAAAGTCAAGAACAAAGAGTGGAGTTGAGTCTGGGGAAAAAAAGGAAGTTTGCAAAAAGGTGCTTTTATTTTTGTTTCTGTTTCTCACAGTGCTGTTTTTAAAATACCCAATTTTTAATTAACAGCAAATTAAATTAATCATCCCCAAGTTGATTCTGGTTTACCTGTGATGGTAATTGGTGGATTATGGTTATTGGTGGATGGTAATTGGCTCTCTGTCATTATCTGGACCCATGAGCTTTTTCTTTTTTTTTTTTTTTTCTCTGTCCTGCTGACGAGGGGGAGTGAGAGAGCAAAGTGCTGGGCACCACACTTCCTAATATCATAGAATGGTTTGGGTTGGAAAGGATCTTTAAAGGTCCTCTACCTCCAATCCCCCTGCCATGGGCAGGGACACCTTCCCCTAGACGGAGCTTAAAGCTCCCTGCAGCCTGGCCTTGAACACTTCAGGGTGCAGGATCCTCAGCTTCCCTGGGCCTGGCAGTGCCTCCCAGGAATGTAATCTAAAACTCCCAGGTGTCGAATCCCACTGCTCCTGTGGCAGTGCCTCCCAGGTATCTAATCTGCAGCTCCTCTCTCAGTTTGAAGCTCTTCCCGCTTTTCCTATCACTACACACCCTTGTAAAAAGCCTCTCTGTGGGGTTTTTTTGTAGGCCTTCTTCATTTCCTGGGAGCTGTAGAAGATCTCCCTGGAGCCTGCTTTCCCCTGAGCAGCCCCAGCTCCCTCAGCCAGTCTTTGTGGCAGAGGTGCTCCAGCCCCCTGAGCATCTTCGTGGCCCTTCCCTGTCCCCAGCGCTGGCTGCACACCCCAGGAGGGGCAGAGTCCCTCCTCAGCCTGCAGCTCACACTGCTGCTGGTTACACAGATGTTCACACTGCTGCTGGTTACACAGCTGCTCACACCTGCTGGTCTCAGGCCCAGCTGGGGATGTTACCCTGGGAGAATACCTCACACTTCGGGAGGATTCCATAGGGAAGGAAGAAACAGAGGAAGTCATATGCTTCTAGCTTTATAGAATGGTTTGGGTTGGAAAGGATCTTTAAAGGTCCTCTACCTCCAATCCCCCTGCCATGGGCAGGGACACCTTCCCCTAGACGGAGCTTAAAGCTCCCTGCAGCCTGGCCTTGAACACTTCAGGGTGCAGGATCCTCAGCTTCCCTGGGCCTGGCAGTGCCTCCCAGGAATGTAATCTGAAGCTCCTCTCTCAGTTTGAAGCTCTTCCCGCTTTTCCTATCACTACACACCCTTGTAAAAAGCCTCTCTGTGGGGTTTTTTTGTAGGCCTTCTTCATTTCCTGGGAGCTGTAGAAGATCTCCCTGGAGCCTGCTTTCCCCTGAGCAGCCCCAGCTCCCTCAGCCAGTCTTTGTGGCAGAGGTGCTCCAGCCCCCTGAGCATCTTCGTGGCCCTTCCCTGTCCCCAGCGCTGGCTGCACACCCCAGGAGGGGCAGAGTCCCTCCTCAGCCTGCAGCTCGCACTGCTGCTGGTTACACAGATGTGCACACTGCTGCTGGTTACACAGATGTTCACACTGCTGCTCACACTGCTGCTGGTTACACAGATGCTCACACTGCTGCTGGTTACACAGATGCTCACACCTGCTGGTCTTAAGCCCAGCTGGGGATGTTACCCTGGGAGAATACCTCACACTTCGGGAGGATTCCATAGGGAAGGAAGAAACAGAGGAAGTCATATGCTTCTAGCTTTTTTTTTTTTTTTTTATAATAGGTCCTAGAAGGACAAGGACAAGTGTGTCTTCCCAGCTTAGGTGGTCACACTCTTTGACTTGTGCTTCAAATTTAATAAAGTTATTAATAGCTGACGTACATAAGTAATTGGGTTTTCCATGACAACTCTTCTTCCTGCATATTTGCTGCTGTTCATGTCCAGCTATTATAATATTTCAACTACTGGCTTCAGCATATTTATATTAATTATACAATTAAGGGAGCTGGAAGAATGTAATTTTTAATTTATTTTTCAGTAAAGAGCCACTTATTACAAGACTTTATGTATATGTGGTTTCATTCCAAGTGTCTAAATGTCTTGTGATTATTCAACAAGCAGATGCAAAGTGGTTATTGCCCAGAGTTACTACTGAGCCATCCTCTCTAGCAAGTGAAATTTTCTCACTCTCTATTTCGAAACCAAAGTAATTTTGCTATATACATAGTGTTTGTGAAGTAATTCTACTATTTAATGTTTATGATATCTTTCCATTTGCCTTTTTTGGTAACAAAATATGATAAATTTTCAAATGAAGAAATTTAGAGATATTTCCCATGTTAGCAATAGTTGCTACCTTGACAGTCCATGCTCTGACCTATAAAAAATTCATCAAAGACTGAGAAATTTATTTTGAAATATTTTTTATGCGTAGTGCATATGTTATGCACAACATGTATGTGCATGTAGTCTGTGTTAAAAGTATATGAAAAAAAACATGTTGCTCACTTTAGGGGGGCTTCAAGATGTAAAATAATAGAATGTGGAAGATTTTAAGACTATTCTGATCAACATGGAGTAGCTTGAGCAGTTCTTGAATAATTTAATATTGATTGACACTATTCCATTTCACATATTCCTTATAAAGTTCTATGGTAATTTTCTTATTGTGGTGTCACAGCCTTCTATTATGTTTTATTTAACAATAAAGAAATTTAAACCTTCCCAGTGGAAAATTGAACAAACTGATCTGTAGTGTGGCTGTTAGTGCTTTTCATTGTCTCAGAGAGATTTTAAAGGGAAAATTTCATTAAACCCAGATGAGTTTTGCAATTGGGATAGTTACCCTTACTGCTGATTGCAGGTCCATGTAGATGAGACACTAGATCATTGCTACATTAACATGAAATGGTGAATTCCAACTGAAACTATGATTTCTTTTTAATAATCCACAGCAAAGGTGAATTCTTTAAATGAGCTTACACTGAAGGAAAGCCAAGCTGTTTTACTTTAAAATTACAATTGCTTGTAAGATCTGAGACACATTATTAAAAGCAAAATGAATGTTATTTGATGTGGCTTAGGATAACCTCATGCAGCATGTAAAGCATCTTGTCATTAAGATTCATATTTCCTTAGCTATTTGGTCTCAAAAGATGCATTTTAGGAATGTTTATATGTGCTTATGTTTATATATAATATGTTTATAGGAATCACTTCCAATTTTTTCCTAGAAATCACCTGAAAATGAGAGTTGTGGTAGAGGCAAATGGCCTTCTTTCCTTTGGGAAAGTGGTTTTCATTTTGCTGAGTAATCTCTATACATATTTCAAAAAATAGAATAGTGTTGGCAAATAATACCACAGCCCAATTCAGTTACTTAGCAACATTTAATGCTAACAAAATGAAACAGGAAAGTGATGCAGAGGCAATAAAATCATTAGAAAGCAGAAGGAAACTCATGACAGTGATGAAGGCAAAACTCGTAAGTAAAACAAAAGTGGAAAAGAACACATAATTCAAGCAATTGGTCTTTTTTTCCAAGGAGTCAGTTGCTTATAGTTTCATTTTTCAGGCAAAAAAACTACCAACCTGTAAAAACAAAGGGCAAAACTTGGAGAAAAGCCTCATCATCCCAGATATTTTTAATGTGTGTTTTTCAGTGTATTACACAGTTCTTCAGAAATTTCTTTTGTGGCTGGCATTGTTTTTTCTTTAATACCTATCATGGATACTGCCAAAGCAAGAGGTAATGCTACCACTCTTCCTTCATTAGGTTTATTACTCTCCTCAGTGTGAGAGGATAAATAATTTAGTGTGTTAGGGGAAACTGTAGATGCATAACACATCTCCCTCCCCAAAGGCTTGGCTGCTGAGGAGCAGGTCCAGCTCAGCAGTGGGGCAGCCCAGGGCAGCCCCATTCCCCCTGGGAATGTTGGGGAGAGGCTGCTGACCGTGCCAGGGGAGCCAGGCTGGCCTGTCCACGTAGCCTGCTCAGCTGGGCTCCTGCCTAGACCTGCAGATTGGCTTCCCAGCTTGGCCTGGGAGCTGCCTGAACCTGCCTTTCCCCTTGATCTGGGCTCTTGGCTGACCCTGGCCACCATGCACTTGCCTTTTGCAGAGAGGCTCTGACTGGCACAGCCCCTGCCGTGTCACCCAGCCCCCTCTCAACTCCCAGTCCACAGGGACATGATGTCATCAGACACATTGCTCCCCAAAGAGCGTGGAGAATGGAAAGAATTGCTGAACAGAAATGTCTTTTAAGAGCTTTGTGGGGAAAAAAGGATACACAGATATACAGTAGGTTATTAATGATTACACTCAAAAGAATAATTGTCTTCCAGAGATTTGCAAGTCAATGTTCGTTGCAGAATTTTAAAGTGGAAGATGTTTTTTATAATAATTCACTGCTGAATGTAAAAACAGATTTACTTTGGTTGGAACAAACACTATATAGCAGAGGGAAAAGAATTTTGAAAGGTAATAATTACTCTGTGGAAAAAATAAGTAACACTTTGCTGGGAAATAACATTAAGAGAGAAACTGAAGAACTTTCAGTATGGGAGTAAAAAACCATGATTTTAGATAACTGCAGAGAAACAATCTGAAAAAGAGCATGTACCATATCTTGAGACAAATCTTTAATTGAAAGCTCTGGTACATGAACAGAAATTACACCATTTGATCAATGTCAGGCTGGATACTGCAACTAACTCATTTGTGATGGGGGAAATGTGAGGTCAAAACTAAGGTTTGGAAAAGAAATGTTCGTTTTTCAAGATATATGTGCTTTGCCTATTTTAGAGAAAGATAACTAAGAAAGAAAATTAATTAGTTTAGGAATTTGCAGTGTGGGGTGGAATTTCATGGCAGTCCAAGCTATAGAAATTGATAAGGTAATCAAAATAAGGTTTATTGCTTCTAAGGTAATGAAGGATGGCAAGAGGTTTCTAACCTTCTTGAAACCTTTAATCAGAAAAAACCCAGCAATTTTTAGAAGCAGACTTTCTATATTGGTAAGTTACCATCTGTTTTCACTATATTTATATGCATCCATAGAACCTTTAAATTGGTTTGGATTTGTGATTTCAAATATGTTCTTAAGAGAAAGTGACTTCTGCAGCAAAAGCTGGGGACATAGAACTCAAGGAAAAAATGGATCAAAACTGAGGACAATGTTGTAATAATTAAGATAGATATACAATTAATGTGTAATTGAGAAGATATCTAGCTGTTGAAGGAGAGAGGTTCTTTTCCTCTCTTGTTTCTCTTGGCCTTTCTCATAGGAAGAATTGCAACAAAAAATCTAATTTTACAGAGAAGTTTAGGAAGGGAAGCTTAGTCAGTATATATGATATAGTTGAATCTGACTGCAGAGAACTGAATGCAAACTAGTAAATGTACCTAGAAGGGTAAGAAAATAAGTAAACTATTAGTCTGCTATTCTACAAAATGATATGCACTGATATTTTCTAAAATGCTCAGCTGAAGGAGATGGCTAACAGAACTGCTAGTTAGTAAGTTTTCAAAGACAAAGAGAAAAATAGTGTTTGAAAGAGGGAGGTGGCTAGAATGTTTAGAGAGATTAGATATTTATTAGTTTGGCTGGACCTGGTAAATTGAGTTACATAGCTAGTAAGCAATCAAAGAATTTATATAGAAAACGTATAGAGGATTGGAGAAGTGTGACAGAACTGCAAAAGAGCAAATACTGTCTCTATTCTTAAAAAATGGAAAATAAACCCCATCAATTATAATTTGTAAATTTAACTTTAACTTCTGGTGGAAAAATCCAATACTAATATGACTTCTGTAGTGAGCTGGAATACAGAATTAAGTGTATGCATGTTAAATTGGTAGATGGTAGGAAATTGTGAAGATCTCTAAGAATGTGGAAAGATATGCTAAGAATTAAAAATGACCTTGGAGAAGTGGTCTGAAACATAATGAAATTCTCTACAGACCTTCTTTGTATATCTACTCATAATTAAAACCTCTGTCCATAGGGTGCTTTGCTCCCATTTAGCTATGCCTATGACATACATGGTTTAATGGGATAGCATAAACCCAAACATAATTACTAATGCTGCCAGTAACTGCCTTTATCTCAGCAGCAGAAGCTGTATCTGATATAACAGCAATGTTATTGTGATAAAGTTGACAAGTGAGGAAATAAAAAAGAAAACATGTTGAAAATAAAAGAAACCCCAACCCTGAAGCTTACTTAGGTTTTACTTATACCAAATGAAACACCTATAAATAATAATTGTCTAAGTAAATTTATGTTGTGGTTTATGGAAGTGGTAGAACAGAATCATGCTTTCTGATTTATCAAAATTTTAATGGAAGCTAGCAAACACATTTTAGTCTTGTCCTGTCTTCATCTAGGGTGGGGGGGGAGGGAAGAGAGGGGCTGAGTGAGTGGCTGCATGGTGTTTCACCTCCAAGTGGGCTTGGAACCATGACACTATTTCATCTGCATGGGATGCAGAATCTTAACTTTAGTAACCTAAGTTACACTCAGCTACTGCGCTTTAGCTCAGTGGTACCAAAGAACTGTGGTTCTGGCTTACAAAATGTCCTGTTTCAGGTTTGTTTTTTGAAGCAAACTCCAAATGCATAGTAAGAGAAAAGAAAAGTCTTGTACAATAACAATTAAAATGATGACTAAAATCTCTGAAGTCAAAGTGACTTTCCACTGGCAATGCAGACTCCACAGAAATTTCTGAAAAAAAAATCTAACCAATTTCTTACTTCAACTGTTTTTATGCTATACCTATACCTATGTTTTTTTTCAGAACTGGAAAATCTTCCACTCTTACTGGAAGTCTTTCTCTGGTGGATTTGTACATATTGAACTGAACATTTAGTGTATTGAGGTTTTAGTAGGTTTCATGTCTTGGATTTGAGCAATCAGTGCAAAGGTGGGGAAAAGGCTAGAATGAGATAGTGGCACAAGGAGGAAGAGGACATGCTGAAATAAAAACAATTACTTCTGTAGAGGTAGGTGGTAAAATAAGGGGCTTGGGATGATCACACGATGAGCTCTGGGGCATTGTAAATTCTGCTGGCATGTGTGCTTGCTTCTGTGGGATGCAGGTTTTACTCTCATGCTCATCTTTTATGACAAATGTAGTTAGTATCATGCATTGTGTTCATTACCTCATGGTGCAGCTTTGTGGCCAGAAGTGATGTTTTAGCAGCTTTGGGACCTTGGGCCTTTGCAGACATTTGTGAATTAGACTGAGCTTTGATGGCTGCTTTCTTTGCGGGGTGCTATGTCTGCCATCAGTAGTGACATCAGATGGCTGCATGCACTGTGAGGTTTCATCCCTTGCAGGTGTCCTGTAGGGGCTTTGAAACCTCACATTTCCACTCCTCTTTCTCAGGAGATTCTGAATTAGCATGATTCCTAATTAGTTCTGAGTTAGGATGTTTTTTTTCAAAGCCCTTGGACATTCAGCTTGAGCTCAGGCTGTCCATGGCTTTGGCCAGAGGGAGCTACTTTCATCTTTAAAATGCACCATCTCCAGCAACTGGAAATTAGTGCTTTTAATCTAGTCTTTGTGTACATGTAAGCTTGCATATTAGACCTTATTTGAGAAATAAATTTTGGTTATAAATAACATAATTGTTTTCAATAGAGTAATTTACAGCACTGCTGAATGAGAATGGCACCAATGGACTATCAATCTGACCCAGAAATGAAACAGCAAGCAAGCTGTCAAAACCTTTAGTTGGTAAGGTATAGTAATGATGGGTTCAGAATAATTTTATCTTTTCTTGGAAAAATGCAACTACAGATTAATCAACACAACAAAAATAAAACCTGATGGTTGACTGTTACAGAGGTTACTGTATAATATATGCTTCATATATTGTATATTTAAACTAATTTAACTACTCAAAAGTCTATCAGAGATTAGTACATGGTCAGTAATTTTATGCCTCATCATTGGTAGTCCTCATGATTTGTAATCCACCATGATCTCCAATAGTAAAGATTTCCCTTTGGAAGCCCTAAACAGAGGAAGCCTTAGAAAGTAATGTATTTTGTGAAATAGGAGCACAATATACTTTAATGATTATTATTCATAGCCTTGCTCACTGTGTAATTATAATCCCTAAATTCACATTTCCTACTAAAGAATCCATTGGAGGGGGGTGGCTGGGGGAGGTGGTGAGTTTGTCCAGTAAGCTTTATGGGTTGAAATTCCTGCATTTGATCTCTGCTAACTCTATTAATATGAGCACCACTTCATATGACCCCCTGAAGTGCCACCCAACTCCCAAGGGAGTCAAGGAGGATTTTGACCTTTATTTCGCAGAAAATGAATCAGGCTTGTTTATATGGAAGAAAAGCAATTACATAATATACAGCTACAATTCTAAACTTTATAGTTAAATTCACTGCCAGTCCAGTACAAAAAACAGTCATGAAAAAAGCTAAGTAAATTTCAGATTTGTTTTCTTGGTGTTTTGTTTATTCCCTGATAAGGAAGAAACAAAAGCAGCATTTTATTCACTCACAGATAGATGTCTGCATAGTTCTTGGGACCATTCTATTAAACACAGCATGACAAAGTGGCAGCCATCTAAACAGTTCTGAGAGATTTAGAACTATAAATTCTGAGTGTACATTTCTACATATGCTGTTTTGAAATTTTTATTATGATTTTGTGGATATCTTAACCACAAAATATATGGATGTAGATAGGAACTTTTACAAAACAGTCAAAGACCGTGTGGATAGGAAAAATTTGTTTTCCTGGTGCATTTTATAGAAAAAAATAGGATTGCTATTAAACTAAACAGGCATTTTCAGAAGCTCATAGGCCTGGAAGACCCAGTTTCAGGTTTGTTTTTTGAAGCAAACTCCAAATGCATAGTAAGAGAAAAGAAAAGTCTTGTACAATAACAATTGAAATGATGATCAAAATCTCTGAAGTCAAAGTGACTTTCCACTGGCAATGCAGACTCCACAGAAATTTCTGAAAAAAAAATCTAACCAATTTCTTACTTCAACTGTTTTTATGCTATACCTATACCTATGTTTTTTTTCAGAACTGGAAAATCTTCCACTCTTACTGGAAGTCTTTCTCTGGTGGATTTGTACATATTGAACTGAACATTTAGTGTATTGAGGTTTTAGTAGGTTTCATGTCTTTGATTTGAGCAATCAGTGCAAAGGTGGGGAAAAGGCTAGAATGAGATAGTGGCACAAGGAGGAAGAGGACATGCTGAAATAAAAACAATTACTTCTGTAGAGGTAGGTGGTAGAATAAGGGGCTTGGGATGATCACACGATGAGCTCTG
The DNA here is from genome assembly GCF_014805655.1 of Passer montanus. Classification (NCBI taxonomy): domain Eukaryota; kingdom Metazoa; phylum Chordata; class Aves; order Passeriformes; family Passeridae; genus Passer; species Passer montanus. The sequence continues at coordinate 3,020,443 of NW_024368152.1, forward strand.
GGGCATTGTAAATTCTGCTGGCATGTGTGCTTGCTTCTGTGGGATGCAGGTTTTACTCTCATGCTCATCTTTTATGACAAATGTAGTTAGTATCATGCATTGTGTTCATTACCTCATGGTGCAGCTTTGTGGCCAGAAGTGATGTTTTAGCAGCTTTGGGACCTTGGGCCTTTGCAGACATTTGTGAATTAGACTGAGCTTTGATGGCTGCTTTCTTTGCGGGGTGCTATGTCTGCCATCAGTAGTGACATCAGATGGCTGCATGCACTGTGAGGTTTCATCCCTTGCAGGTGTCCTGTAGGGGTTTTGAAACCTCACATTTCCACTCCTCTTTCTCAGGAGATTCTGAATTAGCATGATTCCTAATTAGTTCTGAGTTAGGATGTTTTTTTTCAAAGCCCTTGGACATTCAGCTTGAGCTCAGGCTGTCCATGGCTTTGGCCAGAGGGAGCTACTTTCATCTTTAAAATGCACCATCTCCAGCAACTGGAAATTAGTGCTTTTAATCTAGTCTTTGTGTACATGTAAGCTTGCGTATTAGACCTTATTTGAGAAATAAATTTTGGTTATAAATAACATAATTGTTTTCAATAGAGTAATTTACAGCACTGCTGAATGAGAATGGCACCAATGGACTATCAATCTGACCCAGAAATGAAACAGCAAGCAAGCTGTCAAAACCTTTAGTTGGTAAGGTATAGTAATGATGGGTTCAGAATAATTTTATCTTTTCTTGGAAAAATGCAACTACAGATTAATCAACACAACAAAAATCTGATGGTTGACTGTTACAGAGGTTACTGTATAATATATGCTTCATATATTGTATATTTAAACTAATTTAACTACTCAAAAGTCTATCAGAGATTAGTACATGGTCAGTAATTTTATGCCTCATCATTGGTAGTCCTCATGATTTGTAATCCACCATGATCTCCAATAGTAAAGATTTCCCTTTGGAAGCCCTAAACAGAAGAAGCCTTAGAAAGTAATGTATTTTGTGAAATAGGAGCACAATATACTTTAATGATTATTATTCATAGCCTTGCTCACTGTGTAATTATAATCCCTAAATTCACATTTCCTACTAAAGAATCCGTTTGGAGGGGGGTGGCTGGGCTGGGGGAGGTGGTGAGTTTGTCCAGTAAGCTTTATGGGTTGAAATTCCTGCATTTGATCTCTGCTAACTCTATTAATATGAGCACCACTTCATATGACCCCCTGAAGTGCCACCCAACTCCCAAGGGAGCCAAGGAGGATTTTGACCTTTATTTCACAGGAAATGAATCAGGCTTGTTTATATGGAAGAAAAGCAATTACATAATATACAGCTACAAATCTAAACTTTATAGTTAAATTCACTGCCAGCCAGTACAAAAAACAGTCATGAAAAAAGCTGAGTAAATTTCAGATTTGTTTTCTTGGTGTTTTGTTTATTCCCTGATAAGGAAGAAACAAAAGCAGCATTTTATTCACTCACAGATAGATGTCTGCATAGTTCTTGGGACCATTCTATTAAACACAGCATGACAAAGTGGCAGCCATCTAAACAGTTCTGAGAGATTTAGAACTATAAATTCTGAGTGTACATTTCTACATATGCTGTTTTGAAATTTTTATTATGATTTTGTGGATATCTTAACCACAAAATATATGGATGTAGATAGGAACTTTTACAAAACAGTCAAAGACCTTGTGGATAGGAAAAATTTGTTTTCCTGGTGCATTTTATAGAAAAAATAGGATTGCTATTAAACTAAACAGGCATTTTCAGAAGCTCATAGGCCTGGAAGACACATGGATTTAATTCATATATTATTTGAACACAAGCAATATGCAAAGAATTAAATAATTTTTGCAACCTATTAAGATAAAACTGCCTCATTAACCATGTATTAGACCAGAGGAACAGCAGGAAGTGATCAATGTGCCTTTCAAGGTAGAAATTTATGCTATCAAATACCAATAAGCAATGGGAATAGTCTTGCTGATAGCATTGGAAATGCTATTTAGGCTGATGTTACATAACTAGGAATACAATTAACCCATGAGCTAGATTCAAGAATTACTTAGATGTTTTTCTCCTGCAAGCACCCTAGTTAAATGAACATAACCTTTACTGCAGCAATGATTGCCTGTCCATACCAAAAGGATGACTAAATATCTTTATAACCCTGAAAACAGAACAGGAATCATATTCCATTGTGTCTCACTTTTCTCCTTCCATTTCTTCTGCTTCTTTCTACTTTGACTTTGTAGGTCTCAGGGAGCAGAAGTCCCACGCTGCTTCTTGGCAAAAGCCAGAGGACTTGTGCTCCCACAGGGAGCTGGGGCTGGAGCCCATCTCCTTCAGTTACTCTGTGGCTTCTGTGGAGGCTCCTGTTCTTCACAGAAAGGATGCCATGCCCTGGTGATGTCTCCTCACACTGTGGCTGTTCTCAGCTCTTCTGATGGTGTTTAACATTTAGATCATCCTGTAGGCCCTTTGAGAAAACAAATTGGTGTCTGATGAGTGCATCCACACTGCCATGAAATGGGGAAGGTTAGCAGTCACTCCTAGTAATGACTAGCAGTAGGTCTTTGGGATAAATGGAATTTAGACCACCCAGGTTAAGTTTAGCCAAAGTTTAGCCGGTGTGTTTAAAGATGCAGCCAATTTATCTAAAGATGGCCCAGTCACTTCCTTCATATTCTATGATTTTTGTAAATGTCCAGTCCTGTGATGTCACCAGTTGTGAAAAGTGCTGATGCTGAAGGGAGTTTTGTCTAGGTAATGTCTAGGTAATCTACAGGATTGCACCCTGTAGAGTTCTGTTCTGTGGCATCTATTTCATTGGAATCAATATGCTTAAAAGAACATATTTATGATTTCACTAATGATTGCTGCTGTTAACCTATACCCTTACATTAATTCTTCAGCTTAGGGAGGACAGAGCAGCTGCCTATAAATTATTAAAGTTAGGACATAATTCTGATTTACCTGTCTGAAAGATATTACAATTTGTTTTTGCTAAATTAAAAACAGTTAATTGCTTTCCTGTGTTCATTTCTATTGAGGAGATCATTTCCTGATTGAATTTGCTGACAGTTCTAAAACATAAATTCATGGCATGTACTATTTTTGTGTCTCTATTTTATAGCATGGTTACATTTTATTCATTTAATTAAAAAAGAAAAGGGAGTAATTTATATCTTCAATGCTAGATCTTTCAGCTGCAGAACTGGGATCTGTACAAAATGTTTTTGGCATAGTAAAGATAAGAGTATCAGGGAAATGTGGTTTTTTAGCCCTTAAAGCTGGACTAGGTTGAGTTACTATAGTGACAGATGAAGTTTCATCTGGATGTATCTAACTCTTTTAATGCTTTTTCCTTTGGTAGTCTCTTCCATGCTGGTTATGAAAGCTGCCTGGTTTAGGGAGTATTAATCCCATGGCAGTAATAAAGTAGTGCTGCAGAGGTTATGTCTGTGAGGTGAACTGGGCTTAGTAACTTCAGCCAGAATTTGTCAGAGTGAAGGCTGGCCCCAAGATGCTGTTGTTTTTCAGATAATTCTGTGCCAGTCTGGGGAATTAATTTTGTTTTAATGTCAGAAAAATTACTGAATTAAAACCAATTTGCAATTATTTAACCTTATTTGAAGATATGCATTTAATTTAATACAGTGCTGACCACTGATCTGATTTATTTATTGTTATTTTTTACAATTTTATGTAGCATGTATGTGCTCTGAGCGTTATATCCATCAGGAGATAGAGAGCAAAACCTTCACAGCTTCCAACACTACCAAGAATGTAATGGACTCCACAAAGCAGCAGTCCTGAGGGTGGGAGGAATAATCTGATGAGTTCTAGTGGCAGCAGCATTAGTGGTTGTAAAACACTGAATTTAGAGGCTAGAAATGCATTAGGCAAGTGCTGTATGCTTTCAGTAATCTATCACAGCAGGATCTATCATGCATCTCCTTTTCCTTGGATGACATCGCCTTCTAGCAACATCAGCACAAATATTTGGAAGAAGATAGAGAAACATATGGCTTGCAGTACTTCCCTGGCAAATTGCTTCAGCAGAAAGCATGCCTTTTCATTTACCTTCCCAGCCAATGCTTAGAGTTAATCACAGCAACCAAGTGCCACTGCTGTGCCATATGGAACAGAGCTAACTGCGTTAACAGAAATTTAAACACGTGTGGGGAGAGTCACAGGAATTATGAGTTCTGGGAGTGTACATTTAATAGACAGACAGGAACACTTGACAGAAAAGAGAGGAAAAAGTTGCACATTTCTTCAAACTTACTCTTTCCAAGACTCTCTTTTGACTTAAGCTTTCACCTCATATGCTCCTTCACGAGTTGCTCTGCTCCATAGGTCTTAGCTACTTGATAGAGGAGGCAGCAGCAGAGCTGAGAATGCAGTCCCGATCTCAATGAAATCAGTGGCAAGACTCCAGTGGACTAGGACAAGCCAAAATTTCTCTTTTAATGTCGGTTCAATTCTATTAAAACTGTTGCCTTAAAACAAAAACCAAAACCCATCCTGCTGTCTTTCTAAATATTACAGGAAAATACCACAACTGGATCCCCATTCTTCAGTTACTTGCCATTAAGATGAATTATTTGGTTGGACTGTGCTTTGGGTTTCCAGGTCTAAAGAGATTGTCTTGGCAGCTTTGCTGTATCTTCACTTTAATCAATTGTGTAATCAAATTGTCCTTCTTTCTCCAGTGTTCTGTCGACCTCTCTTAAAATGATTAGAAGAGATTTAAAGGATACTAGCTGCCATCAGTGACAGCAAGCACATAACTTGAAAATCTCATTACAACTTGTGAGGAATATTCAAACAGGGCTATTTAAAAGACAGGCTCAAATCCAAATTTGGACAGTTAGTAAATTCCTTCCAGACCTTATGAGAGTGAGATGAAGTAAGATTCATCTCATCCACCTTTAACCATCTCTAGTTTAGATGTGTTCACCTGAGTTTTCTCCCTGTTGCTGGCTATATAGTTGGGGAGCACAGAGAAGTAGGCAATTTTAAAGCACATCAATAATTTGACCTGTTTTAATCTTCTGCTTTAGTATGAGATGAATTCCTCCCTGAAAGTACTAGTGTGTTTCCAATGACTGCAGAGGGAGCTTTAAAGGTAAATGTGTATCTTGTAAATGTGTCTAGTTAGATGAGATTCATTTCCTCTGGGATCACCTTTCATCCTCCTGCAGGACATCCCCTGTTCCTTGCATCTTTTGGGGAAGAATTTCATTTCCCACCACAGTTTCTGAGTACTGCCTCATGCCTAGGTAGCCCAACAGAATTGAAGTTAAGCACGAATCCCTGCTAGCTGACCTTGGAGAAGATATGCAGTAGGCAGGGGAGGAGTTTATCACAATGGTTAATAAGGAGAAAAGAAAATCAAACTATTTTTAAAGATTGGTAGAGACAGACAAATATGTGCTTATTCTCCTAAAAAATGGTAAATAGAATATTAAATACACTGTTGGGTTTTTGACACTAGATGGCAACAGTATACATTAGAAATACTGGATCATCAACCAGTAAAAGTAAACTTTACTCAAGGAATTGAATGAAGGAGAATCCCAGAAATTATTTTTAGAATAGATTTTGAATGAAATCTGAACAAAACAAAGCATGTTTAAAGTATCATGTTTCTTCTATCAAGATATAAACCCCGGAGAAGCTAATTTAAATCTACTAGAAAAGCTTGTACTTACTCTGAATTAGAATCTGCCCTTCCATTAAAGAGTGTTTATTAGATGTTCATCAATCTAAACAAAGGTTTTATATTGCTCTTACTGGCTGGGTGGTTACAGAAAGTCTGATGGTCACAGACCCTCTCCTTTGCTCCTCAACTTCCTCAACAGATTGTTGTATTCACAGAGTTTGAATGAAGTTTTCTTTTATCATGAAACACATTTGCAGAATGTAAGAATTAAGTTCTCATTTGCAGCTCTTCTACTGAGTAGTAGTGGCATTATGCAACATGACTCATTTAATTAGAAAAGAAATACATGAACACTGCAGAAATATTAAATTATGACGATAACTTGGGAGGAGACATCATAGGTGCTCTTCTCCTTTTACAGTGGTCTAAATATTTTGGTTTGGTTGGTATCATCAGTCAGTGCAGAGGAAGAGAAGGATGTGACTTTCTGACAATTCTTTTTCTTTCCTGAGGTACCTGAGATGCCATGTTTGGGAGATAGCATGGATAGTCCTGTATAGGACTTCACAGCTGCTTAGGGAAACATCCCCAGTCCTCACTGTTTGATGGTTTAGATAATTTTTCTTAATATATCTTTCTCATTGTCAGATTCCCAATGGTGTTGTTTGACATGCCACAAGAGGAATCTAGAGCTAATGTTATGTGGTATCATAATACAACTTCTACAGTAAATGAGAACACTAGATTTTCAAAGAACAGAATGGACTCTTTAAGGGTTAAAAACACAGAGAAAAGTTCCTAGACTATTCATGAATAGATCCTTTTACTATTGCTATTTTGTAAGGAAAAAAAAAATCCCTTTTTTTCTGGTATACTCTTCTGGGCTGTGGAGCTATAATTTTAATATTGCTACTATTTTGAAAGAAAAGAAAAACTTATTTCTTTTGTACAATGTAAAGCAAACTGGACATTGTCTGAATTAGTGTGCTGCAGAGCTTTCTGCAGGACTAAAACCACAGTAGTACTCATGGCTTCACAATAAAAGAATATCAAGAGATCCCTTTGTGGTTCAAAGTGAGATTGAAAGAAAAGAAAAACTTATTTCTTTTGTACAATGTAAAGCAAACTGGACATTGTCTGAATTAGTGTGCTGCAGAGCTTTCTGCAGGACTAAAACCACAGTAGTACTCATGGCTTCACAATAAAAGAATATTGCCTACTTTTTCTTCTTTTTTTTTCTTTTTTTTTTCTTTTCTTTTTTTTTCTTTTTGTATAAAATCATGCAGTAGATATTTGGAACACAGGGAACAAAGTTATCTTCCCGACTGCAAGAGCTCCATCTCTACTGTATTTTAAGTGGACTCTTCCTCCCACCTTCAAGCCGAAGCTCACTAAGCATCCACATCACCTGTACTCAGGTCTGTGCTGTGGTCAGACAGCCTGTGTATCCTGGATTCAGGTTCTGAGTTTGCCACTAGATATTTCTGTGCAGAGAAATTATGTGGCATCAAGCACAAACTTTTAACCCAGTCTCAAAGGTTCAAGATCCACAGGATAACTTTCAGTCCTCATGTGACTTTGAGGTGAGGTATGGCCTAAGGAAAATATTTTTGGAGAAGGGAAACAATGACCTTTCTTTACTGTTAGGTGAATATGGTAACTACATATTTCACAGATGTGGAGTATGAGGCAGAAAGATTAAGTGAACAGCTCAAGGCTATAAAGAAAATTTTGTATCAGAGCCCAGATCAGAAGGGAGGAACTGCTGACTCCCAATGCTATGCTGAGATACCTCTCTGTGTTAAAATTGGCCTATGAATCATCTTAAAAGCCAACAGTAATGCTTTATGAGTCTCAGCACTGCAGATGCTATTAGTCCTGTTGAGGAAGAAGGCACTTCTTTATCAATGTGCAGCAATAATCATTCCTCACTCTTACAAGCATTTATAAATATGCAAACCATTCACAGTCTAAATCCAACAACCTTACCTTCCCAGGACTAAAAAAATCATATTATTATTATCATTATTACTATTGTAATATTACTATTATCATTATTACTATTGTTTTTCAAAATGTAGCTCCCAAAGCCTGTAAAAATGACTGTGCAATCATATCCATTTTGTGATAATGCCTTTATTTTCCTTCCTTAAGAGGTATTTATAAGATAATGTAAGCTCCTTGGTGGCAGCAGTGCACAGAGAAAAAAATCCAAATGTGAGCCTTTGTATTTCAGGACATATTTTCATTTGATTCTGAATGATACTACCTGATTATTTTCTGTCCTGTTTCAAATATGAGCAATTTTATTGTTCCCATCTTGTGAATAAAGTGTTGAATACAGAGCTGTTGTGCTACAGCTTGCAGAGAATATTCCAGTTGCCAAACTTCACAGGATATATCTGGCTTATGTCCTATAGAATATATTTTGGGATCTAAGGATTTGGAATCACAGAATCACAGAATAATTAGAGTTAGAAGGGACCTTTGGAGATCATCCAGTCCAAGCCCCCTGCCAAGGCAGGATCACCTAGAGCAGGATACACAGGAACATGTCCCGGTGAGTTTTGAATATCTCCAGAGAGAGATTCCACAAACCCTCTGGGCAGCAGTTCCAGTGCTCTGACATCCGCAGTGTAAAGAAGTTCTTCCTCGTGTTGAGGTGAAACTTCTTGTGTTTTACTTTACGGCCATTGCTCCCTGTTCTGTCACTGGGAACCACTATAAAGAGTCTGGCACCTGCCTTTGAGATACTTGTATGTGTTGATGAGATCTCCTCTCGGTCTTCTCCAGACTGAGAAACAGGGGCAGCTTCTGCAGTCTCTCCTCATGAGATAGATGGTCCAGATTCCTAATCATCTTTGTGGTCTCCTCTTCAGTAGCTCCTTCTCTTTCTTGAGCTGTGTAGACCAGAACTGAACACAGGACTCCAGATGTGACCTCACTAGGGTCAAGTAGAGGCTGAGGATCACCTCCTTCAACCCGTGAAATTCCTTTTGTTTCAATTACTTTCTCATCAGTTAAAATCAGCTGGATCACCTTGGTTGACAGTCCCTAAACCAGGTGAATTTTGAACCAAAAACCACATTTCATTTGGTGGCTTATTGGTGTAAATCAGGAGTAACTCCACTTAATGGTGCCACTATGAAGGGTGAGGAGGAAGCAGGACAGAAATATCACGAGGGAGGTTCCCTAGGCAAAGTTACTTACCTGATTACTGAATTACTTGGCTGTGTATTTCCCTCTGAGCACAATAAGCTTCTTGGCAATTCTAGATTAGAAGGCAATTTTCCAGTGTGAATGGGACATGATGGCAAACCCCAAGTAATCCATATCTCCATAGCTGTCAAAGCAGACAGCTCAGAGGGCATGGAGAAATCTAAGTCTCTGGCCTAGCACAGAAAAGGCTCTGAGATTTGATATTCTCTCTGAGTCATAAAGAGAATTATTGCTATAAAGGTACAAGGCCTGAAGCTTTATAGGTGATGGGGGAGATTTGCACACTTGAGTATGAAATGCACTAAATTATGGAGAGAAACAATATGATGCTGCACACAGCCTCACTCACAAGCAGGCATTGAGCATAAAATAGATCTGAAAGAAATCATCGGTGAGCTCTGAAATTATGCTATTAATTGTTGTGGTGTGTCTGATGTCTCAAACATCCAACCATGTTCTCTCATCTGGAAACAAAAATGAGCTTTAGTGGGTTTTCACTTGACTTACAGACATGAGCTCATGCAGATACTTAGCTGTTGCAGCATTTCTACCACCCTGCCACGCTGCAATTCCACTCTTAGCAAGAAAATCTGTACATACTTGTTTACATTCAAGTAGCATAGCTCATTAACTTGATGTCCTCAGAAAATAGCTTTTAATTAATTGTGATTTTTTTTTTTTAGTTCATAAATACAGTGCCAGATTTTTAACTAAAATGAAATGCTGCATTCATGGTCTATTTTCACAACAGAGAGATATGTAAAACTGTTTTACCTTAATCAATTAGTAGTATCTATCCAGCTACATAACTAGCCCCTTTGAAACTATCACTATTTACATTTATTATATAAAAAACATAATATTTCCTTCTTCATTTGGCTGTTAACTCACTATCCTTGGTTAAGTTACTTAAACTTCAGTGGGCCACCATTGCATGGCTTGATTTAGTATGGGTATTCTGCTTTAAAGCTGCTTTTTCTCTGGAATAACTTTTATCTGTCCCTTCTCCATAATGAATCCCATATGCATTATAAAATTTGTCCATAAACAGGTTAGCATAAGGGCATTTAAGCTTCAAGAATGCTATACCCTTTAGGAATGCCATTTAAAAATTTAAATTTTAATTTTAAAAGGTTTCTCAAATAATATTAGTTCTTTTTTCAGTAACTTTGTTTTTTAGCTGCTACAAGCTACTTCAAACTTGTTAACAGTTTGAAGTTACATCTGTTACATCTAACCAGCACACTGTGAAGAAACCAGAGTACTATAGATGGTGCTGGTAATTGTGCAAGTCTGTTCCTGCTGCATGCAGAAGGATCAGACAAGATGCAACTCCAGCAGCCATTTGTTCAGTTTTCAGGTGTGACTGCAGTCCAATCCAGAAGTGATTTTGTAGCCTAGGAATTCACAATGAATGAGAACCCCAAAATGAGAGGAAGGCTATTGTACCAGTAAAGAGGAATGTCAGATAAAAATGTCTTAAATAATCCTTACCCTTTTCTGAAAGAGCAGAAATATTGCTTCATGGAACTGCCTTGGAGCCTTGTTGTGGTATAACCTCAACCAGCAACTGAGCAACACACAGATACTCACTGATTCCCCCACTAGTGGGATGGGGGAGAGAATTGGAAGAGGAAAAGCCAGAAAATTCATGGACTGAGAAAAAGTCAAATTAACAGGTTAAAAAAAAAAAAAAGACACACACACACATACAAAGGAAAACAAGAAATTAATTTGCCGCTTCCCATGGGCAGGGCAGGTGTTCAGCCATCCTCTGAAAAGCTTCGTGTAATGATGACTTGGGAAGACAAATGTCATTACTCCAAACATTCCCCTCTTCCTCCTCCTTCCCCCAGCTCTTTATGTACTGAGCATGTCCCCATGTGGTCTGAGAGATCCCTTTGGCCAGTTTGGGTCACCTGTCCCTGCTGCATCTCCTCCCAGCTTCCCACACACCGACAGCCCCCTCACCAGTGTGGCACCATGGAAAGCAGAAGGTGCAAGTGCTGTGCAAGGGCTGCTCAGTAACAACAAAAACATCCCTGTATAATCAACACTGTTTTCAGCACAAATCTAGAAGGTAGGCCCATATCATTGTGAACAAAATTAACTCTACCCCAGCCAAAACCATTAAAAGTCTAATTCAGATAATTTTATCCTGGATATGTAAACAGTTGCCCTTTTTGAATAGTATGATATTTCCTGACTCAGACTGACTTGAACTGTTAACACTAATCAAATGCCAGAGGCAATTAAAAAAAATCTTTGTATCTGTAGTGAAGAATGATGAATAGTTTGTAAAAAAGTTTAGGCATCCTTCACAGAGAAAAGTGCTGTTTAGGTGTGTGGTGTTTGTCTCTTGGTAGATCTCTACAGTTTGTGTATTAACAGCAACAATAACAACACCACAGAAATTACAATGCCTAAACAGTGTTAAGTCTTCTTTGATGTTATTGTGTCTAAACAGCAAAAGTTTCAGAAAGAGATTTAATCGAGTACTTACACAAATACAGCTTTACTGTCATTTCATGGAATAAATAATTCTTATTATACTAGTATTGAACTATAAATGCAGAATCAATGTAAATGATGCATAGCACTTTAGGTAACATGGTCATAGGAAGGCAGACTTCAACCTACTTTACTTAAATGAATTAATGTGTGTGTTTCCTTTATAAACAAACAAACACACAAACAAACACATAATGAAGCAGAAATAATGAATGACCTTATCATAGTGTGCTTTCAATTAAAAGCCATAAATCACCCATGGCAACTTCATGAAAAGAGTTTGGAAACGCCACTTGAAAAAGACCTCAAAGAAGAAGTGGCTTAGGGAAGGACTGTCAGTACTTGCTCATCTCAGTTGTTCACAGTGTTACCACTTGTACCCACCAAGCTGAAACCTGGAGGCTATGTTTACACCATAAATCCAAAGAGCGTCACAGTCTGTGACTGGCTGTAGTAATTGTTAGCCTGGGTACTGGCATAGTTTGGTCAGCACAAACCAGGGAGACAGCCAGGCTCTGGCCCTTCTGTTTGGAGATGGAAGATAACTTTGGGGTATGCCTGCAAACTGTGTTGTGCCACTTGTCTTCTCATGCTACAGAACTGTGTCTGCAGTGTCTGATTTGCTAGTACAGTCACAGCCCAAGTGTGGAAGGGCAGCCTCCTGATCTTTTAGTAAGAATTTTTTAGTTGTTTTCTCAGGGCAGAACACAAAGACAGCCTTATTTTTTTCTAAAAAGGTATAAAGTTCTCATGCCTTTGAGGCAGATCTTCCAAACTGGTTGGCTTGGGATGGGACAAAGGGGCACAGCATTTTTGTGAAGACTCCAGCACTTAAGAAAGAGATGAAACAATAATATAGTGATAATCTGCAAAATACTTAGCTAAGAGGGAGGCTGGCAGCCCACAGAAAAAAACAAAACAAAACAAAAACCAAAAAAAAAAAAAAAAACCAAAAAAAAACCACCCAAAACCAAAAACCAACAACCCACAAAAAACCAAAAGAACCCAAACCCATAAAACTACTGTTGGTAGGCTGGAAGCAAAAAGGATAAGCAAAAGATTCAATTGCCTTAACCTTGAGATCAGATTTTTTTGTTCCACTTATTCACTAGAGACTTTCTCATTCTCTCAGTAAATGAGACTGCTACAGATAAGAGTCTTCTTCAGTATTCTGCCATAATTTGATAATTTGATAATTTGATCCTTAGACATGTTGGAAAGAACTGTGTGTGGTATGTAATTAAACATTGTACTGAGGCAGACATACAAGAGAGCTTTATCTTTTCCACATGATGCGGAAGCAGATGTGTCACTCTGTTGGTACTGTTTTTCTTATTCTAGGCAATATTTGGTATGACTAGCACTCTTTTCCATGAGAGTCCAAGAAACAAAATAATTTGATAATCACAGGACTTTTATTGTACAACTCTGATAAACAGGACTCCTCCAGTGTTCAGTCTATGTTTGATCTTCATGCATCCAAACTCTCCCATTTAAAAAAAATCTTGGATGTCCTTTATAAGAACCTGTACTCCTTTTTTTCCTCAGATATGTCACAAAAACATGGGGACACGTTGTTTACTTTGGCAGTGCTGAATGATTGCCTACTGTAACTGTCAGCATGTAGGAGAGTATTTTCAGTGCATTTTTCTAAATCTACCTGTGATTCGTTCAATCAGAGAAGCCAAAAGAGATTACACACAACATGGAGCAGGTTGCAAAACCCACCTGTTTGCTGAAAGTTTTTATCACTGCAAATAAATATGACAAAAGTAAAAATCAGGCAGTATTTCTCAGAATAAGTGATGATTCAGGAGCCAAGTCTCTGGTTAGTTTGATTTGTAGAAATCACAGTGAAAATCCCTCAGCTTGTACCCTAAAAACAAACGTAAAACAAGTAGGACAACCAAAATAACATTGACTATGGCATATATCAATTACTACTCTTAAATTTTCAATGTCTACTCTCACAGTATTCATTCCATTTCCTCATATAAACTGAGAAAATTTTTCTTGGCTTATAAATGAAATTTTGAATTAACATAAATTTTTGATTTTGTTAGTATATCTGTGAGAGGGTTAAGACCTGCATTTTTTTTTACCTAGTTCTGAGATGTCTGAACAGAGATAGTGCAAATGTTACATTATTGGTCACAATTTCAATATTTTCCTTATTTGTTTAGGTTTTTTCTTAATGTGAACTGGTAGATGAAAATGAGAAGTAAATTCATATCATATGAAGATTTTATCTAGTTATAAAGCAGACTATCAACCAAACCTTACACCACTACCCATCAAAACACTAAACATAAGTAATTTAATTTTTGAAATTTTAAATTCTAAATTCTTAAAACCAAGAGAATAATTCCTTCTGAATGTGTACAAAAGTTCAGTAACTGAAAAACTGATTCTGGTAAATACCTCCTAACTTTTTTCCAAGCAATTTTATCGAAAGAGGGAAAAGAGAAAGGGGATCCATATAAATACCTCAAAGCTGGGTGTCAAGAGGATGGTGCCAGACTGGACCATCTATCTCAAGAGCAGAGACTGCAGGAGCTGCCCCTGTTTCTCAGTCTGGAGAAGACCGAGAGGAGATCTCATCAACACATACAAGTATCTCAAAGGCAGGTGCCAGACTCTTTATAGTGGTTCCCAGTGACAGGACAGGGAGCAATGGCCATGAAGTAAGACACAAGATGTTTCACCTCAACATGAGGGTGGCAGAACACTGGAACTGCTGCCCAGGGAGGTCATGGAGTCTTCCCTCTGGAGATGTTCCAAACCCACCTGGACGTGTTCCAGTGTAACCTGCTCTAGGTGACCCTGCTTGGCAGGGGTGTTGGACTGGATGATCTCCAGAGGTCCTGTCCCACCATAACAATTGTGGTATTCTGTGAAGTAATACACAGTGCAGGACTTTCTACCTGGTGGCAGCCAGGTTAGAGCAGAGGAGAGGGGAAGAGGCTATTTCTGGAATAAAAGGCTCATTCTTACAATGTAAGCAGCTACATGTTATCATGTCTACTGAAGGCTGTGAAAGTAGGAAATCATAAGTTTCACCAGCTTTTGGATGCTCTGATGAATGTTAAGAACTGCATTCATTACAATATTTCAGACCTAGCAAAGGATAAAGGCATCTTTGTGACATCTTTCTTCTTTACCTTTAAGCTCTCTGTATTTTCTCTTTCCAAAGGTTGTCACTGAGTTCTAGATGGTAAGTGCCCCTTAGTGATGCAGCAATGGAGTTACCTTTCTCAGATTCTTGTTGGTGGCTGTATATGTCATCTTCCTGGGCTGCCACTTGTTCTCTTGCAGCCTTTGACAGGTAGAGCTCGGTTCCACTTGACTCATAAGCAGCAGCTCAGGCACTGGGGAAGCGAAACATCCCTCAGCGGCCTGCCGGTTGTCAAGTTAACTCAAGCAAATAAATTCCATGTCAGGTCAGTGCCTCCTGGTAATTCCTTGTTGAGAAGAGTTAATGCTTTCCTCAGAGGCAGGAAAGAACTGCACTAAACCAGTTCTCCTTTCAACTGATCGTATCAGTCACTTTTTCTTGGCCAAGCTGCTGTGAAGAACTGAATGTGTGAATGCAGAGACAGAACCTGGACTTTAGGCTGTTCTAAGACTCTGTTCCTAGGTCATTATCTCACTTGACGAGTATTCTGTTGCTGACAATTGAGCTAAGAAGAAAAATAATGCAAATTCTCTATTAATTAATTGAAGAATTTTTGTCATCAATCAATGTCATAGTAGTCTTTTATGAACATGCATATCCTTATTAATACAGCTATAAATAAGGAAATACTATTATTTCTCTTTCACCAATAAAATGTAATTAGAAAATATAAAGTGACTTGCCTAAAGCCATATCAGAATAGTAACTGAAGCATGTTCAAAATTCTTAATGCTTGAGTCTCAATCCAGTTCCTTCACAATGAATATTCTTTCCTGTAAACAATTTTTATTCCTTTAACCTGTACCTTGCTCTCACAACTTCAGTATTACAATTACTGAAGTTGTAAGTGATATTTTTGATTGTTGCTCTTTAGCTTATATTTTAGTTCTCAATCATAAAATCTTAAAAAATATAATTTATAACAAGAAATTAAAATTAAAGTGGAAAACAATAGTGTGATGGAAATGTTATGTTTTGCTGACATCAGATTTTTCTTTAAAGCATGTTGAGGCAGACAAATGTATATCATATTATGCATTCCTGTTTAAATAATTTAAGAGAAACTGAATATCTTCTTATCCTTCTACAAAAAGGTATATTCTGAATTGATATTTTAACACTGAGTGACAGATACAATATAACCAAATGATCATCAAACTTCAGTATTCCAGGAAAAAAACGACATCAGTAGATCAATGAGAGATGCCATCTGTGAAGGGCATTCAGAGGATTCTGTCAAAGACACCTTTGACTCCTGACATTCACAGAGCAGTTCCTTTTTCCTGCATAGCAGAATGTAGGACTTTCCTCAATGCTCAGCTTCAGGCCCAGATGGAAGTTCCAAAATTTTGTTTAGGTTTGGTATGCCCAATGCTTTCATTGATAACATATGCAGATGACAATTAGCTGCAAGGACCACAGAAGAGAAGAAAGCTACAATGTAGCTATATATATATATATATATATATATAAAAAATGAGTCCAGCCCAGGAAAGAGATGTCTTCTGCCTTTGATGAGGTTTCAATGTAACATGAAAACCTATTGAATTAACTTTTAGGATGGTTTGTCTTGAGAAACATAGACTCGACCCACATTAAATTAATGCATCTGAGTGAAACTAATGAAAAATATATATTTTTAAATTTTTTGATCATACCACCAGAGTGTCTTTGTCCTCAGAGTGGGAAATTGCTTTCTTAGCCATATAATCAAGGACACATTCTTAATCTAATTACACTGGGAATAAGTTAGTGTGAGTCCTGTGTTTCAGTCCTTCATGCCAGAGCTGGTTCTCTACTGCATGTAGGAACATTACTGAGTGAACTCTGCCTGCTCTCTTAAAAATTGGGTTCTGAGATGCTTTTTAGACTTTAGTAAGTAGTCAGAAAGTAGGCTGTATACATTGCAAGAAATATTACCTTAGGTATGGTATGCATTGTATATCTTCCTGCTAATGTCTCTGCCTAGGCATGTGTGAGCTGTGCTTCCAGTGTCTTGGTTTTTAATTCTGCAATTTCCACAGTATCCTCTTTGCTAAATCAACTTCAACAGCAAATAGTAGGTAGTGCAGTTTCCTTCCTCCAGCACTGTCTCAGAGAAGAAATTAATTCAGGTTTCCCGCTTTCTGTACCATTCCTACTTTGACCTTGTTTGGAATGGAAAGAGTGACTCCTACACAGTATTTGGAAAATAATTATGCTTGTGCTTAGGAGGCAGTGCTTTTATCTCTGGTACATCTCTGGATGTATCCTTGTGGCCCCCAATCAAGGATTCAGCTCCAGAAAAAGGGATGCTTTTGTAAAGATCTACCCTGATGGAGTCCTACTGGTGGGCTATATGAAAGTGTATTTAATTTTAAATGCTTACCTCTCTTCATAGAGATTGCAGATTTCAAATGTGGATTCCCATTTTCAGAACTTGCTACCAAATGTTTAGATTCCAGCCTCCTTTAACAGGTCTAGCCCATGGGCCTTAAACTAGAATGTGAAAGTCTGTGGACTATTCATGTATCATGTTTCTTTTTTGGCTCCTTAAATCCAGGGAGTCAGTAAAACTAGGAAGCATGTTTACATGAAGTATGACTCACTCTTTTAATTAAAAAATTGGCAAAAAATAATAGAGGGCATGCCTTTTTGTAGCATTCATTTTGCAAATTGTATTTGATTGCTGCCAAAATTTCTGTCATTACTGTCAGTTATTTAGTCCCTTTAGCAATATTTCTTTCAGTCTACCAGACAGTAAGGGTTTATGTTTCTAGTCACATGGGAGTGATGTGTTCAGGTAACTCTCTTTGTTATGAACTGGAATAAAGGGCCTAAGCCAGGTGTGTATTCCATCAGATTTCATTTGGATTTTTAGGGATTGTTGAGGAAGGTGGTTCAACCCCTCTACTCTGCTTTCCTGAGACCATGCCTGGAGTGCTCCATCCAGCTCTGGAGCACCCAAGGACACAGAAGGACGTGGACCTGCTGGAGCAAATCCAAAGGAGCACCACAAAGAAGATCAGAGGGCTGGAGCATCTCTCCTATAGAGACAGTCTGAGTGAGTTAGGGTTGTTCAGCCTGGAGAAGGGAAGGCTCCAGGGAGACCTTTAGAGGAGCTTTCCATTACTTAAAGGGCCGGATACAAAGAAATCTGGAGAGCAACATTTTACACAGGTGTGCAGGGACAGGACAAGGGGGAATGGCTTCAAACTGAGACCCTAGGTAGAGATTCCATTTCAGTAAAAAATTCTTTACTGTGAGGGTGGTGAGGCACTGGAACAGTTGCCCAGAGAATCTGTGGATGCCCCATCCCTGGAAGGTCAGGAGTGTTCAGGGTCAGGCTGGATGGGGCTTTGAGCCACATTGTTAAAGTGGAAAGTTGCTGCTCATGGCAGAGACATTGAAACTCAAGGATCTTTAAGATCACTTCTAACCCAACCCAGACTGTGATTCTATGATTAGTACTTTCCCAGCAAAATTGCCTACATGTAGATCTTACATAGCCAGAAGAGAGCAGTCACCTTTTAAGCTCCACTTCCATACATTTCTTAACCAAAAATTCAGTTACAGATGTGTTTTTTAATACAGACCTCTCTGTATTACCTCAGTATTGGCTTTAAAAGAGCCTCTGACAATCACACCCCTATTGAGTGTTACAATTTGTCTCACCTTTACTGGAATTTGTCCAGGGCTTTACTTTGTGCTTCTCTTTCATAATTCAAATGATGGAATGCTAGAAAAACCTGAGGCTAAGAAAGATCTAATAAAAGAAAACTAACAGAAGCAACTGATTATTCTTCTACTTCTTTTACACACAGATGATATTCACATGCTTTATACACCTCATTTAGATGAAAATGTCCAGATGAAGAGAATAATTGATGAAGGTTCTGCAGAAGCAGAGGCTTCCAGTTCATGAGAGAAGAAAACGAGACATTCAGGAAGAAATCCACAAAAAACACTGGAGGACTGGATAACATGACTACAAGTAAAGACTGAACAAACATGGATTATTTAGATGAAATAAGAAAGGATTATCAGGAGAAAAAGAGAGGGAAAGAAGTGTCAAACTTCAATTAAGTAAAGGTCTTTGGTGAAGATCAAGGATTTAATTTGTTCTCTTTGTCTATGACATATGTATGCCATGGGATTCAAGGGCTTAAATTACATCAGAAAATTCAGGTGAGACACCAAGGAAGTTTTTTAACAGTTCAAGTAGTAAAGGGATAGAAAAGCTGCCTAGGGAAGGTCATGGCATCTCTGTCTTTGAAGAACTTTGAAAACAGATTAGAGATATGTCTACCAGGAATAATCCAGGTATAGATGTTCCTGCTTTGTTGTACAGTGCTGAAACACAGGAAATGAAGGTCTTCTGTAGTTGTTCTGACTCTGAGACTAGTAGGAATAACAATGCACTTGCTTCATTTTTGTAAACTTGTACTTTCCAGACATTCCCTGGTGCTGAAACACAAGATCCTGCAATGGGCTAAGCAGAGCTTCTTACGGTGCTGGCAAACCCTTAAATTTGATGTAGTCATCACTAAGGAGCCAGGAGAGAAACTCAGCAGGCCGGGTGATGTGGGCATTGAGGTAGCATAATTTCTTTCGTAGGGAAAGAAGCGAAGAATAGTTCCAACCTTTGGCTGCAGGGGTAAGTGGCTGGACAGAGGAAAGGCAGCTATCCCCATGAAGAAGGGCAAGTATCCCTTTGAGGGGGAGCTTGTTGAATTCAAGGATGTTAGAGTGAGGGGTGAGCCATACACTGGCTGCTGGCCACTTGCTTAGGAAGCTCCAAGCACTCTTCCAAATAAATGTAGGTATCAGGTTTCAAGCACACCAGTACCACAGAATGATAACAAGCTGCACTGAGAAAAAACAGTGGCCTGGAGGAAGCATGAGTGAGAAATTTCTTGTACAAGTGATCTTGATTTAAGTTGATAAGGAACTTAAAAATTAAAAAGCTAACTTTTAATTGCATTGCTGCAAACTTTCTTTTAGTGAATGACTTTCATGTTTATGGATTGGAAGCCCAGAAGGAAAAGCAGCAGCAGCAGCAGTGTTCTCACTGGAGAGAGGACTTCTGGCACAGTTTTAGCTGACTGCTGAGATCCATAGTGGAGTTGGAAAGTTATCAACACACTTCTGCTTGACATGAAAGCAAAATGCCTCAGACAGATGAGGAATGGTCTTGTGCAGTTGTGACAGGAAGGGACTCGACCCAGTGGGACCTGAAGAAGCTCATCAGGATCACTGACATGTGCTGTGAATACAAACCTCTCTGCTGCCCTGATCAATACTTTATCTACCCTTAAGGCAAAAAGTGGTTGCATGCTATACAGCTCTGTGGGGCACTAACAACAACAACAACAACAGTAATCAGGAAAGTGGAGCTCTAAATAGCTAGGAAATGACACACTAAATTTCCTATTTGCAAAAAAAAAGATTACTTGGTTCGGTTTTGGGGCTTTGCTAAAGGAAAATGATATAAAATCTATTCCTAAATTGTCAGCAGAGACTTAAAGCAGTTCTTAGCTCATTGCCCATATGCTCACCCTTCCCAGTGATAACTTTAGCTCACTGTGAGAAGCATTGCTTTATTTTCACTGCAAGAGTTGTGCTTAGACTCAAACTAACAAATCTTCATTTTTCAAGGCATCTGGAGAGAAGACAACTTTCACTGATTTCATAATATATAAGAACTATCTCTAAAGATAGGGGTTTGCAGTTGTTTAATGAAAATTCATAGTATGCACAAATTTTTCAGGGATGTCAATAAAATGTGAAGGTGCTTTACATGTTGTAAGATCACGTTCAGGTTGTTATTATTATTATATAATATATCTAATTATTAGTTTTTGTTATTATATTATACCAGATTATTATGAAAATCTATAAACAGTATGAAGGGCAGGAGGAATTTCCTACCTCTAAGAATGGTGCTGCTAAGATGTGTAAGAGATACAATAAGAATCACATTCCAGTCATTTCCAGAGCTGGTGCTCAGCATTTAATCTATTGGTATTAAATGTAGCGATTGATGGAGCATTTCCAGTCCCTGGGGAAGTTATTTAACATTGTTGAAGTTATTCTAAAAGAAGTTGAGAAATCTGTGACAGCTGGTCAAATTCATTTTATGTGTACTTCACTGAAATGAATCTGGCCCAGATAGCATTTTCAATTTCTCTTGAAGTGTGACCACAAGGCACAAGCTGGAATGGAGAAAAGAAGTCAAGATGTCAATCGTTTCTAATAATGTAGTGAATAGGTCTAAGCTGTGAGATACCACTCTAAAAGTAGTAGGCATGATAGTAAAGAATTTAGGAATCTTGTCAAAATTGGATATAATGGCTTGATTTATTAATAAGCAATAGAAAAGTTTATTTAATGGGATCACACTTTGTTATAATTTTTCTGTTGCTAAAATATATCTCACTTTTCACTGCATTGTGGAAAATGGCCTTCAGGAAAAAAAGAACATTTTTTTTCTTCACATAGTTTGATAATTACATCTTTAGACAAGATATACCTTTAAACCCTGGATTTAGCAGGGCTCTGAGAGAACTAATAGACTTTAATGGCCTTGATCAGAATTGCCTGGAGCCTCCACCCCCATTATTGTGCTGGGGGCTTCATTTCAGCTCAGGGCTGGGCATTCAGTCCTGGCTTCAGCTGTGCAGTGCAGGTCCTGCCTCCAGGATGGATCCTGCACCTTTGCAACAGCTTCTCCTCCAGTCCTGTCATAATCGCCCATTTAAGGAATTTCTCCTCTGTCTCTGTCCTTAATTTCCTAATGGTCCCTGGGTGGACCAAGGACCTGATTCATGTCCTCACTGCTCTTGAGTGTTACCAGATCTGCAGCACAGGATGCTGAAGGCACTGCTGCTTTAGCAGTCACCCTCAGCCCCCAGCTCATCTTCCCTTAGGGAGTGGCCCCATCTCTTCCTTCTGTCTGCCTGTAAATTTCTCTGCCTGTAAAACCTGGGTGTTCTGCAAAGGTTGTTGTTTTGGTTTTTCTCTTCAGTCTTGTACTAGTTAACTTTAAGGGCTTCTGCTTTTACATCAAAATTTTTCATAGTAGATCAGTTAGCATTAGGTTATAATTATGACCAAGTTTTAGTATGTATCAAGGCCTAACTCTTTTTTCTTGAGTCACATGAAGGGTCTTATCTCTGTGTGCATTGACATTCATCCTGTACTACTGGAGTTGCTTTGCAAGCAAATAAACAAAAACCAGTTAGACCTGTGCCTATTTTCCTGGTAAATATTTTAAATCAGAGAATCAAGAAAAAACAGTTCAGAAGGGATGTTTGAAGGTTGTTTAGTTCAGACTTCTGCTCAAAGCAGAGCTATCTCTGAAGGCAGGTGGGGATTGTTCAAGACTGTTTAGCTGAATTCTGTCTGCAAGGATGGAGATCAGACAATTTATCTGGCAGTCTCTTTGATTAACCCACACTGTGGATTTTTTTTCCTCATGTTTGACAGGAATTTCCCTTTTTGCAGCTTGTATCCTCTCTTGTCCTTTTGTTGTTCCACTCTGAGAAGAGTCCTGCTCCATCTTCTCTATTAATTCTCTTTCAGAAATCATAGACTGATCCTAGGTGCCCCTGAAGCCTTCTCTTCTTAAAGCTAAACAAATGCAGTTCCTTCAGCATCCCTTTTCACATCATCTGCTCCAGATCTTTAAACATTGCAGTAATCAGCTGCTGGGCTTGCTCTGATCTGTTCTTATTGCTGTTGTGCTGGGGGCTAAAAGTGAAACCAACAGTGTTCCAGATGCAGCCACAGAAGTGCTGAGAACAGGAGAATAACCTCTTCCCTTGATCTGCTGACTGTACTGTTGCTTGTACAGTCCAAGACGTGGCTGCATTTGATTTATATGTGCAGTGAAAGTCTGAGTGTGGCACAGGTAGCTTCAGGGTACTGCAAAACATCTTAATAGTTCCCCATTCTGACTGAGCCTGGAGACTGCACTGAACAACTGAACAGGGATCTCATCTACATGTGGGCAAGACTGCTGCTTGCCAGTTTATCCATCCAGCTGCCTTTTTTTCTTCCTTTTTTTTTTCCTTTTTTTATCCACAGAATGGGGAATTGTCACCCTTTTTTTTTTTCCCTTTTTTTTTTTTCCCTTTTTTTTTAGCTTTTTTTATCCACAGAATGGGGAACACAGAAGTGATTCTCTCTGCTTATTACTTTGAAACTCTGCCCTTCACGTTGGTCATTCTGAAGAATGTGCAAATGTTGGCCATTTCATGGAATTTTCAAGCTCCATGGATTATAATCTTGCTGTGAACAGTCCTACCCTTCGCTAGGGCTTTTTATAACAAGGGTTTACTTACAGTTTCCTCTGACTCCAGTGAGAACAGCTGACATATTATTGCATATAGGTGCTGCTGCTTCTTACAACACATGGCAGTGGTGAGGGGCTGGCCAATATCAACAGAAATATTCAGGTCCTTGCACTGCCAAATATGTTAGCATCTTGTGAACAGAAAATCTACTTGGTCCAAAATATCTCAGAGTTTTAGCCTTCATACTTGGCATATAGTTTAGAATGGTTTGGAGAATTTTAAGGCAGAGTTTGTTTTTGTTATGGATATGTTTGTCTGCAGATGATTACCTGTAAAAAAGTATGGAGAGGAAATAGTTATTGTCATGTCTCTGTCATGTTATATCCCATCTGGCAACCAAGACCCACACTGCTGCTTGCTCAGTCCCCTATCAGGAGGATGGGAGAGAGTGTCAGAAAGATAGAATTGAGATAAAGACAGTTCAGTAGGTAAAACAAAATCTGCACCCACAAGCAAAGGAAAAAAAGGAATTAATTTGGCATGTGTTCAGCCTCAGGAAAGAAGGTCTCTATCATACCAAACAGTGACTGGGGAAGACAAATGTCATCATTCCAAACAATCCACCTCTTCCTCCTTGTTCTTCCAGGTTCATATATGCTGAGCAAGACACCATATGGTGTGGGGCATCCCTTGGGGTCAGCTGTCCTGGCTGTGTCTCCTCCCAATTCCTTGTGCAATCCCACCCCCCTCCTCTGGGATCAGGAGCAGAAATACCTTGACACTGTGTGAACACTGCTCAGCAACAGTGAAAACATCCCAGTATTGTCAACCCTGTTTTCAGCACAAATCCAAACCACAGCCCCATACCAGCTGCTGTGAATAAAATGATCACTAGCCTAGACAAAATCAGAGTGCTAATGAGTGCAGTCTTAAGCTGCACTAGGTTTAGTCTGGGCATCAGAAAGAGGCTGCTCACAGGAGTGATTGGGCATGGAATGGGCTGCCCAGGGAGGTGAGGAGTCACTGTCCCTGGAGGTGTTTTAGGTAAGAGCAGATGGGGCGCTCAGTGCAATGACCTGGTTGACAAGATGGTGTTAGGCCATAGGTTGGACTCCATAATCTTAAAGATCTTTTCCAACTTAAGTGATTCTGATTCTGACTCTACTTGCAGAAGCACTACAGTGCAGGGAAAATCTGTTTCTTTAGTATGCTGATTTAAATACCAAGGAATAAAGAGAAAATGAACACACATAAAAAAATATTTCATTCTGCTATAGCCTGCCATTACAGAGGTTACCAATTCCCCTGTATGCAATATTCAGCTGCAAAGCAGTGAAAATGTGTTCCTGAACTGTATTTACAGTTTTCATGATATTACTGGACAAAAACTTGAAAAATGCTAAGCATCCATAAACTCCCAAGAGGCAGACAGCAGCCAAGGGAAATAATCTTCCTCTTCACCTGAAGAGAACTTAACACTTCTGTATTTACATCTCAAACAGAAAGTGAATGTGTGTTCCTTTTCAGTACTTAAGCTGGCCTTTATTGAAGTACTTGGCTGCTGTTGAGTGAACTTTATGACATTTGTGGAGGATTGCAGCCTCAGCTATTGTGCCTGTATAAGAGCACAGCGTGGCTCTGTCCCTGGTACAGATGGGATCACTGCAGCACGGAGAACAGAGACACCTGGTTTGAGTCAGGGCAGAGGAGATGCTCAGGGTCTGACACATGCTCCTTATTATAGCTGCCCCTCTCTGCAGGTTGGCAAAGGTCTGCTCCACAAAAAGGAAAAATGTGGAGTTTCTTATCTCTAAGAAACTAGAGGGATCTAGAGTGCTTCAGAGCCCCGAACAAAGAAAAAAACATTAGAAAGCTGTTCATTTGGCAAATAGAATGATACATCTGTCTCATGTCAAAGACAGGTTTTGAAGGAACTATTATTATTCATTTATTACTCTTTTTAAAGTAAATAATAATGAAAAAAATTAAGGTGAGCTGGGAATTGAGTTGAGGAAAACAGCTTGCAACCTATCAATACTGGCTTTTCTAATGAGTGTTTTTAGGATTTGGGTGTTCTGGGCTAATAAAAGCAATTTTCAGGCTTGCTTCCTTTTTAGCTCCAGCTTTATCCTATTGAAGGCAGTACATTGGGTACTCAGTGAAGTTTGAAGAAATATTTAAGACAGGGAGGAGTCATGCTTAAGACATGTTTATATGTTCATGCAATTTGTCTCACTCATGAGAAGCAGGGGCCACAAGACATTACTGGTGTAGTGTGTGTTCCTCACATCCTCTTCATCTTCCATGCAAACATCACTGAAATTAAGTTCATGAAAATAGTTAAATATCACAGTCAAAAAGGTATCCAGTGGAGAAATTGTAGTGGGCAGCTTTTATACTGCATGATTTTTGAAATGCTGCCATCCCTATTATGTACAGTTGTTCAACCAAAGTCTTACCAAAGCAGAGCAGAACAGAAGTATTACTTCCTCACGTCTTTAGAGGCATATTTCTTTTCAAAAGTGCCACTATGGCTTTCCTCCACTAGCATGGCACTTCTGATTTTTCATCTGAGTATTAGCTTCCATGCTAAACCTTTTTTTGAAAGAATATGTACTCAGTTATCCCCATACTTGTATTCTGGTAGATTATTATTACCTCTGAAAAATAATATTTTGTACTTACATTTTGAGACTACTTCTCTCATTTGTTAAATTTGGTTTGGATTATTGCTCTGTTCTGTAATAAAATTCTTCAACTTTTTGTAGTTTGCATATGTAGGAAGTATATTCTGTCCCTTGAAGAGAGCTAGAGCTGGGAAAATCTGCTTCAAGATTTTACTTGATAGATCCTCTTATTTTGAAAGTGAAATACTGATTGCTACCCCATTAGTATTTACACAGTGTTTGAAAGAAGAGTCTGTATTATATTATAATCTGCTTTACAGTAAATTAGAGTAGTGACCTTTGCAATACTGACGTTAAGCAATATAACTTTATCTCTTAATTTTGTGAATTCTCACCTGTTTTACTCTGTGTCAGATGATCCAATTACTCTTTCAGGACCCAGTCTCAGTTTGCAATGTTTATTACACATAATTTCTAAACGTATCAAGAAAAATCTCTGTTTTATATGTTTATTTTTCCCCTTGGCTGATACAGTATGATGTATAGAAAAGGCTTCACAAAAAAAACTCTCTATTTTTTTATGATAAAATAATCAAGAAACTCAAGACTAAATTGGATATGTCGAAACCAGGAGCAATGTATACTGATCCTATACTCAGAGTATATAATATTTTAAACAAATGCCAATAATAACAGTAGGAATTCCTGTATCTTGATCCTTGTCATGCCGGTATTTTAGCATGATTATGAAAGTAGTTAAAAAATATTTTGGACTGAATTTGGCTATTATATACATTTCTGCAATTTTGGAGGAATTCCCATTTAGCTGATAGTTACTGGAAATTTAACATTGCTGGACCTGCAAGCCAGTGCCTGCATTCACTGAAGTATGTAGCAATCCTCCCACAGATTCCATTAGAGTTTGATTTGCAACCTCCAAGTCTTAAGGATGTTCTTTTTATATCTTAGCATATTAAAAATATTTTATTGTGAAAGCTGTCATGCACTCTATTTTTTTTAATGTACAAGCAAATATTTAGCTTTAAATACAAATTATGCAATTTTGATGTTGATGATACAAAGTCCTGGGTAGAGAATTCTCCACATACAGAAAAAAAATTATGTTCTCAATTTGTTTTGTTTTAATGTAATTAGTTCTTGGTTTGAGTTTATCTGTAGAAATTGAAGATAAGGACAATGGAAGGAATGAAGGAAGGCCTGCCTTGTGTAGTGTTTGCCTGTAGCTTGGACTGGCAGATATATTTGGATAAAAGCAGTCTCTCCTGCTACATCTATATTCATAAATTAAGCCATATTAGAGTATACCCCTAGGCAATAGTCCTCTCTATTGTTAAATTCCTAGAGGTTTTTTGGCAAGACTTGACCCATGTCAAGTAGCACTTGGCAGCCCCTGGGCACTGCTCTGAGTTGGCACAGGTCATTCTGATGAGAAGCTGAGATTGGAATGTTGAATTTTGCTGGGTAAGAGCATTTGGTATCGTGGGCTGGAGATACTGATGGGTAGAGCACTCTTGGACACATGCTTCTCAGCATAAAAACACTTAGAACAGCAAAGCCCTGAACTTCAACTGTGGGTCTGTACAAACACTATCAGCCTGTGGATAAGCCAAAAATGTGACTTTCTGAAGGTAGATACAGAAACTATGTATCAGTAAATTCTGAAAGGGCTAGACACAGTCCCATGGTGACATATCCAATGCTTTCCCAAACAGCATTTGGGTATAGTTCAGGGAGCACCACAGGCCATCCCATCACATTCCAGAATCTATGACACTGTTTGGGACTGGAAGAGAAGCTCTCCATGTGCCATGAGGCTCACTGTGTGGCTCTGTCTCTGGGCTCATTTTGTTTACTAGCACGGGTGCCTCTGTGTGTTTCAGGCATACTCATTCATATTTAAGTTTCTGACAGAGGCTCTAAGCTACCATGCAAGAGGAACTGGCACTGAACTTCAGGTTGTGCTAGTGAAGCTTTCGTGTCTGCAGGAGCCACTCTGGCAGTCACACTCTCACCACCTGAGCTGGGACTGAGACACCTTGGTGGGGGTGGCTCCAGTGACCCATGAGTCCCCTCTTCACTCCCTGCACACTCCACTCTCACACAGACAGACCAGGCTTCCTTACTGGCTCAGCCATGGGTTTCCAGAGTCAGGATCCTTGACATGATTTAATCTTCGTGCAATAGTTAAATAACAAGATAAAAGCTCCGACTGGCTGTCTCTAAGTAGGGAACCCAGGCAAAGGAAACCTTGGGCTTTTATATCCTCACAGTCTAAGTGTGTGAAAGTCTGGGGGCCTTTGCCTCCTGCTGTGCCTCTGAGAGTCTGGTCATGCCCTTTCTTGTGCAAAGATCAGTGCCAGTTCCCAGCCTCTTGCCTCTCCATCCCACCACCCAGGGCTCCATCTGCAGCTGCACACTGGGCTCCCTGCACTAAAGGTGTTCTTCAACACACTGA
This sequence comes from Passer montanus, assembly GCF_014805655.1. Taxonomy (NCBI): domain Eukaryota; kingdom Metazoa; phylum Chordata; class Aves; order Passeriformes; family Passeridae; genus Passer; species Passer montanus. The sequence continues at coordinate 3,048,402 of NW_024368152.1, forward strand.
ATTAGAGCAGTGGCTCATTAAACCTGTTCAGGTACCCGAACACAGAATTTGGTGCACCTCACCTATATCCATCAGCCTTCTGCCTTCAAGAACATTTCAATCATTATTCAGGGAAGTAGACCGGCAAACCTGGGGAATGACTTCATTTTGAGCAGGTTTATCTTTATGTCTGGATTAATTAAAAATGATTTCTCTGACTGTAGAAATGGAAAATTTTCCAGTAAGAAAAGCATCAAAACATCACCCAGAGGTGATGTAACTGCTAAAAAAAAAATCATACAGTCACAGTAAGATTTGCAGAAGGACTTGGTTGTTGCTTTCCTAGTGCTCAGCTGTGGTGACTTGTGCTCTGCCATCATGACCTGTAGAAAAAGTGCCTTCCACACTGCATTTATGAGTGCTCTTTTTTATAAGGAACTTACACAGAAACGTGTTTGTGCACTGCATTTTTGTTGATATGGCATCTTGGGAGTGTTGGAGCCTGCATTCCTTTTGCATTTTGCACTGTAGCTCAAGTTAGCTACAGCCACAACCAGGTGTCAGAGGGAAGATCAAAGGGATAAATCCTCATGTGAGCACAGATTAACTCCTGGTATTTCAGCAAGCATTTCTGTATCTTTTTCCTATTTTGAACTCAATTTTGTGAGGGTTAAATTTACTGAGGCAGGAGACTGTAGGAAGGAGAGAGCTAACTGCAAACTGTAGAGATGAGAAACCTTTCCTTTATCTTTATGCACTAAAGATTTCTGAGGCATTGGATCAGCTGCACAAGAACAGATAGCTAGAAGAACGTTCTAGGTGCTGATGAGCAGTTGCATGAAATATTCCTGCCCTTGTGAAGTCCCTTATGTATACCATTACCATTGCAATTCCTTCTGTGATGCAGGATTTGACCTCAGCTAATCTGCCAAATATGTTCCAAATCGGAGGCTTTTGGGAATATTTTCAAGACATTTTTACCAAAAAAAAAAAAAAAAAATTTTGCTAACTCAGCAAGCCCATAAAGGAATGGCTTCAAAGTTCTGAATCCCCCTTGTTATATGAATTTATCTTGGGGAAATTTTCCTGGTTCAGTGAAATGGAAGTGGCATGTTTTGGCTTCATTCCTTTTCAAGATACAGAAATAATCACAAATGAGCTGGTAGGGACTCAGATTCTGAAGGTGAGTAATTTCCTATGTCAGGTACTTCCTTTTCCAGTCAAGTTTGCTATCACTGGTGTGCAGTTATGTGTTTTGGAGGGTGTCATGCAAAACAAACAGGAAGCCAACCTGACATTTGTCATCACTGAGTAATATCTGTCCTTACATCAGGGAACTTAGAGTCAAGGGTCAGATTTTTTGTTCTGTATTATACAAGAATGTCCTTGATTTATGACTGATGTCTGATGCTGTGATGACTTGTGTGATACTGTTACCAAAGACAGCTGAATTTGAAATGATTATTTTATTTGTCACAGTCAGTGATCACACTGATTTTAGCTGTGGCAGATGAAAATATCCCTTTTTCCCTGAAGGCTTTTGCAATTATTTTGGGCTAGTGCCGTTTCTACTATAACACTGAAGCTGAATTATTTGATTAATGATAGTTACACATCTTGACATGAGGGCAACTGCACTGAGCAACTGCAATATTACCAATTTTCTAAGTTACTTGTTTATAACCTTTTATGGTGATAGGAAAGAAAGAATTATGATAACATGGTAACTAGTCAGGAAAAGGCAGCATGGTGTTGCTTTTCTTACTGAGCAGAAAGAAAGTGGAGAGTTTGGCAAAGAATAAGAAACATTACTGCAACCTTGCTCTCTCAAACTGATTGGAATTTTCCATCGTTTTGTTTAACATAAACCCAGTTTGTTTATTTGCTTTTAATTTTAGAGAGTTTTTGGTGCATTGCAGTCACAGTGCATCCCACTGAGATAACCTAAAAGGACATTATGTTTTCATGCACAAAGAACAAATCATGCTCTTGCAGGCTATGGCTTCTTTAATTTCTATTAAGGAAAGTGACAAGAAAGAAAAGAAAATAAATACTCCATGGCAGAGTATAGGAAAAATATCTCTTTTATTCCTAATGCAGAAAGAAAAAATTAGTATAAAGAAAAAAGAGTAATTTGGAGGTGGAAGCATAATTGTGTTACTATTCCTCAGGATTAAACTGTATGTAAGCACTCCCTGAAAGATGGGTTTGGAGTCCACAGCATCTTCACAGTTTTTCATGGCACTGTTGAACACCTTAAGTTTTTGGTAGTCATTCATTCAGAATCATAGGATTTAGAACACGGAGAAGGTCAATCCTTAGGATCCTCTAAAAGCTTTCAAAACAAAGAAAAATCCTCCTCATTATTTCTACTTCAATGGTTTATCCTTGCATATACCAACTCAAGATTTGAAACCATATGATTACATGACAATAAAGTAAGTTCTAGCAGGGAGAAACTTTTAACTATATGTCCCAAGTATATGTCAAAATTCAGATAGGAAATATAATAAAGGCAAGAAACAAAGTACTGTGCCAAAAAGACCATGATTTTAAGCTACCCACCTGAGGACAGTATCATGCTTCTTACGACTGAATAGCTGGGGATAAACCGCCTAAATAAGGATTTAATGCCTCTATATTTAAAGGAGATCTATATGGATTATGTTAACATTTTTGCCAATGCAAATAGTGCACTGGTCAGCAAATGTCCTGTGGGAAAGGTCCTTCCCATTTGTCTGTCCATCCCATTTGTTGGTTCCAAAAAGGTCTCTGCCTTGTCCAGAGCATCCTGAGCTCGTGCTGGCATTCTGCACAAAGCAGAGGGGAGCCAGTCACCCTGCTTGGGGCTGCCTCCCCGTGTGAATACAGGCTCTGACCTGGACACTGCTTTTAGGAATGGGCAAACCATAGGTAAAAGCAAAAAGGACTGATTGTTATTCTAAAATGTAATTGTCAAGTACTTTATTTGCAGCAACTGTACCCAAGGAACCGCAGGTGCTTCTAGCCACTGATGCTTTGTTTAGTAAGCTCAAGATGGTCTCTAGACCACTGTCCAAAGAGCTGTTGATGGCTGTGCAGGTCTGACAGCTGGGACCCAGGAATTTTAAAACATCACAAATGCATTTGAAGGATCAGAATGTCATCTGAGATCTCACCTCTACTTTTTGACACTTTTCTGTAGGAACTCCATTCAAAATCAAATGCATTCACATGGCTGTCTTCTAGTAAGAAAGTCAACAGTTTAAAATCACATTCCAAATATTTAGAAATGCTGATGTCCTCAGGGCAGAGTTAGCACTTGGCCAGACAGTAAACAAAATATTCATTTGAGGCCACATCTAGTGAGTAGATTGATACTTGTCAATAAACAGATCACTTAGCTGTTGAGAATTAAGCCTTCATTGCAGAATGTTTAGTGATAGAAATCTTAGTGAAAAATTCTTTATATCATATACATCAGAAATATGTTTTGTATAAACATGGAAAGGAGAATTATGAAACCAGCTTATTACCAGTTATTGACAGTCTGGAAGTGATGACAGCCAAGCAGGTTTGGACTGATGGGATGTTTGGAATGAGAGCACTCTCCCAGAACTGATTTTCAAGGAGTAGAGATACCATGACAACATGACATAAGTAAACCAGACACATAATTTTTTCCGCTTTGACAGAGTGAATTAATTAAACACTGCTTAAATCGCCATGTTGTCATCATCATTGTCAAGAGAAAAATTTGTCTTTATAAGGCTTTTTAAAGTAACTTTTTAAAAAACTTGTTTCATGTCTGAGGATGATGATATACTAGACAGAATGGGAAAAGGAGATGAACGAATTTTAGAAGTGCTCAAATTCACCTGAAAAACTTCAACAATGTGCTTTAAGGTGTTGATTAAGAGCAACTACGACAATTATCTATGTCACTCTGAAGCAGTAGACTACATATTAATTTTATTTTCTGTTCTTTTTCATACCTGACTCCTTTCAACATCCAGCTGTCTGGAATTTTTCTAGAAGTCTAAAATTTCTTGAAGAATACAATCCAAAAAGCGAAGACTTCTTTACACAAGTCCTCCAGGATTTTAGGTAGGAGTTACAAAGTTTGCAAATTTTAATGCTTGTCCCTCATGTGTACCTCTAGTAGCTAAAAGAGGAGAAAGTTCTTCAGTTCCTTGTATACACTATCCTGCTTCTTCCCAAATCCATGATTTAAGCCTGTCATTACAAAAACTCAAGATTTTCTTTCAAAACATGATTTTCAGATCAACTTTTGTTATAATTTCCTGTGGGTTATATACTATAGATCAAGTTATGCTTGTCAGAGTGGTCCTCCAAAGTGCCCAATTCCAATCTCTATATTCCTTTTATTTGTCACAAGGAGGCCTGTAGTGAAGTTATTTGATGTTCTGAAATCCCTTGGGAAAAAAGAAGTTGCCATTTATGATTTTAGGATCTCCAGTTACATGTGGAGACTGACACTCTTACGTCAATCTGTCAGACTTGCACACTTATGAAAATTTGTGCTCTATCCTGCATTTGCTTAAGGCACAATCTGACATGTCCCTGGTGTTCTTATCGATATGATAAATACTTTATCTAAATGTGTCTTTTTAATAAATTAGGACATTGAATGATTCTGATGTTGCTTATTTCTAATTAATTTGTAATTAATATAAAGAAAAATGAGGGTGGAAACTGTATTGCTCAAAGCCTCTTTTGAGCTTTTTTTCCAAACATTTCAAATTTCAGTGCAACAAATCTTTTGCCTTTGACAGCAGTATTCTCTTTAGGTTAATAACTGCTTCCAAAATTAAGTGCAACTCACTGGAACCTAGTTTATCTGCTCATTCACAGAGGTTTTACAAGACTTAGTGCAACTTTTCTGTGCACATGTGACATGTGCTGCCCTTCTGCTCCTGCATGATGTGCAGAGGTGGCAGCAGTGGATGACAGAACCTGTGTTCTGTGGAGCTGAAGCCTCACCTTTCTGCTTCACACCTTGATTTCTGAGGCCAAAACTCAAGGTCTGCTTACAAATCAGTCCCATATATGGAATCCTGAAGTGATAAAAGTTTTCTTTTATAGGATGTGTTTGGATACTTGACTTTAAAACAATCCCTCAGATGACAATGGAGAAACATTGACCTGAGTGAGGCAGCAGTACATAAAGAGCTGGTGGGTGAAAGGAGACCATGCCTGCACTGGCTATCAACAGTTGCACAGCCACACAACCATTTTTCCACTTGTTAGGAATACATATTGGAAAACTTTGAGCTGTTCATTTGATACCTTGTAAATCTCACCAGAAAATCTTGAGTACCATGCAAGTCATGTTCCAACCCTTTAATGTTCAGAAACCTTATGGTAATGCAAAGATATTTGAGTTAGATAATGCATTAAATAGCAAAAGCAAGAGCCTTTTATAATATTGAGTTGTTGCTTACTGTGCATTTTTTACGTATAGATCAGCAGGATGGTGTTAGACAACACGGAATAGTAATAAATGAATTTTGGCTGGTTGCAAACAGCCAGGAGGGACTGGCATATAACTTATACACTGCTAACAAGCACATGTAAAGTGTTTGTGGTTAAGGCTTTGGCTTTGTTTACAGTGGAACAAATCTTGAGTGAATCATGGTTCCTTTGATCAACTGATGTATGGAAAGGAGATGAAAATGCCCAGAAGAGAATTGTCCTGCCATGGGAAGCTTTCTGCCAGGTTGGTCAGATCTGAACTCACATGTCTGGGCTCTGCTTCCCTGGGAGTATATGGTGGGCAAGGATGGCTTCACTGGAGTCACAAATGGCACCAGGGCTAAAGGCCCTCTTGGCCAACCCACAACACCTGCAGCTCCTGCCCAAACAGAGACAAATCTTTTATTTTGGGTTTCACTGACAAGCTGGGGCTTGGTCTTTCAACTGGCTTCATCAGGAAAGAACTAAGGGAGAGAGCTGCTAAGGTTCAGTCTGACTGTGCTACCCCAGGTGGCATTTGGAAGGGAGAGCTAGAGGAGCTCACAGCTCATCCATATTTTGTCTTTCTGATTGTACTTTAATCAGCTGCAGCAAGGACAAAGAACAAAAGCACCCTTCAGTGGAGGAGCTCACATGTTCACAGCTGGCCTACTACAACTTTTACCAGGAAGACTGGGAAATCTGACCATTTTCTGCCATATTGTCTTTATCTGCAAAATATTGTGGTTTATTTTCTTAGCATGGCTGCCTCACATGGCTGCCTTACAAACCCTATACTTTTGTCTTGGTTTTGTGTTCCTTTTCTTAGTTTTGCATCTAGTTTCCCAACCAGAGCAGCAAGAAATATTCTGTCTTCAAAATACTTCAAGACACATTACAAAAAATGAAGTAATTAGAGTTTAATTCTGCTTTTGTCCATAGCCTCACCAGTATAAGTTGTGTTAATGATGTAACTGCTTCGTCTCAAAGCTTTGTATTTAAATATATGCACTGGGATCAGAAATCAAAGTCATTTACATTATAGATGTATACTTGCAAGTATGTACCAATATATCTAGTTTTTGCTATAGTCAAAGGAGATCTAATTAATGCAAAGCCAAAGGATGGCTTGTCTCAAGCCAGTTCAAGTACAATTTAGTTGCCTAAGCATAAATAATGACTCAAAAGAGCTACCCTTAAGCACTGTCTGAGCAGGAGGCAGTGCATGTAGGCATGTATGGCAAGGGGTAGCTAAACTAGAGCTCTCAGAGCGGGTGGTGGGGTCTGATATCATATCCTGAGGTGTGAATCACAGAATCACAGAACCTTGGAAGAGACCCGCAAGGAAGTCAAGTCCAACTCCTGGCCCTGCACAGCACCATCCCCAAGAGTCACACCATGGCCTGGGAGCATTTTCCAAACCCATCTTGAGCTCTGTCAGGCAGGTGCTGTGACCACTTCCCTGGGGAGCCTGCTCCAGTGCCCAAACACCCTCTGGGGGAAGAACCTTTGCCTGATATCCAACATAAATCTCCCCTGACACAGCTTCAGGCCATTCCCTCAGGTCCTGTCACTGTCACCACAGAGAAGAGATCAGGGTCTGTCCCTCCTCCTCCCCTCACAAGAAGCTGTCGCTGCAGTGAGCTCTCCCCTCAGTCTCCTCCAGGCTGAGCAGACCAAGTGCCCTCAGCTGCTCCTCACACAGCTTCTCCTCAAGGCCTTCCCCATCTTTGTGGCCCCCCTTTGGACACTGTCTAATAGTTTAATTATCTTTCTTATCTTGCAGCGACTAAACGTGCCCACAATATGCAAGGTGAGGCTGCACCACACCTTGTCTAGAGCTAGAACCACTGAAGTAGTTTAGGGGCAATGATCTAGTGCTCCAAGCATTTTTGTATACTTCAGGACAAATACTGCCCCAAAACATAAAAGATGTCTTCTTAACATTTTGATTTTATTTTCTCTGTGCACGAGTAGCTCAATTCTGTTCTTAAATAAGCAGAAACCAAAGGGACCTTTGAGTAGAGCTCGGCATAAATAAAACAGAAATTCTGCTGGAATATCCTCTTTTACATAATGAGTCCTGTTAATTTGCTTGCTAGAAAGGGCTGCAGATTTGGTTTACAGCTCTGTAAACAGATCATTGATTATGGCCAACCTTCAAATATTCCCCAAATGATATGTCAAGAAACTATATTCTAATCTCCAGGGAAGATCCAGAGTATCTTCCCCATGCTATAGATATTTTTTGTCTGTTTATCTCTAGGGGTGTGATGCAACTGGAAGTTTTAATATCACTACCCTTAAAAGAATTCCAGTTTTCCAGACAAAGAGACAAGCAAAATTGGAATATGATATTGTGGAAATGATCTTGTAATATTAATAATATCTAATAAATTGCAAAAGTGACTTGATAGTGGATGACTGATAGATCATTTATTTTTTGTTCTTTTTTAAGGCAAATGCTATGAATAGGAAACATTTCTTCAAGCTTGATATGAACTAATGAACAGATTGTTAAAAATCAGTGAGATAAACAAAAATATATGATTAATTATTCCTATACACACATTAAATATGTCTTAAAATATCACATTGGGTATAAATCTGTTATTAGGTTTTGTATGGTTTGTAGTGCATGTACTATATTTGTATGTGATACAGTGTGGTAATTATATAATGTAGTATGCAATATATAACAATTATATAATATGTTGTATAATGTGTTATATAATTATCACTATATATCACTAAATATCACTATAACATATCTAATATAGACCAATATATTAGACAATTCATAATTAACTTCCAGTTAATAATGGACTTATTAGTTAATATAGATTGTCTCAGTGAAGTGAAGTGGTGACATTGCAGTTGAGATGTGGAGCAAGAGACCAACAAATATTTGACAGAAAATGTTTGTTTGATTTTCTGACAGGGAATTTGAACAACGAGGAAAAAGAATAACTATAAAGGAACAAAATGTGGAACTAAAGACCAAAGGTTTGGAATTATTTATGTGACAGCTGTTCTCGATACACATAACTGATGTCAGCTCTTGAAGGTCTAAGTGCATTTCAGTGTCTCCCTCATGCTGGAATCTCTTGGGTTTTTTCAGTGTTTCTCAGCACTGTATATTATAGACTCTGCAGTTCAGGACAGAGTTCAAATGCACTCTGTGAACCAGAAAAATCCCTTTTTTCTCATGGAATACTTCAGTGTATGAACAGTAGTTTGAGCAATGTTCAAGTGAACAGCTTTTGCATAAGCATATGAAATCCATCATCAGGGTTTTGTACAAATAAGCAAGTTTCAGAATGTGGCTGTCCACAGATGACTCAGTACCTCAAAAGCTGGATTTTCATTAAACATATTGTCTCAATATTGGAGATGAGAAAATAAAACAATTCTTCTTGTCTTATTTGTTTAATCTAAAGCAGTTGCTAACTATTCCTCAACAGAGGAGGGCTCAGCATAGAGTACACTGACCTAAAGACACTTTGGAAAATGCTCTTGAAAGAGAAGCTTTCCTTGCCAGTGAAATGGCACAATTGTTGATGACAGTGAAAATTATGTTATACCTTTTCTGAGCCATTGATTCCTTTAAATCCTCTGTGAATCTGTGGGGTCTGATTTCCTCTCTCATGATGTTCAGCATTATTGTTGTCAATAGTTTTTCAGGTTGACACTGCAATAAATGGGAGAAAAACAGTTCTCTTGACACTTAAAAAATTAGCTTTCTTTTTTGTCAATAAAAGGGCAGCTAATGAAGGGAAACTGAGAGTGTTCATCAAGTTAAAGTAGTAAGAGTAAAGCAGTAAGAGAAGTGTTTTGGGTAAGATCTGATGTTTTCTGCACAAGGTGGGTAGCCCCTAACTCTGCAACCCTCCACAGAAATGGTAATTAAGCTCTGTGCAGGTTTAGCCAACAGCATGGAAGGTTCACAGCATGGAAGGCTCACAGAGCAGCACGTCTCCTGCTGTTTTACTGAGTCTTCATGAAGACTGCTGGCACTGTGTTTCTGAGAGATTCTGGTGCCAGCTAGCACCAGGGCAAATGAAGACTGAAAGGACGAGACGCCCATACAGAGTTCCAGGACCCGCAGGTGCTTTGCTCTGCCCCTTTAACCTTTCCCCAGGTTCTCTTCCCAATCCTGGGAAGCCAAGTGACCCAGGAGCTGCAAAGCACCAAACCCTCCTTGCCCAGGCAGGTGGTCTTCTGGCCATGCCTTGGTGCAGGGCTGAACATCCCAGTGGTCTCTGGGGGATCTCCACAAACTCTATCAGCACATGCACCCAGTCCGTGGCATCCTTACTTTTGAAGAGGGATGAGTCAGCTCAGGATGTGGATTTTGACATCTCACGTGGGCTCATTGAAGGGTGTGCATGGAATATTTGTCAGAGGTGTCTCTAATCTTAGCAAGTGACTGGTCTCCTCTCCATGGAGGCATGTTCCATTGAGCCAAGCAGCTGAAATGCTTTCTACTGATTTTCTGTCACATGTTCTTGAAAGGGCTGCTGCTGCTATCAGCCAGTCTGCTTGATTTGACTGAGTTGTCCCAGCTTCTAGCAGAGACATTTTCCTGCAGACAAAACCCATTTTTCACAGGTAGCAGAGCTGCTAGCTTGGATCAAGTGGCTTCTTACCACAAGAAAAAGGCTGACTGAAGAGCAGTCATTATTCTGAAACTGACTCTGTCCATCCAGTCTGCAATTTCTATATACTCTTCTCATTCTCTACTAAGTTTGATTTAAATTCTCCCTGATCACACTACAGGCTTTACAGACACATTGCTCTTTGCACTTCAGGGAATTAATGGAAACACAAATTTCCTTTGAAAAATGAAAGTAAAAAGGGACTTCCCAAACAGGATCACAACCCTACACCACTGCTACAATCAAAACCACACATTGCTGTATGCAGGAAAATTTCCTCATCCCTTACTTGTGAGTGTCCAACAAGGACTGTAGTATCACAGGAAAAGCCCAGTGCCCAGCACTCCTCTGGCTCACTGTGTTTGACGCCTCGGCTGCCACGGGGTCAGTGCAGAGAAAGAAACTTCAGGGCAGCAGCTCCAGGCAGGGGCCGTGGGCAGCACTAAGCCAGCAGAAAGGCTGGGCCCAGTGGTGCTGCCACTCTGCTTCTGGGAGAGCCTGGCACTGGATGGTGCTGCCACTCTGCTTCTGGGAGAGCCTGGCACTGGATGCACCTGGGGCTGCTGCCAGGGCAAGGGCTGGATGCTGATGGCCCCTTGGAGGAAGGACGTGCCTGCAGGGTTGAGGGTCTCTCTTGCTCTGATGTCTCTTGCTGAGAGAGATGGTGGGGTTTGCACTGTACTCAGGCACTAAGAAATGTGTCTCCACTGGCCAGGACAGGGCTCTGACCCAGAGGAGATCATGCTGAGAGTTGGAGCCAGGTGGGAGAGAAGATCAGGGAGGAGAAGCCTCCATCCGTATGGTGAAGGTTTTGGTTATCAGCAAAGATAAAGCAAGAATCTGAAATCCTGGTGTTGGCAACCAGGCAGTACTGAAAAACATTCATTCTGGGTTGGGTTCTTGTACTGGAACAGTGGACCCAGGTCTTACAGGATTTTTTTCTTTCTAGCTAATCTTTTTCCTTTTCATCCCAAAATAGTGTTATGTGTCTTTCACAGTTCTGACATGAGCTATCACGGCATTTCCCACCATATTTCTATTATTTCTTTTCCTCCAAAATGTAAGAAACACATTACTCATAAAATATTTCCTGCCTCCCCCTTTCAGTTTTCAGTGAGATAATTGAAGGCCTGTCACAACTTGTGTGCTTTAGTCCTCATCATTTCTGCCCTGTTTTCAACAGCCACTTCTATTGGAGTATAAAACCTCCAGATTTAGCTTGTAAGCCAAAGAAAACAACTGCAACTCACAGAATACCTTAATAATTCCAGCAAAATGCTGAAGGAGGTATTTTTTAATTAAAGATTTCATGTTTTCTTACTTACTTTCTTATTTTCATTTCTTCATCATGTTCTGTTATGAGGTGGGACGATTTTTTTCTACTGATTCCATGACACCAAGCTGGGGGAAAAAATGTTTGCACAACTGGCAAGCTTTTTATTGGAATAACTTTGTCATATTGTTATCTCTTAAATTCATGGGATCAGTATTTATGTGTATCTTTTTTCCCAGGCAATCTTCAAATCAACATTTTCTTCATTAGATTGTTGCAACATTTAGATTAAGTGCTTTGGCAGAAGAAATTAATTCTATCCCAAGTTTGTGGGTTAGTGTTTGGCAAACTTTAATACATAACAAATCAATGGGATTTTATCAGGATTCTCTGCCATGCATCCTGGAGCTAATATGCAGAGGGTGGAGGATGGAAAGAAGCAAAACTTTTGTCACAGCAGAAGCTCTTGTGAATCTGAGCAGAACTACTGCTCTTGCTCTGTCCATTATGTGTGAGGTTGTTCCTTCCACAAAACCCCCAGGGCTCAGCCTGGAGGAATGTCCTGATTCCTATGCTCCCATTCCTGTGTTTCAGGGACATTACTGTGTTTTCTTTCATAGGATTTGAAAATGGAACTCAAGTTTGTACCATACCAAGTTCAGTAACTAAAAATTTGAAATCATACATGATATAAAAAGTCTTTCTGGCTGCCACATAGATGAGGCCAGACAACATGCAGCTCACTTCTGGTGAAGCACACCCAGATGCCTCCTGTCCAGTGGCTCTTCAATGACATTATTCCTTTACCTCTTCTTGATGAAGAAAATGCATTTGTTAATCTAAGCTGGAGCACCTGCATATTCCTTCTTTGTGAATTTTGCACAATAATTTTTTCTTGTGCCCTAGATTAACCTATTTTGCCCACAGAAAGTAATGTAATGTTAAAAGATAACTTGGTCCCTCATTTTCTGAGCATTTTCTGATAATAATGTTTACTGTTGAAAGTGCTGAAAGCTCAGTCTTTGGAAAATTGACAGTTATACAAGCCTTAGGAAGTCAAACTGAAATAAAAGGAGACAGTTCCTATCTCTCTATTATTAATTTGTATGCACATGAAAAATAACAGCCAATAAGCACTGTCATTGATAAAGTACACACATAATTTACAGAAGAGGTTCAATACATTATTGTAGCAGATTAATGAATGACCCAGCATAAAATTAAATAGGAAATGTAAAGACAACTTCTATATATTATTATAGTTTTGTCCTCTGCTCTTTCTCCTTTTATTAGAACTTGGGTTTAGTAGCCTATTTCTAAACTCTTATTAAAATGTTGTGAAGTGATATATACAGTTGCTTAGTGCTGAATTTCAGTACTTGCAGCCCAGGCACACAGAAATCTCCCCTGAGTCAGCAGAATGGCAAGTGCAGAGCTCCTGCAGAGAAAGGATCACCTCCCCTGTCACCCTGCCACACACCTGGAGCACAGGCTCCACCTCAAGCCAGAGGGACAGAATGTTTGAGGCAGATGTAATAAGGGGAGGAAATAGGAGAAAACATAGAATTAAAGAGGACTTTAATTTGCTTGCTTATTATTTGGAGGGACATAAAAATTTGATCCAATGTGGAAAATTCTTTTGAGAGCCAAACTGGGATGTTTGTGTTATAAATATGGAACATACTGAAAAGGAAAAAGTAACAGACAGCTGTGGTGTAAACTCTACCTGAAAAAATAGTGTTCAGTGAGAATATATGGATGCTTGCTGATTAAATTTGTGCCCATATTGATTACAACACCATGTAGAAACTATAGCAGAAAACATGTTCAAGATGTAAAGCAGATTTTACTTGATTAGGCCAGATTTCTATGTCTGTCTCCTTCCATATTTTATGTTTTTACTTGCAACTGTACCCTGTCATGTCATCATCTGACACTAGATTATGCTCACTTTTTTACATTTACATTATTTCTAATGAAGGTTATATATCTCTATTCACTGTTAATATCATAGTGCATATGTACACATATGTTCATACAGAATATTTTAATTTAAATTTAATTTTTTAAAATGACACGGCTTTATTTCTTATTTCACCAACTGGGGAATTAAACCAGTTAGTCTATGAGAAATAATATATTAATCTTCCTTGGCTTTTTTCCACTCTTGCAATTTTTTCAGAATAAAATAAGAAAACTACTCTGTTTATCAGCACAAGCTTCAAAAGGAATGCAACAAAAATAAATGTTTAGGTTGTGGAAAATCTACTCTGACTAAACATTTCATGGCTGTCTCACTGTAGGAGTAATAGTTATTGATCAACCTATTTTCATTCTTTTTTTGAAGTGTTGAAGTACTTTAACCAGCTGCATTTGTAGAGGGCTGAGTGAACTTGGCTTGTTCACTAAGGCTCAGACACTGCAAAGTTAATGAGGCTGCTGAACTTGAAGACTTCACAGGAAGTGAATACAGGACACTGAAAGATGTGTGTCCTTCCATTTTATTAAGAAACATTTTATAAGTTTAATAACTGTTACATTAGAGCAAGGAGTCAGAGAAGAAGCCACGTTCTGTGGCTTGTCAGTGATTAATGAGTCTTCCATGGCAGAGCTGTGCTGCTGTCTTGGTCATTGAAGCTGCATTCTGCTAGTGCTGAGAAATTCCTTCAGTTTCCATGAAATGTAACTCTAGTCATTCTCTGACTATTCAGTCCTTTATCTTGGGATCAGTCCCTGGGCAGATCAGAAATCCTGCCTTGGAAAGAAAACAGAAAATTCCTATCTGTACCTGCCATAAATCAAATACAGTATTCAAACCAGGCTGCCTTTAACGTTGAAACTTTAGATACCATATTTATGTAGGACATATTTGGTTTTAAGATATAAGTCTTTGGCCCTGCATTATAGGGTTTCTTAAAAGCTTTGTCTTGGCAATGTAAATCTCCTAGTATTTCTTCTTATCTGTCTCCTTTTGCAGCAGTCAGGGGACAATTTTTTTTTTATTATACTATATTTTGAAGAGAAATTACAAAAATCCCCCAGTGAAACTTTTTTGTCCTGGTGTTTAATTCTTGAGGGTTTTCTCAAATCTTGGCATCCTTGCTGTGACAAAAAGGATGACTAGGAAATCCATCTGTTCAGGCTATAAATACAACATCAATAGGAATTATGCATAGTGTTCCAATTTATAAAGAAGACTAAATACTCTCAACCTGACAGTGATCACTTGTCACCTGAATTTTACCTAATGGTGCTAAAATTAAGGACTTCCTTGCCATCATCATCATCATCATATTTAATTGTAATAGAAAATGTATGCAATAAGAACTTTCTGGACACTGTTTTGAAGAACTTACAGGACAATGCAGGCTTTCTGCTCCTTCCTATGAGGCATTCCTCACACTTCCTCTAAAAATATCATCACTGCTCTTCAGTTCTAATAGATGTCTCTGACCCTGCTGCTCCTCTTCAATTTTCTAATTCCACTTTCTTCCACTGGAAGAAAGCCTGCAAGAAACTGATGGAAAAAACCAAAGTCTAGATCTGTCTTGCACTCTAGATGTGCAGAAAATGAAGAATAAGAGTGTGTCTGCTACTCTCATGTCTGTGGCTTTCTTACAAAATTTATTGGCAACATTTTTTCCCCCCTTTTGATACTGAGAAAGAGTCTCACATAATTATTCTGCTTTAAACTCTATTTTTTTCTGTTCTTCTGAATTGTGCCTCATGCTTTTCAGGGTGGTGATCCACTAGTAGGGGCAATGCACCCTGGCTGACATGGCTTGTCACTCCCCCGTGGCTGCTTGAGGTGCCCATGGATTGTCTCTACCACGGCTGCAGTGGATCTCCTGACTCCACACACAGCACACTGTCAGGTGCAACACCCACTCCCACCATGCTGAAGGGGCTTGTTGTGGAACAGGGTACCATAGAAATAAAGCTGGAGGTGATCAAGTATTCATGAAGTTCAGCTGGATACCCCTAGACAGGATTACCTATAACTGCAATTTTTCTCTTTTTCAAAGATTTGAGGGGATGGATATTCAACAGTATCCTAGGACAATCCCTCTAGAGCTTCATTATTTCTGCCATTTAAAAATTTGCTATAATACCATAGCTGGATTTTTCTCTGCCATTTAAGTTCATCATAGTGTGGTGCCTTGTTCAGTAGAAGTTCCAAGAAAAATGTTAGCTATTTCTCCTGGAAATACGTGTGTGAAACTTCAATGCATGTTCTAAGTAAGTCTGCCTGTGCATTCTGCACTTCTAAAGCATTTTGAAGTACATGTAAAAAGTCAAGAGAAGTTGTACTCTGTATTTAGTGTCTAAAAGCTCTGTTCAGCCTGGAGAGCAGAGATTGAGGGGAGACCTCATTGCAGTTACAGCCTCCTCATCAGGAGAAGAGGAGGGGCAGACCCTGATCTCTGTGGTGGCCAATGACAGAACCTGAAGGAAGGGACTGAAATTCAGTCTGGGGAGGTTTAGGTTGGATATTAGAAAATGATTCTTCACTCAGAGGGTGCTTGGGCATTGAAGCAGGTTCCTCAGGGAAGTGGACAATGCTCTCAGGCACATGGTGTGACTCCTGGGGACAGTCCTGTGCAGGGCAGGGAGTTGAACTTGATGATCCTTGTGGATCTCTTCCAACCCAGATGATTCTGTGATCTTTTAATGATAATGGGCTCCATCTGAATGCAAGGTCTTGTTACCAGTGCTTGAAATAAGGTTGTGCATCACTATCCCTGAGTTCACTGGGATGAATCAGACATTCCAGCATCTTCTTGTACCTATCAGGGTGGATAGTACCAGGAATCATTTAATGACTGCAAAAAGGGAAACAGGGGCATTAATATCACAACAAGGGAATAAGGAAAGCTGTTACACGCTACACACCATCCCTTAAAAATTGACCAGGAGCCAAAATAAAAACTATGAAATATTCTTTTTTAGAGGTGTAAAATAAGAATAACCTGGTTTTACTTGAGTTGTTAAACTACATGTCAGAACTTTCCTATAAATTCTTTGCCAGAAAAGGAACTGGAATAGCAAATTGATCAACAGCACAATAGTGCAGGGTTACTTCTGTGCAGCCACCAGGACTAGCTGACTGATAGCTGAGTGATAACTGAGTGATAACGATGTCAACTTCCAGTCAGCATGTTGGTTCACACAGTTAATTTTCATTTGGATCTGGAAGTGTAACTATGACGACAGGGATAAAATATGAATATGTTCTTGCACACTTAATCTTTCAAAAGTGGATTTTGTTTTGGTTCTTATCTCATATCCAAACATTATTCTGAAGCTGAGTGAGCATAAACTATTTTGAGATAAAATGCCAGATTTTGTCATTGGTTAAATATGGCTTATATTTGTTTCAACAGTAGATAATGCACATAGCTGACTAAAAACATGTTTGCATGGCACACAGAATCTTGCCCCTACTTAACAAGAGAATATTGCTGCCTAGATTGCAAAAACCAAACAAAACTCTACAGATAAGCATCATGCTGTGAGCTTTTATTGTCTGACTGCATCTAATGGTAGAACTGCCAAAACTAGCAGCAGGATAAGAATAAATTATGAACAAATGAAGAACTCTATCATTCTTGTGTGATAATCCAGATTTCCTTTGTCTATACATAATGATCCCAGGGCTTGAAAATGAGAGGGACAAACATTATATGAACAAATGGTAGGAAGACTTTACATCCTTCTTAGAATTATCTTCTCTGACAAATCAAAACACCAGATGTCTAATATAAACAGGATGGAAACCCTGTGAATTAAGTGCCCATATAAGATATCAATGCCTATATGAGATGCTTTATATTCCCAAACTTGGTGTGCATGAGCTCTGTGTAACCTTAGTGTTTTGTACTCATGAGTACGATGATGCTATGGCTCACAGTCAGTGTTCTCTTTATAGTTGAGGAAAAAGGTGTTTTTTGCACAACAGATTGCCCAACCTAGCAGCTTATTCATATAAGCACTATCATTTAAATCAATAGGTTTCCCCACGATAATTCTCTCCATGTAAAGAATGGCATGCTTATTTAAAACCACATATGCCAACATCACTAATGCTAATTCTTCCTTGCATGCATTTATCCCAGTATAGTTGTTCCTGTGAAGAAATCACACTCAAATCAGGGAACTATCCTCATAAAAATAGCACTAAAAATGCATGTTTGCACCTTTATTGTATTTGATGGGCAGAAGTTAAAATGGGACATGCTTCAAGCCAAATATGATGGGGAAAGAGAAAGAAAGAGAAAAAAGTGTCAAAGAGAAGAGAGGAATAACAGACAAGATGATAGAAAAGATAGGCAGACCTTTAGGATGTTAATCTCTTTAAGTTTTGAAGAGTTCTGCCAACTTTAAATTATTATTTAGCAGAATACATCAAATGAGACTTATTTTGATCATAACCTCAGGTACCTGCTTTCCTCTAGTTCCTATGGTCTTTTTTTTTTTTTTTTGGTTTTTTTTTGGTATATTTTCTCTTATTCTTCCTATCCTTGTTTAATCCTTTAAATCTAAACTAGCCCAGTTTTTTACCCAGTTTTACCTACAGGAAGATTCTGCTGCTGTGAAGTCTCATTGTTTCATAGGGCAAACACAATGCCTTTTTCACAGGCAAGAAGTTCCCTATTGAACTGAGTGCTGTTGAATTATTTAGGCAGAATAGCCAAGATATGCTACAATATGAATTATTCTTTACATGCTTATGTCAATTTGTTGCCTTGGCCCACTGGCTGCACAGTCTGAATAGAAGTCAGTCCATTTAAGCCTTTTAACCTACATACAAATCATTAGGACTTTTGGCAAGAAGTTGAATGTGGAGACAAAATACACAGATAGCATTAACACTTCTGCACAGAAATAATTATTAAAAAAAACCCCAAAAACCAAACTAAAAAAAAAAACAAAACAAAAAACCCACAAAAAACAACAAAACAGAAAAAACAATGAAAATTTCATATAGGAAAGATTGTAGGAACAAATAGGAAGATGGATACATTTCCTAGTACAAAGTTTTTATGTCAGAAGATACCTTTAGCTACATGGATCTCAAATTTTGCAATTTTTTTCTTTTACTTAATGGACTAATATAGCTTGCCCACATAGTTTATATACAATGTCCACAATATGTTAGATTAGTACTAAGGATGTAATTACTTATATATGATGACAAGAATCCAAGTTCAGATCCTATAGGGAGGGCTCTAAAAATGAGAAGAACTTCAAATTTTTATCCTGGTTTAAATATAAAATTCTTGTCTTTGCCTGTTTCTAAAAAAAGGGTAAGAAATCAAAATTTCTTAGACCCTCTCAGCATGGGAGCTAATTGAAACAGCCTGTTTTAATAACTCTGCAAGAATTAAGGTGTTTTAAAAAAATAACTTTGCTTTTTGCAAAATCAAGACTGCCTAAAGAAATTGTATGAAGGAGCTATTTGATATGTACCATGCAACATTTACTTTTGCATTACTAGAAAATATAGAAGTCTGGTAGCCTAAGAAAAAGTGGTTGAAAAAATAGTTTGTATAGGGGTGTGAAGGAGGCAAAAGAAAAAAATTAA
Source organism: Passer montanus (assembly GCF_014805655.1). Taxonomy (NCBI): domain Eukaryota; kingdom Metazoa; phylum Chordata; class Aves; order Passeriformes; family Passeridae; genus Passer; species Passer montanus. Next base: position 3,067,351 of record NW_024368152.1, read on the forward strand.
AAATACCAAATTAATACAGAGTTGGTGTGGATTGCTTACAATTATTATATAATTATAAAAATTATAATAATGATATTATTATAAAAAGTAAGGTTTGGGAGAGATCTGCAATACAGATTCTGCATGAATCCTCTGACTTCCAGTGACTACAGGATCTAAAGATTTGTCAAATCAGCATCTTTGTTTTGCAGAAGGTGCTCATGGGATATTTCACTTCCTGCTTAGCAAAATAATAATAATTTTAAAAACCCCAACTACTGTGATCTCTGCTTTGATGTTTGCAAAAAAGCAGAGTGGTCAAGAACATCTGAAAGGAGATTAACAAAATCACATATACTCAAGTGAAGTCTTGCCAAGCTGCATTTACTATGCAGGATAAATTTGATTTGCAAAAATGTGGAATATAGATTACCAGATTAATGAATTAAAAGAACAGACCTTACTCTCTGTCTTTTGCTCATTTTCTGTCTCATGAGAATAATAAATTCTATTTTCTCTTCTCACTGCAATAATTAAAATTTTGAAGAGCATGCAAGTACAGTACTGAATATTTACTTATTCATTTGCAATTTTGCTAAACTTTCCTTGTCACAAAGTGAACATTAGTGTCTGCACCTAGTCATTGAGAAGAAATAAATGCCCTACTCAAACCATAATTTTTGCTTCCTTTCCCTCTGATTTAGAGTGGGTCCAAACTGGGATTTTGGAATTAGTTCCCCCCACATTTCTTGCCCCGTTGCAATTTTTTTTCTCAGTGACCTTGGATCCTGAATTGATTTTGTATCCGTCAGCGAATATTGAGATTGCTGTCTGCGAATTCCATAGGAGGGAGGTGAGCTTCCATCTCACACAAAGGAAGAATCTGGTGAGAGGTTTTTATCCAAGGCACACTGAAGCCTGTGAGATCCCCTCTTAAGATTTCTACGCACACAGGTGAGGCTAGAACAGCCACTGCTCATCTCAGACAAGTAACTCTACTTTGAGGGGACATAGCAGTAGCAACCACCACCCTCCAGAAAACAGGTACATGCTGAGGCACATTTGATTATGTGGGAAAGAAGCAGGGCAACTGGCAAGGAAAGACAAAAGACAAGAGGGTATGTTGCATGATATTAAAAAAAATTAAAAAGGGAGACTTGAGGCTATGAGGCAAGCCAAAAAATAGGGCTTGGTGCCCAGGAGAAAGAAACTTGACTGCACTATTTGATTCCAAATAAGGGACTTCAAGACAGATGTAGTCTTGATGGAGGGAGAGGAGCAGTTCCTCCTCTCCAGCTGTAGAGAGGTGTTGTTTTACTGAATGGGCTACTGCAAAGAGGACCACAGGTCTACAAGCTTCTGTGCAAAATCAATATTATGGCATTCACATTCTCTGAAAAAATCCCTTCACCCAGGATTTTCTATTGGGAAGCTGAGAAGATGCAGAGGAAAAGGAAAACAATATTATTTCATTTGCTTCTCCTCTGTTTTGCTCATGTGGAATGTATTGGAGATTTACTCACAGGTGACTGTTTCATTGGTTTCTGGTGTGAATTGTTCTGTCTCATTGGCCAATCAATGCCAAGCTGTGCTGGGACTCGGGAGAGAGTCACGAGTTTTCATTATTATCTTTTTAGCCTTCTGTAAGTATGCTTTCTGCATTCTTTAGTATAGTTTAGTATAGTATTCTTTAATATAATATAGTATCATAAAATAATAAACCAGCCTTCTGAGAACATGGAGTCAGATTCACCATTCTTCTCTCCATGAGGGTCCCTGCAAATACAATAAAATATAATGAGGGAAACAGGAGTCCTTGCATTTTTGTCATTGCTGTTGTGAATAAATGGGATTTCATATAAAAAAATACGTTACTTCTTTGTCAAATAATGAGGGAAACAGGAGTCCTTGCATTTTTGTCATTGCTGTTGTGAATAAATGGGGTTTCATATCAAAAATACGTTACTTCTTTGTCAATTCTTCAATCAATGTCTTTATCAATTGTTTCTGGTAGAAACAATGTATTGGACTGCACACCCTGGCTGATAGCCCAGTCTCTATATATAGATCCAGGGTGTACACCTATAAAATATTTCTGCTCTATGATGATCCCTCTGCAGAACGCCTATTTCTGTCAGTTTAGATTAGCCTTTGAAACTTCAGAGCCAGCAGCTAACAGGCTTAACAGCACAGCCTAGTAAATCATCTGTCTTGCAAAGGCACTTATGTGGAAGAGCTGAGCATCTCTGAAAGTCAGGCCATTTCATTTTACTGGCTATATATGGGTCCAGCAACTTAAATTAGTCATACAGAGATGTCAGCAGTGGAATTTTCTAAAGACTGATTGCTATTCCGTTATTAGAGCATGCTCCAAATGCTTGTTTCATGCCAGAAAATGCATGACAGCAGCACTTCACTAGGCAAATGGACATAATGACCTTTTTGAAATGGCTCCAGCACAGGATGGGGCTGACAATGCAGTGTCACTGCATGCAGGTGGGTACTCAGAAGTGCAGGCAGTCAGCAACCACAATGGGCAATTTTCATCTAAGAAGATAAACTGTAGATCTGATAAGTCTGTGTGGCCACCCCACAGCCCTGAGGAAGCTGTCCTGGACAGGTTGGTGGGTGGTAAGAGAATTTGGCTGAGAGCAGGGGTCTGACAACACTCAGCATGTGCTCAGCCACTCACTGCAACCTCAGATTGATAGAGCATGTATCCTTCCAGCTCCAGGATAATGCTTTCAAGGGAGCTGGGATCCTTTGCCTTTCAGAAGAGGTTCTCTCTGGCTACTGCTTTTGGAGCGGTAGTACAGCTTTTCTCACCTTTCAGACTTTGCAGCCTGGGCCAGCTCAGCTGTGTGACAAGTGAAATCTGTTTGTGCAGTGGGCTGCTCGCTCTGCCACCAGGCCGCTTGCCTGGAGATGACTCTGTAAGTCATCCCCTAAAGCTGGGATTGTTGCTACCCGCAGGCTCTGTCTGGCATTGACCAGTGACACAATCTACAGCATCCACAGGTACTCGGTCCCCTTCCCACGCAGTTCTCAAGACCTCTGAAACTACCTGCTCCCAAAGGAATGATCAGGCACAGCTTGGGTCACAATGTCATGGACTGTTCCTGAAAAATCAGTGCAAGCAAAGGGGAAAGTCATGCACAGATTGCAAGGTGTGTTCTGCCACTTAGCCTCAAGGACCCAATGTCACTGGACTGTTTTACTCAGTGGCATAGACAGAGCTAGAGACTACAAAGGTCTGACCTTTTTCCCCGAGTCTGAGAAGCAAGACCATCCTTAGGATACCTCAGATTTGGTACCTGAATGACAGAACTGCCCAGAAAATCTTGTAGCCTGAAATTTGAGAGATTTCTGTTGTCATAAATGCTTAGGCTGTGTAAAGTTTTGTGCCAGAACTGGTTGATGCCCTTTCTTCCAAAGGCTCTGCAGGAAGTCTGCACCCTTTTATAGAGCAGCAGGCCATGTTTTGTGAACCACACTTAAGGCAAATGCCAGGTAAAGCAACAGCTGCTGGGAAACATGCACCCTTCCTGAGCCATCCTTGCCATCAGAGGCAGTCTGACAGTCTGCAGTTTTGTCATAAATTACATAGCAACAAAAGTGATGAGGAATTGTTTAATAAATTGCGGGGGAAATGGCTCTTAGGCTGACTGGATTACCTTTAAAACCTTTGAAATTTAGCAGAGAGATTTTCACCATGCTTTGGGAATTCTCAGTGGCAGGTGAACACAGCTAATAAACAGCTTTCAAAGAGCCTAAACTTAGCTAAAACCTATTCATGAATCCCTTCAATAATGAAGAGCAACAGCAGAAGAATGAGATTGAGAAGACAAAAATCTATAGCTTGACTTTACGCTGTGTACAAAGTAAGGAGCTGACCCTTATATTTTATTTTTTAAGTAAAAAGGTAAAGTATCATTACATTAATGCTTCACTTTGCTTCTCATCACCTCACTCCTGTCAGTACAATTCAAATTGTGTTGATTCTTGATGCCACTGCTACATTCTGGACTAGCTGGACTCCACCTACATTTCCACATTGCGCTGTTGTCGTGTCCTGTCTTTGAACTGAAATGTTTGCAATTTGCCCTGCTGCAGCTTCTGCCCTTGACCATGAATGCACAATCCGCCAGATATTCTTCCATTCTCTTTGGCTGCTGAACAATGAAACAGGTTTTGGCTCTTCTCCTCAGCAAGTAAACAGTTAATGGGAGCTTGATGCCACACTGATCCCTGATCTCCATCCTGGTATCACTGAAAACCTTCAGCAAGTAAACAGTTAATGGGAGCTTGATGCCATCCATGATTTCACTGAAAACCCGGGATAGCAGCACTTTGCAAAGCTGGGCCTTACATGCCGGCAATACCTGTTTGCAGTGAACAGACTATAAAAGAGCTCTACCTGAAGGGAAACAAATCTCATGGGCAGGCTGTCCCTAATCTGTCTTCTTTATAGAAGGAGTTACGACTGCTTTGTTGCTGTTGCTCTGTTGTTGTTGCCTTTTTAGGTTTTTTATTTTTTTTAAGAGACAGAGCTGAACTACTATTGTAGTGATTGGATTTTTCTGTTTGGTAAGCAGTCTAAATTTCCTTCATTGCCAGCTGCTGCCCAATGTAACTGTAATTGTGCAGATTATTTTAGAGATGAGTGGAATTTTGAGGTATGTTGTATGGTGCTGAATTGCTTGTCAGGGAAATTTAACTGTAAATGTAACAATATATGAACAGACTGCATGAAATCTGCAGTCATGTGCTCATGATATCACCACTTTTCCATTTTAAAGACAAACAGGCAGGCTGGATGACTACTGAACAAATGAACAGATGTTCCTTCCTCATCACTGAGCACACTGAGTGTCATACTGATTTATATGACCTGGAAAGGATGTTTTTATAAAATATTTTGGATCTGGAAGAGCAGAATAATTATAAGACCAGTTATTTAAAGTTTCAGCACTGAAGCACAACCCAATATTTGACTGTAAACTGTTTGATCACGTCTTCAGTCTCTTGCTAACAGGAAGACTGTTGCCTTGAGCAATTTTAGCAAGAGCAGGATAACTGCCTTAAAAAGGCTGCAAGCCTGGATATGTCACTGTGGTGGTTTAGAACCAGGTGGGAATTAAGCTCCAAATAATCTGCTCCCCTTCCCTGCACCTCCCTCCAAGGGACGAAGGCAGAGAGATGGGTCAAGATTACAATTTCCTGAAGGCAAAGAGCAATGGGCTGAGAAAGAACTAATAACAGCAACAATATTAATAAGAAAAGTATACAAGAGAGAGGGTAATTTACACACAAAAAGGTGCTCACCGCCTCGATTGAGTTCCATGTGGCCACTGAGACAAAGAAAAGATGGTGGACGTTTCCACATTCCACAGCTGGCATCCCCTTCCGCAGTGAGAAAACTTCAGGATTTTTTTTCTATAACTTGTTTTGTAGCTAGATATTGCAGCAGAAAGGCTGTATCTGGCAATCAGCATTGAAAATTGCCACAAAAAAGCCATTTGGGAAAATACCACTAAACTTCCCCATGGTGTTGTAACACTTCCAGTAAATGAGTTGTGCATTAGATGAAGGATATCATCAGGTCACTCTCAGGGAGCTGTTGTAGTCAGTCACACAGCCCTGAGGTGAGACAGAGAGGACAGGGCTCACATGGAAAGATGAAACTTCACATGCTGCAGCCATCCCCCTCTCAACTTGTTGTTTAAACTCCCCTTGCTGTCAGCACAGAGAAATATCTACTCTGGAAGAGCAGGCATCCCTTAAAGTCAGTGATGATGAATAAGCACCTCCAGAAGATTATGATCCCATCTAGTGTAGGCAAAGGATGGGTGTTTGTCACCTCACAGCAAGACTTTCCCTTCCTGGTGACTAGAAGAAACAGATGACTGATAAGATAACAAAAAGCATAACCAAGAATTGGTGGATTTGTGTCAATGTAAAGACTGCATTATAACTTATTTCTCTTCCAAGTACATAAGCAAATTTAACCATTTAGGCTATACCAAACAAAATGCTGCCATGCTATTACAACTGACCTCTGAGGCTGGATAACTGAGGATCCTGTTAATAAGTCTCTTGGGGTGAATTATGAATATGAAACTACTTAAAAAGAGAGATAAATTTCCATATAACACAGGGCCAGCCACTCATAAAAGGACATTGTGGTTTATACTATGCCTCAGACCCACAACCAAAGGTTTTACAACGCAGTCGGGCATCCTGTCTGTCCTTCTCCTCACTCACTGGGGTGTCCAGCTCTAGTGTTGGCTTGTGCAGGGTTGATGAGGTTTTCTCTCAGACCTGTGACAGAAATTGGCCCAAGATGTCCCCAACTCCCCAGAAGCAAAGCATATTAGGTGGGGTAGTGATGCAGTGTGCAGAGCTCCCATCTGTCAGAGGGAAGTCTGGATGGTGGATTTGGCCACCCATGGTTGAAGAACAGTGTCTTCCTTCAAAGACAGATTCAGCACTTTCCATACATTTAAGTATAACGAAATGGCACACCAAAATTTTTCCTAATCCTTCTCGGATGGACCTTTCTGGGGTCCATCTCTCTGGTGATGAAAATCCTGGTTCCATGTAGGCTCTTCTTTAGGTACTTTTGTAGATCTGGACCATAATCATTTACCTCTTGTGACAGTCACACATCTAAAGGTGAAGCAAAGTTATGTGATTAGTAGCCACTGGGGCAATCGACTCTTCATATCTTGAAATCTAAATTTTACCCACTAGAAAGGAAGCACAAATGCATCACTTCATTGAGAAGGACACACATTTGAAGTGACAGTGAGATGTCATGGCAAAAAAATAGTTTTCAAAATAGGTGTTTTAAAAGCAAGAAGGAAGATATTACAGTTCTTTTGTGGTGGGTGAAAGGGAAAAGTCAGTTGGCATGTTATGCGATGTAGAAGCTGGATTAAATACAGAAGGATACTTTCTTCTGTCTACATCTAAGTGACATAATGCTCATGTGAAACCCTGAAGTAAAAATTTTCCCCAAAAAGCTGAGATTCTTAAATGACTCATTGAAAGCTTGGATTTTGTTTCAATGCATTAGAGACAGGAAAATCTAAAGACAGTCCCTGAAGAATTAGAGTGTTAAACCAACCAAGTCCCTCAAATACATAGCATGTCCACGTGCTAGTTCAAAATTTCACTCTTAATAGCATAGATGTGAAGCCTTCCTCTGAAGTCAATGGAGTTATTCTCAGTTACAGTGATGGAAGAGAAAGCACATATAACTCACTGTATGGGGAAAAAACCCAAAAACCAAACCTCAAAACTTGCTATGACTGAAGCTGAGAGCGTGTTTTATTATTTTTTCCAAGCCATATCTTGACATTGCACATGCTATTTGAACAACTTCCTGTTTCTTGAGTCTGAGATAGCACCTGGAGGGCTGGCATATGCACAGTGAAGGAGACATCTGGTCTGGAACAAAGCTGTCTTTTAGCTCTAAATAAACATCACTTTTCCTTCAACCACAAACAGTAGACAGAGGTAGGGATGAAAGCCAGGTGAATGTTACACAGTGCATATCAAAGTGATTATAATAGGAAGAACTTACAGGGCATGCAATTTAATCACCTCTCCAGGGCATTTTTCTGCTTTTTTGTTTTTGCAGAGGCCTCACTGGGGTTCACCAGGTTTGTTTCAATAGCTGAAGATGACATTGCAGGCCACCCCGTGAAGCTCTGTGGGACAGTATCAGTGTAAAACCTCTCTTTGCCCAGTTGCCACTGTGGAGGGACTGTGGGGGCAGGCAGGGAAAATGCTTTCTGGAAGAGATAGCTTGAATATGGTACCCAGCTGGTTCCTGTCCTGTCCTGCTGGCATTCTGGCCAGCCTGCCCACCTTGGTCACATACACGGGACTGCAGGGTGGGAGAGGTGCCATAGTGTCAGGGGCGCTCTAGCCTTGTGCCTGTGAAATAATGATGAGGCATTCAACAAAGGCCAGTGCAGGGTCCTACACCTGGGGAGGTACAACCCCATGTACAAGCACAGGCTGAGGGCCAACCTGCTGGGAAACAGCTCTGTGGAGAAGAGGAAGAGAGGTGCTGGTGGACAACAAGCTGCCCATGAGCCAGGAGTGTGTTCTGGTGGCCAAGAAGGCCAAAGGTCTCCTGGGCTCCATTAGGAAGAGCATTGCCAGCAGGTTGAGGGAGATGATCCTGCCTCTCTCTCAGCCCTGGTGAGGCTGATCTGAGTGTCCAGTTCTGGGCTCCTCAGGGCAAGAGAGATGTGGAAATCCTGGAGCAGGTCCAGTGGAGGACAGCAAAGATAAGTAAGGGACTAGAGCACCTCTGTATGAGCTGAACCTGTTCCTCCTCTAGGAGAAAAGACTGAGAGGGGACCTCATCAATGTACATAAGAATCTGAAGGGAGGGTGTCAAGAGCATGGAGCCAGTCTGTTGTTGATATTCTAGTCCTTGGCACCATCTGCAAGGGCCCAATATATATAAAGTGGGACATGGAAACATCAGTTTTTAGCCCTGAGCCTGTCAGATATTTGCTTCTAAAATCTATAAAAGTGACAGGGTTTGAGTGTAAAAATTTGAAATTTCAGTAGTTGAAAAAAAATTTTTGGATGCTTTGCAAATTAGAAACAATTGGCAACCTGCTGGAAAAAATGTCCTTGATGACTTTTGCAAACTGTCATTTCTGATAATACTAGCAAGAAAAGCTATTTTATATCTTGGAGGACTGTTCTTGGAAAGGAATATAAAATATTCACTTTTCTTTCAGGATGGCAACATGGAAGAAATTGTGCAGCAAAGCTGGGTGTATGACAAGGAAGAGAACACCCTTGCTATTAATGAATACCCACTGGAAGAAGGAGTGTGATGGATCATTGAAGATGAATTTGAGTTCTATGAAGGGTATGATTTCTGGTTTCATGTGGCCTAGAAAAGTAGTGAAAATTTAATTAAGTTCTAGACACTGCCTCTTGGGAAGGTCACTTCAGGACCCACTGGGATAGATGGATTTTCTTGACAGAAATACTTTTGCAGGCTTCAGTGCAGTGTGTACCTCATGGGCTCAATATATCTGGGGAGTAACTGAGCATGCTAGTTCTGTGGTAAGACAGACATCCTGAGCACATCAAGTGTACATCAGAAACACAGATCATCGATGAAATCCACACACCAAAATCAACCTCTCAACACTCCCAAAGAATCAGACTTTGGAATGGGTGCTGAGGGGTAACCTGCTTCCCCAAGGAGCATCTCCGTGGTTTCTGGGTGCTGAGCAAGCCAGAAGTCCCAAACAAAAGCAGGAAATCCTCCTGTTCTGCCCAGGTGACACATTGAAACTGTAGAAGTGAGTGAAAAAATAGAAGCCCTCTTGGAAAGAATAACTCAAGGACAGAGGCAGGAGATATCCAAAGGAATGCCATGAGAGGCTGCCTGTAGTTCTTAAGAAAAATATGAAATTCTGTGGAAGAGACCTTTTTTCACGTTATTTCAAGGTGGTCCTGATAATTTCCTGAACAAATTAACTTGGACAGTCTACCATTCTCAGGGATGGCAAATCCTTTGCTTTCAAAGAGCTCAGCAGATATTTCCCAACCTGCTGCAGGGACAGCATATGCACAACTGAGCAGGAGATAACAGAATTTCTGCTTGAATTTCCACTATCAACCACGGCAGGTTTTCAGCACAGTTATTTCACAAATATACTATGGTTCATTATGAAAGCAGTCTTCTCTCTTAAATTCTCCAAGTACTTCTTGTAAGACTGCCACTAGCACCGCTAATATACCCGTTAAAGGTAATTTAAACCTACCTAGAACAAATGTCTTTATGAAAGACCAAAGGGAAAGGGAGGAAAATAACAAGAAATCCTTAGAACAGATTATCATCACTAGTGTGACTGTCTCAGAAGATCAGTGGTGATGATGTCATGCCATTTATGTTCAAATTTTACAGGATTTTGTGAGAGAGCGGAAGATTCTCCCCAGACAATCATATGCCATTATTCATTAATCTTGTTTTGCACTTGGTGATGTTTCTGATCTCTCATGACCTTTCTTGGTACCTGTTGTTGGAGGTAGCATGGGTGTAAAAAACCAAAACTCCTTGGTATGATGCCCATATAGAAGAAATTAAATAACAGTTTTTACTTTAGAGTTCTGATAAATACAGGTAGTTCTCAAAGCAGCCATAAGAAGTATTTTTCTCAAGGTATCAGTTGTTTAAAACAGCTGTCAGTACACATCTCAGACTTGCTAGACACTGATAATCTGCTAAGTTCCTAAGCAGTTTAACACCAAGTAAAAAATTTCCACCTCCTCCCCCATGTATGCCAAGTATCAGAAAAAGAGAGCTCCTAAGGCTAAGACGTGAGGCACAGAGAAGTGGGTTTGGCCTTGTAAATTAAGTAAATTGAGTAAATTAAACCTCGTCCTGGGCCTGTTGAAGTGTGTGCACAACTACTGCTGGGTGATGTTAAACATGTGAAAACTGCTGCAGGACAGGACTGGAGAGACAAAGGGGAAAAGTTAAAATTTGCACATTCAAGTCAGGTAATGACCAGAGTAAAATGCAGCACAAAGGAAAAGGCTTCTAATAAATTCCTACAGTCATACTTCTCTGTGTGGATAAAAGATTTGAAACTGAAGACAGAATCTCTACCAGCTAAACTGACAAAAGGGAGCAGGAGTAAACAGCTGACAAAAAAAGTTGTACTTAGCCCAGATGTGTCCCTACTGCCTCTTATATGGTCATTCCCTCCTCATTCAGGCTTCCCAGTAAAAATAAACAGTGCTAGAAAGCTATTACTGTGTTCACTGAAAAAAGTACAAATGCATAGCAAAAATAAATGTTTTTCAAAAGTGGAAATAGTCTTAAATTGCAAAAAGCCTTTGCAGAGAAATAAAGGGATTTGGGCTGAAATGAAAGCACACATTAATGTTTTGAGATCAAAGCCTAAATAAACCCAGAAATGAAACTGATTTTTTAAGTATACAAACATAAAAAATAATGAAACTTTAAACATTTTGGTGTATTTTTGTCTAAACTGCAACACCTCATCTCTTTACAAACAGTAGCAATACCAGTGTAAAAGCCATGTTACTTACTAATTGGCAATTAACAGAAAAAAGTTTAATGTTTTTAGGTATAGTCCCGGTGCCTTTTGAGAAGTTTCTACAAAAACCAACGAACACACACAAAAATAGGAAATTTTAATGGAAATTTGTGTCTTTTGACATTTTGGTGTATTTTTGTCCAAACTGCAATACCTCATCTCTTTACAAACAGTAGCAATACCAGTGTAAAAACCATGTTACTTACTAATTGGCAATTAACAAAAAAAAAAAAGTTTAATGTTTTTAGGCACAGCCCCAGTGCCTTTTGAGAAGTTTCTAGAAAAACCAAAGAACACACACAAAAATAGGAAATGTTTATGTAAATTTGTGTCGGAAATTTTAATGGAAATTTGTGTCTTTTGTTTTTGGGGTTTTTTTTCTTGGTTGGTTGGTTGGTCATTTAGCTTGGAGTTTTGTGGGTTTTTTTTTGTTCATCTGTTGGGGTTTGTTTTATAGTACAAATTAGTTAAAATTAGTTTTGTCAGTTTCATGGTTTGTGATGTTTGGGGTACTTATTTTCAAGCCTTTCTCCAGAGCAGTGGCACCTGACAAAGCTAATATATTTTATTTCAATGAGCCGAGATTTCCACATAATCACTTAACTTGAGGATTAGCTTTTTAAACACAACATTTAATGTTATGTTATAGCTTGTGTTATCAGATAACACTATTTTCTTCACAAACCTACCAGGGAGCAATTGCATGCTCCAGCAAGTCAATTGAAGTGGCCTTACATGAGAGGGTTTTAACTAGCAAGAAGAGAAATTAGCTAAGAAATGACCTGGTTTCCTATGCTTTCACACAGTGATATCTCCAGAGGAAAGGCAAACCCACTGACTAGATGATGGCCTTATCTCATTTACAGAGTGCAGCTTTGTGACTTAGAGCTTTATGAACAGCTTTTTTCTCCAAAGAGGAAAATGTACCAATTTAATTGGCCTGCCTGTTTGATTTGAGCAAAGGCTATTCCCTTGCATGCAGTGCAGCAGCTCAGTGATTCAGATAAGAGCTGTTGCTTGTTCACTTCCTATCAGCCCTGCCCTGCTATGAGAGAGGACAGTCTGCAAACTCCTGAGGAACTGGGGATTAATTTCTTGAGGACCCTGGCACAGGACTTTAAGTCTACTAGATCCTGATGGCTGCTTGAGGAATCCTGCATTACCTATAGAGATCTTAATTGGCTCAACACAAGAATATTCCATTCGCTGTTCAAACAAACAAATTTAAAAAGTGCTAGTTAGACATTCCTGGTGGTGTCAGATCAAACCCTGATCCTAGCAAAATGCAGATGTTATTCTTCTGTTTTTTTGTGCTAGAGAGGCAGCCTGCTAGCTGAACAGCATGCCTTGTCTTATGCTTGATTACAAAAAGCTACATTTTTTCTCACAGCAGTTCAATCTTACAGAAACAGGATAAACAATTTGAACACTAGACCCCAGTAATGTTAACATCCACCCTGTTCTGTGTCCAGTGCTTTCCTCAGAGCTACTGGAGACACAAATAGTCTTACAGCAAAGCTTTAACAATTGTAGACCCAATAAGTTAGGGAGAGAAGCAGCCTTTAATAAACATACTTTTTAAAGAAAATGATCAAATAGCTATTCTATTGTAACCAGTAAGAAGCCACAGAATTTAGGCTCTTTTTACATCTTCTGTCAGATTATTCATCAGCATCACTACTATGGATTATAAACTGAAACATCATGAAAGCAGAAACATCTCACTTTTCAACTTTACAGATTAACTAGGTAGCTTAATACAGAGACATTTTTCCAATGTACTTTACTAACAAATATTACCAATGTCAATCCTACTTATTCTATGGGTGTGAATCAGCTGAGGGTGGGCTGAAGAACATATATTATTATAATTGCCCAAAATAACACCCTGCAGGAGGGTATTTACCCTCACCAGATGATTCAGTCTTTGTCATGCATGGGTACAGTTGGTTTAACTCCCATCCTGGCCTTCAGGATTGTTGCAAAATGTGAAATATGCAAAATTTTCTTAAGAAAGGATGTTCTTTAATTCTTGATCTTTGTATACTTTCAAACCCAATCAATAAGAAGAGAGATTTAAACCATTAAGCAGAGAGCAGCTAACAGAGTCTAAGTGATATCCTTGTGTTAGAAAAGCCAATTACTTGTTGGTAGAATGGCCTTGTTAAGGTTTAGGGCTGGACATGATCTCAGACCTAGGGGGATGTTAACAAAGCTTAGGAGGAAGGATACCTACTGATAGTGGGCACAAAGAATGCACCATTTATGGGCCACAAAAACAACTGGCAGAACTTCCAAGATAGGCAGAAACTAATAAACCCAACTCAACAACTCTGCTGAAATCAGCTCCAGCTGGGTAAAAGGAAATTCTGGCAAGGGAAGATCTGCAGCCACTGACTCAGGAGCCACTGACACAAGAAACCCACTGACCCAAAAGAAGAGAAACACTGAGCATGGGGACTAATTAGTATGAGAGGCAAGAGAATCATTAACCAATAGAAGATAGAATGCTAATTAATAGGAGAACTGTGTAACTTGTGTCCAATGAGCACTAACTGCTTTGTCTGCTAAAATGTATACATAGTAAAAAGTTGTGATAGATGGTGTACTTGATTTGAGGAATTCCACCAAGCACTCAGGCTTGCACAGCTCTGAAATAAATAATCAATGTCTCTCTCGAGTGTTTAATTACTGGCTTGCTGCACACTGGGTAATGAATCCAATTTTTGTGGACAGCACCCCTGCCCTATGAGAATTGCATCTGAGCAGCTGGGCTGTCAGGTAATGCCCTGGAGGAGCCACAGGACACTTTGCAGAGCACAACCCCAGCGCACAGAGGTCACCACGTTCATATATCTTTGCAGGATCAAACATTTCAGTATAAATCTGCCCTTTTTATCTTCCTTGCCTTTCAGTTCTGTTTCATTTGTGGCTGATTTGTTCCTGCAAGCTCCTTGGGAGGCATATTCCTCCGCACCTGGTAGGTTTCTGCTTTTCAAGGTCATTTTACCCATGGAAAGTGATATTTCTACTCTTTTTTCCCAAGAGACTTTTACAAAAAAGCCCTCAGTACACTGAATTCAGACCACTGTCCAGATTTGTGATCATGGCCGCTTGTTTTGACACTGTCATTTCTGAGTGAGGCTGTTATCAGTCTGCAGGAGGGGAAGAGTGCTCGCTGTCTTACCTCTCTGTCAAGCTTACTACTTCATGTATCAATGCTATGAGTGCAGTTCTGTTTATATTTGTGAAGCCCTGGCAAAATGTTAAGCACTCTAGCAGTGCTGGAAATTAATATTATTTTGCTCTGCAGAGCACACAGCTCTTTCCATAGGACAAGGCAGTTCAAACAGGTCTTGACAGAGTCTGGATAGGAAAACAACACCAAGCCACCCCTTGCTGCATTTTTTTCTGCAGGCAAAAGGCTGGGTTGTATCTGGTTGGAGGTTTTTCTTTCTCTGTGTGTTTCTCTAAAATACCCTGAGTCACCACATAACTCACAGCAAGAAAGGAAAAAAAGCTGTCTTTATTCATGTTTCTTTACAGCCCTGATGCCTCTTCATGTTCACAGTAAGTGCAGAAAAACTGTACTTGCTGCGATTTCTTTTGATCTTGGACTGGCACCTGCTGGTGTGGGGAACTGGAGGCTCTGTGATGAATGATGGCTCAGCAGCAGCCAGCTACACAGAGGTGAGAGATCATGGAGTTGATGTGCAAAGGTAGGTCTGAAGCCCCACTGTGCTTTCTTCGATCCCATTCTTAATCCTTATGGCATCTGATTTGAGAAGCAACAGCTGTGAAAAATGGATAGCAGTTTCCAAGACTTTTCTCCCTGCCAGAAAGCCCTGTGCACTACAAATAGCAGTTCAAGAAGTGTGTGTATTTTGTCACTGAGAAGTCCTGGAGGTGCTTACACCCAGAATGCCCCTCCTCATCTCCCTGTTCAAATGGGGCTCTGAGGAAGCACTGGGTGCTTCCTAAACTGCAGTGCTCCCAGCAAGCCATGGGCACTTATCCTGGTTAGTGGTCTCTGAAATAAAATCTAATGAGTAATACAGTCAGAAAGGAAGAAGGTAATTTGGAAAATAACAGAGAGAAGGATAACAGTATTTTTTAAACATTTACTGCTGCATTTGCACCTGCTTGGCCATATTAATCAAGTTTAATAGCCAAAGACAGAAACAATCTAGATTTTCTACGAAGTTTTAAAGTAAACCACAATGCATTGAGGCATTTTCTTCTGTTTGACTGCTTACTTGAAAAAGTTACAAAAAATGGCTCACCACACCCTCACACCCAGACAGCCTGTTTTTTGTTTTCATTTTTTTCACCCAATACAAAGCATGTAGGCAGTGCAACTCATGGTGCCTGAGTTCAATGATGGGGTGAGAAATTTGCCCAGAGTGCCAGCCCCAGCTCCATGTGCAGTCACTGGAGACAAGCAACTAGGGCATCTACTCTAAGATTTAATTCATTTGCCCTAATTAAAAGCATCTAGAATTCAGCACATGTTTAAGGATTTTTCAAAGCTGTGATATATGCACTGCTACCTATGACAGACTTGCCTTCCAGCAGCCTTCTTCCCTACTTTGTCTATGCCCAAAGCCAGTTCTGAGTCATGCTGTGGGTATTTCTTTGAGAAGGATAGTTGAAACTTCCCCTAGCAACTTGACATTTTTAATTGCATAGCATGGTACAGAATTACTAGACTAAGCATAATGCACCAAGTCAATAAGCCTTGTATTACATTTTTAACCTGAGGCTTCAGAAATCCATGTATTTATGTAGGTGTGTTTCCTGTACCTGCTTTGAAGCCCAGGACATGTATAGCTTAAGGGAGCCGTACAACCTTCTTCATTTTATACAGGCAGCTGTGTGAAAGAATGGAACTTACAGCTTTGGTCCACACCTACAATCATTTTTCTGTGGTTGAGAAATGTTTCTTTTTTCAAGTACAGGAGAGCATTAAATATCTCAGAGTATAATAAATAATGACTCCATGTTTCAATTCCAAAGTGGAGACTTCTGGCAACAGAGACTCTGCCCAGAATTTATACCCATAGAGGAGGTGCCCACATCTACTCTTTCTGTTTTAGGAGTCACTGACAATTTGTGACACGAACTGAATATGAAGTCAAGGAAATGTATTATCTCCCCAAGGAAAATAATGGACTGTGTTTAATTCCCTTGATTATTGCATGAAAAAATTACTACCTAAACATGACATTTCCATCCTGGCAGGAAACATGCCCCTCCCTGAGCCTCAGGGATGGAGATAGAGAGGCTGCAATCTCCAGAATCCTTGGCAAGACAGAAGGTACCATCCTCCTGAACATTTTAACTCAGCAGAGGCTCCTTGATCTCCATCACTCAAAGCAAAGCCCAGTCTGTATTTGGGCTTGGCTCACCCCACTGGGGCTGAGCAGGAGGTGAGAGGGCAGTGCAGGCAGTCCCGGGAGAGAACCTGCAGCAGCTGTGCCGTGGCAGTGGTGTGCAGGGACAGTGTGTGTGCAGGGACAGAGGGTGTGCAGTGACAATGGGTGTGCAGTGACAGAGGGTGTGCAGTGACAATGGGTGTGCAGTGACAGAGAGTGCGCAGTGACAGAGGGTGTGCAGTGACACAGGGTGTGCAGTGACAGTGAGTGTGCAGTGACAGTGGGTGTGCAGTGACAACGTGTGTGCAGTGACAGTGAGTGTGCAGTGACAGTGGGTGTGCAGTGACATGGGGTGTGCAGGGACAGTGGGTGTGCAGTGACAGAGGGTGTGCAGTGACAGAGGGTGTGCAGGGACAGAGGGTGTGCAGGGACAGTGGGTGTGCAGTGACAGAGGGTGTGCAGGGACAGAGGGTGTGCAGTGACAGTGGGTGTGCAGTGACAGAGGGTGTGCAGGGACAGAGGGTGTGCAGTGACAGTGGGTGTGCAGTGACAGAGGGTGTGCAGCACAGAGCCTCCCGAGGCAGAGCACAGCTGGCAGGCACACTGTGCCTAGGAGCAGGGTTGGGTGCATTGTTTGTTCAGCACTTAGGAGAATGAGCAAGTAAAAGCATTTGGGAGATCTCAGTCTAGCACAGCATTCAAGTATCTGTTAAAATTTAATCCAATCAATAACTTGTTGACTTTGGTGGGACTCAGGATGAGCCTCATTTTCAGGCTGTGTTTAAGTGCTTGGCTGGATTCAATTTGAAATATTAGTTGCTACCGAGTTTTGTGTATTCTAATGCAGGTAAGTGTGGAGAAAACAGAAGGTGATACCACCCCTAACATGAATGCTACTAAACTTGTTTTGGAAGAATCAGATAATTGCAGTTCAAGGTCGAAAGCTAACTCTCTGTTTTGCATGAGAACATGTTTTACAGTTTCCTCTCCTAGCTCACTTTAGGACGCTGCCATTGCTGCATTTTATTTGCCTTGCCCACCTCTAAGTCCCTTCTACTTGTTTCCTTCCTTGTTTCACTGTTCTGGGAACTGGAGTTAAAAGGAAAGCAGAGAAACTTTGAAACTGCAGCAAGCTGGATTAACTGGGATAAGCAGCCCTCCCTCCCCTCCCCTGCTCTGCTGTTTGCAGCTGAGTGATAACATCAACCAGCCCTTGTTCCTTGCACCATCCCATGTGTTTTCTCTTTCTGTTTTTTTTTTTCTTACCTGTCACTGGCTTTAATTCCACATGCACCAGTGAACAGCAGCTGCTAATGCTTGATCTAACCACCACGAAAGGAAAGCTTTTACACAGCCTGCAACCTGAGCTTCTGCAAACACAATTCAAAACTCCAGCTGGTCAAGGTGCACCTCTGCTCACATTTCCTTTTATCAGAGGGCTGCAGGGGACCATTCTGGGCAGATTATTTACTCTCCTCTGTATGCAGCCTTGCATTTCATATTGGAGGTTGCCACCCATTAACTAAACATGAGATAAATAATTGTGAGTAAAAATACTTGTTCTTCATAGAATTTACTTAGATCATTAGAGGATCACACACTGTTTACTCAAATGAGCAGGCAGGAAACAAGATGTGGATGCTTGTCTGCACTAAAACTCTATTTATTTTCAATCCTTTTTGCCAACATAGCTGAGAATCCAATATGGGTGAAAATAAGAATGCCAGGCTCCAGCTCCCCCAGAGGACATCACGGGGTATGGTGGTAAAGTCATCATACTTGATGTTGCTTGCTTACTGCCTGGTGCTATTTAAAAGGACTTTGAAAAGCAATCTGACCCACACTAGAGGCTGGCACTGAAGGTTACTTCTGTATCCAGAGCAGGAAGGTAAGAAAGGCCAAACACCATGAGATGACCAAAAGCAGCAGAGGAAAACCACATGAATGTATGCAGGAGGAGCATGAAAAGGCTGTCAGGCCTGTTTCCTTCAGGCTTTCTTCACTGCTTTTTTGCTGGCAAGGAATGAATGATGTGGCTGAGACCTGGGCTGTGTCTCACAGACAGGTTGGGGAGACCCTGCTTCTCCTTCCCCAGTGACTGCAGAGGAAGGCAGTGAAGCTTTGTCTCAGCCTCTGAAGTGAGGCATGAGTCCAAGCCTCTGCCTTTTTTGTTGATACCCTCTATACTTAGCAAAGAAACAAAAATGTCCTTGAAACGTGTGGACATGATAGGCACTTGTTTGCATTGGGTGTTCCCAGGGAGTTCTCAGCTAGTTCTCATCCTTCTGCATTGCACCACTCTGGGGAAAATGACAGAGCTCCCTCCTGCCTTGTAACTGTGTTATGTAAAGCATCTGAATATGCTACCCTCTGAAAAGTTGTGCTAGCTCCAAGAATCTCATTCAGATATTTCAGATATTATAATGACCCATTTAAGGAACTAATTAAAATTGGATGAGTTTCATATCTCCCCCAGTTTTAGAAAGGAAAAATCATAGGCCAAATATAAATTTCATAAATTTATATTTGATAAAACCTCTGTAGGAAGAAATTTGGCACAGGCCATCAAGACCAGGCCATTTTGAGCAAATGAAAGAACCTAAAACAGTCTGACCTTCAGAGTCTATAATAATACACTGGATGACAAAGGTAATAAATACCAGAGAGTGGGACAGAATGTATCTAATTAAACAGTTTTAGCCATGTTTTGTCATTCTTTTCAATTATGTTTCTTACTAGAAGGATGTAGAATTTTGTAGTACTTTTGGGTCTGAAAACACTGCTTTTCCTCTATGCAATGCAGCACATCATCAGTTATTTTAGAGTCACATCCACTTCAGTGGTGTCATTTCCATTACAGCAGTGGAAAGCTGCAACTTTGTCACTTCACTGAGAACTATGGGCCAAGCACATTTTCCTGAGCTTTATGTTAAAATCAATGGATAAGCTAATAGGATATACACTGCATATGGACCAGAACACCAATTTCTTGTACTCCATACAGAGAGACTAAAATCTGTGCTCTCTTACTCATTTGTTTTGCCAGAATCACAAAACAAATGAGTTGAAAGGGACTTCTAGAGATCTCCTGTCTGACTCCCACGTATTCTTTACAGCCCTGTTGATTGTTTATGCACAACTGTAAGTAGAGCAGAGGGCAGGGTCACATCCTTTGATCTACTGGCAACACCACTTTTAATGCAACTCAGGAGGTTCTTGACCTTCCTTACTGCAATTATTTAGTGTTGGGTCACGGTCAGCTTGTTTTCCACTAGGGTCCCCCACTCCTTCTCTGCAGATCTGCTTTTCAGATGGTTGTCTCCCAGGGTCTATTGGAGCATGAAACTTTTCCTGCCCAGATGCAAGACTGCACTTCCCCTTCCTGAACTTCATGAGATTCCTGCCAGCCCATTTCTCCAGCCTGGTCAAGTCATGTGCCTTTGAGTGCCCACAAAACTCCCTGGTGTGTCAACAACTCATTCCAACCTTTTAGTGTCTGCAGTGTTACTGAGTGTTCTCTCTGCCCCAACCTCTAGATCATTAATGATGTTTCAAGAGCCAGTGTTGAAAGCCCTGCTAAAGTCAAGATAAACATCCCCTACTCCTCAGTTTCATTGCAGAAGACTGTCAGCTCAAGCATCTTTTTCCTCTTCTCAAATCCTTGCTGACTATTCCCAGCCACTTTCTTGCTCTCATGCTTAGAAAGGTTTTTCAGGATTATATGTTCCACCACCTTCCCTGTGACTGAGATGACACTGCCTGGACTGTATCTCCCCATATCCTCTTTCTCACCTTCCCTGAAGACAGTGATATTTACTCGCTACCAGCACTCATGAACCTTTCCCAGCTGCCATGACTTTTGAAATAGAATGGGAAGTAGCTTTCCAGTGGCATTCATCAGCTCCCTCAGCACTCATGGGTGCACCCAACTTGAATTCACCCAGTGTATTCACAAGTTCCCTAAATGCCTCCTCCAGAAAGGCAGTCTTTTTTGTTCCACTATTTCCCACTGGTCTCAAGGCCTTGGGACTGATGAAGGACAAGGCCACTGAAGACCAAGCTGAAGACAGCATTCAGCCTCTGCCCATTAACTGTGCTGTCCTTTGTCACCAGGTGCACTGCCCCTTTCAGCAGCAGACACGTTTCTTCCAGTCTTCCTTTTGTTTTCAGGATATCTGCTGAAGCCCTTGCTGCTCAGCATGTCCTCCATACAAAAATTTAACTGTAGGTGTGCTCTGCCTTTCCTAACCTCATCCTTACATGTTCAGGCAGTGTACCTGTAGTTCTCCGAGCTTACCTGTCCCAGCTTCCGCCTCCTGTTTTGTCCCTTTTTGTGCTTGAGTTTATAAAGGAGTGGCAGTCCTCCTCCCACCTCTGCTTTTATACCTACTTATGAGGATGGACCATTCTTTAGCTCAAAGAAGATGACCATTAAAAGAAATCTTTAGAGTTCTTCCAGAACTGTATCCCATACAAATCTGCTATATAACTATCTGAACAGACCAAACTCTGCTCTCCTGGAGACCAGGGTTCTGCCACTTTTTTTTTGCTGTGGTTCCTCCTCTCAGGATTCTGAACTCCACCAGCTCATGGTTGCCACAGTCAACTGCCCCCTGATTTTTATGTTCCTGTGAAATTCTCTTTCTTTGTAAGCATGAAGTTCATCAGAACACCTCCCTCACTGATCCTGGTCTCTGAACTGCATAGCCCTCAGTAGCTGAAGGCAGTTGGGTCTCTGCTGGCAAAGCCCAGGGATGGATGATGAGGGAAACATTACAGGCACCAGTCACAGATACAGAGGCATGGCAGAGGCCAGGTGGATTTCTCCACATTCTTTTTTCCCTGCCTCACCTCTTGGTTCACAGATCCAGAACAGCTATGCAAAATGATTTTGCATATTTTGTGCTTCCAATACATAGTATGAAACCTTTTCCCAAAAGGCACCCCCACCAAGGCTGTCCTGGCAGTGGCCCTATTCCCCAGGTGCTCACTTCACAAACTGGCCCATGTAACAGGAACTTTCAAGGCTGAGAAAGAGTGAGATAAAGCCATCTGCTGGAGTAGCTTTAGCTACAGGAACAGAAAAACCTGATAACCCAGGAGCTTTACAGTGCTCATGTCAGCAAAAAAGACTAATACATGGAAAGCACATCTTGAATTCTGGAGGCTTTCACTTGTGGGATCAGCTCAGTCCTTCATGTAGATTTGTGTGTGCTTTGGATGAGCACTGTTGGAGGAAAAGTGGAGGGCTGCTGAACTGTAAGATGCAAAAGGCCACTCTCCACAAATAGAACCATGCTTGTCCTGGGTCTGAGCAACAGGGTGCAGATTTGCATCAGGTTCACTGCCCAGTCCTAAGTAAATGAGTCATGCAGTGCTATTGAGAGGAACTCTCTGAGGACATTGGAGACCGAATGTTGTAAGAGGTGGACACAGAATGATCAACAAGTATGACCAACACTATCTGGATATCTATCACAAAAGTCACCATGCTTCCCTCATAGTCCAAGATAGAATATGCTACATTAAAAACTGTTAAAACTGTTAAGACTTCTGTCTGGTCTTGCAGATCACATTTTTTTCCTGTTTCCACTTTTTCCAAGACACTTTTGCCAACTGCTGACAAGTCTTCTCCTTCTCTACCTTCTCTTCACACTTGATTTTCACATCTCATGCTATAACAGCACAGTAGTCATATTTTTCAGTCTTCACCTAATATTACTTTTCATTGAAAACACCATCCTATGTGGAAATTAATTCCTGGTTTCATAAGGTTTGCCTAACCTAGGTTCCTGAGCTGTACACAAGCAGCTGGTGCTTGGTGAAGCAATCCTGCAGAAATGAGGGCTTCATGGGGCACTGGTTCTCACTAGATTTTCACACTTCTCATAGATGCACTCAGCTGCAGCCTCACATGCCCTGTTGAATCACTCACCCTCGGGGGGATGTCCTCTGTGGCCTGGCTGAATTCATCTTTGAGTGTGCGCCACCACAACAAGGTGACAGGCTTTCTGCAGACTGATGTGTCACTGGGGCGGTAGTGGCAGATGGTCCTTCCTGTCCTCAGGCTTTGAATTATGTAAAGATAAACTTTTATTCCTTGCTGAGATGGGTGACACATGCATCTTGCAGATTCACAGATATATCGTAACTCACAGAATCATAGAATGGCTTGAGCTGGAAGGGACATTAAAGACCATCTAGCTTCAAAACCCCTGCAGTGGGAAGGGATGCCTTTCACTAGACCAGGTTGTTCAGAGCTCCATCCAACCTGGCCATGAAGATTTCTAGGAATGGAGCATCCACAGCCTCCCTGGCCAAGCTGTGCCAGTGCCACACCATCCTCACAGTAAAGGATTTAAAAAATATTTTAGTATCTAATCTAAGCCCATTCTTTTTCAGTTTGAAGCCATTCATCTTGTCATGTCTCCACATGTTCCGGTAAAAAGTCCTTCTCCATCTCATTTGTATTCTTCCTCTAGGTATTGGAAGGCCACAATTATTAGGTCACCCCAAAGCCTTCTTTTCTCCAGGCAGAACAATCCCAATTCTCTCTGCTATTCTTTCCTCACAGCAGAGCTGCTCCATCCCTCTGATCATCTTGGTGGCCTCCTCTGGACTCACTCCAACAGCTCCATGTCCTTCCTGTGCTGGGGACCCCAGGGCTGGATGCAGCCCTGCGGGCGGGCTCTCACCAGAGCAGAGGGGCAGAATCCCCTCCCTCAACTGCTCCCCATGGTGCTTTGGCTACAGCCCAGGATACAAATGGATTTCTGGGCTGCAAAGGTGCCTCTGTCCAACCTCTCATCCACCATGTCCACCATATCTTGGGGTTTTTCTACATGAGGACTCAAGTGCCCTTAACCTGGTAGTCTAGCAATGCGGGGTGTCTGTGTGGGGGGCTCCAGTGCCATTTGTGAGAGCTAAGCTGAGAGATCAGAGCTGGTGCCTAACCATGGTAGCAATTTTTGTATGTATCTATGCACCTTTATCCAATATATAAAAGATTACTAACAGTACAATTTGTAAATGGTTTTGCACTCCATGGGTTGTTTGAGGCTCTATCATTGTTCTCAGACTTTACAAAAATCAAAGAAACATCACTGATCTCCTTGAAATGCCTTGAGGTTTACTGCTTAATTGTTTTACATGTCTCTTCTAAATTAGCCATGGTTAGTATGTACAGGTTTGTGCATGGCACTGACTGCACTGTAACATGCACGTACCTGAATATTATATAGCATGATTAATGCTGAGTACTTAAACACCAGCTTTGCTGGTAGGGATTGAGTGCAGTCATCTGTGTGACCTAAATTGCTTTATGAGCTGGGGTTGCTAAGAGAGAGTGAATAAGTGATGGGATGGCATTATGAAATCATGTCTTCTCTTGTGTAGCTAAAAATGGCTGCAGTCAAACACCAGCGGGTCTAAGTTTGCTTTGGGGTGTGGTGAACTTGGATATTTGCAGTTTCACACAGGAACAGAATTCAAAACATCCTTTTCTGAAGGGCTACTTTGCTGAACATGAAGAAGATTGGGCAAGAACTCCATCGTCTCACTGACATTTGCTATTTGGGTTTGCTGTCTGCCAGTGGACATTTTCTCAGCTCTTTAGTGCTGGAGGGTTTACAACAACCATTACAAAGCACTGCAGGTACACGCAGGCAGAGCTCACCTGCTGTGCCATGAGCAATTCCCAGCAGCTCCAGCAGCCCCTGGCTCACAGCAGCAGCACCACCAGCAGAGAAGCTGCGTTGGAAAGTGCTGTGTATTCTACGTGTTCACTGACACCATGAAGAATCAGCTTGTTTCGGGTTTTTAGGAACGTTTTCTGTATCAAAAGGATACAGCAAATAGTGATGGCTCCAGTCAGATGAGGATAAATCACCTTTTAGAAAAGAAAGGGAGAAGAAGATTACTTATTACATAGCAAACCAGCACAGTAGGGCTTTGCACCGAGGTTTGGCACAGCTCTGGTTTTTCTCGTTTACTCTGAATATATATTTGAGGTCTGTAATTTGGTAAGTAAAGTACCTATGAGTAAAGGGAATATCCAAAGCATCATTTCACAATATTGTGGGAGGGATTCTTGAATATCCCAGGGAAAATCAAACCAAACTCCTCAAAGACATTTATATAAATTTGCTGTTGTTCTGTGGAAATTACGATTTTTACTGTGATAAAGAAAAATCAAACCCTGCATTCTTCCATAAGATTAAAAAAAAAAAAAGGCATGTTATAGTTCTCAAGGAAGCTGTGTAACTGTGGAGCTAAAAGGCCATATTCTCATTTCACATTTCCTGACTTAAGCAAAGGCTAAAAATTGGATAAACTGTTTATTTTCTCTAATTATGGAGCAAATGGAGGAACTAACTGAATAGGAGCATTTATGAATAACTATAAAAGAAAAAAAATCGGGTTTGAGGCAGCATACAATTGTGTTGCTGTTTGTTCTTAGGGTCATGGTAGCTCAAAAAACCAGTTGTCCTAGGAACAGCACTATTGAGTAGGTCTATGGCTTACATGACTCTAGAGAAAGCATTCAACATTTTGTTTCCAGCATCCTATGCTATGTGTGTAATGATAATTTTTCTTCATAAACTCTGAGGGAATCTTTTCAATGCCAAATCCAATATTCTGGGATCTAGCCCTAGTCATCATCTCTAAAGAGAACAGATTTTAAATTTGTTTCTATTTCTTATGAAAAAATAAAATTGCAGTCCTAATTATTTTTTCACTGAAATGATAGTGTGGTTAGAAATCTCTGTAGTCATAGACTGTACTGCTATTTTTAGAAGAAAGCTCTCAAAACTGTCCACAGAAACCTTTCAAAATAATTGAAAACAAATTTCCACTGGTTCCACCCTTTTGATCTTGTACAAAATGAAAAGAAGATCCACTAATATTCAGGATTCATGAATGTCTGTGGTAAATTTTTTTTTTCCTAAGATGAAAATTTTATTTTTTGATTGTTCTAAGATAAAATCTTCAATTCTGTTTTTGTCAGTGTGATGTACTTCATATCAATAATCCCATGATCAGTTAGCATTTCAGGGGTATATGAATACAGTGAAGAGTTTATCAGCTCACCCTTTCTCTTGGCTTACTGCCTAATTGGGAATGTGACTTTGATCAACTTCCAGTTCAGCAGGCTTTGGTGCTTCTATTATGTAAACACACATGAAAATGGCTATACATACTGCAGTGATTATAACACCATTAATGTCTGCAAACTCCAGAAATGTCTGTGTTGTGATATTCATTTTTATTGCTAACCAGACCGTATTGGGGAAATCCACTATTTTGTAACTGGTGTGTCATTTCTTCTTTCAAAGTTGTGAAACCCTCTTAGGAAAGACACTGAAGAATTCTGAAGAAAAATTGCTCCTAATGAGAGAATCATGCAACTGAATGGAAAGAGATATGATAAACTGATAAAATCTTCATTTAATGGTTTAGAACATTAGTCATGTTTTAAAATTATTTATGTGTCTGCCTTCCTTTTTCCTCATTCATTTATTCATTCATACTGCTCTCCAAAAAGTGAACAGTATTTCTAATTCTGGAGAAGACAAGAGTCCATATGCAGCTCTGTTTTACATTTCATGTTTTTGTACTTTTAAATGCTTCTTACTTTTTATTGGTTGATAGATCAGCAATTGGATGAGGCATGCATATTTATAAACAGGTTTGCCAAACCCCTGCCCCAAAATAAAAGGCAATAAAAGAAATGTTGATGTATTTCTTAATTCTGTAGTATACCTGTGCTTTTTAGAATAATGAATCTTTATCAAAAAGAGACTGAAAGGCTTTGTCATTGTGAACTGTGTTCTTACTGATTTTTTTTAAGCTAGATTCAAATCCATACAATCATTTGGTGGTACTTGCCCTCCAGCACTGCTGATATTGAAGCATTGAAAGAACAGTGAATCTACTCTGAAATAGCAATATCCAGTGCATGTTGAGTCTGTATTTTAAAATATTGTATTTTTAATCAGGAATCGAAAATATTTCTCAATATTTTGAATTACGAACTGCAGGAGACACGTTGCTAATGAGGGGTGGGTTCTCATGTGGTGTCTCTGCAGAGCTGGACTGTCAGGCATGGCTGAAGTTGGCCTTTCTGAATCAGTTCCTGTGTTCTTATGAAAAGCTTGGTTCTACATTGAGTTCAGGCAAAAAATGGGAGCTCTTTTCTTTCAGAATTGCAGAAATTTCTCAACTGTTAATGAGGTCTGTGATTGAGTAATTTAATTGCCCAAGTATAGATTAAATTAATATTAGTAGATTAAGATTAGTATTATAGATTATAGATTACTAGCAGTATTTTGAAAATGTTGGCTCTGTTTTGACTTGCATCTGTTGTCCTTACTATAGCTGTCAGACATTTGACATCTCCTAGAATGTGAACTGCTTCTGTTGCAAATATAATATTGGTGTGTGTTTGTGCCTTGTCAAGCACTTGGGGATGCAGGGTTTGAAGGCAAGCCTGTGCTGGTGCAGAGAGCACCATCCTTCAGCTTTGGGTGGATTCTGAGCTGTGTGGGTGCATTGCCCACACCACAAGCCTGGTGCAAAGTAGGTGGCTTCCTGATGGATTCACACAAATGGTGAAAGCTGTCCCAGTTACATGTTTTGCCCTTCACAGCTTTTAATCTTTGCCAGTTTGCCAATTTTTCTTCCTCAGAACATGCTTGGTTTTAACAAGCCAATAAAATATAAATACCAATCCATTTAGTCCTGTATCGTATCTTCAAAACTAACCAGTTCATGGGACTTCAGCAAAAGAATTAAATGTATATCAAAAAGAAAAGAGCCCTTAGGTCTGAAGGGCTGATGAAAGGACCTGAAAAGCTATCAAAAAGTCATAGCTTAATTTTTATTAGATAATAATAGGAGATATTACAGTCTTTTTAAAGAACCTATTATTATTGCAAACCTTCATTTTAATAATAAAACAGACCATTATTCCCTCTATACCAATTCTCCCATTACATAATATCACATATCTCTGGTAAAAATATTTTTTGCATTTCTTTGATCAGCAATTCCCTTTTAAACTGTCTCCTCTCAGCTCCTTCTTTGATCACCTTTGACAGACTACTAGAGTCTGGAGGACTAGTCCATCTAGAAAAGCAAGAAAAATCTCTGGATACAAAACATATTTATTAGAAATATGATTTAGGCATGTCTCCAAAGCAGAAAGTCAGGATAAAAGACATAAAGCTAGAGCAAGAAAATGGCAGAAGCAAGAAAAATTGTCTGGTGTCTCTCTGGTGCTACATTCATTGTTTGCCTTAGGGTTTCAGAAAACAGCAGCTGCCTGAGCCTTGATGGCTAGAAATCAATAATATAGATTTCATCTGCAAACAAATGCAATCTCTGCCCCTTCATGGGAGGAGCAGCCAATACCTCAGGCAAACAACAGGACATGACTTTCAGGTGCACCTAGTGAATGCCCTGGGAAGTGTCGTGTAACCTTGCAAGCAGCCTTATTTTCATAAGTAGAATGAAAAATCAAAGGGCTAGATAGGAGGGGGACAAATTTAGGAGCAAAGTGTAAAATAATTACTTCTAAACAGATTATAGAAAGCATGTAAACAAGATTCTAAGAAGAGTGTAATGTCTTAGGAAGGATAGCTGAGCTACAAACAGGCTTTGTTTTAAAATATTTTATTGATTTCTATTTCCTAGATATTTTTATTTCAACCTGATATTGCCTGTGATCCTTCCTTCCTTCCTCCCTCCCTCCCTCCCTCCCTCTATAGTTCTCTTTCCAAGAGAAAAGAAATTCCCTTTAGCATCAGGAAGCATTTTCTCAATTTTATGGAATTTTCATTTCTTTTAGCTTCAGTTTTCCACACAAAAATAAAAATATCATTGTGAAATAATCTGAAATGGGTGTTCCAAGACATCCTGGATAATTTAAGTGTGTTTCACAACAGGTTTGCTTTTCATAATATAAGTGGTAAAGCAATATTTAGAGAGGGTACATAGACCTTTAGAAAAAGGAAAAAGATAGCTAGAAGGGAAATTGCCTTTAATTTTCTCTCTGACACAACTATATTTGTTATAAGCAAAATATTTTATCACAGCACACAGAAATCACAAATTGCTGACAGTAACACAACTGAGAAAACTGCAGAGACTCAAGGTATTGTTCCAAAAATCTTTCAGTTAGTTACACATTAACAGCTTCAGTAGTTGTACATTCACATATTAAGAAATCATCCAAGTTTAGAGTTCAAATAAAAACTTCCTTTTCAGTGCATTGCACTTTATCTGGAAGAAAAGTAATGACTTTTTATATTGCATTCTAATGGCCTGGAACATGTTTGTCTGACTGGAATACTAATGAATATTCTTCTTTGATATTAATATACTTGAGAACATATATGTACATATTGAAATTTTAAGATTAAGGGAGTCTGGTTCCTAGACCCAGCAGTGTACTAGTTAGTAAAGAGTTTTGCATTAATGGTATAATGAGAGCTCTCTAAAACTCTTGTCAGTAGTTTTGGCCTTTCCCACCATCACCACCTGAACAACAACAACAATACAGTTCAGCTGAACAATTATTAATTAACTGTATTCAACTTTTCCATGATCTACCTCAGGCCCAAAAAGAACCCAGCACCCAAAATGAGCCTATTTCTGAATACACCAGGTGCTCTGAGCACACTGCTTCTTCTACTGTGTATGTGATGTTTTGCTTTGACTTTGACTGTTCTGCCTGGCAAAAATATATTAATTTTCAGAATTTCTACTTTCATTGGTGCCTACATTTTTTTTGGGGGGGGTAGAGGTGGGGGTGGGGGTGAGAATATTCGTTCAATACTTCTCTGAAAAACATGAACTCCATTAAAGACCAATTCTTTCAGAATTTCTACTTTCATTTGTGCCTACATTTTTTTTGGGGGGGGTAGAGGTGGGGGTGAGAATATTCATTCAATACTTCTCTGAAAAACATGAATTCCATTTCATGAAGACCAATTTCATTATGAAAATATTTTTGTTGGTATTTTTTTGACCAGCTACCATTTAGATATCTAGATTTATGTATGCCACTGACTCACATCTCCATCCTCCACTGATTTTCAGTACCTCTGCTATTGTTTTGACAAACTGGTCTTTTCTCTTCCATTCTGAAAATAAAACAAAGACCGTTATATCAATCCTTGTCTTTGTTTTCCCTGCCTTTCCAGCTTTTTTGGCTAAAGACACAGCTTTTTCTGGAATAGAATACCATCACTTGATTTTTCAGATTTGCCTTAGGTGTTGCTCTCTATCATAAGGATAAATCAAATCTCACCATGTCTCAGTTGGCATCACTTTAACCTGCTGGTTGTGAGATTGAAATAGCCTTCAAAAAAGAGATTTAAGGGAGTAGACTATTGTTCTAGACAGCCACAATCCACAGAAGTTAATTAATATGCCAGACATTGAGTTTATCCTTAACTAACTTGCCTATTTCTAGATAAGTAAGGACAACTTTTGCTCTCCCTCTCGATGTTAGGGTACCACTGTGGTGTCACATTTGAGCCCACCTAGCCTGGAGGCACCCAACATTCTTTGCCCTATTAGGACTTTCTGCCAATGACCAAGTTGGCTCTGCAGCATTTCTTCCAGGGCCCCTCAGATTTGACAGATTTGGAGTTTACCAAGCTGAAGCTCTTCCAGCCACACCTGGGTGGGGATTTTCAGAAACAGTAGTCCAAAACAGTGACCAAAATGTTTTACCTCAAAAAAGGAAAAAAAAAAAAAAAAAAAAAAGTGACAGGCCCTCTCTAAAAATCTCAGTAGACTTTATGACTTCACACAAACACTTTCACAACGGTACAGTTTATGAACACCAGATGAGGGTGGGATTGCCCTTGTCTAAGTTTAACTGGGCAAAGGTTAGTAGTCTAAATCAGTCCCCGTTCTCCCCCAGCAGTCAGCAGTGAGCTGTAGGCAGCTGCAGAAGTGATTCATTCCAGGTCCATCTGAAGACAGGATGACTCACTGGCTGCAGGTAGGCAGTCAGGTGAGATGTACTGGGCTGCTGGGCACTGTTTGTTAGCCTGCCCTTAGAACACAGCAACTGCCTCAGCTGTAAAATAGCCACAGGCTGCATCACCTCCCGTTTGGAGCCAGCCAGGAGCACACACCTGGACAGTCACAGCAGCTCACAGGACAAGTGCTGGCAGGTTCGGCTGCCAGAGCCGAGTCGTGTGGCTGAACCCTTGGTACCAGCATCTGTTTGCAAAACTGGCTCTGAGATACTTCTGATAAAGAGAATTATGATTTGGAAAGGTTGTGAGTTCTTTTGAAACATTACACCACTTCAAACAGCTCAAGCTAAGACCCAGTATCTTAGCACCCCCTCCACTTGGCTGAAATATCACGTGGCTCTTTCTAGCTGTAACTACTACCAATAATTGATTATTACTCAATTAAATACTGTGAGAACCTTAAGCCTGAAAAGCAGAACATTTTATAAAGCCAAAATCTACGACTTCATTAAAATTATTCTTACATCAGCTTACTTTTACCTTAGAAGCTCACCTGACTCAAACAGCATAGTGGATCCAACCCAATTGTTAATAAGGAAGTCAAATAGTTGACTTATCTTTCACTTTATTTCTGATGAATTTTTCTTGCCTCCTCCACACAATGGAAAACACCATCATCACAGCTACATTTTCTTTTTACAGTCTGGGAGCTTTCTAGTTCACTTTTTTCCTCATGTCTTAAGAATCCTCCTTGAAGTGATTTAATTTTCACCTTCTTTTTTAGCTACACTGGCTTTTCTCATACTTCTGATGGATTTGTTGCTATGTGGCACGATTCTTCCTAGGAAACACATCCGTTTATGTTTGACTATTTTGTGTTTCCATTGCACCATCCTATTTGATTTCACTCAGAACCACCCACGATTACTTCCTGCTTAGATGGATTTTTTTGTCTTTGCTTTACATTTCATCCTTGATCATGGTGGCAAAGGTGTGATCGTGACTGTGCAGAAAACATCGTTGTGTTTGAGGTTAGTCACAATGAACAGAAGCACTAGGAAAGGCTGGGAAGGCTGCAGGAAATGGACATTGGAGGGTTCTTGATATTGGAAATATTTGTACTGGGCAATGCTTATGCTTTGCAGTCATTCCCAGGATGTTACCATGCTACATGTATACATCTACAGCAAAGCATGGCACTTATCCACGACCAGAGTCATGGATACCACAAATTTTGTAGGATAAGTTCCTTGTGACTCTCCTGCCTCCTCCACTGAACTGTGAATCTGGATGAAAACCCAGGCTTGTAGCAAAATGCATAGTGTAAAATTGGTGTCCTTCTCTTTCTTGTTCCCATTCAGTACCCGAAGAATCTTAAATGTTTGGATGGCTTCAATCTGGATCATAACTGTGTTTATAGAACTATGAAAAGTATTTATTTCAAAAGAAATATACCTATATATACCTTGAAAAGATATCTGTGTAGAAGAATGTTGAGTAAAATTAACAGAGAACAAATACAGGAGTCCTTGGTCAGTGTTTGTTTTAATTTAGGAATGAGCAAAATAATTTTAAGCTGGGCTTAAACTGGAATAAAGTATTTGTGATCTATTTAGAGAGAGAAATACAGATTTATTTTTTTTTAAGTGACAGAACATTAATTTAGATGAAAAGAAACCCTGCTCTCTTCCTTTAACTTACTAGCACATATTCTATTTACACAGTAGGCAAGGGCCCTGAAGCTGGAACAGATATAGTTGAGAGGATGATCCCTGGAGAGCACTTTCAGAGTCCAGGTCAACCACCTTTCTTCCTAGCAGGCCTCCTTCCCACCAGTCCCCACTCCTGCACCAGCTCCTGCCATGTGGGCAAAAGCTTGAGAAGAACCCAGTGTGCTGCAGCACCAAGGGGAGGCTGGTGGTGGCCAGGGTCTGCCCTCGTGCCCCTCAGCACCTTGCAGGCTGGACTTGCAGCTGGTGGAGGGCAACTAGCTCCACTGCACTTGAGAGCCAGATCTCATTCCATGGCCACATCTCAGCTAAAGGAGTGTTTCAGAGCTCCAGATCTTCTCAGTCGTTTCTGTTCAGCTGAGCCCTGTGGCAAGCTGACACGAACTAAGCAGAGGGAG
This sequence comes from Passer montanus, assembly GCF_014805655.1. NCBI lineage: Eukaryota > Metazoa > Chordata > Aves > Passeriformes > Passeridae > Passer > Passer montanus. The sequence goes on from NW_024368152.1 coordinate 3,099,938, forward strand.
GACCACTGAAGGACAATTGAGCACATGGACATTTCCAACACTTCTGAATCAATTTTATTTTACAGTTAAAGTAATGCAAATAGATTTAAATTCATGCTTCTGATTAAAACAACAGTTTCCTGTCCCTCCCAACTGCAGGTAGAATCTGTGTTCTGTTTTGTGATGAAATACCTCTTGCACAATTTACTGCAACTTTACTAGATGTTGCCAGCTCTGCCGAACCATTAGATAGCATGTAAATACTTCTTTTGGTTACTCTGAAGAAAGACAAAAATACATCAGATTGTGCAACTTTGGGAGTTAAACATTCCTCCCAATCAGTTTTCCTTGTTTACGTGCATTTTGCAGGGCATGATTTTTTATTGCATTTTATTCATTTTTACCGTAAAAAATCTTACAGATTATCCCTATGTAGTGTGATGTAATGAGCAGACTTGAGATTTTTTATGTACTCCTGCTTTTGTACAAACATTTTACACATGAGGACTGTTGTTAATATTGGTCTCAGTCCTCAGGTAAAGCAAGATGCTAACATAATACAAACCATGCTGCTTTATGTTGTAAATATTTGAAGACCAGGGGAATTTATTTGTCAGTTTGAGTTCAAGCATAGGTAAATGGGGATGTTAGACAAAGTGCCTATGGAAGAAAATCATCCTCTCGGATAGTGCATGATAAAACTCTCAGGCACATGGTGTGATTCTTGGGATTGTCCTGGGCAGGGCCAGGAGTTGGATTTGATGATCCTCGTGGGTCCCTTCCAACTCAGATATTCTATGTTCTATGATCAGTGGGCAGAGAAGTCCTCTTACCATCCTACCACTTTGTTTCTGCAATTGTTTTAGAGCAATGTAAGATTATCTATGAATGTCTCAAACTCTGCAGGAATAAGATGGTCTTTCTACTAACTGTAGGGTAATAAAATTATAGAATCTAAATATCTGAAAATTTCAGAAAATTGGAGCTTCCAGACAATTAGTCTGTCTTTAAATGTTACATTGAAGGTCTATTCTCAGAAGTTACACAATTTTCAGCTTCTTTACAGTAATTGACATCAAGGAATTTAATCCTTTTTTATGATGGAATCCTATTCTCATTGTTGTCAGAGCAGATGGAGGCAGCTGTGCAGATGCTCTTCTTAAACCCAATAGATGCCTGGAGAATCACCTCAGCTTGTGTTTGCAGGTGAGCCCAAAAGACTCTGTTTGATGCTGGTTGACTCTTGCATGTGATAAAGTTCTTGCTAAATTTACTTTCCTGCAGGAAATAAATGTTGAGTGAAGACACATTCCCAAGAAATGAGTGGCAAACTGTATCTTTCCAACAATTTCAAGGGATAGCTTGCTGTCCTGGGTTCCACACAGAGCTGCTTCAGGCTTTCTTTTTCAGTCCTGCTACTGCAAAGCTTACCCAATTGACTTTCACTGTCCTAATGTTCTTACTTGGCCCCACCAAACTTCCTAGAAGGTTTAAACTATAGTACACCATGAAAAGTCTTGTGATTTGGAATTTGATTTTGCAATAGCTGTGCTCAGAGCTCTTTGAAGACAAAGTGTCACCATTGCTCTGAAAAATATCCTCTACAAGAGACAAACCAAGCCAAAGATGATGTTACAAAAAGGTATCAAAGAAGAAAACAATGAAAAATTATTGCTAAGCTATGCAGGAAGAACTACATAGATGAAAAAAGACTAGGACGTTGGTCTCAGATCTTGTAAGCTTCTCCTTAACAACAAAGCACATTCATTTTTTGACTTTTTGCATGACTAGTTCTTAGTTTCCTTAGGGCAGAAACAGAAAGATTGAGCAGAAGGGTGTAAAACCTAACTGAAAGCACTATTCAGAAAAAAAAGATTACAGGAATGAGGACAAATAGAGCAGTGCCGTGCGTAATGACTGGCACATGAATGAGTTCATTGGAAATGTAAACATGGAAAGGGATTGGCAGAGAGGGCGTGAGATGAGCAACTCAGAGCGATGAATAACTGCGGAAGTGGTTAAGACTTCCTGGTCACCAAAGAGAAAAACAGTGATGCAAGAAGAGCTTGGGCTAAAAGGAAGGAACAGGAGAAACACTCCCCTTCATGTGCTCAGCTGTGCCTGCCTCTGTGTGTGGCTCCATGTCTTGGTGCTTGTTGCTTCAGTGCTCTAATGCTGATCAATAACTGACTAATAATCAAGTGGCTTTGTGTTGATGATTGCTACCCGCTGGTTCCTGTTACTGCCTCTGAAAAAACCAAAAATTAGTACTCCTGTTGAGCTCTTGATGATTGAGGCAAACTTTGAAACCCAGACAATCACAGCTCTTAGATATTTTTAATCATAACTGCTGAGGCAACTCAAGTCTAGTACAAGTGTGCAAGCTAATTTTACAGGATTTTGTATTCTTTCAGTAACTACATTGATTCCTGGAGACAGATATATGTAGCTGACTTCGATCTGGAAGGGGTTTTTTCTTATGATATTGTTTTTCTGCTATATCACAAATTTTATTGGCAAGTATAATTGAACAAAATTCTCAACACCTTTTGTCATGGAGGTCTTGACAGACTGCTGTTACATCATTGCCTGCAAATGAGCTCAGCAGTCCTTTCTAAGTTCACTTTATTTCCAAGGATGGGGCATCTACCACCTCTCTCTACAACATTGTACTTAAGTGAATTGACATAGTCCTCATTCAGTATCACAGGATAAAACCAGGATAAATATGGCCCAATCAAAAAATGTCCTCAAAATTTGAAGGCATCTCTTTGCAGAGTAAAGCCAAGTCCTGCATTTGTTTATTTGCCTGCTGTTACATAGCATACCTTTTCTTCACCAAAAGCTCTTGGAGATACTAAGTGCTTTTGCAGTGGTGTGTTCAGAATGCCTCTACATCTACAATACATCTGAAAAGATATTTTTTCTGGGTTCTTTCCAACACCAATTTACTACTCAGAGACAAATCAGAAGCAAAGCAGTGGATGGGTAAGCTGTGACTTTTACAGGTTGCTTGCACCAGACAGTCTGAGAGCAGGAGCTGGCCAAACCTTACTTCTGGAAGAAATCCACTGGACTTCATAAAATATGTGATTAAGGTGTTACCTGAAAAATTACTTAAGAGCAATGTTTCTAAATGGCAAGCTGGGCTGTAGCCCAAGGTCATTCTCAGACTACAATTGCTCTGTCCTCTGTAAGGCAGTGAGATGAGCAAAGGCTTGCTGTGGGAGATTAACCTCCATAGAAAGGGGGATGCATGTATTTCACCCTTTCCAGACTTGCTTCATACCTTGCACTGACATCGGTCACGCAGGATTTGTGAGAGGAAGGTACATGTCAGTGACAATAAAGTTGCTCTTGGGTTTTTGTGGAAGATCCCAATTTGCACAGCAGGCATCCTTTACCTCTACCTCAAACTGTCTTCAAATGCTGGCTGGTGAAACTTGAGTCTGAGCAGATTAGACCATACCAAACTTGTAACTATGAAACTGGAGTGCTTTGGTTTCCTGTAAAAGCTCACTGTATGCAACCATTATTTTTGCTCCTTTCTGCACAAAATAAATAGAGCTTTAGCATAATATTCTGAATTATTTCTAAGGAAAGAACAGTCAAACAACAGTTTTTTATACGATTCTGGAGATAATATACTTTCCAAGCAAAACTTGAAACTCTCTCTCACTTTGGACACTGGCTGAGATGAGTGTGGTGTTGCCTGCAGCACATCGTAGCTTTTGACAGTGAGCAAGACCAAACAGAATACTAAATTTGGAAAAAATAGTACCCTTTAGAAATAAACTCTATCTTTTCAGCCATATTCTGAAATAAAAAATATTGGAATGTTGTAGAACAGCCTTACCCTCATGTAATCAAAATTTACTGATATTGAGAGCTACTAGTTATTGTGCCAGCTCCTTGAGAGATTCCGTGCCTGAGCTCTCAGCCAGGGGTCCGGGCATGGCTCAGGGACTGCACTTTGAGATGTTCACAGTCGAGTATCAGCCTCACTCACAGAGAAATCAATTCCCTAATGGGATTCCAGCTTTAAAAAAATAGCACTTTAATGGAGACAGCAAAATAAAAGTATACTTTTAAAAAACCAAACATTACCTCTCAGAGTGGTAGTTTTATTTGTATGCATTCAACAGCATCAAGTTTTTTCACAGGAATATAAGCATAACAATGGTGAAATATCCGTATCAGATCCGACTAGTATTCCATTTCAAAGGATTCAAAAGCAGATGCAAGAAACTTCACAGGAGGCAATGGCAGGACAACCTGCTCCAGAAGAAAGTTTCTGCTTAATCCCCACCAATGTAATGCTTGGCCGATTTCATAAAACGTGTAGACCTATATCCATTAGAAAAGTAATATATATATAGAAAATTCTGTATTTCTTATAGATTTCTGTACAGTAATATTTACAATATATTTCAAATATTTCAGTCTTATCTCCATATTCCAGACCATAAAGCCCAGACTTTGTATCTTTCTCCTGTTATGCGACAGCTGTGGACATTGCCCTTTGTCACAGCACTGGAGAACCATGAAACACTGGGGTGTAAACAGCAATTTGCTCTGTACACTTGCACCCCATCTGACTGTTTTGTTTACATAGTTCTAGTCAAACAAAACAATTCAATTTATGACTAGCATTTGTCATCAGCCACCATTTTAGGCTCCCTAGACTAATGGAAAACCAGCTCCATTGCTAAAACTTCTGTTCAAACTGCAACAGCCCACTTTTCCACAGTTTAACACCAACGTTGGAAAATTCCACCCATCCCAAATAGTAAAAAAAACCCCAAAATAAACCAAAAAATGTTGGGGTTTTTTTTGAGAAAAAGATAGGTAGTGGCTAACATTAGCAAGTTCTTCTTGTTTTGAAGGATATGACTGAAAGATCCAGCAGAAGAAAGGAGAACCCTTTACATGTAACAGTAACAGGAGCAGAATGAACACCACAGCTCTCATCATTTGGAAAAAACACTGAATTAGCCATTCCCAAAACGTATGGGGAAAGAAGATTGTAATCTATTTTTGTTCTGACATATAGGAAATGTAAATTATTAGCTTCCCCACAAGGCATTATTAAATAAAGGGAATCTACAGCTTAACAGGCAAAGATCTTAGACACATCCACATCACCTCTGAAATTAATGGGAGTGCTTGGGATTCCTACAGAGTTTGAACAAAGCCAAAGAAATGCCACATCAGTGTGGAAAGTCACCTGAACCCTACTGAACTATCCACAAAGACAAAAAGAGGGACTAAAAAAGTATTCAGAACGGGTCCAGTTGGGATTTCACTAACCTCTGCCATAAAACCCTTATCAATTTTCAGAAAGGCTAATGTTCAGTATTTTCAAGCAAATGAAACATATTCCTTCCTAATACTGAAAATTCATGAGTAATACATCTTTCATCTTAACTCTTGAAAGCTGCTCAACTGACTTGGAGGAGACAAATAGAAGTTTGAAAATGAAACAAGAATTTTCCTTTGAAACAAAACAAATTAATTCTCTTCTCCTGTGGCACGGCACTGGATTGTAACTCAAAAGATTTTTCCTGCACCCTGAGCTATCTACAGTAATCCATGTTTTTGAAGAAAAGCATCCCTTAGCTCTGATATACAAATATATATGTGGTACAGCATCTTGCTGGGAGCATGAACAGAACAGATTATCATACATCATACATCAGATTATGTTCCTGACTAATAAACCTAGAGACTGTGATCCTTACAAACCTGTACCTTCAGTGTATAAATCTTATCATATTAGCAGCATCTTGAAGTTTTCTGAGAATCATCCTTTTATAATAACGTAACAAATATATATGGAGATTTCATTATATAAGAAAATACCCACGTATGCTACCTTTTCTCTAAGTTTGAAGGAGCTCACACAAACTACTTAGTTTTCTCCCATTTGAAAAGTGGGTTCAATAATTATTTTATCTGGAATCGTTATCTAGTTATCTTAAGAACTTCAGACACGTAGGCCTTGGTACCAACACTAGAAACAGAAGACATTGCATTTCCAGACTGGTGCTGTAACTGAGCACTAACCATCCAAGGACTGACAAGCACATTTAAAACCCATGGAAGTGCAACCCAGATGATATTTAGCTGATGTCAATGAGCTCTTCAAGGGCAACTCTTCCACAAGCATGGTAACACAAGGTAGGCTTTTAACCTCTGCAGGACCAACAGCTGAAGTCAACATTGTGCCAGTCAGGCAGCTTTTACAGATGGGTATCACTGCAAATGAAAGGGAAAGTGGCTTTGGCCTTTTTTTTTTTCAATTGTTTTGTGGTTTGCAATGTCCATATAGAAAGACTTTGATTTTCTAGCAAGCAATGATAAATTGGGGTGTTTGAGGCATAGCCAACAAATTCCATGAGTTACTGCAGAGGCCTCATTCACTACACTAGTGATCCAAGTATCACCTTTTAAAACAAGTTTATCTCAGCCAGCCCAAATGAAGCATTTTGCTGATGATATTGAGTGAGGTGTTGTCTACACAGGACATTCCCTGGCCTGTCTGAGCCCTAACATGCCTTCTTACCCTGCAGCACAGTGATGCCTTGCACTGCCCTGCTGCAGACCCACACTGGGGAAGTGCGGCTTAACACAGCCTGGCACAGCTCCCTAATGCCATTCTGTAACAGCCTGCTCCCTCACTGCCTAAAACTAAAGGTCTTACACCAAACCTTGCAATGTTTGCCATGTCAGACTCAGGCACACATCACAAATTGTACTGTTCTGCAAGGCAGAAACAATGCAAAACCTCCCTCAATACCTGTTTCCTGGAACCATGCTCCTGGAAGTATTTGGCGCTATTCTTTCCCAATGGCTGAGCAAGCTGTGTGACAAACTAGCAAGAGAAAACTAGATGGATGTAAGGTACACCAATTTGGCTTGCATGCTGTCAGAGAAAGAGAGGTTTGGCAGGGATTTAGCTTACATATTTGCCAAGTATCTCAGATAAGGCTGCCACAGTTAGTTCTCACCAGCCAAGCAAATGATGGTGAATGATGTCGGGATGAGCTCTAATCAAACAGCCCTGGTAAGGCAGAGCCTTTGGACATCCAGGTGGAGTCTGTCTGCAAGGAAACATCTGACCCAGAGGTCACTGCCACTTCATTCCCACCTTCTCCTCCCAGCCCTGTTGACAAATTCATTGCTGGAAAGAGATGGGTGCACAAAACAGACCTTCTGTCACAGCCTGGAATGACATCCTGAGGCAGTGAGATGATGTTGAATATTATTGTGGATGGCAGCTGCTGCCATACTTCCATTTTCCAGGTGATTTTGTTTCCTGCTGTCTTGCTGAGGCACAGTTCACAATCTCCACTTTTCACTGCAGTCTTGGACACCCTTGGGCTTGAGAAGAGTGAGGCTTCCAGAGGATGGGGACGAAGGTAGGAAACAACAACAAAATACTAAACTTGGACAAAGTACACATAAGCCAGATGAGGTAAGTCTCTTCCTACGTCTGGTTTTGTTCTACTTCCAAGCCAACAGTTCTGAAGAAAGAAGAAAAACAGTGTCATTTGTTATTTATCACATCAGACAAGCTTAAGGTGATACTCTAAAGCTTTAATTCAGCTGCCTGTGGCTACTGCCAACACAGTAAATTATCCTCCCTGGAGATTTCCACTTGAATAATGGTTACCCATTTAAGAACGATGAGAAACTCAAGGCTGAATAATCTTGATTCAGCTCAGGAAGGAGGATGCAGAGTGACCCCTCTTCCTAGAATCAAGCAGAACTGACAGTGAGAGGAACTGGACTGCAGAGGTCAACTCAGGCAGCTTTCTACCAAGAAACAGCAGTGACCATCTTGCTAAGGACCTCAGTTTTCTGAAGCTCACAACCCACACTCTGCAATCATCTCTCTGATAAAACATACTAAAGAACCTGATCCTTCAACCAGCTCTTTTATTTACACAGTGTTCCACCAGGTCCCAGAAAGCTCATGAAAAATTAAAACAGAGAACATAAAATATGAATGGAATGATCACTGGCCCATAAAAGCTCTGGAGTTCTTGAAAGGTGTTTTAGACATAACGAATGCCGGGATTTCAGAAATGAGGTTTCTGCCTCATTGTCCAAAGAAGATGCAACAATTTTCAAGCTTCTGTAGAAAATCAGGAATTTCTAAGGATGTGCCTGGGAATACCAGGAAGAGCACATTGCTTCCCAGCAGAGAACAGCAGTCCACTGCCCTTTAATAAGCAAGCTCAACAGAACAAAACACCTGGATACTGTGAAAACACAGATATCAGAATTGATGCTGTCAAAGTGTAGAACTGAATGAAAATTTAGATTCATCTTGCAATCATGTAACAATAAACAACTCTCTCCTTAAATTCGGTCCAGTAAATGTGGTATTTACCTTATGGCAACTCTTGATGACCCTTGTACAGGTATTTTTAGCTGACCTTTCTCAACTTCCTACTTCTGTGGCCTAAATGATAAGTATGTTCTCAGTTTTCAGAAACTACCTGACAGATGAGATCCAACAGTTCAGAGTTAGCCCTAATATTCTTAAAATTAGGTTTATAAATAAGGACCCTCTGAAATAGTCTTTCCTAGGCTGTCAAAGGAATTGCTACCAGAGTAATTAAAGTTACTGCAGAATGAACATAGGATCACTTGAATAAACTTGATGTTTTTTTCACTGAGATCTTTTCACCACCTTGTTAGGCTGTGTACTACAATTTTCTCTCATATGGTAAAAATAAAAAGCCATTGACCAAGCTCATGTGAGGTTACACTGGTTCAGCTCCTGGTACTTCCCACCCTCTTGCCTTTGCCCTGATGCAGCACCTCCTCTGCAGACTGCATGCTCCCAGGGGTGCTCACCAGCATCTCCTGCTCAGCTGCAGCACTGGACAGGCTTGACAAATAGATGGGGAAAGGGCCAGCTGCTCCCTCTGGGGCCAGCTCTGTGGTGATGACCTGGACCTTACCCCATTAGGGGCATCCAGGAGCAAACAGGCTTCTATTTGGTTGTTTTTCTTGTGTGGTTCTTGCTTGCTGGAATCTGCCTCCCATCCTCTTGTTTAACAAGGCTGGCAGCTGCAAGGAGCTTCACAAACCCACCACCTTCCTAATTTTGTTTCGTGTATCTCCCTGGCTCTTTATCACAGAAGGATCAGCAAGGAGAAATGATTAGTTTGGGAGAGCCCTTTCTTCTCTCTAAAATTATTTGGGAAAGGATTTGTTACATAACAACACTTCTTTTAAGTTGTCAACCTGAGAATATGCTTATCAGCACAGCCTTGAAAAGTTATTGTATAATGGCTCTCTCCCTGTCTTCCTTCTCTTGCAGGAAGAAAATAGACTATTGAGAAAAATTCTAATTCTAAAGATGAACACAATTTCACATCATTAAAACCAGTTTCAAGTAAATGGATAAAAATCTATTTACTTGAAACTTGAAATTGCCTTATATGGATTAAAGGAATTTAGCCAGTTTCAAGTAAATGGATAAAAATCTATTTACTTGAAACTGCCTTATATGGATTAAAGGAATTTGTAGAGACAGCCTCACATCCACATAGGAATGAGGCTCAAGCACTACAATTCTCCACATTCATAGGACCCACATGCTCTGTCAACAGCTGTATCTACACCAAATGATGTTCTTCTCATGCACCAATTACGAACTGTCAGAAAATATACATGTAATCCTTCATATCAAGACCTACTCATGAAATTTTTAAGTACCTGACGGTAAGCTGCAGTAGTTATCCTAGGGGCTTTATGCAGTGGAAGAAGAAAAACTTATAGATTATCAACACCACAGGCTCCATGAATATAGCTCTTTTCCAGGAGATCATACGCAAAATAAACACCACTTCTATTAAACCCAGGACACTGGCTTTTACCAGAGCTAAATTTGTTATGCTTCTGTCTGTGAAGTAATTGATTTCTAAGCCCAAATCCACACTTTTGTGTTAATTATCTTTAACTCAAAACATTGGAGCACCCCTCTGACCAATGCAAACTGCACAACCCATTCCCAGCTACCTGCACCAACCACACAGCAAAACCCACTGCAGAGGAAAACCCAAACTCTGTGAAATGCTATGAGGTCACCTGGTACAAACTTTTAGGGTCCCAACAAGAAGCCAGGGAGGAAATAAGATTGACAGCAGGGCACTGATTCAGTTTTGCTTTTCTGATACTTGGGGGTGCCTATGTGTAAGGAGAAAGAGAGAGAGTGAAGTAAAGGGGAAAACTGTAGCAGTGTAATGTAAATACAGTGCACTCCTGATGAGTAATAGTTTCAGCAGTACAGTATAAATACAGTGTACTCCTAATTAGTAGTAGACTGTTCAGTCTGTTACAAATAACTGTAACTAAAGGTTGAATACATTTCCTAGCATTTAATATAGCAGAAATTAAAAGAAGTAAGATATTTGCAAAGCAGGCATCCTTCACTCACACTGACTCTTTAATTTCCTGTGGGGGGTCTGAGCTAAACCTGGCAAGTTGCAAACCTTTACTTGTTCATATTTTGTCTTTTGTAAAAACAGATCTCTGATTTGCAAAAAAGCCATACCTGGAACATGTGGTAAACAAAACACATTTCCCTTCAGCCCTTCCTGAAAAGACTAATATAAACCATGAGAAGTTAGTTAACTGCTCTCTGAAAAGGAAAAAGAAACCCAAATTGTCAGGGCGAGGCTTTGCACACACCTTGAGTTCGCCAGGCTCCAACACATGCTGAATGAAGCCATCACGCCAGTTCCTGGATCACCTTATTGGTCTCCTTGGCTTTCTTACACGTGTACAACCATTTGATTATCCGAGCGTTGCGCTCGATCACGGAGGTGCTGCTGGGGACCTGCTCGGTGAGCTCGTCCTCCAGCAGCCCCTCGTCCCCGCTGTGCCTTGTGAACTCGCTCTCCGATGTCGCCACGCTGATGCTGCGGATCTTGAAGGAGACGTTGTCAGACACCACAGAGAAGTTCTCTCTCCCAAGATCCTCAATAACCTCCTGCTCCAGGCCACAGTACTTGAAAAATGTTTCAAACTCAGCGAAGGACTTGGAGTAGCGAGAGCTGATGTCTGACTGGGAGCGATGGAGACCTCTCCTCTTCACCTCCTTGACCTCTTCAGGAGGTGTACTCAGTTTTGAGGGTCTCTCATGCTCTGTTGTACACACCCTTGCCCCTTCAGTGCTCACGGGGAAAGTCTGCACCGCTCCATGTTCGCTGGGCTCGTGGTCACCATCTTTTGCTGAGAGAGGCTCATTGCTCTCGGTGGCTGCGACGTCCTCCATGACTCTGGGCAACGCAGGGGAAGCCAATTGCTTCTCTTTTATGGACCCATGGAAGATCCTCCTCACCAAATTCCCCCGTGAGCTGTCCTGGCTTTGACCTCTGCCGAGCTCACATTTCTGTCGGTAGATCACCAGGGAATCCGGCCGCATCTGCCTCCTGGTGCTGCGCCTGGCGATGGGGGGCCCGTGCTGCAGGGGGGCTCGGCAGGAGCTCGCCGCCGTGCCCGGCTCCGGGGGCTTCGCGCCCGTGCCCAGCTCCCTGCTCGCTGCTCTGCTCTCCACGGAACAGGTCTCGCTGCTGCTCTCCGAGGCTGAGCTGAGCGCGATGACGGGATCCTGCCTGGTGCCGATGACCTGCTGGCTCTTTACGTACTTGGCCTTATCGGCGGCCAGTCTCTCCACGGCACTTTTCCTGCCCGGCTTGCCGGCCTCCAGCTGCCTGCGGAGGTACTCGGGCCCCTTGTTGAGGAGCCGCAGGGGGAGGGAGGAGTGCAGGTCGGAGATGGCGTGCATTCCCACGGCCCGGGAGAGTTCAGCTGGCATAGCAATCCAGGGACGCGGATCCTGCTTCCAGTCCCGAGAGGGAAGCGGGATAAGGGAAAAAAAAAAAAGTTTAAAAAAAGGGGGGAAAAGGAGAATCGCGGTGTAGGACAGCCCGGGCGCGCTGACGGCGGCTCCGCGCTCCCAGGGCCGCGCTCCCCGCTCCGTCGGGGCGCCGCGCGTCCCGCCCGCCCGCCGGCAGCATAGCCAATCCCGGCCGGCAGGAAGCGAGGGAGGCAGGGAGGGAAGGAGGCAGGAGCCGCCCTGAGGGCAGCGGCCCGGCCCCGGCACCTCCCGCGGCGCTGGGGCGGCCGGGGCTCCGGGGGCACGGCGCTGCGGTGGGCGCGGGCCGCCTGCTCCGACGCCCGGGCGCTCGGAGGGTTTGCTCCCCTCAGGAGCGTCCTGCCCCGAGCCACCGCCTGGGAGCTGGCCGCTGCCTGAGGGCCTGGCCCGGAGACCCCAGCGCACCCTGCCCCTCGGGGGCACCACCTTGCCCCGCTCCTTTCGCGGCCCTGGCGCGGTGCGTTCCCCCCGCGGGTGTCCCTGCCCGGCCGTGCCGGGCGCTGCGCTCCAGCGGGAAACCTTGGAATGATCGGGAAAGGACGGGACGGGCTGCCACAGCGCAGCGGCAGAGCGGGGCCCGGGCACGCCGGGAGGGCAGAACAGATGTGGCCCCAGCTGTGCCCCCAGATGTGCCCCAGCTGTGCCCTCATTTGTGTCCCCAGCGGCATCCTGCCCTTCCCGGGGCAGCGGCAGGGACACCTTTTTCCCTGGGTCACTGCTGTGCTGCGACTGTGCACGTGTAAAGTGTAAAGTGCAGTGGAATGGCATCAGTCTGAACTGCGTGTCGCAAATCTTTGCCCTTCAGAAACATAGGGCAGAATTCCCATCTGGGGCTGGCAGTTCTGAACGGGCAGGACAGAGCCATTGGCTCCCGAAAATTAGACTTGTAAGTCAACTAACTGGGGCAGTTCAACTTTAACATGTGATCTCATGTGACATGCTCTGTAATAACTGAATTATAGATAACTTTTGTTCTAATACAGGAAACAAAAGCCAGTTTATATCTGCAGGTTTTTTCATGCATATTTTTTTACTGGTTTGGCTTGGTTTTAGTTTGTCTGTTACTTCTGGGGTCTAGAATGCTTTAGTGGTGATTGGTTCATACGTCATTTTTACAGTCACTAAATTGTAGCTAACGAGATTAGAAAGGAAGAGATGAGCCTTCCTGTCATTGTGAAGTTTCAGGGTACACCACTTTGCTACTAGCAAGGTTCTCACTGTGTCAAGAGAAAGTTTATGATCAATCCTGGAGTCTGAGTTTGGGCTAACGCTTCAGTGAAGACCTTCTTAGAAACACACAAAACAGAAATATTCTCTTGCCAACATGGTTCTACTGCTGGTTTTCCCCTTAATTTTACATCATCTTTGTTTCTAGACATGTAGGTCTGAACTCCAGAAGCCCTATAACACAAACAACTGCCTGTTCACAGCAAGAATCCCACATATGATCCTTGCCGGAATCATGACTGAAATTTGTAACACACCTTGAGATCACTTAGGGTGAAATTGTTGATATGTAGGATGGGTGCAGTTCTTTGAGAAATAATTTTTTTTTCTTTTACAGGTGTACAAGTAGAGCTGGTTCACATAATAATTTACCTAAAAAATATTCTTGAAAACTGAGAGACAATAATAAAATTTTAAGCACAGTTAATTACTAGGGAACTCTTTCCTGTTAAAGTGGTTCATACACGGATGTGTAAGAGTGTAGTTAATATCATTACATATTGAAATGCTTCCTGGGATTCTGGGCATATAGGGAAGGCTGATGTTTTCTGACAATTAATATGAGCAATAAGCTGATAAACATAATGAATTTAGTAACGAGATACTAAGGTTTCATTTCCATATTGACAAATATGCCTTAATTTTTTCCTTCAACATTTTCCTTGGAGTTCTATGGCACTGAACAATGTAATAACACATATTCACATTTCTCCATGCATTTTATTTTGTGTTTGTTCCAAATGTTCCAAATGCTAGTGTCTTGTAGAAGCTTTAAGAATGTGCAAAAAAAATGTTTACATTCATTTGAAATTATACACAAGTATCAATAAGAGAAGTATCAATAAGACCAGTCTTATTAAAAAAACTACAATTAATTTCTTTATCAAAGCTTCATTCACTTCAAAAGTTCATTCACTCCCTGCAAAATTATATCGTTTTTCTCAGTGAACAACAGCTTTGTGTTTAGAGTTGATCTACCAAAACTATTTTAAAACATAGGTTTTGATGGAAAAAATTTAAAACATTTTAAAAAAATTGATATATTTTCCTTTCTCTTAAAAAAAAAATGTTTACATTCATTTGAAATTATAAGAAAAATGAACACACACAAGTATCAATAAGACCAGTCTTATTAAAAAAACTACAATTAATTTCTTTATCAAAGCTTCATTCACTTCAAAAGTTCATTCACTCCCTGCAAAATTATATAATTTTTCTCAGTGGACAATAGCTTTGTGTTTGGAGTTGATCTACGAAAACTATTTTCCAACATTGGTTTTGATGGAAAAAAGTTTAAAACATTTAAAAAAAATTTATATGTTTGTCTTTCTCTTAAAATGTCTTTGCTTTAAATGCATGCCTGGAAGACTTTTAATAGAATATTTTCATTTTCCAGCAAGTTTCATCCTTGTCTCACTGACAAAAGTAGATGTGAGTTTTGATTTTCTATGAAGTGCATGTCACAAGAAATTTTTCATGAAAAATTGCAGAAGCAATTTCCAGCTGACATTCCAGATATGTGAGATACTTTTTCCTGAGAATCCCGGGTGATGACAACAACATTTAAGGGGAAGAAGAGTCTTCCCAGAGTCAGAAAATATTGCAAGCAACAAAATTCTGTCTCCCTTTAGCAGCTGCACAGTCAAGTGATATTTTAAATATGTTTAGGTCACATATTCTAAAACTTAAATGCATTTTAGTTTAAAATATGATTTTTGGATTTGAAATGCTTATATTTGTATTTCTTGGAATTAGCTCTTATACTTATGGATACACTCTTACAGTATTTAAAGAAGAGGGAGCAATTGCATTTCTTCCTTCTGGAAAGCAGAAAGAGAGTGTGTTATGAGAGTCCCAAGCAAACCACCTTTGCCCCTGTCCCAGAACCAGCTTGCAGATAATAAAAAGGAAATAAAAATGGGTGCAGCAGCACCCATCCCTCAGCCTGTCAGCTGCCATCATCTCCCTCTGGCACCAATGCACTGGACAAAGGTAAGAGAGGCAAGTCCTGCACACACTGAGCCTCAGCTGACACAAAGAGTTTTCCCACAGAAGGAGAGTTCTGCAAAACACCTTTGAGTCAGCTGGCATTTAAAGTTATCACGAAACACAAAGCAGTTGAATTTTACGTGGGGTAAGAAAAAACACTTCTCATTGAGTTTTTATTAATAAGGGATGTTTTCAGAGCACAGCTAGAGCCTGAGCTGGAGGAAAGCCAGAAACAGGACTGGTACAATGGCACTGCAAGCAAACAGTACAATGCATGCAAAGCTTAGGTCATTGCTGTCACTGCTGCCACCCACTGCCAGTGTCAGTGACACTCTGGTTTATAGTGGTCAAAGGGCAAAAATGAAGTGGTGGCAGTGGGAGGTAAAGGCAAGGAGGAAAGAAGAGAAAGGGGAGCTCAAGCCCTAGCAGAAATAGGAAGCTCCCATTCTGGAGACTGCCAGAACAGTGGTGTCCCACCCAGGAGTGAGGTTTCTGCCCCCAGCAGCTCTCAGTGCTGAGTGCAGGTGTTGCAGCCACATCAGGGGGTGATTCACTTCCACTGTGCCACTGTTGGTGCCACTGAGAGTCCTGTTTGCTGCACTGGGGGGATGTAAAGCAGCCACAACACAGAAATGAACAGTTTCCAAACAGCTGCCTCCAGTGGAGACATTTTAGGCCTTTCAACATGAAATCAGTGACTGTACTGATTCTCTCAGATTCACACAACAGAAGATACAGGCATGCCTGTACAACTTCAGGCAGAATTTTGAGACTTAGGGCTTGAGCACTGTATGGCAGAAGCAGTCCCACATCACTTGTATGTCTTCATTTAGCCTCTCCCACCACTGCCAGATTGCTTAGCATCCTCTTCACCATTGTGATTTTGGGTTTTTTTACTTCATTAGACAGCTTAGCATCTCTAATAAGAAAACATCTCCCTCCTAAAATCCATCCAGCTTGCTCACAGTCGTCATTAGTGGGCTTCATTTTTTGGAAATTCACCCCAGAGGTACCACTTTCCAGGCTGAACAACCATCATGGATCTTAACAGGAGTGTGTAATTTACATCACAGGGATTCATGGCAACATATGGGGAGGGAGCTTAAAGCAAAGAGCAGAAGAAAAGTGATGGAATATCACAGTGAAAGCAAGAGATGAAAGGGAGAACAAATGCAACATGCCTTACACCAGGCAGTTACAATGGGCAACATGCTAGCCGTAGCATGACTCTTTCCTGTTTTATGCTTTCTTATCCCTGCAGTACCTCTGAGCCTACACTAATTCCTTTTTTCCATACACTTGTCACGTGCCTAAAATGTAAAAATAAAAAAATCCAACCCAGGTTTGGTGCCTAACATATTTAAGCAGGTGTTAAAATATTGAGATTGAATATTTTGATATGAAAGGGCTGATATGTTTATCATGCTGTCTGATCAAATTCACTGAGTAATTTGGAAAGGAGGGGAAGAGCCAGAGTTTTCACAGTAAAATACAGCTATGATGCTGTAAAGGAAATAAGTACTTGAACTCCCAGGACAAGTCTGTTTGATCCTGAAAGGGATTCCTTGAATTTGAATTGAGATGCTTCATGAATGAATGCATGTTACATGTGTTAAAATAAACTTTGCACTCAGAAAAAGTTCTTACTGCTGCTTCTGTCATGTATAAGTTGGATAAATGTTCCCAGTGTTCCCCGTAGGCCTAGTCATACCTTGCAGTTGTAAAACTGCCTCTCAGTGCTTGCAACATCCTTTACCAACCAACCAAACTCAAACACAGTCATTTCACCCAACACAGGGATGGGTCAGGGCACTTCTTAAATACTTTATGAATTTTATAGGCAAAATTGCTGCAATCATCAGCATTTTTATCCACACAGTTTTCCTCTGTAAAGGTCCTGCTAGCCTAGTCTCATGTACAGTTAGCTTTGATCATAGAAAAGCCCTTTCATGTCATCTAAAGCTAAAACCCATAAAGGTTTAAAGCCATGCCTGATGTCTTAGGGAACTTCCAGCATCTGTGTGTCACCTCTTTGCTGTCTGCTTGCCTGGCAGATGCCTAAAACAATCAGGGCAAAGCTTTTGCTGTTGCTGTGCCAAGGCCCTACGTGTCTATCTGTGGGCCTAAGCAGGTGAGAGATAGTGCACACTTCATGTTCCGTGAATTCCACTGTGTATTCACACACAGGCAGGTTAGGAAGTACATGAAAGGTCACTGATAATTGAACTTCTGCCAGAGAATTGCCTGTTGTCTGTTACATATCATTTATATCATGGTAGTTGGGGTACTCACCTGGCAAGTGTGAGAGACAATCTTCCCCTCCCAGATTTGCAGCAAGCTCTCAAAACTGGATTTCTTGCTTCCCAACACAGTAGTTATAATGTGGGTCTGTCGTTCATTGTCACTCAGACTGTTGCTGAAAACATGTATATTTTGCTTGTCTAATTAGAAATTACTGAAGGCAATGGTCAGAGGATATTCATTCTATAATCTAGTGTGCATGCACCTAGGAATTTAATAGATTATTAGTTACTCTTGCAAAGTGTAAGGATTTATCAGGGAAGGTTGAAAAAGTCTCACCTTCAATGCTGTTTAAAGTGCTCACCAAAGATGTGCCTTCAAATCATGGAATGGTATCTGAAAACTTCATCTCTTACACCATACTTGCTGACATGCTGCTATAAGCTCTCCCAGTCTCATTTTAACTCATTTTGACTGTAGAAATCAAACAACTAATGTTTATATTTGAAAATCCTAGTGATGCATAGGAACCAAACAACACTCAGAGCAGTCTTCAGACTTCTGAATGTCCTATCAGCTTATGCAGGTATTGCCCCATTCAGACACTGACTGCTGGAAATCCCATTCCCTATTGGTCTTATCCATTTTCTGTAGAGTTTATTAAATGTTTTACAGTAAGTGGTGAGTCACTAAACTCAAAATGTTTCTATTAAGACAGAAATTTTGTCACATTTTCCTTGAGAGAATGCCCATCATAGAGCTCTTTCTAAATGCAACTGAATAAATTTGTCCAACACTGTGATGGACACGGCTCCTAATGTTTGAAGAAACCCAGCTGTCAAACACCAAAACACTGGAAATGTCACCAAAGGAGCACGGTATCAGAACTTGGAATGCATGGATATGTATAACATGTGAAGTCTGTCATCTTCTGTCTAAGGTTTTAATACCAAATTCGATGAGATCATGATATGTCTTTCACAAGGATTTCTTGTAGTCTCTCTAAAGATACAGCTTGCAGTCGTTCATTCTTTCTTATAGAGTGATTGCAAATTTAAGTTTCTGTCCTTATGAAATCTATGGAGAACTGACCAATGTTTTACCTGTACTTCCTATGTATTAATTTGGGCCATGGTCTCTCTAGCAGGGTCATTAGCAAGTGAAGTCTGCATGTTACCTTTCCACAGAAGGAGCTGGTGCTTTTCATTGCTGAGATACCTTGTGGTTTTCTATGATTTTTCAGTGCTTAGAATCTTTCCTAGATCCCTAAGGATGTGGGTTTGTAGTTCAGTTCTTGATGGACATGTGATAATTAAAGGAGACTTGTGGAATACAGGCTGAGGACTCCAAAATTGGGTTTTTTACTGTTTAGGCACAAGAAATATGCAAATATAGGAAAACTGAAAAATTTGCTTGTATCAATGCAGGTTTTTTGCTTTCCCTTTCTAAGTATTTTCAGGTCTCCTTCAGTTTGCTGATGCAAAAGCTCCTTTCAGAGTTTAGACGGGAAAATGAACTAATTTATCAAGACAGTTGTCCTGCCAAGGACAAATGTTTACATTTAATAGTCATTAGTCACTATACCTCTGAAATGTGGTGGTTTATCCTGTCACTTTCTAAAGGACTCTTGTACAGTTCAGACATAAAAGGCAAATATCTTCCAAGCTCAAAAGGGAACCTGCACCCTGCCCTGTCAGTATGTACAGAGGAGATAGACAGGCTGTGTCTCCTTAGCCTGACTTTGGGAATCAGCACAGGCTCTTGGCTGATAGCTGTTTCCAGCTATCCTGTCTGGCTAACAAGTGAGTTAAATAGTGTAGATGTTGTCAAATCATGTCTGGTTTAGTGTTGAGATCAGAGAATAAATCTGAGCTCTCAGATGCGATTCTGAATTCTCACTACAGATTTAATTAATTGTCTGTTTGACTTTCTCTACATATCCACCATGATATGCAGCAGTTCTGTGTATAGGCTAAGTGTGAGCTTGAGTCTGTTCAATAATTTTCAGCTGTGGGTTTAGGGAGATTAGTAATTTTCTGTTACCTTATAGAGTTGTGTTTTAACTAAGCTGGGCAACATCTGTGTTGCAAGTGGGTTCTCTGACACAGTTGTTTACGTGGTGAAATCGAGCCTTGTCTTGCCCTTTGCATTTCAGAGTCCTTCTAAATGCACCCCAGTGTGACCTGAGCTCCACATAACAACAGAAGTACATTCACAATACTCTTGTGATGACCTGACTACAAATTCATGTACATGAATTTATCTTGAAAGTCAAAACAGATTTCTCATTGGATTGACTCCAAAGATTAAATAACATCTTGTATAAAGATAGTAAAATAGCTTAGCTGTTCTGTACCATTACATCAATTCCAAAGCTATACAAAACAAATAAACATAAGTCCCAGTATTCAAGCTTCATTAGATTTATGTTGCACAGCTACATTAAACATAATTACATATTCAGTAAGATCTTACAATGCTGATGCAACAACTGCTCTGGACAGGATCACACAGTTATTCTAATTTGCAGGTTTTTCTAGGAAACAATAGTCCAGACCTCTTCCATGAACAGGTCCACTCCTGCCCTGCAAACTTAAGTCAGGTGCTAGCAAGATTCTAAATTCCACCTGAAAAAGCAGATTCAATGAGCAGAAAAGGGCTGGAGACTTTAGTCATTCATCCCATATGACTATTCAGTGTCCATCCAGTAATTTACCTGTCAGAAAATGTTTTTCCACCAATTTCTTGTAATTTTCCTTTTTTACAAGTACAGCTGGTACAGGCATCTAATTTATAGCACCCTCTCTATAAACTAACCTATATGTTTAAGTCTTTCTAAGACAACTTTTGAAGACAAATATAAAAGAGGAAAAGCTTCCTGGATTTCTGAAGTAGATTCCAGGGCCATTTGGGCTTTACTAGAGCCTGAGTTGTGAGGTGGTGGACTAAACCAAGGGATGGGTTGTGACCTGATCAGTGTGAGGGGTTAGGGAGGGAAGGTGAGCACTCATTTCCACACTGCCTTTGCTTTGGAGCCTCCAGTCACCCTCCAGAACAGGCAAGTCCTCTGGGTGCTGCTCAGAGAGGTTCCACCCCCAGAGCCACTCCAAACGGATCCATGGACAGAGCTCCCCCAGGTCTGCTTCCTTTTGCCCTCTGTCTCCTTCACCCAACACCCTCAGGCAATGAGACAAATAAGGCAAAAACATTTATAGTTGATCATATGATATTTTTGAACACCTATTTAATTTCAATTCTTAATGTGACCCATTCATTTAGTTTTTCTATATAGATTTCAGGCTTCTCTTTTGTGTATTTAACTTTTCTGTAAATTGCCTACAGCATTGTTAAGCATAACATAAAAGAGTTCTAGCAATATTAAAATCAACTGATATACAAATAAATCTGATATGCTATTTACTTAAGGTCTAAAGTACCTATTTATCCCCACTGAAAGTGAAACTTCACTGGAGAGAAAAACAATTTCACTTTATAGTTCTTTGGCTTTGAATAGTGAGTGTCTATTATTTTAATACCAGCTGAACTTAGAGGGAGCCTGTAATGTAAGCCTAATAGAACTCATTTCTTGTTCTTAAAGAGTAACTGCAGATAGTATTTTAGATTTTTGTTACATTACTATTTTAGACTTTAGAATTGCAGATAGTATTTTAAATTTCTCGTAGAAATTTTCTTCTATTACCCCATCTGCTAAATGCACCAAAAAAGCCCCTCCCCCCCTAAAAAAACACCATTAAAATATTTTAATGATTATACTGTTGTGGCGTTTTTTCCTCTTTCACATGAGATTAGCTCAGTTGGTTAGAACATGGTGCTAATAACACCAAAGTTGTGGATTCAATCTCTACATGAGTCATTCACCTAAGAGCTAGAATCAGTGATTCTTCTGCATCCATTCCAATTCAGAATATTCTGTGATTGTGTGAAAGTATTTGATTATTCTATTGTCCTGTTCAGGATCTGTGTCAAAAATTTTGTTAAAGGGAAGAAAATAAGGATTAACACACAAACTCAAGTCATGCAGTATGTTGTGGAATAAAAGTTAGTTGAAATCCTTGTTCCTTTGGTTTAAGACCGGTACTAAGTAATGAATAAACAGATAGTCTGGTAATTCAGATTAGCATTCTGGATTACCAGGGAAAAATATTTCCAAAACACTATAATTATTAAGTTTTCTAATCTGGGTTTTGTGCAGTGTGTGGTTCTCCCAGTAACCCCAAACAGAGAACAAATTTGATCCATCCAACTTTGTAGTGCTGAGCACTCAGCCCAGACTGAAGTGAAGCTGTTTCCCAGGAGGTGAAAGCTGTGTGCAACCAGGCCCTGGACCACAGGGTCACACAAGGGTCACTCCTCTTGGCCTTCCTGGTGCCCCTGTGCAGGGTGCTGGCCCTGGCACCAGGCATGGTCAGCGCTGGCTCGAGGTGAGGGATGATGGAGCAGTGCTTGGATTAGCACATCTCTTGTCCTGAGTTAAACCCATCTGAGGCTGGAAGAGCAAAGCCCAGCCATTGCAGATGTTTTGGGAATGGGGGCAGCTCTCTAGGGGGAAAAGCAGTCTCCTGCATCCACCAGAGCCCCTGCAATCCCAGCAGTGGCTCTGGCTCCATGTGTTTCATGTGGCGCCTGGAGCTGACCCTTATCTGATTTCAGCAGAGACAACATTTGCTGAACCATTTGTGAATCACTTGACACTTGCACAGACTTGTTGAGAAACCAAAGTCATCTGCCAGACCACAGTGTTCCTGGCTTTTCTTTCCTTCCTTCATGAGACTGCTGCTTCAGCCAACTGAAATTATGTGAGCATGGCAGAGGTGAAGAGATAGGCCAAGATGGTGAAAAATAATTGTGTTTTCGTAGGTTTCCATGCAAAAATGAAGGCTTTGTATGTATCAGTGAAGCTATAAACAGCTCTAGTTCCCACTGGCTTCAATCAGAGATAAGGACACGAAGCATCAGGCAAGTTTGTTTGCTCAGAGATACAATCAAGAAATAAAAATAACTTGCATCCTGTCAAGTTAGTCAAAGACGTCAATGCTCAATGAACCTTTACAAAGGCTTTTAAAAGGAGATAAATAGTGTAAAGAGCTTAACTTATTACATAACTAATTATATTTCATTTTAAAATAATTTAAAGTGAATGAATAAGTAAAATATAATTTAATATTTAAACTTTTTAGAAGCTTAAAAGTACTGTAGACAAAATATGCACACATTAGTTTGCTGTTGTCTTATTTGAGAGGTTTATGTTTTGTTAATACTGTCTAGGCATTCCTAACACTGAATATGTAAATGGATACAACATCAGAGTGTGAGGTTGCATCTCTGAGCTTCAGTGTCAGAGCTTTGCCTTTTATGATCCTATACAATTCTTTGAAAAGGCTGACAATATGCATTGGTCATTAAGTTGCCTTATTATGTTGTAAAGGATTTTAGAGGTTGAAAAAGGATGATTAGCAAGGATATCAGCTATCAAAATCAACTTCCAACTCCAACTCTACAGAGCAAGGAGAACAAAAAAGCACAAAATCTTTCCTCTTCTAGATAAGAAATAGAGATAACAGGCAATGTTTTTAATGAACACTCAAATCTTTTTACACATATTTTTAAATGGTGGCACTTCCAAATCCTTCTGCTAGCAGAGCTGTTACTTAGTAAGGGTCTTGTGTTTCTAGCTGGTGAGTATAAATACAGCAGTATTACAGGTCATCCCTTGGAAGGCACTTTGTGAAGGCTGTGGTCTACATCTGCCTCTCCCTCACCTTCCTATCAGGGCTCACCACCCTCCAAAGCCAGCACTGACCTTTTCAGTGAAGAATGCATTTTCCTACATATGATTATGAATTTTCCTTCTGTTGGAAACTGGAGTGCCATTTATATGAACAATATTTGTTCTGCTTCATGCTGGTGGTTTAACTAACAGCTCTTGTGTACAGTGCACAGGTTTGAAGCCTGGCCCCACAGCACGGAGCTCTTTGTGGCTCAACACGAGAAAGGATAGCAAAGCACATGGAAATGGTTGGGGGCTGTGTTCTCTACTACAGCAGCAGCAGCAAGGGTTTGCTGTCTTTGCCAGCAAGGCACAGCTGAGTTATGGGGGCTGTGTTCTCTACTACAGCAGCAGCAAGGATTTGCTTTCTTTGCCAGCAAGACACAGCTGAATTGCTCAGTGGAGCTGTGTGTGGCTAGAGGTAATGAGTATTAGATTACTGGCAAAGTCAGTGGACTAAAGCTTTGCTGTGGGAAAGGCTGAAATGCATTTACCTACATAATGTGGTTGGTATTTTATCTTGGTGCACACAAGGCCCGCTGTCCATCTTTTCCACTCCCTTCTCCCTCAGCTCTCCCCCTCTGTTATCATTCTCCCTCACTTCCCACTCTCTCTCCCCCACTGCTGTCTTTGGCCAAGCATTCAGCAGCCTGCAGGGGAGGTGGCCTCTCTAATCACATTTGTGCTAATTGGGGCCTGATGAGAGGCATTTGCTTTCCCCTCGGAGCTGATGGCTCCCCAGCTGGGGCCCTGGCTGGCTCTGCTCTTTCCCTGTGTCTTGGCTGTTCCAGGAGGACAGCAGATGCTCCCTGCTCAGCCACAGAGAACAGCTGGCTGCTGTCCCTGCCGTGTCACAAACCAGCTTGTGCACCGTGCCACAGAGCCAGGACACTTGGAATCCTCCACCAGCATCCTGCTCCTCAGGAAGAGTCCCATGCTGCAAAATCGTAATTTTCTCTCACAGAAAAAAAACAAAACAAATTGTGTCCTGGTCTCAGTGTTTAAAGCAGGAACCCTCCAAGGACAGATAGCATCTCTATTGAAAAATGCACACACATAAGTGCAAAGATTGCTGTGAAAATGTGTTGATTTTAAATTTTTTTAAAATAGTAATTAACATAGTTTCTGAAGAGAGCCATCATATCTGATGGCTAAGGGCAAGGCAGGACCTCATGCACATAGAGCTCAGTTACAGGGGTAACCCACCAGAGTTTCTATATCAGTTTTTATTCAATTCAGTCATGGGATTTTCTACCCAGTCTCCTGATCATCTCCTTTTACTGCACCTTGGTTTGTACTTCTGTGTGATGTCAGATTTCCTGGATGGAACCTATTTGATAGAAGTACCAGAGCACCCTACATCCCAGTTATGGACAGGCAGTCGATGGGACCTGGTGCAGCCTGGGTAGCAGGCTGGTGGATGTGCTTCCCTTGGGCTGTGCTGTCTGCTGACCTCCCCCACATGTCCCCCAGAGCAGCCAGCTCTGGCATGACTTTGCCCCAGATGGTAACAAGGACCTGACCTCCAGCTTTTTGTTCCTGGTGGCCCAACAGAGCTTGTGCGCCTTTTTCTGGCTGTGGGCACGTGTTTCTGTGTGTGTACTGCAGAGGGAGAGCGTCCTCAGGGCCCTTCCAAAGATTGCAGCAGCATTATTCTGCTGGAAGCAGGATGCTGCCAGGGACTCCACACTCCCTACAGCTGCAATCCAGTTCATCCTCCAGGTGGTTTCTTCACTCCTGTTGATTAGATAATTCCTTTCTGGGGCCAGATCTAGTTGAAAAACAATCTATGGGAAATTTTGACTTCATTGTAAGAAGTCACTGAAGTGGGTTTTTTTGCTTACAAGCAGAAGAATGCTAAATTGGTGGCCTTTAGTTTGTAGAGCAGGTTGTGACCATTTGGTCTGTGGCAACTGAGGACACTTGCACAGAGACACTGACAGCTCCACCTTAAATAGGGCCTGATGCCAGCTTTCTTACAAGCCAGCAGAAACAATGAGTTTTTGTCAAGTACAAGTTCTTCTGAGCACAGGGGTGGGAAAAGAAAAATGGTAAAAGAGAGAAAACTGTTATTTGAATTTTTTACATCTTAAAATATTGCAAGTGGCTTTAATCACTGTATCACTTAACTGCATCAAAGAAAATGAGGCTAGGAGACGGCACTGAACACTCCTTCTGAACAACGTTTCCTTTGAGCTGTTTATCCATGCAGTGCTGTGCTGGAATGCAACCAGCAGAAATAGTATCTGACTTCTGCAAAGACCACTTAAGGTGCATTCTGTTGTTAAGGCAGATTGGTAAATTAGCTCTTTCTGATCAGGAGCTGTGTGTTTCACCTTAAATCTTCAAAACCTGGCCAGTTATCTGAGGGGAGAAACCGCCACTTAGTCCGCTTTGTCCACTTCTCCATTGTTCCTGCAGTAAGCCTTCCACTCAGGAGAGTTTGAAGTCCTGTGATCAATACATTTTTAATAACCTGCTATGTATCCATGTGCACTGACTCTGTGGCTGGATTCTTTTCACCTAACAGTACCAGTGGAGTTCAGCAAAGGACAACATGTTGTGTCCCCATGAGTGTCCCCATGTGGGTGCCATGAGCCTAAACTGTGCCCATGGCCCGTGGAGGTCTAGTCAATCACTCAACTTGTGTGGGTCTCCCTAAAGCCCACCTAAGTTCAGATGCTTAGATGCAGACTTCTGCATCATTTGAGCTGCCTGAGTGTCAACCCATGGGATGTCCAGCTGCTACCTGGAAGGAAATTGGTGCTCTCCAGGATATGTGCCACGTTTGATGGCACCATAAGCCACTTTATGCATCTTATTGTGACTCAAATGACACCAGATGCCTTTGTATAGGGACCTCAGTTTCCTTGTAACATCAGCATGACAGACTTCTAACTGGTCCTTCTGTGTTTCCTCTTTGTCCCCCTCTTGCTTGCTGGCGACACCTCTTTTATTTCAGGATGAAGTGTGTCTTGTAATTCTTCTTTTACTGCATCAGGACTGCCCAGGTCAGTTAGCTTCCATGCTAACTGCTGCAGCTTTTCCTGGGAATATGTCTCTCTAGGAGAGAGCAGCCTGCAGAGGATGATGGGTGGAGCTCAGGTGTTGTGTGGAAAAGGCTCTTGAGTCACAGCCTGTTCCCACACCACTGCTCCTGTCATCTGACTACACTTTGCCCTTTGGTCAGGACTTCTGGCAGTTTTGCAATATGTCTTTGGCTGATACTGTGGCCAAGTTCACCCAGGGTGTGGCATGGGCAGGATTAGTGCCCTCCTGCCTGAATTTCTAAAGAAACAATGTTCAGAAAAGGTAAATTTCAGCAAACAGCCATAATGACAATATAATAGCCATTGTTTGGGGTTTTTGTTTTGCTGTATACTGGATTATCCTGAGTTTAAAACAGAAGCACTGACAGTTACACCATCTTGCAGCCTTTGGACTGTGTCAATATTAAAATAATCATCTGCACTTTTCTCTACTACATATTTTCAGCTATGGCTGACCAGCTTGGAAATTCTTCAGAATGTTTTTTGCTGTAAGGGTATGCCTGCATGGGAAAGGTATTCTATAGAAAATCAAGACAAGAATTTGAAGTGCCAGTATCAACATAAGTGTTTCTCCATTTGAACAGCTTTGTTTCCTTTCCTGGTCACATCTAAAGTGATGGTCAGTGGTACCTTGATCTCTCTGTCCATGCTTGGTTGGGGCAGACATGGAACAATTTCTGTTCTGGAAGTCAAGTAACTATTGCTGCAGCATTGAGCATGAACTGAGGTG
Organism: Passer montanus; assembly: GCF_014805655.1. Lineage (NCBI taxonomy): Eukaryota > Metazoa > Chordata > Aves > Passeriformes > Passeridae > Passer > Passer montanus. The sequence continues at coordinate 3,126,841 of NW_024368152.1, forward strand.
CTGACCTGTGCTGGCATGCCCTGTGAACTTCGAGCACATTGACTTCATTCATTTCCAAAATTCTCTAAGCTAAATGAGACAAAGAACTTTTTGAACAAATTGTTGACCTAAGAGTCAGCACAATGCATCATTCTGTACCATCTTCTCATAAAGAGAGGTCCTAGGACAAGATATCCGGACTCTGTGTTTCTGGAAGAGCTCTGCCACTCTGTTTAGCTGTCAGTGAGATAAAAAACTACTTGCATAAAAAAAAACTCCCTAACAACTGCAGTTTGGGAATTTTAAAAGATCACTCTCTTCCTGGGAACACCAAGAAGACAGTTTGTTCAGTGGCTGCATCATAAAAATGAAGGGGTTGAGGACTTTCTTTTTTCATAACCAATTCATCCACAATCAGTGTTTGCAGATGTGAAAAATGACTTGAGATACTAGTTTTTCTTTGTGAGACCCTGATGGTGGATCTAAGGGAGCAGTTTGTGCTCCTGTGCCTTGGCTTGTGGAAGGCTTAGAATCCAAATCTTGCTGTTTATTCTGGTTATACATTTAGATAATGCCTTGGCATTACACACGGGACTCAGTCTTCTGTCTGCGTACACTGTCAAGACTTAAATTTCTGCCTTCTGGTGAAAAGCTTTTTTTTCCCAGCTGCTTACTCAGTTTGTTGATGAAACAGGTTGAAGAGGAGAAGCCACCTTGGATGCAGCAGGGCTGCTCATGCAGCGAGCAATCTTCTGCCTTATTTTGGTTTGCTCTCATATCTAATAGGGCTGGGCTCTAATAGATAGACAGATAAAGGACAGATTGCAGTTGCCTGCTTACACTAGGTGTGCATACAGTAAATTATTATTTTACATTTGGCCTTAAACTCAGCCTTTTTTTTCCGAGGATAATGTGGTTCTTCTTACTCCCAAAGTTCTTTCAGAAGTCCACATCATACAAACTACAATATTTTATATCTTACATAGAATACATTACATCTTGTTTCCTTGAGCTACTATTTTGTTTCCACCTTCATAATTTCTCTCTCTATTTTATCCATCCTGAGAAACTGTATATTTTAACAACAAACAAATCAACAAAAATACAAAACCACGATCAAAAAAATAGCTGATGCTTTATGTTTGGCTACTTGTTCAGCTGAGTTTCAAAATGAAGTGCTAATGGTCCCAAAGTGCCATCAAGAATATTGTGGGGGAGTTTTTTTCCCCATACTGTTCCATTTTCAATTCTTCATAGTTCTTTCAATTTAGTTGAAAGAACTATGGTTTATCTCAATTATCTCAATTTGGTTGAGAAAATCTCATGGAAAAGGAGCATCTTTGGATAGTAAAAAGCACAGATAATTAATGCCTGTAAGTATATCCTGAGTGAGTACACACAAGAAAGTAAAGAGTGCCAGGAGTGTCAGTTTGCTAATTGTGGCCAGGGCTATTAATGACATTCTTGGGGCAGTTAATTACTCTTTTCTTTAGCTGAAGCCTAACTAGATAATAAGACCACCAGGACTCCATTTATTCTTCCTGCATACGAAGGCAATATGTGCCTTTAAACAGTGTGCAGACACATACAAATCAAATAATGATGTCAGATATTTATGGATATTTTCCAGTTTCTCCTTGAATATGCTGAAAAATTGACATATCATGTCACCCATAATTAAGTAGGATGGAAACTAGAGTGTTTTGTCTGCCAAATTCATAAGTGAGGTATATAATGGTGGTATAAGGTTCACATAAGTGACCTGCTGTGTGAAAGCAGGAGGGTTAATTTAGTGAATACAGGAGAAGGGTGGGTGGTAGCAGCAGATGAAAACGGGTGTATTAAAATCATATGAAGGACAATACTTGGTGAGACCAAAATCCAGGTGTCCCAGTATTCTCCCACTGGTAGGGTCCCATAATGGATGTTTAACACACTCAGGATTGTGGCTCAGGAATTCTGCCATGTGTCTGTGTCCCTCTGGTATAAGCACACTTGTTTCCATTAAGGTATAGGCTGTTTGTATTGTGCTTTTCCTTAACTATCTCATACTGTGTTCATCATGCATCTTTCTCTAGACTGTCGGGAGGAATATTTTTAAATCAAATTTTCACAAATTGTCCTGAACTGCACTCAAAAGCAAAATTAAAATAGAAGTGGGAGAAATCCCAGTGTAAGAGCAGATGAGAAACTCGTGATAATGTCAAAGACAGAGCCTTTTCTTTTTAAGAAAATTCTGAAAGAATGGGCATTAAGATTGCAGAAGGCAAGGTCTTCAAGCAGTGGAATGCAGGACAGGAGGAGTTTGACATTAACATAGAATTCCACCAAAATCTGGCACTTATGATGAGATGTCAGCCTGGGGCTTTAGTGAAACGTGTTAGTAGAGCATGAAATCTCTATGGCAGAGGTAACATCTGTGTTTACTGGCTGTTTTCTATGGCTAACTTCGTGAGTCTGTGGTAACTTTAACTAACCCAGCACTGATTTTTGGGATGTGACTGAGTAATGGACAGTGGGGTTGTTGTAGAGGTTTACAAACAATTCATAAAGTAAAGGAGCAGCAGAAGCAAGACATTAAATAACAACATAGCTGCTGTTTATTTCATACATCTACAAACAGTACATGTTAGAAAATATCAGTGTGTTACTTCTGCAATGACATCAGGGTCATAAAAGTTGAAGGATTATATGAAAATAGAAGTAACTTTGAGGATTGTAAATGGAACAATAACAGTGTCTAGCAGATACTGTAATCTTAATCTTTCAATTTTTAAATTGTCTGAAATCATCAGTTTATATGCCTCTTAGATAGAAAACTAGCTTAGATGACTCAAACTATATTTACATTACATAGAGTACATCTGGGAAAAGGTCTGTGACAACAGAAGGTACCACTGCATCTTCTTCAGTGTTTCTCAGGTCCTATACAGAGTACCCATTTGTGCCAATCACAATGATGCAAAGGCTGAGGAGCCACTGTCTTCCTGCTACTGTCTTTTACTTGTCACCTGTAGCACTTCCTCACCCTCCAGAAGTGATATCATTACACAGGAAGAAAAAGGTGTTTTTACCCACTAAATCAAACTAACCTATTCTAAATTATATGGGATTTTTTTTAGCGGCTACAGGAACATTTATAATCTCTGCACTCATCTGAGTGTGGGAAATGTCTCCAGATCCACCTCTCTGATTGGTGGGGTCTCCAAAGTGAATTGTGCTAGGAGGAATATGGTTCTTTTCTGTTCTTTCTACCTAGTTTCTGGTTTTCTTCTGCTTAGTGGGGTATAACTTTCTGACACACATTTGGGGTTTGGTATTAGATTGAAAAATCAGACTTCAAGGTCAACTGAAAATTCTCACTGCTAAAAGGAGGAGTTTTCTTCACATTGGCACACCAGATGCATTGCTCTCCCACACACAAGAAATTATACTCTCACTTCAATGAGTGTGCATGCTCCAGATGTAATAGCTGTCCCTGAAAATAACAAATGCACTTAAATTATGTCTTGAGTATGGTCTCATTGACTTCAGCAGGGCAGTTCATGGGATTAAAATTAAACAGGTATAGGCACTTTCGCAGGTTGCTGTCATCAGGACATCATCACATGCCCCCAGGAACTCTACTGCTCAGTGAGATCAGCTTTCTTTTGCATGAATAAATACAAGTTTCAGGATTAAAAAATGTTTTTAAGAAGGAGAAGGGAGAGTGACATGGCAGGAAACAGATTTTCCACCTTGACTGACAGATGCTGGAGTGTGAAGAGTGCTGGCAGGGCCTGTTACAGGGGCTCAAGGGCTGCAGTCCTGGCACAGAGCTGCTGCTCTGGTTCTGTTTCAGAGGGTCCTGCAGAGCTCTGTGAGCACAGACAGCGTTGCCTGGCCCGGGGTTGAGGCAGCCTGCACAACTTACTGGTAACCAGGGCTGCAGTGGTCCTGGGCCTGGCTTCTGTTTTGTTGGCACCTTTACTTTTGAATAGAAGTTTCAGAAGCCTGGGGTTTAGCTCTGTCCTGACTTACAAAATGTAGCATCCTTGCCTTTGATGATTTCTCTACTCTGTATTGTGCCTTCCCCAATGCACAGAGTTTTAAGAAAAACTAAATGATGATTCCTTCTTCTTCTCAATTATTTTGTATGAACTGATAGCAGATTCATTTAAATTTAGGGCCAAAATCATGGCCTGTGTCAGCAATTTGGGTCAGCACTGAGTGATGTTATTTAACTCCTGTATAGTTTTTATATAGTGGTGGACTTGGCAGTGCAGTGTTCATGGTTGCACTCAATCTCAAGGGTCCTTTCCAACCTAAATGCTGCTAGGATTCTACACAATCAGGTAAAATGCAGATACTCTGGCTTACAAAAATGTTATTATTTGCTGCAGGTCAGTTTGTTTGAAAATTTGTCCTAATTGTGGTAGTGCGTAAAAGAGAGGGCAAAGCTTTGTGGAGATACAGGGACAAGGCTAAAACTTTGCCATTAAACATGGGCCAAATAGACTTTTTTAATGATCTTTACAATGAAAAGGAGGCAGAGTTCAGTGGAAGCTGGTTGTTCTGCTGAGAGTGATAAAGGATGCCCCACATGTCTGAAAGCCTTGTATTCAAATTTATGGGTTCCTCTACCACTGCATTTTCTGTGTAGTCAAAACATTATCAGGTAATTAGTTAAAATACCTAAATTCTACATTTTGAAAGAGTAAACAAGATTCAAAACTGACATTTGAGCAGTGCATAGAATATAAACCTTGATGTGGTTTGAACAGACATGAGTATTATTGGATGTATCCCGTTCAATGCATTGTTTTGACAGCTTATCCCTCAGAGTCTGAACAAGTTGTAACTCTTTTATACAGAGGCTTCTTCCTCGGATGTTGCCTCAAGGGAATGAAAGATTGGTTTGTAACAGTGGATGGGGAGCTGAAGGTCGGGAGTAAATTCTGTTTACTAAAACATATTCTGGTGCTTAATCTAATGCTGGGTGAGCTCACTCACACAGCAAAGTTTAGAGAAAGAAAGGAGAAAAACCTTGGCAACTTCATTAAAATGATTGGTGGTATGTGCAGGAAAAGAAGAGAAGGACAAAGAAAGGTCCTGCTAGTACAAGAAGGGTAAATACTGGAGAAGATGAATTTTACTTTCAAAATAATAACTGTGTTCTGGTCAAGTATGCCCATAAATCTGTAATATAGCCTAGGATTTCAGAACTAAACATTTTTTACTTCCTGAAATAAATTTTTGAGAATATTTCCAGAGATCTTTTTAAGAATCCAATGCAGGAAAAACAGCATTGGTATGTACAAATTTATTCAGCAACCTGAAATTGTATTTTTCATCCCTCATTCAATTTATTTATTTGTAAAGGTCTTTCTAACACCAGTAAATTGTTATTCAGTACCACATGTTACATTTTTTTCAGGATTGTCCACTGACCTGAAAAGAGTATGGTCTACTAAAGCACCTATTTGGAGACATGATGCAAGATTGTTTCCATTGTTTAACATGGGAGGCATTGAGTTTAGTTGGTTGAGTCTTTAAAAATATGGCACAGATTATTTCATACTTTTCTACTAACATGGTTGGTTTTTAAAATTTTATAAACATAGTGATCACAAAAAGTTCAGTGCAGGAGGGACATGGACCCAATCCATAGAAATATACTGTGTAGAAAGTACCCGTGGAGAGGGTCTCTGCCCTCTGTGGCTGCCCTGCCAAGCCTGTGTGCAGCCTCCTGCCATGTCCTGATGTCTGCTGATTGATAGAATCAGAGTTACACATTGCTGTGGGGAAGTTTTCAATCTTCTGAATCTTGTTTTCAACTACTTTTTGGTCAAATTGTAGGTGACACAGATCCTGACATATTTAGCACAAGGGGAAATGACTGCCAGGTCTCTGGAGAGGCTGCTTTGTAATTGCTCTCACCGAAGCATTGTTATTATCACTAATAAGAGGGCTGGAGCTGAGAAACAGCACTCATGTTTGGGAGCTGGATGTGCAAGGGGAAATGGAGTAAGTAAGGAGATGTCAACGGTTGTCAGCACCCAAATTCTCCAGTGGTGAAAATACAGGAGATGGAATGTTAATTGCTTTTCTGGAAAATGCCTTCTAATATGGGAATTGCTCATATGAGTATTCTGCAGTCCTACAAGCTTTATTTGAAATTCAAAACGAGCTTTTGTCATCAGTGCATACCAGCCAGAGTGACTTTTAATTTAATGTTACCCTACAGAGTTCCACCAAATGTTAATAAGTGATTGTACACAGCACGGGTGTTTGAAGAAGCCCCCTCAGAAAAGGTTGCAGAACCACATTGTGCTATAATTTGTATTGAGATAGTGTCCTGGGATCCAAAATTAATTTGTATTTTTTCAGTTTGTTTTCTGTGTGCTTTGCATTTCAAACTACTTTTATATACAAATCCTTCACTGCCTCAGCAGGTCACAAATATTTAATGGAGGAAAAAGAGATAAAGAGTGGCTGCCCAGCTGTGTGTGCACCTGCAGGTCAGGGTGCTGGTGACTGAGATGAAACAGGAGGATGTTTGGAGCCAGTTGTCTTGGGCTCTGTGTAGATACCTGATGGCAGACAGTAAGTGAGATAAGAAATTCATAGTCTGAAAGATGAGGTAAACAGTGAAAAAAAGAAGAAAGTCACTCCAGAGAACACCAAGTGTTATGCAGTACCCACTGTACCTAGCAGTGCCTTTGCAGCATCGCACACACAAGCCACAGCTGGTACAAGGGGCTGCCCTTCTTTGCCTCTTTGTTTTTCTGCCTGATGGTACCAGCAGCAGGGATCTACCTGTGCCTTGGGGCTCAGAGCCATCGCTCCCACCTGGGCCAGCAAGGCTGAGACGAGTGCAGCTGACTGTGAAAAGGAGTTTGAAGGGCACAAGTGTCCCTTGTGCTCTGCTGCCACTGGGCGTGGGTGGGCAGGAGCCCCGCAGCCCCCAGCTCTCCTTGCCTTCCTCACTGTGCCTGCTCCTGGAGGAGCTGTTGCTGCGCTGAGGGCAGAGCAAGACACCTCCCTCCCCTGCAACATCCCCACTCCTGCAACCATCCCACCCTGCTGCAGCTTTCAAACTCGCGCTGCTTTGATGGATTAAGACCTAGTAATAATTTACTGATCCGTGAAGCCTGATATTTCATCTGGGAAATGAAAGAGACATTCACAGGATTATGCACTCCCACCATCTTATATCATCAGTCTTCCCTCTGGATTTTTTCAGGTAGCAGCTATATTGGGATTGTGTAGTACATAGAAAACAGGAACTTGAAACCAAGCAAGGCTTTCAAATGCTTCATTTGAAAACAGAAATGAGCATACAATAATATGCAATTTTTTCCTGATTTCCATATTCCAAAATAAGTAACAGGGAGGAAAACAAGTTCATTTTCCTGTTCAGACACTTCAGATAATGTTTGCCAGCACAAGTCACAATCATGTCTTTGGCCTTTTTTTTAAAATAATGATATTGCAAATCATTAAATGCTGTTTCAAAAATGATTTTTATCTAGAAAATCAAGGAATTTTGAATTAAGTAGCCTTAGAAGATTTTAGAGATCTACATATTCCTTTAAAAGTATATTTTTCATGTGAATTACTGCCTATATAATGTAGATCCTTATTTTTCAAATAAATTTACATCAGAAGTGTATTAATATCTAAATATGAGCACAAAAGAATTACTTATTAGTGGAAGCATTTTTTTACAAAAGCTAAAATAGTAGACACCAGTTTACTAATTTTAATTCTACCAAAATCTGAATGTCCAAGCCTTGCTCAAACTGGAGCCTTTTACTGCTGCCAAGAAACCATAATCAGGAAAAGGAGTCTCTCACCTATCTGAGCATTTTTGCAATGACCAAGTGTCATGTGTGACAAACAGGTGGCAGTGAGCAGGGGAGCTGAATACTGGAGAACAGTACAACAGTCTGTGTCAAATACATCACTGGCTGCAAGGCAGACCACAGAATAAAAATTGCCTACTCAGTAATTTATGCAATGATGGCAAAACTACCTTGATTTTTGTAATGATGTTAAAACTACCTTGTTTTTATTTAATATAATTTCTCAGGTTTTGTTGCATCTTCTTTTTCTGTATATTCTATATTGTCTTTAATATATATTCTAGCCTTTGTTTTTTCCTGTCTGACAGCATGGTAATGTTCTTTCACTTTCAAAAAAGGTCAAACCAGCTTTTTTGTCTGAAATCTTTAACAGGAATCTCCAGTCACTCTGCAAGCTGGTGCCTCCCCCATGCATTGCAATAGGTTATTAACTCCAGAAACTTGTGGTAGACATCTTAATTTCAGTATCGTTTCAGCTGCTGCACAGGTCATTTTACCACATTCCTGCTACAGGCTGTTTGAACCAGAACTCACTCCTGGGTTAATTACTGAAGGAGAAGAATCGGATGAAAATGCCTCTGCTCTGTGTCCATGCCAGGTGACAGAGGGCAAGAATCTTCCTGCACATCCAGCTGGCATGTGGAGGAGAGCTGGGATGGGATTCTGGGCTGTATCCAATGTAGAAGTTTGCCCCCTTTATGTCCATAATTATCACCAGGTATCACTGAACTGGCCAGCACATGAAAAACTCATACCAGGGCATGGCATAAACTGTCTTTTGCCACGCTGGTGTTTGGGGAGAATGGGACTTTGGTGGAATGGAGGATGGGTGTGCCACACTGAGAAACAGACATAAAAGGAGGGACTATTCAGCATAGATTATGCTGGAAGGAAGGGAGGGGCGAGCCTCTGCTCTTGGGGGCACATCAGGTAGTAGGGAGCAAGGCTGTGGGAAATCACACTGGCAAAACTATTCATTTTAGTATATTTGAACTTTAACCAACTACTGACCTTGAAAAGTAGGAACAAGACTTTTGAAGTAGTTATTGAAAAGATGCAAGAGGCAGTAGAGATTTCCTAAGGAGGAAGCAGGTGAGTAGACACCCAGAGCCTTTCCCTTTGAGAGCTTCCCAGCCAGCCCCTGGACATGGTGAATGAAAGGCTGACAATAAACACAGAGCTAAAGATACTTCTCATCTCTGGGGCTTTAATTTTACATGTACCAGGCTGTTTAAGAAGACATCACAGCCTCTGGAAGGAAGCAATAGGAAACTTTAAATTCCAACGAGGAGATCTTTCTTTTCTGTCAGAGAAAAGGGCAACTTAATTACCCTGTTCTGCTTTGCTCAGCCATCGTGGTGTTCCTGCTGAATACAAAATGCTGAGCAGGAGTTAGGGCTTAATAGAAGATCCAGCACTGAGCTGATTCACTCTGTTTTGAGAAATGACTTATTATTTATTTGCTGGTGTCAGTTTTGCCATTAGCTCTAAGGAGAGAAGTAAACAATATTTTTCTGACGCACCCATCAGTCCTTCCTCAGAATGCACAGTTGCTCAGTTCTTAACTAGAGATGTTTATATGGTGGGGTTGCAGGCATTTTAACTAACCTGCTGCCCCTTTGCCTATAGCCAGTCTCTGATGCTGTTGAGACTTTACTGGCCCTCAAAGTTTGTATTTTAATGAACAAAGTTTTGCTGGTTATATCATTAATCTTCTATGTACCTTTCACCCCATTTTCTTCCCTGTTAAAAGACTCGGGAATCTCTTGCAATGACATAAAAGTTGCAAAAACAGTGATTTTCAAATAATTGTTTCTGTAGTTAATTTTCCCAAATGTACTTTTCAAAGCATTTAAATTTTTGGCTTTTTCTTGGTCCTTTTTTGTGTGTTTGAGGGGGAGGACTTGTTGCTGTTTTGGTTTGGTTTTGGTTAGTGGTTTTTTGTGGTTTCTTTTTTGAAGGATTTTAGGTAGAATTTTCTATGTCATTGAGTTTTATGCAGCAAATATAAACGAGATTCTTGTTGCAGCACACCCCAAATAATGTGAATGGCTGCTATAGAGATTCAACCTTTTAAAGAGAAATGGTACAATATTGTCAATAGACATGTTGTCTGAAAAGCTAACTTTTAAATTTTTAAATTAAAAAAAAAAGAAGGATCTTAGTCTGCTATCATTGTTTTTCACCTCTTCATAAATAATGTTAACCTTCATAGGTTTATCTAATTGTACTATGTACGTTTTGTTATCAAAGGAAAAAAACCAAACCAGAAGTCCTTTATGCATGTCAAAGAGCCATTTACAGAAAACCATTTTCTTCACCTCACTGAAATTTCATACAGGGAAGTTGAATCACTTACAAAAGGAATTTTGATGTCAGTATTGTAAAAATATTCATTTTTCTAGTGGTGAAGGCTCATAAACTTGGAAGTTCTTAAAGCTTTTCTACCATCAGACTAAAACCTGTGAATAACTCCCGGACTGACGTATTTATTTATTATTCTTCACTTTTGACATTTTATGACCCCACACTGATGAATAATTCTGTCAGTGCTAATTCTAACCAGATAATCAAACAAGTGTGAGTAAAAACATTGCCACTGTGGGACAACATCCCCTCAGAGACCTAACTTACACTTTCCTTCCTCTGAATCCTTCTTCTGTCTCTCATCTCTGTCCTCCACATCCTGTTACCACAGAAAACATATGGCATGACAATTCTGGGGAATAATCTCTTATGAGAGCAATTTATGCTTTTGAAAGAAGCAGATAACCTTTCAGGAACCCAAGTCCTTCTTTGGACATAAAATTGAAGCCCTGAGCTCCTGAGGTAAATACTAGCTACTTTTTTATTAATTAGATGTGTAAATCATTTAAGACAGCTGAGAGTGGCTGGCCAGCTTGAGCCTCAGGAATAGCATGGGGAATGCTAGATAAGATAAGAAGGTGATTATCCCTTACTGGAAAAAAAAAATAACAGGTAATGTATTGCCTAAGGAGGAGGAGAAGGTTGATGGGGGCAGGGAGGAGAGATTCCACAATGTTCCATTAAAAATGTTCCATTAGAAAGTCTGTTGACTCCCATTTTTATGGATTTGAGTTCCTACCATCATCGTTTTGTGTTTTGTTTACTTTGTAAGGAACACCACAAAAGAGGAAGCAGTGAAACAGAATAAGAAAGCACTTCTGCTCTGTGGCCTCAGGATTGGAAAGCCATGCTCCTCTAGGGCAGGACTCAAAAAGGATATGCAAAACCTAAAAAAAAGAGACAGAACAGCACTGGAGAACAAAAAGGAAAATAAATTTTGGCTGTGGAATGAGCCATTGTTTGACGTGGAACCAGCTCCACAGCTGGGCAGCTGAAGGACTAGATACAATACATTGATTTTCAGTTATGAAAATGTCTCACAGAGCTCTTTTATATGACATTGGATACATGTACCTAAAGGAGAATTGCCAATAACAGCTAAATGGAAAAGAGGAAAATTCTTTATAAGAAAACAGATATAATAAAGATTATGAAGATGTATCTTACTAAGAAACCATTATTGTAGGGAGGCTCTAAGTGAGATAAATAGTAAGACAGCTTGTTCATTATAGCACACTGTGCATTGTATATCATAATAACTGCACTGTACTGATATTCCAGCACTTCCAAGAAGCTTTACATTGGTGTTTCTCTTATTTTCTCAGTAGGCTCCTGATTCAGGGGCAAGATCATCCTGTGCTACTAGAGATTTGAGCACACGATTCTGACATCATTTGGCTAGTTAAAGTGCTGTAGAATGTCTTCTCACAATGATGTCTATTTTATAGTTTGTCTTCTGACTGTAAATAAAAGCCATTAAGAAGCCTTATGAGTCAACACCTTGGCACGGCTCTATTTACAACACACCTCTTTATATGGAGATTGTCTGATTATGCTTTATATTCTGACATTTAAATAAGTATATTCTGAGCTTTATTTTCTGAGCATTTAAAAAGCTCCTTAAGAGCTCAAAGCACAATAGCACTGAATAATTTACTCTTGTTTGAAGGAGACTTTCAAACAGCTCTCCAGGTGCCTCTGAAGTAAGTGTTGACTGTTTGCCTGCTCGTGTGAAAGCTGGAGGATGGTGATGCCCAGTGTCACAAGACCTCCTTAGGATGTGGGATCAGCCTACTTCCACATGAGCCACAGGCTTGGCTTTTTCCATGCTATGTGAGTTATTTGTAACTACAAAGAGTGTCATGTTCAATGACCAGTGGCAGTGGCAATAGATAAAATTTTAGAAATTTCATCTGTACCTCACTCAAGTGTAAAAAATGCCCTAAAATATACTTAGCTTTAGAAAAAGAGAGCTGTCCTGTGATATCTCATATCTGAGGATGTTTCTCCAGCTCCTCTGGTGTTTCCATGTCTTTTATTGTCTCAGGGGTATTTCACAATAGCAATCTTCCAGCAACAGTCTGAGTAGTGCCAGAGATTCAACAGAAAAATGGACTGAAGTGGATTGAATATCAGTTCCTGGGCTGTGTAGCTTTCTGCAGTGCCAAAGAATTTTAAGACTACAGAGAAAACCTTTTCCATGCCAGCAGGCCTAGGACTGAGTTTCATGACTCCTGCAGCCAGTATCACCCCATCCCCTCTAAAGCTTTGCCCTGTACTCAGAAGGAGTAAAATCCACTGCTCCTGCTTGGTTAAAACCCTTCCTTGCTCCACCCATTCCAGACTGAAGGCTCTTCTCCAGAGAACAGACTACACTACATCAACACAGGCTCACTGGGAGCGATTGTCTTCACCCAATGTGAATTGGTTGGTGGACATGAATCTCACAGCCACCGTGGGTCATTCTGGCCCAGGGACTCTTGCTTTGGGAATTTAACCTGGCCCTAAGCAATGCCCAAATGGGAGCTGTGCCTCTCTGCCACTCCTTGCCTGTGAGAACTGCACCAAAGGGTCATCAAGAGCATGAAACTTTTACAGGAAAAAGTAAAAAGGGAAAAGCAGAGTTTTATTCAGCAGTGTAGTCCTACACAAAATCTTCTAGTGGTGATTGAACTGATCCAAGCTGGTCTTTTACTCACAGGATATTTGACAAGAGCTACAGCTCTTGAGCCAGTCCCAGCTGGAGTCACTTGGCACTCTGCTCTCAGCTGTGGCAGGTGTATGTGCCACCTTTGTCTGGCATTATTCCTAGAAATACCCAGGGAGTACAAGTGATACTGAAGAGACACAATATTTGTGTTATATGTTTTTCCCCAAATATTTTGGTTTTAAACTCTATCTGCTAGAGCCTCCAAAGCTGTTGTGGACCTTAAAATTATTTCACTATCACAGAAAACTCTACTGCTCATAAACTACTTCTGAGTTTTAGTGAGGTCATTAGTCATTTTCTGGAAGAACACAGTTCAGTAAAGTGCACTAGGACACAAAAAATATTTCTGGCAAAAGACACCAGCATGAAGGGTGATTCACCCACAGGAGGATTACAGTAAATTACAAAGCAACCTGGAAAGCTGACAGCAGGGATGAATGCAGGAAAGCAAATGTGATTTTATATAGTAGGAACTTGATATATGAAAGGAAATTAAGATCAAGTTTAAAAAATGATGACTGAGCATAATCAAACTACATCCATCTCATTAAAGCAAATTTATTTTCAGCTTGTTACTTTGATATAACTTTCTTATGTTTTCATGCTATATCTTTAGTCTTTAATGAAGGAAGCTGAATAAAACTGTCTATCAAAGAAGGTTTATTTTACTCATCTTTTGAGATGTGTGAGCCATATTTACACTCCAACAGCAGGGGATCTTTCCCACAATAGCATGACCTGGAGGATTTTCTCGCCTGCAGTAACTGCAGATGCATGCCTGAGGCTGCCTCCTCTGCACCTACTGCCTGTGGCTGCTGCAGGGCAGATCAGGGCATCCTGACAGCTCCTCCAGATGCAGGAACACAAAATGCACCATGACTGAAAAGAAAGGCAGGAGCAAAGGCTGTGCCTGTACACATCAGGAGCGCATCAAGGAGAGTGGTTTGGGATAAGAAAGGTTCTCTTCTCCTTCATGTCATTATCTACAGATACATTCACACTGTGGGTCACTCCATGACTCTTACCTACTTTCCCAGAAAAACTACTATCAAAAAGGCTCTGCTCTTTGAAAGCTAAAGAAAAGAACCGGGTGCATAGACTGAAAAGTCTTTGTTATGAAAGGTGTAAGAAGTGGGCTCAAGTCTCACCAGGGAGTTTGCTTACAGAGAAAACACAAAAAACTCTCTTCAGCTGAGTGACAATACAGTAAGATGAGAGAACACTGAAAACCCCCCATTTTGTGGATACAAAGCAGGTATGTGTTTCCTTCAGTTGTGGAAGTAAGTCTATACCTTTTACTAGGTACTGATGGTGCTCTAAAAGAGATTTACACATGGCTGAAAATCTGGTCTGTTTGGCCAAATATGTTTTAACAGAACTCCTCCTGCTATTACTGAGAATGCCATTACCAAGAATAAGCAAACTTGCTTTAGCCCAGGATCAGCCATCGCTCAACTGCTTTTACACAGTTCCAGGCGAATGGAGGGGAATTGGATGTTCTCCAATGAATTTGGAAATCTGTATGGCTATTAGTGCATGGGTATAGCAACATCCATCACAGTATTATACCTACGCACAAGTGCTTGGAAAAAACACAGTCAGGATGTTTCTTTGTTCGTATGTATATTTAATAAGAATACATTCCCTCCTGAGCTGCCTCCTTTACATAGAGGTATCTGCCTGCAGAGCAATGTGCTGTTGGATTAAAGCTACAAAACACGCAGACATCAGCAATATGTTGGTTTCTGGTAGCAAGGGTTTGTCACACCTTGTTAGTAAAGAATTTAATTTTCAGCCCAGTATATTGAGTGCAGGACAGGCTGCCCCCTCAGGCTTTAAATTAATGTTTTAAATGAGATAGAAGCATTCCAGGGAAAAGAAATTACCTGAAAATCACACATCTTCTAGCATATAATTCTATTCCATAATTTTGACACCTGAATTAAATCAAATTTGTATCTCTATTCTTATTTCAGAAGGATATTTTTCTAAGTTTCTGATGTAGGAATAAAGGACCAAAGGAAAGAGATATGCAAAAAAACCCAGAGAGGACTTCCACTGGCACATAACAAACACGTTGTAAATACCAAAACAAAACCAAGGTTCAGTAATTATGCTAGAATAAGCACCTGGACTTAGAGACAAAAACAGAGCCTAGAACACTGATCTAAATGTTTAACAAGATGAAAATTTCAAAATCTGGATTCTTTTGCATTTCAGAAATTGTGTACTGAGATATTTGAAATGAAAATTGATGATTTCTTAAACCTGCAAATTTACTGAAGATAAGGTGGAAAGTAATTGTTTAATAATCATTATTGCCCATGTATTCTTGTTATTCTTTCCTTTAACCAAGGAAAAACAGCTGAATCAGTGCAACTGTAGGGATTTTATAATATTTGTATGCTTTACTCCTTGGGAGGACTCATAACACAATGAGTAAATTTTCCATTGTCAAGGTTTTGCACAGACTATGTCCTTCCACATTAAAATAGCATGTCTGAAGATTAATGTGCAACAAAAAAAGTTCAATTACAGACAAGACTTTAATGATATTGTGCACAGGGCCTTAATGTCTTATCAACTCTGATTTTGGGGCCAAAAATGGTGTCTGCCATTTTAGAAACACACAAATGACAGTGCACTTTAAAGGAAAATAGTCTCTTTTGTTAAATGAAAGGATCATTTAATTTTACTGGAATAAAGGGGGCATAAGAAGAAGTAGGATCTACAATCATCTAGGCCTCATGCAGAGTGAAACCCAAGATATAACCCAAACAGCTTCATATTGTTTAAATCTTAGTGAAAACAAACATTTTAAGGATTCCACACTGTTTGAAACGTAGAAGGCTTGTGTCAGTTCTGTATTCCACATTCACCCTTTGCTGTTATCTCGTGTCTTCTTGTAGCATGAATTCTGATGTGGTTGGAGTGATGAAATGCAGCTGATAAAAAAGAGAATTCTGTCCCTGACTTTCAGCCTTCCTAACATCGGGTGCTGGAGCTACTGATCAACAGAAAAGGTAATTTATTTACATAATGGATTTTAGGATGAACAGTGGTCACAGTGCTTGTCGTGATTTTCATTCCTACTTAATATTCCTTTGGGAAATGAACAGTGACACAGTACAAGGTGGGAGAGGATGTTGATTCAAGTCTATGTTCACACAAAATAATTTGGCTCTGCAAAAATTATCAATCCAAGTTCCAACTTTATAACATGACATTACAGTATAAATATACTTTTTAATTCCAATTTGGTAAGAGCTTGCTAGTGGATTGCCTAGGACAGAATGGCCATGGGGAATGACACTATTTTCAAAGAAATTTTAGTCCTTATAATGATAAATGTGGGGAAAAGTCAACCACTTTAAAATACCACTGCACTACCAAGGTTCCTTTCTCTGCATATTCTGAATACTCAGGAATTCAGACTAAGGAGGTGTTGAAAGCACTTGTGCTCACTTGGGCATCACTTGGGAAAACTGAGGGTTCACTTGGGAATGACAGCAGCACAGGGCAGGAGAGTGAGGCCAGGACCTCAATCCAGAAAACTTGCTTTTCAGCTGCAGCTGCAGGTGAACTTAATTGAAATGGTGATTGTTCACTACTTCTCATGAGTCTCCCCACAATTTCAGGGATGTATTTTGGAGGTTACTTCAACACAAGTAAAACATGTGGGACAATGTACTGGTGTGCCATTAGAAAATATGAGAAGCATTGCAAAGCCTGGTTTGATTTTATGCAGTGTAAGCATACATTTCTGTGACTGTTCCTCAAATTCTGATACAGTAATTCTTCACATAAGTTAGAATTTATTTTCTTCTTGCTTCATGTGATTAATCTTTTAGAGAAAGAATTAAAAAAAAAAAGGCTTCTTTCCACATTGATTATAATCCAAAATCTTAGCTCTATGACGCAGATGAATTACCACGAGCTTTATTTGTAGATGCACGGTCTTGGCGAGCACAGCAGGATGTGAGAAGCTCAAGGTCAAACAGTGAGGCAGCACTGAAGGAGAAAACATGCCCTGCTCATCCCGATTCCTGTTCCAGCACCTCTCTGCTGGTTCATCATCCCAATTAGTGTGGGCACAAAGAAAAGGCTTAAGAAATATGCCAAAAATCAGTGTACCTAGGCAGATGATAGAAAGCAGAGGAGAATGTACCATGTCTTTGAATGCCTCCTCCTGCCCAAAGGCAGGGTTATTTATCTCTGGCTCTGCCAGTTCTGTTGCTTTTTTGTGTAACCTGTTCTTAAAAAACAACACTGGCAATCTCCTCCCTTCATTAGGCAATCTCTCCTGGCTGTATATCCCAGGTCTCCAGATTTGCCTTTCATTGCAGCAGTTCTGGGGAGCTGCTGTTCACATGCTGACTTGTTGTGGCTAGTCTTGATAGAGCTCCATGAGATAAAACATTGTGTGGGCTGCTGCCATCCAGGCTGTTTTGTCACTGGGTAAGGGCTGGGGCAATGAGGGAGCTTTTGCCTTGGCTGGTGAAGGTTGTCTGTAAATTGTCAGTGTGCATGTAGAGGTTTGCAGATGTACAGGACATAGATTCTGGCAGCCACAGCCCTTCAGCAAGAGTTAGAAGGTGCTCTGGCCCATGTAGAGAGCTGGGCTGATGGTGCTGTGGGTAGGCACGAGTCAGCAAAGAGTTTCAGGTGGTGTTATGAGAGATAAGAGCCCTGGCAGCTTTGGAAGCAGGGGAAGGGCAGTCTCAGGAGTGAGCAGGGAATAGGAAGGAAAATGTGTCAATTTTAAGATCCTACAATACAGAAATTGTACAGCTTTTTTGGAGAAAACCTAAGGGATGGATTTCAACCTTACAGCCCTAAGGGCAGAGAATAAAATATTAATACATAGCATTTCTTTTTCATTTTTATTGAGTCTAAGTGGGTGCTTTCTTAATACCACCCCTTATATACCCAGTACTTATTCTGTCTAAATATCCATACATCAGTTCATATCTGTAAATCAAGACCAACATGTGTCTCTAAGCCCATTAGCCATTCCTGGTGACTACATCCATTGTAATGAATATTATATTTTAATAATTGATGTTTCACATGCCCTATTTTTCTGTTCTTTGCACTGGGACCTTCTCCAAATGCATCTGAAGCACTCCTGGTAAATGGAAGGTAATGATGAAGTGAAACTACAACTTCACTTCACACAGTGATATTTTCCCTTTTGTTGATGGTCAGAATTTACATGTTAAATTAGAGTCAAATTTCGGCTCAATCACTGGATTCCTGTTACAATCCTAAGGAATTGAGGTTTTGTGATACTTTCTCCAAATTCAATGGAAAGGAAATAATGAAACATTCATGTAAGTAAATTACAGCTCCACATCCTATTAGTCATAGAACTTGCAAGTAATTTGAAATCTTGAGTATATATGAATTATTGAACAATGAGTGAAAATGAAAGAAAATGGGGACTATAACATGCACTTCCACCTTTGTGTAAATTGCTACTATGGTACCTCCGTTCAGTAATTTCAGGGCAGCATTGAAAGAGCAGCAGAAACCTGTAATATTTAAAAACAATAGGACTCTTATTACATAGCAAAGCCAGAAGGCAGCAACAGATCAAAGATGAGAAAGGACTTAAAAGGGAATGTGGATGGTTCCAGTTAGTCCCACCTGAGCTCATGGATAGGCTGAATCCTGCACCTCTTCTGATTGCCCTCCTTCCATTTGGCCAGTGGAGAAGGACACATTAACACATTTTGTTAAAGACAGCTGGGGCAAGCTAAGAACAAAGGTGTGCCCCAGCATCATCTCTGGAACTGTCCAAAGTTGGCAACTCTGGATAATAGTTGTCATCTATGGGATGAATGGGTGAAAAATTTTTTATAATAAAGAGATAGGCACTGCAGAATAGCTACACAGAGGTACAGATTCAGCTTTTAGAATAGGTGTATATATAATCTTGAATTTTGTAAAAGGTTATTTTCCTGGTATTTAGGTTTTTATATATTCCCAATTTTTATGTGGCTATTTACCTCAACAATTTTAGCACCCTTCTTTAAAATTTTCTCCTTTTCTTGGTATGAAAATTTGAGTAGCACTTTTTTTTATGGCCAACACCCAAATCTCATTCAATTTTCTCAACTCCTCATCACCTGCGCCTTCACTCATTAGCTCTTCCTGTATCCTACAGATTTCTCTTCTGGCATAATCTTTAATATGGTCTCTTTTTCTTGATCCTTCCAGTTAATTTAACCCCACATGAGGCAAGACTAACTTCTGCAGCCACCACTTTCATGGTAGCATTTTGTTTTAACAAGACCAGATTCAAAGCCTTTCTTTGCTTAGGAATGTGTTTCTCAATTGCAAACAAATTTCATGGCTATCAAACTAGATATCTGATTTTCATGTCTAATTGATGTCTGGGAACTAAAAACCTTCCATTGTCATTTGTAATATTTATCTTCCTATATTGTTAATATTTTTTTCTGTAGGTTAAGTACTTGAATATTTTTCTTAAGTAACCTTAAGGATTTTTTTCTATGCCATCACCACTACTGACAAGATTTCAGCAGTCTGCTATTTATTTCTCTTTTCTCATTACTATTTCAATCTCAGAGATAAGATCTTGATTGCTATTTGATTGTGGTTTAGTTTTCTCTACAGTATTTGTTCTTACATTCTGCACAGTAGTTCCAATTCCCAGATTTTATTTTCTGGACTTCACAAGCTTCTTGTATATCAATTTCTCTGTCATTTTCTCACCAGTATCTCTTAGTTTCCTACATGGAAACTCATTAACCATACCTTCTATCTGATGACTTTTGCAAGAATCATTCTTTCTCCCAGTTCTGCTTCCTCTCTGCTCTCCCTTCCTTCTTTTTCTTTCCTTTCTGATCAATAGCTGGGGTCTCTAAGATCCTCTACCAATTTTCTCCCTTTAGTTCATAAATTAAATTCATAGTCATGCACAGACCTCACACACTGACTTTGATGGAGTTCAAGAGGAGTCCTTGCTCTACAACAGCTTTCTGATATTTTCTAATGAAAAACTTTCTTCTACTATCAAACTTTGTGTTCAATATTTATTGTTTTGACACGTCACTTCATTAAATCCAGCCAAGCTTCAAATGTCTGTTCATAAATGAGGTTTCTAACCCTGTCTATACCAGAACTGTCTCTTGGCTGTTTTTTCTGAGAGGATATGATCCTTCAGTTTAAAGAAAAACTTAGGCCGGCCAAAGGAAAAGCTGGAAAAGGCAGGCAAATTTTGCATTTGTAGTTAATTTTAGAATGAGCTGAAGAACCTTTTTGGCAAGTACAAGCTGTACTTTTGTAATGGCCACACTGGCACAGCCTGTGTAGCACTGGAAGGGCCAAGTAGCAAGTTCTCTCTGCAGTCACGATATGAGATACTGGCCCTTGTCTGCGAGGAGGCACATGAACCTTGGGGTGCTGTTTGCTCCTTGTCACAGGAGACCTGTGTGAGAGGGCTCCAAGCAGCACTTTGGAGATGGGCCAGCAGCTTCCTTTGCCAGTCAAAATCAACTGTTCACAAACAGGTTCGTTTGTGCAAGTTATCTGGCACCTAGACAAAAGTTAGGCTGAGAGGAAACAGGAGTCCTTTGTGAATGTCTCACAAATAAGAAAAGAAACTAATTTAATCAAGCACTCTAGAAAATAGATAGTATGAGCAGTTTCAGTTTTAAGCTAGAGAAGTCTTACTGAACCAGCTGTAAGAATATGAGTACAGATTTAGTAATGACAACTTGCTAACTATCTTTTGCAAAATCATTGTGCCATTTTTAGATAGTGAATTAAGTCCTTTGAGTATCAAGGCTCCAGGAAGTGATAAGACAGCTTGTGAAAAGGCAGCTTGGGCAGCTCAGGTGCTTGCGGCTTGGTAAAGTATTTATAGGATACCTATGGTTATTCCAGGTGAGATGGACTGCACATTGCCATGCATGCAGTGGCTAGGTAGGACTGGCAATTCCTTGAAGAAAGGCAGAGGTCTAAGAGTCCAGGAGAAAAGGGGGAATCTTACTTCTCCTTTTACCTGTGTGAATATAATGCATGACTTCTTGATTTCAGTGCATGAAAATTCTCTGCATGCACTTCCAGTGTGACTGAAAACATAGATATAATGCTGCTGATTAAAAGTATAACCTTAAAAATAAAAGTGCACCAGAGGTTTTGCTCTCCAACTCACCAAGGACATTGATCAATGCTCAGCAAAGCCTTTTCATCTCACCTCTCACCTCACCTCTCACTGTCACCTCTGGAGAAATCACAGAATAACAGAGTACGTATCTGGCTTCCTCCTTGTTTAGGCTTTTAACCTCATTGTGAGCCCAGGGAAAAAGCAGCAATGAGGTAAGTAGGTAAATTAAAGACTGAGAACACTTCTGGTCTCTGTCTCTCCTCCTTTTTTTTCCACTCCCAAATTAGGAAAAATGTATACCAGGATTTTAATGAGGAGTTAAACCGGAGCATGACTTTTAGACCCGAAATGGGACTTACCTTGCTGTTTTCTGTTCACCAGACTTTTATTCCCTGAAATGAGGCTGTGGGAATTCAGTTTGCTTGCATGGGGTATGACATCTACAGCATGAATTTTTCTGTTGTTATTTAATTTAGCACTGCAAAGCATCCACCAATTCTATTTGAGGCTCCATCAATGCTCTTAATGTTGCCACTGTAGATAGGCTGTTTATTTCAACAGATAGTCCTCAGAACCTGATAAATTTAAAATGTTGAGGCTAGTGTTGGAGATTGCACCACCACTGCCAAGCCAAAATAAGACTGAGATAAGTGGAGCTATTAAAAACATAGGGTATTACTGCTGGAAAAATTCTGTTTCCTCTTTCAGCTTTTATTTAAATGACAACACATGCAGTTTACTGAAACTAGTAGATGGAGATGTTTTCCTTTTTTTTTTCCTTCTTTTTTTTTTTATGATCAACATTTCACAAAGAGTGAAAATAGTAGCAAAGGCCTTTTTCATTCCTTAGTTTTAATTTTCTGACACTGGACATGCCAGCACCTGTGTGTGAAGCAGTGCCCACTTCCCACCACACAATCCCAGAGGGCTGTCCAAGCTTCTACCTGCTCTCACTTAGTGCATGTGCTACCCAGGCACTGGAGACTGTTGATGGTGTGGAGTAGGGCAGGGCACTCAGTGGTGGTACACAATTCACTGCTAAACTATCACATCAGCTGGCATTAGTTCTGACCCCTAACCCATATAAATCCTATTTAATGTATGCCTGTTCAAGTATATGAAAGAAGATGGGCGTAGTGAAGATAATGTGAAGAAAATGAAGCATTATGCTCACAGCAATGCTATGGGCCCTTGCTGTGACATACACAGTGCACAGTTGGTGCTGTAGGGCCACCCTTATTTTACCTGTGATATGCCAGGAAACTTTCCCAGCTTTGTTCTGCAACCCCCCCACTGCAGTTCTTGGCAGCACCTTGCTTTTATTGTGGTGAAATATCTCTTTACACAAAGTGCCCAGGGACACAATGGAACATTAGTCTCTACCAGGAGGCAAGTATTAAATACCATGCATGAAATAACAATACCCAAATGGATTCCCATGGGAGAGGGAAGTGTTTCCCTGTTTCTCCAGTGCAGGCACAGCAGTACCACCTTTCTGATTCTTCCTCCATAAAAATCCCCAAAAGCCAATCAATTCCCTATTTTCTGGGAGAAGAACAGCCCTTTCCTCCTCCAAAAGGCATCTGATATTTGCTGATGGCGGAATATCCAACTCAGTCAGCGATTGAAGCTTTGAAAGCAGCCCTTTTTTCCCTGGAAGTTAATTTAGAATGAGCTGCATTTTTGATGCTGTCAGAAAGCTTGGCTGGTTAGTCCTCAAAGGTTACGAACAACAGGAGAGAAGGGAGGGTTCCTGTTGTGCTATGGCAACTGTCACAAACTCGTGTACACATTAGCAAGATCAAACGTTTGCTCAGCCTGGGAAAGAGCAGGTAAACACCACACTAATCCCTCTGGAGCTGTGGGACACACGGGCTGCCAGCATGTACGGCTTTCGTCAAGAGATGCAACAAGTCAGTCAGGATTCGTTTCTCTCCTTGCAGTTTATTTATTCAAGGTTTGTGCTTTGCAAGGCTGCCCTGCTTGTTCCTTGTCATGCAGCTGCGCTGAGTGAAGTACAAGGGAGTGTAGCACAAAGGGAGAAGGAAGCTTCAAGAGGTCAGCTTTGCACTAGAAAAGCAGAGAGCAAGCTGATGGCAAGGTACCAGCTGCAAGCTCTGCACTTCCTTAACCGTCAGACCTATCTGGCTCCAGCAGGTTCCCAACGAGCTGAGCTGGGTGTTGAGGATGCATTTATAGTAAGGGCAACATGCCTTTGAGCTGATGCAGAAGGTACATCCATCTTCATAAGTGATTTGGTGCCTGAATCAGGGTTTCCCCATGGACACCTTCTTTCCTTTGGGATCCAGGCTCCAAAGGCTGGGTTTTGGTATGATCCCAGAAAAGCTTAAAGGATACTGGTTTACTTGAGTGAGAAATTACTTCGGTTAATTTTGTATCCTCCTAACAGTGCTGAAAAAAGACTGTGAATCTGTACTAAAATCTAAGAGAGTACTACAGTCTGTGCAGAACATATGCACAAAATTGTGATTAGCCTTGCATGCATAATTATTTTCAGGCCATGTGAATTAAAGGAAAAAAAACCTCTGAAACATTATTGAGTATTGAGGTGGACATCTCAGAGGTGCCTTCACTTTGAATCAAGCCAGGTGTGTACTATGGAGAAAAAAAAGTCCTGAAGAACTGAAAAGGCAGTATGAGATTCTGGTGACATTGGAAAGCTGCTTCCATGTTTGTCCAGATCCATCAGCATCTAAGGAGAAGTGGTTTGGCTTAGCTACCTTGGAATATGTTAAGAGAGACTCGTCTCTGTGTACGTTGCTTAGGTTTTCTTTTAAGTGCCTCTCCAAATTTGTTTTCCTAAGGCCTTAATCAAAATTTTATAAGTAAGGAAAGACACATTTAGCAGAGTCTACTGGGTGTTAGTGGTCGGTAAGTGCCTGCTAAACCTGGAGGAAATGCTGCTTCCAGAAAAAGAAGGTGTTGACATGAAAAAGTGTGTGCAGGGGGAGACCTGCCCCCTCCATCCATCCAGCTGAGCCAGACAGACACACAGCCAGGGGTGCAGGACAGGCAGTGGCAGTGGAGCTGTTGTCAGAGCTTAGTGGCCCGGACATTTCAGTAAGGTACAGAAGAAAACCAGGCTGCATTCCTGTGTCCTGCAATGTTTACAAGTGCTTCCTGAGACAACAGAGAGAAAAAATAATTTTGTTTTCTTAATCTGAAGGAGATGATACAGACACTGCTTCACCCACACAACCCAGGTGAAGATGCAAAATTCACATGCCCAAGTTATGGAGAGCTGGGCCATTCTGCACGTTCTGCATTGAAAATGTGTCCTGAGCTGAGGGGCAGTGGATAGAGGGGATAGTGAGGAAAACTTTTCCCTGTCTGAAACTAAGGGAGTTTTGGATTGGAAGTGCAGGAATGCATCTCAATCTGTGAAATTTCTTAAACTGCATCAAAGACATTGATCAAAGTCCAACATTTACCTTTCTTTCCTTGAATCCCATGGTCTGTTGCTTGTGTGGAAAAAATTATGGGTTTTGTGCTCTTAAGGGGAGGAGATAATGAAAAATTCAGAGAGCTCACAGCCTGTGGTAAGGTTGATAAACTGGCTTCTAATTAACTGCCAGTTCTGAGAGCAGGGAGTGAGTCTTCATGCTGCAACCTGTGACTGCAGCGAGTCTTGCTCTGCGGTGCTACAGCCACCTCACATGGTAAGAGGATGGTAGGTGACTCAAAACAAAGCAAAAAAGCTTCAAAATTATTTTGGCTTATTTTTTTACTTTAAAATATGGAAGTTGCAACTGGCAAATTTTTAACTTTATGAAAGGGACCTTAGCCTACAACTGTTTACCATTACTTCTGCTGCAACCTGAATCCAGAGAAACTGGTGAAGGTTTTCTGGAATAAAATGTCTTTGAACACCCTGAAAAATCAGTGATACATTCCTGATATGACAGGTAATCCAGTTTATATTTCACTGTTTACTTTGTAAGCAGGGAAAGCTTTGCTCTTACAAGATTTTTTCTTACAG
This sequence comes from Passer montanus, assembly GCF_014805655.1. NCBI lineage: Eukaryota > Metazoa > Chordata > Aves > Passeriformes > Passeridae > Passer > Passer montanus. The sequence goes on from NW_024368152.1 coordinate 3,151,881, forward strand.
TTTTAGCAGCAAGATGAATGTATGGCACTTCGTGAATGTGGCAGCTGAGTTCTGTTTCACTGCTCTTTAAAATATTCTCTGCTTTCTCTCTGTTTAAGAAAAATCAAGGAATTATCAGGGATTTGCTTTTTCACTACAAATGCAAATGCACAGGATGACAGCTGAGCCTCACTGATTTAAGGCTTCACAGACCCGTCTTGTAAACATTAATGGCATTTGAGTCATCTTGTCTGCCTCCTCACAGCCACACAGAAAGTATTAAATGTTGGGGCAGTGGGGGAGGCAGGGAAACCCTTTGGTTTAAGATGCTGTCCACAGCTGTCATGAAAGTTCAGTCTAACTTACAAGATTTATCGAGTTTGGAGACCTTTTTTATCTGTTTCCTACCTATATAAAATGAATAAAAAAACAGACAAGAAAGCTTCCTAATAAGGCAGTCTAGATCTGAAGAGCAAATTAAGGTCAATTCCTGAACAAAATTGAAGCGTGAGCTGCTTTTTTTTTCAAGTAGTTTTACTTATGTTAATAGCCACAGTTCCTTGGTTTATGAATAATTCATGTGTATCAGTCTCCACAAGACTTGAGCCTGCAGGTTACAAACTTGTATTAAGAACTGAGTGACTTAAAAATACATTGGTAAAGAAGTACAGAACAACTTTTATTTGGTGCTAAAGACAATTGTAATGCAACAGTTAATTATTGTGAATAAAGATGGTTAAACAAACACCATCTACATATGCAGAATGTAGTAAATATCTTCAATATGTCTTCAGCCTGCTGTATTGCATATTGTGCCTTCATTTTACGCAGAAGAAATTTAAGGATATGGCTACATTCCTCCGCAGCACATTAAACAGTATATATCAGACAAAGGTTTTGGCACAAAGGTTTTGGCAGAAGAATGATTACTCCAATTCAAAATCTTATTTATTTTCTCTTTATATCCACCTGTATGTTTTCTACACTTCTGAGCAAGGTGAGCCACAATTCCGGGGGCTTTGTTCTGGTGATGTTTTTTCAGTGGTGGCCATTCCTGGTGATTCTCACCACCTCAGTGACAAATGGAGAGCAATGTCAGCCTCTCTGGTTCCCACTCCCTGCCACTGATGTCTGTTGGCATCATTCAGGCTATTGTACGGCTTGACAAATCAGGGTCTTCAACATGCATGAGGAGTCTCACCTGGAAACAGAATCCTAGGAGGTCCTGTCTTTATTTGATCCAAAGTTCTCCTGAAATTGAAAGAGGCAGCTTGCAGGACCTGATGATCTCTTCCATTTGCCTTAGCAGTCAGTCCACAGTCACTCCTCTCTGCTTGTAGGGTTTTCCCACCCATTGTTCTTCCGTCTGCTACACAGATCATGGAAGCAGAGGCTCAGCAGGAGAGCACAGCATGGAGGCAGAGGTCAGGCAGGGAAGGGAAAAAATAAAGGAGATTGAAGAATAATGAGGAGGGTTATATGTCAGGGAAGAAGAAGAAGAAGCAGACACTGTCAGAAGGTGGGAAGGGAACGTCCCAGTGATTGTGGGAAGCCTGTGAAGTTCCATCTGTCTGTACATGGACATGCTGAAAAGGAGTCTGAAATGGCATCTCCTCCATACCGTGACTGCTACAGATTTCAGTCATGACTCAGTGAGGCCCCTGCATCAAGTAATTTTCATTCCACCTTAGCACACATTTGTTGAGTTCATTTTGAATAACTGACATATGACAGACTGATCACACACTAAACCTCTCCAGGAAGAGCTGAATGAGTGTTTGTTTGGGTTTGTTTTTTTTTAATCTATATACCATATCTATTACACACTCTATGCCAAAAAACTGTTTAGTACTGCACAACAGGATGAGTGTTTTGGAATTAGAGTGAGTGAAAGAGGTCATCTGCACTTAGCAGTGACAGGTTGCAGTGGATATAATCCAGCCCTTTGCACTCAAGAGTTTGTACTTTTGAAAGGCAGCCACACTCAGAACAGCACTGTGACATTTCCAACAAATAAAAAAACGTTCAGCCCAAAGACAGGTTGTTCCTGTCAACCTGTTGAACTTGGTAGTATGAACACACATTCAAATATCATTGCATGAAGCAAAGCAGCTCCTTAGGTGAGAAGGCCATGGCATGGTGGAGGAGAAAACAAGCTGGAAATTGTTTGTAGTCTCAACTCCATAAGCTTTTTTTAACCCTGGGTCCTTGCTATGAGTCAGGGGCTGGGGAACACTGCATCCACCAGCTGCAAAACCCCTGCCCTGATGGCCCCAGCCAAAGGACTTCTGGTCTTTTGCTCCATAATTTCTGCTGAAACCATTAGTTTTATCTCTTGTATTTGTCCTCATTTTCTCAGTAGCCCAGTAACTTTATCCCATTCTGTGCATCTTACACCACAAGTTGAAATTTGTGTCCTGCCAGTTGGTGCTGTTTCAGTTGTTCACCTGGCAATGTCTAAGAGCTCCCTTTGACCTTGTGACCTGCTCTATTAAACAGTTGTCCCTGGACAGTAAGGGCAGTCTTTAATGACATTTGGATGCTTTCTGCTCTGAGTAAAGGATAAGACATAGATATATCTGACAAATGATCAGGAGGGGTAGGAGGGACCTGTATGTGCTTGATCTCATTAACAACATGAAGTAAAGAACTGAGCTCTCCTGCCTGATTACCATCAGGTTTAAAAGGTCAGCTAGGGATGATGGCTGTGAAGGTGTTCAGAGACTTCAGGAGATTGTCACCAAGTTGTAGGCATTGGTTTCCAGTACCTGTTGTTTCATGTGCAGAGCAGGTATTAATGTACTCTTCCCTTTGCTGGGTGCTTTGCTGACCCCTCTCCTCCCTCTGCATGTTACACAGGCACACAGGGGAGATGGGGGTGTGAGTGCAGGGCTCATTGGGGTGATGTTGGGAGACTGTCTCCATCTCAGGTATTTTTCTGACCTCAAGTAAATTCTATAGATTTCTTCATCCAATCCTTCCCCCTTTAAACAGTACTTTATATCTGCCCAGCATATTGCAGCAGTGTACCAAGATACCTAAACTGCCTTTCAACCCCTGTGAGGCAGAGATTATATTAATCCAAGTAAAATGTGGCATTTATATACCTTAGCACTTCTTGTTAGGTCTTTGATATGTGACACTGCACTGAGCCATATAAATGCTCCTTGTTACCAGTGTTTTAACATTTTTCACTTTGGTACTCCTGAAATATTTCAGAAAAGGTACAGACAGCTTCACAAGTGTCCCAGATTTAGGTTGTGTCTATGTGAATGACCTTTCCTTAGCCTCTGCTCCCTTCAGATCACATACAGGTCAAGCCCTCCTTCAGTAAGTGCATTATAATGGAAAATCTTTCTTTTTGCTTGTGTTTTTTTCCAGAGAGCAATACATGATATTGAGGCAGTAAACAGCTTAGCACAGGCAGAGAGAGGAAAACACCCCAGCAGTGGCGGGGGGTCAAGGTAATGTCAGTCATTTGAGGAGTCCATGGTGGGCCTGCCCAGCCACCTCCTGGGGCTGTGTGCCCACTCTAAGGGGAAGGCTGTGCACCCACAGTGCTGCCACACAGCCACAGACGTGGGCACAGTGCTTGTGTGCTTCTCCCCGTACAATTTAGTGTCCCCAAGGCACTAAACTGGATCACTGTGTGAATCTTGGATTGTACTATTCATCTTTCCTTTCTGGAAGCATGTTTTCACTCAAATGCCACGTAAAGACTTTTTTTTTATTTTTATCATCTGCTTGATCTTTCTGTTGATGGGTCTGTTGCTTCTTACTCCGATGACATTCAGAGTTGTGCAAGTGCTTTGCAAACATGGGAGAAGATGAGTCTCTGCTTGAATGAGATTGCAATCTTTGAAGGCAACAGCAAACACTGAGAATGTGGATAACTCCTGAAAGCACATCCGAGAAAAGCTGGCTGAAAAAAAACACTGTTGTTAGGAGCAAAGTCTTAAAATTCCAAACATTTAAAAACAAATTAATTCTCTGATTTGTCTTAAATTAGTTTCATTGTGTGTATTATTCTTTGTGCTTTCTTGTGAAGTATTGTCATAGTGTCTCAATGCCTTTGCCACTGATTTATCAGAGACTGAGATTTTAGCAGGTAAACATTTTAGTAGCTATTATGGTAACTATGTCAAAATATTGGATGAAAAACAATTAAGCAGCTCAACCCTTTTACAAAATAAGAAAAATATTATTATTATTTTGTTTTGGGAAAAAGTATCTCTTGCCAAAGTAATTTATTGAGAAAAAGACAACTATCTTTTGTGGCTCGTGTCTAAGACAGCCTTCAGCCTGTGCAATGCAGAGCCTGGCCCTGAGGTATGAGGGCCAGTTTCCATACTTTGATTGGAGCTGCTGCCAGGCAGCTGCTTGTATATTGCTCAGTGTTGGTGAGGCAGCTCCACTCCAACCCACAGCAGAGAGACCTTTCCTATTATAACTAAATCCTGTCTTTTTCCCCCTGCTTTGTAGTCTGTGACATGGAGCACAATTTTTTTTCATGTGCAACACTTTATTTCCAGCAGGGAATTTACAGAGCAATCATATACTTCCTCATACTATAGTATAGTGTAGTATATTATACAACTGTATACTTCCTTGGGATTTAAGGCTCTGCCCAGCAAATTAAAACAGGTGAGGAAACTGGTTGTTGGCTTGGAGATTGGAAAGCAGCTCAAGAACTTTACACAGCACTTGACCTGCATCTCCTCAGCACCTCATCTTGGGTTTCTGTGCCATCATTGTTATACTCTGGAAAGTTGGGTTTTTTTCAGCTCAGAGTGCCTGAACGCAATGTGATGGTTTTGTCAGCTACATTTTTTCTGTGGCAGGAGGGTGGTGGTTAGTTTGCAATACCTGCAGGGTAGTGCTGGCATGTGGAGGCATTTGTGGATGCAAATCCCAGTTTAAACTGGAGGACACAGCACAAGGAGCCAGTCTGATGCAATCACAGCCATCGTGTCTGCTGGGAACTGGGCCTCACCTGTGGCCTCTCCCAAACCTTTCTCAAGAAGCACTTGGGAAAATTTTGTCTGGCATATACCAAAACCCCACCTGGAAGCATGTTAACCATTCACCAGACACATCCAAACACGGGATAATTGAAGGGCCACTGCTCAAACCTGCCTTCTGGCCTTAAGAGCTGTGGTGGGGATACTGTGATGCCTGTGCTGAGGATCAGGATGGGACTGCCCTTGGCACCAGGTGTAGGCATGGATAAGGAAAAACTCAAAATGTCTTTCCATTGTTATTTATCTAATTATTTTTGAATTTCTTTCTCCTTTTTTTGTTGATATGTTTTTATCCATTACATCTGATGTTTGTCTTTGAAAATTACCAATTTTCTTCATTTTGAGGCTTCCTGAGTGCTCAATTCTTTGCAAGCACCATTAGCCTGCAGGCAGATTTTCCTCTTTGCTAGTCTCTTATCTATAAGAAGATTATCAGATGGCTAATGATTGTATTTTCTTATTCCTCTCTAGATATTTTTTTTCTGCTACTCTTCAACACTGGGAAAGTGCTGCAGGGTAAACTTGCTATCCAAACTTTGTATCACATTGGAGAATGAATGGAGAATATGAACAATGAGTACCTTTCTGATAGAGAGACAGTGGACCTGTCTCTAACAAGCTCTTGGCAAGAGCCTTTCATTCCTTTTACCTGTCCCACTGCAATGAGGATGTTCTTTCTACAGGGAGTTTTCCTTGACCATGTGAGCCCCACGAATGGCCTAGCACTGCTATGCCTTGCTGGGATGGATTTACATCAGCTGATGCTCTGCACTATTGCCCAGGACAGAGGATAACCAGGCAGTGCTTCTCATGCACCATTTAGATGATTTAAACATTCAGAAATTTACATTAGCCTTCTTTTGATGAATTCCTCATCTGCATTCCAAAAAAGAGCCTCATTAGCTTAGGACTAAAGCATTATTTACCTACCATTTATTTCTCAATATTTTGCTATCCCCCAAGAGTACATTAATGCTTCCCACAGCATGAGCTGCCACCAGCGCTGCCCTGGTGAGCTGACAAATCTCAGGGACCCTGCTGCAGAGGGGACAGGGGCTTTGGAGGCTAAATGAGGGCAGTCTTAAGAGGATAATGTGGCGTTTGGTGACGCTTAGCCATAATGCAGCAGAGCAAAGGAGGCTTTTCCAAAAGAACAGATTGAATAAATAAGGCATTATTAGAAGATCCTTAGCCAACACACTTCTTGTTATTATGAAACCTAAGATCAGTGTAATCCTTAAAAGGTTTTTAGTTTCTGTTTAGAAGCACCTGCCCCCCCTCATGGCACTGAAAGGTAATTTTCCCTAGAAGACAGATTCCAGTTTTCCTGCATCAGTGGCAGTGTAACGCTGTATCTACATCTAGTGGATCTCCCACAGCATTGCCACTGGCTTCAGAGTGGGTGCTGGGAGCACGCAGCTTTGCCCAGGAGAGTGAGGTGCCCTGGCTATGCCTGCCTGGGAATGCCATGGCCACACCAGCCTTTTTCCAGCCCATCAGTCAGCAGCCAAGTGTGATAAATCTGCAGCTATTCATGTTTACAAACTCTAACTCAAATAAATAGGTGTGAGTGTCTGTGAAGAATAGCACCACAGGAGCTCACCTGAGCCTATGCAGTTATGCTGGTGACTTACCTCTGGTTTCTTTACCTTCATCAGTGTTGGTAGAGTTATTAGCTCAGTATCACCTGTGTGGTGCAGTTAATATTCTCAGTGCCTTAGCATGTGCACAGCAGAAAAGAGAAGAAGACAGGAGGAGACAGAGGCAGTGCAGCTCAGCTTAATTCTTCTATTTTATTTTTCAGGGACCATTACCATTAAACACCATGACAAGATCTGTGTCCCACTCCTCATCTCTACCCTGCCTTTAGGTACATCACTCTGGACATTTCTTGCTCCCTTTCTCATCTCTGTTTTCCACCCTAGCCCAGAGTAGTTTAACTACTTATTCCATGGTTCTTTGAGGCTGATGCATCACAATGCATAGCTGGGGGGCTTCAAACATGGACAGACAATTGTTCCTCAAGGTAAATTGTTGTTTGGATAATTGTTCCTCAGTGTGAATGCACTACACAGCCACTACATGGAGTAGGTGCCACTCTGACTGTGCCACACACCTATGGGAGGGGGCACAAACTCCCTCATGCCAGCAAAGGCCAGCTCTGTCACTGCAGTGCAATGACTTTCTTCCCCTGTGTCCCCCTCCTCGCTGCCTGTGCTCCCTGCTTGACCCTCCTGCTTCAACCAGATGCATCGACTGCCTTCACTCCATCTGTCTCCATGGTTCAGGGGAGCACCTCACCCTTGTCCCCCACACTGCTGAGCAGGGATGGTGCTGCAGCCCTGGAACAGCTCGTCTCCCAAACACCTGCACTGCTGCTCCAGAGGGATGAGCTGCAGGTCCTGCAGCACTCTAACTGCCCTATCCAAGATGTTCATCAGCATGGCCCAGCTGCTTGCCAGAGCTGCAGTAGATGTCTTTGCCTGTTTGGATGGTGACACAGGCTCTGCAGGGTGTGAAGAATCCCCTCCTTCTTGAGGGTCCTGCAGCAGTCAGGGCAGGTTTACTAGAAGCAAAGATGAAGGAAATGATCCTAGGCAGACACAATCACCTGGCTGAGCAGTTTTTGCATCACTGTCAAATCCAGACCTCCAAACAGCAGGGGACAAAATCATGAGGCTGGCACAACCTTGGGATTTTTTTTTAAAAGCCCTTAGTACCTTTCTTTTTGTTCCTGTGCATGTTCAGAAGATGTTTTCAAGGTTTTTACTGCAGCCACCAGCCAAGACATGACTGTTAAATTCAGATTGCATTTAAACTGTACTTCTTTAATGAGGTAATTCTCCTCCAAAGTTAAAAGCCAAGCTCCCTGTATAGGTGATCAAGAAAGGAGCCTGGGCTTCTGATGCTGCTGCAGTTGGTCCCATAAAAAATATTACCCCTCTCCAAAATCTTCTTTTTCTTCATGTGAGGCACTAAACAAAGGCACACAAGAACTCCCAGTGGGGGTCTAAGTAACACCTTCTCTGCACTGACAATATGGAAAATCCAGGTGCTGCCTTTAGAAGAAATGGGTTTCTTTAATGCTGGAATTAGGCTAGTAAGAAAATACTTGAAGATTCAGCATAAGCCTGCAGAGTAAAAGAAACTAGTAGATTCAGCAGCTGCAGAGAATTGCTAAAGAATCTAATATTACAGATAGCCAGAAAATTTAAATTGCATTCTATGTTTACTTATAATTTGTGTTAGAATTATGTGGCAGAAGTACAGTGTACAAGACACCTAAATATGATATAAAATTAAAAACTAAGTCTGAATAATTAAGTTTAAAAAATCTAAAAATCTTGTCTTTGAAATGAGAGAAGAAATGTATTTCTTTGGCCTTCTTTACCTGACAATAAATTCTCTAAATTAACTGGGACCCAAAAAACTTTCTCCTTGGACACACGGTCATTTTATGACGGAAAATTGTTTTATTAAAGAAAGAAGACCAAGTGTAATTTGTACCAATAAATAAAAATCCTACAGCTATTATGAGGCACAAGCAGAAGAGACTCATTAAATACAAAATAGCTTCAATAAAAGGAACACTGAAGCAACTGCACTAATCTTCACCAAGGGCTCCTTTTCCCTCTCACAATTCCTGCAAGATAGATGTGGAGTGGATGCATCCAGACAACAGGGGAAATTATTAAGATGGTCCTTAACCTAATCCAAGGAGAACTATCACCTAGCTCATTCACTATGGGCAAGATAATGTGTTTATCATAAGCGCATTTGAGTGTAAAGAACTGTGCAAGTTCTCTGAAGAAGGAGTCCCTTTCCAATTCATCCTCTAAGAGATCAAAAGAACCCTCAGCAACCAATGAAACAAGTAAGCAACTATTCAAAACAAATGAGTCAGCCTCAAACACTGATCATAGGGGGAAAGAAAAAAATCAGGTGTTGTGTTTCATGTACATCTCCCCCTTTCCCTACCCACTGCTGCTCCAAACTCATGTGTTTGGCTGTAAATCTATAATTGTATGCTTTTGTTGATAAATCATGTTTGTCTGGAGTTGAAAGAGTTTTGAGGAAGTTCTTTGTCAATCAGTGTTATTAATGACATAGTTGTAAATCTCACTGTCATAGTATTGACTGAGCAAATAAGTACTTTATGACCTAAAGGAATATTTTCCCAGTGAGGAAACTAGTTTGAAGAAAATTGCCTAATCTTTTTTCCCTTATACCTCAAAGTCATGCATGCAGCTGGGCACCCATTCAGAGATGAACTCAGACTGTCTGTATCTCACAGGATCAGTAATGTGCAGATTTTCTAGATGTATCACTTAGCCTGAAGTCCAACAAATTGTTAAAAATTGATATGTTTTTTGATTGGAGTGGAAATAAAAGAAAACCTTGTGTTCTTCCTAAAATTCCTCTCTTTATAATTTTTGTTTTGCACATCTGTGCTTCCGAGTAACTCTAGGGCTTGGCTGGAAAGAGACCAGATTCAGCCATTGTAAATCAGTATAACCAGTAACCTGCCTCACTTTCCTTTTCGGTAGAGGCACCCTCCACACCACTGCTGGTGGGACGACCTGCTCATTTAAAGGCAGCTGCAAGCCACGCTCACGTCAAGGTGTCCCTGCTGTGGCAGGACGGGCAGAGGCACCAGCGGGAATTCATACTGGCAGCCAGGCCCAGAGTACCGCAGCTTCTCCCTGGAGTCTGGAGCCAGGCTGTTCCAGGGTCCAATTCCCCTTTCCCTTTGCTCTCAGCCCCCATGAGATGATTCCCCTTTCCCTTTGCTCTCAGCCCCCGTGAGATGATTCCCCTTCCCCTTCCCCTTTGCTCTCAGCCCCCATGAGATGATTCCCCTTCCCCTTTCCCTTTGCTCTCGGCCCCTCGGAACCTCCTCACGCCGAGGCCGCGCGTGGAGCAGGGCCGCGCTGGCAGCACAGGGAACTGCTGTGCTGACACCAGCTGGGCCCTTGGAGAAGCTTTTTGGTGGAACCCATGTCGCCGGTTTAAAGCTGTGGAGTCTTGAACAATTCCTGATCTAGTCCCTGACTGAGCTGAGAGCAGCGGAGCTGTTCAATCTGCACTTTGTCAGCGCAGAGCAGAGGAAAGCTGTCCCTGGGGCGAAGCCTGCAGTGAATCTCAGCTGAGCAGCTCGCCCTGGCTCTCCTGCATCACTTCTTCCTCACCAAGAAGCCCCACAAGCTGGAATGCTGCTGGCACCTGTGCATCCCTGTGTCATCGTGCCTATTCCAGGGGGTGAGCAGAATGCACCCACCTTTGCTGCTGGAGGCACCAGGCTGGCAAGAGGGAGTGGAGGTGTCTGGGTGCTGAACAGGGGCCTGGTGACCTTGTGTTGAGATCAGCTGAATAAATAAAGCCATCTTACCTCTTTTACAGAATCACACAATAATTTAAGTTGCAAAGGTATCACTTCAGATCAGCTGGTCCAATCCTTGCAGTACTCGAGGTCAGATCTGCCTTTGATATTAGATCATGTCACTCAGGGCCACATGTAGTCATATACTGATTATTTCCAAGGACAGAGATCCTACTAGAGATTTCAACAGGTTTTATGGGTTTTGTGCCTGATGAGAAATCATCCACAAGTTAATTTATGCCCCTGGATCTCACATAAGCAACTCTGAGCTCTTCTTGGGTAATTTCTTGCAGTACACGTGAGAGCATGCTCTGCCTTCCTGGAAGGCAGCTGGACCCGCAAGACACACATTTGCTCAGCCCTGTTTCTCAGTCAAGCTTCCTCTTTTTCCCTCTCCTCCCCGTGGCTCTGCCCTATTTCAGTGAGCTTCAGCAAGAAGCTGTCCAGCAACAGAAATTATTCCTTTCTGGTTTTGGAAAGCAGCTGGTACATTTGAAGTGCCACCAGAAACATGATGAATATCTGGACCTCTGAGAAGAAATTATTTTGCCCACGCTTGTTTTACACAAGCAGCACGATGGCCCTGCTATTGTCCTAACAATGATAGATATATTCCTGAGGGCCAGATTCAATAAATCTGTCTGAGTTGTCCTGAAATCAATTTTTTAGGTCTTTTGTGACCTTGCATGAAGCCAAAATGATTTTTGTTTATTGAATTGAAATGCACCATGTTCTCTGGAAAGTAATTAAGGCATTATGCAATGTTAGTTGGCATTCCAAAACTTGCACAGGATGTTTTATTATTCAGTGTAATGAAATGACATAATAGAGTAAATGATTTTGCTACTTTTTTTTATCCTACATATGAATAAGTGACAGATGCAAACTGATTGCATTTATTGAAAAAAAATCTAATGTCTTTTGCATACATGTACTGTGTGTGTAATTTATTTATTTGTTCTTTAATTCTAGGAATATAAGTTAGCGAAATCTTCATATTAAAGACAGACTTCATTCTAAATAAGATTTCTCTGTGTGCATGATGGCCTGTCCTCACTTCAGAGAGAATCGAGCACAACTTTAAAACAGACTGTGGAATAAGTTTTAATACAGAAAAATATCTTATAAAATAATCTGTTTTGAAAATCACAGGATCAGTAATGTGCAGATTTTCTAGATGTATCACTTAGCCTGAAGTCCAACAAATTGTTAAAAATTGATATGTTTTTTGATTGGAGTGGAAATAAAAGAAAACCTTGTGTTCTTCCTAAAATTCCTCTCTTTATAATTTTTGTTTTGCACATCTGTGCTTCCGAGTAACTCTAGGGCTTGGCTGGAAAGAGACCAGATTCAGCCATTGTAAATCAGTATAACCAGTAACCTGCCTCACTTTCCTTTTCGGTAGAGGCACCCTCCACACCACTGCTGGTGGGACGACCTGCTCATTTAAAGGCAGCTGCAAGCCACGCTCACGTCAAGGTGTCCCTGCTGTGGCAGGACGGGCAGAGGCACCAGCGGGAATTCATACTGGCAGCCAGGGCCAGAGTACCGCAGCTTCTCCCTGGAGTCTGGAGCCAGGCTGTTCCAGGGTCCAGCAGATGGGAGCCTTTGCTCTTGGCCCCACTGAGATGATTCCCCTTTCCCTTTGCTCTCAGCCCCCATGAGATGATTCCCCTTCCCCTTCCCCTTTGCTCTCAGCCCCCATGAGATGATTCCCCTTCCCCTTTGCTCTCGGCCCCTCGGAACCTCCTCACGCCGAGGCCGCGCGTGGAGCAGGGCCGCGCTGGCAGCACAGGGAACTGCTGTGCTGACACCAGCTGGGCCCTTGGAGAAGCTTTTTGGTCCCCTTTGCTCTCGGCCCCTCGGAACCTCCTCACGCCGAGGCCGCGCGTGGAGCGGAGCCGCGCTGGCAGCACAGGGAACTGCTGTGCTGACACCAGCTGGGCCCTTGGAGAAGCTTTTTGGTGGAACCCATGTCGCCGGTTTAAAGCTGTGGAGTCTTGAACAATTCCTGATCTAGTCCCTGACTGAGCTGAGAGCAGTGGAGCTGTTCAATCTGCGCTTTGTCGGCGCAGAGCAGAGGAAAGCTGTCCCTGGGGCGAAGCCTGCAGTGAATCTCAGCTGAGTGGCTCGCCCTGGCTCTCCTGCATCACTTCTTCCTCACCAAGAAGCCCCACAAGCTGGAATGCTGCTGGCACCTGTGCATCCCTGTGTCATCGTGCCTATTCCAGGGGGTGAGCAGAATGCACCCACCTTTGCTGCTGGAGGCACCAGGCTGGCAAGAGGGAGTGGAGGTGTCTGGGTGCTGAACAGGGGCCTGGTGACCTTGTGTTGAGATCAGCTGAATAAATAAAGCCATCTTACCTCTTTTACAGAATCACACAATAATTTAAGTTGCAAAGGTATCACTTCAGATCAGCTGGTCCAATCCTTGCAGTACTCGAGGTCAGATCTGCCTTTGATATTAGATCATGTCACTCAGGGCCACATGTAGTCATATACTGATTATTTCCAAGGACAGAGATCCTACTAGAGATTTCAACAGGTTTTATGGGTTTTGTGCCTGATGAGAAATCATCCACAAGTTAATTTATGCCCCTGGATCTCACATAAGCAACTCTGAGCTCTTCTTGGGTAATTTCTTGCAGTACACGTGAGAGCATGCTCTGCCTTCCTGGAAGGCAGCTGGACCCACAAGACACACATTTGCTCAGCCCTGTTTCTCAGTCAAGCTTCCTCTTTTTCCCTCTCCTCCCCGTGGCTCTGCCCTATTTCAGTGAGCTTCAGCAAGAAGCTGTCCAGCAACAGAAATTATTCCTTTCTGGTTTTGGAAAGCAGCTGGTACATTTGAAGTGCCACCAGAAACATGATGAATATCTGGACCTCTGAGAAGAGATTATTTTGCCCACGCTTGTTTTACACAAGCAGCACGATGGCCCTGCTATTGTCCTAACAATGATAGATATATTCCTGAGGGCCAGATTCAATAAATCTGTCTGAGTTGTCCTGAAATCAATTTTTTAGGTCTTTTGTGACCTTGCATGAAGCCAAAATGATTTTTGTTTATTGAATTGAAATGCACCATGTTCTCTGGAAAGTAATTAAGGCATTATGCAATGTTAGTTGGCATTCCAAAACTTGCACAGGATGTTTTATTTTTCAGTGTAATGAAATGACATAATAGAGTAAATGATTTTGCTACTTTTTTTTATCCTACATATGAATAAGTGACAGATGCAAACTGATTGCATTTATTGAAAAAAAATCTAATGTCTTTTGCATACATGTACTGTGTGTGTAATTTATTTATTTGTTCTTTAATTCTAGGAATATAAGTTAGCGAAATCTTCATATTAAAGACAGACTTCATTCTAAATAAGATTTCTCTGTGTGCATGATGGCCTGTCCTCACTTCAGAGAGAATCGAGCACAACTTTAAAACAGACTGTGGAATAAGTTTTAATACAGAAAAATATCTTATAAAATAATCTGTTTTGAAAAAGGGTAAAAAAGTGTATTCTGCTACTTTTTTTTAAATATAAAATTATTATTCACAGTGAAGAGTTACCTGGTTTCCTTAAACGAGAACTATATTGATATCAAATTCTAGTTATTTCAGTTTCTTGGAAAACTATAAGACTGGGTTGTGATGTTGACAGGGACAGAAGGCAAGATTTGAAATCATCATGGTATAAGAAGTCCAAACTGATTGCATTTATTGAAAAAAAATCTAATGTCTTTTGCATACATGTACTGTGTGTGTAATTTATTTATTTGTTCTTTAATTCTAGGAATATAAGTTAGCGAAATCTTCATATTAAAGACAGACTTCATTCTAAATAAGATTTCTCTGTGTGCATGATGGCCTGTCCTCACTTCAGAGAGAATCGAGCACAACTTTAAAACAGACTGTGGAATAAGTTTTAATACAGAAAAATATCTTATAAAATAATCTGTTTTGAAAAGGGTAAAAAAGTGTATTCTGCTACTGGTTTCCTTAAACGAGAACTATATTGATATCAAATTCTAGTTATTTCAGTTTCTTGGAAAACTATAAGACTGGGTTGTGATGTTGACAGGGACAGAAGGCAAGATTTGAAATCATCATGATATAAGAAGTCCCAGATTGGGGGGAGGAGGGGGGCATGACTTCAAAACAACTTTCCAACAAGATAAAGAATGACATTTTGATTTTTAAAAGTGTGCATCACTTGCCAGACAAAATCTCCAGTTTAAAATTCTTACAGTGTAACTTTTTTCAGTCAGAAGGAAAAAAGTTCACCATGTCCATAGGCAGAGACCTCAGGACTTGTTTCCTTGTTTCTTGGACCATCCATAGTTTTGAGATAATTAACCACAGCTTTCTTCCAGATAAAGAAATAAGGGGAAGTTTATTACCTATCAACAGTGCAGTTTGCTCCTTCTGTCTCCCACGTGTTAGGCTGGCAGAGACTTCCCAATCTCAAATTCCTAAAGTATACTGGGAGCTGGTCTGTTATACGCTGTTTATTAAATAAATCCAGATTTTTGTTTTTACAAAAACTATTCTGATTTTTTTATCAAAAGAGAGGCAATGCCAGAATTATTGTGCTGTCTGACAACTACCTTATCCTAAAAATCTGTCTTAAGGGCCAAGTTCACAATTCTACATCTAACAGAAATGCAGCTGAGGTCAAAAACAGGTTTAGGGGTACATGATGGGTAGAGCCCTGGAGCAAAGCAGTAAATGTTTGTATTAATTACATTGATAGTGTACAAAAGAATTTTTTTTGTTGTTGTTAAAAAAAAATAAGGCTCACAAACTCGAGCAATTAAAACAGGACTATTTTGGAGGTGAAGTTGTATGCAGTTAAAGCAGTTTATTGACCAAGTAAACAGTAGTAACCTCAAGCATTTATTTTTATTTCACAGCTCCCTAACTCAGTAAATCTCCTAAAAATTATAAGGCAACAAAACTCTGGGAAGAATATATTTGTATTTCAATGGACAAAGGCATCAATATTACTTTACTTTGACAAATACTATAAAAATGCAAATTATACTTTCATTGCTCAGCTTCAAAAATCCAGTAGATTGACTATTGCACTGTTTAAGGTTTTGTATGGGCATCATGACTTGATTTAAACATTTGAGAATTAAACTATGAGCTGTCAAAGGCAAAGCTAAAAATAAATGTTGCATATGTTTTGTCTCACAAGGGTGAGCAACTAATAGAAGAACAAAAGGTTATTGAGTAAATATAGATTTTTGGATGGAGGGAGTGGGTATAAAGGTTCAAGATATTTTAGTGCTTTTATGACAGACTGACACAAACATTAAGAAAGTTTGACCTATTTTGTATCCAAAATGCAACAAAAAGTGATTTATGGCTTATTTAAACTTGTGGCACTGAGGTGGAAGACATTTATCTCATGCTATGCATGCTTAGAATAAATCAAAACTGATTTGTGGATGGGACATTAAACTTGTTTTGTATAAAATTGAAGTTAAAAAAATATACCTGTGTTTTCTCAGACTACTCTCTCTGGTAAAAAAATAACCAGTGGACTGGTTAGAGAAAGTGAAGGTCTTCCTTTTCCTACACAGCAAACAGGAACAGCTGCTTGGCTTGAAATGTTTCCCTAAATATGAATAATGGCTCTGCATGAAGGGGTCAAAGTATGAAATAATCATCAGCATAGCACAGCCAAACTTTTGGCAGTGAATTATCCAAATCCCATTTAAACACATTTTCAGATCTGATCTTCCTTTTGTGGCAATAGTGAGCAGGGTGAAGCCAAGGGGAAAGAGAGCAGGATTTAATAGAAAAATCATGGAACTGTGGTTACAAGAACTCAGCTCAAAACATAATTTACTATAATATACTTTTCTTTGATGCTGAAGAAGTATCTTGTGAAAAACAATGGAAAGAGCTGAAGGTGCTTCATGCACATAACAAATAACAATTTGTAACAATCAAAATAGTGAAAAAAGAATTTTTGTATTGAAATTTGATCTACTTTTTGCAAGGTTTCTAAAGTGAGCAGGATTTCACTGATATGAGAACTTCACCTGCAGTAACTCTTATCTTCATGTATTGCTGTTACGTGGTTTGGAGTTTTAACATAGTAGGAAGTTGATGCCAACCCTGAACTTACTTGTTACCAGATTTATGTGTTAAAACCACAGGCTTTTAGATGTATGAGAGTTGAAGCACTTCCTCAAATTCGGTCATTGGGCCACAAATTTTGTGGAATTCACTAATCTTTGCTATGTCCATTTTGCAGTGCCCATCCAAAAGAATTCAAGGTTTCATTTATTTTACTTATATATATATATATACACACAAAGCCAGTGTTTTTATTTGGGCATTCACAATTAGCACACACTTGAAGGCACAGGACTTAGTCTTTAATTGGACCAGTTTGAAAATTATGCAAAATTAAATGTCAGCATTGGCTTTGATTCTCCAAGACTGGATTCTGAAAGTTTCCATTCTTCTTCTCTCAGAGTTTCTTTGACATTGGTAATAGATAATGTTCAATTAGGAAGTATTTACTAGGGAAAAAGGAGAGATTTTTCTTTTAATTTTATTCTCTTTGGGAACATGAAAATTACACTGAGGTCAATTCAGAAAAGAAATCCTAAGGCTTCTAATCTCTCTAAGGAAATGCAATCCTGCTGAATTACTACCTCTCATATAACTTCTGCATTTGCCTAGCGTGCACAGATTTACAGGTATTGTCCTCTGCCCAATTTCAATGCTCAGTAAAGCAGAGAAGGGATCTGGTTTTAATCCAGCATAAATCCCGGTTATTTTTATGGGGCTATCTCAGGCAGGACACAGGGGGCAAATATAACTCCAGCGTGTATCAGGACTGTGGAATGAAGAGACCCTCAGAGGGGCTCAGAGCTATTTTGAACACTTTGGGATTGCTTTTTCTGTCATTGTAGCATTGGCAAACTCGCGGTTTTGCTTTGACTCCTGCACTAAAATGTTTGATTTGTACTTGGCTTCAAGTTAATAAATATTTGGGATCTGACTCTTGAAGTAAAAGAAAAGTTAAAACTGTCTACCCTATAGGGACAAAAAGGATGGATGTTTCTCAGGAAAACACATGGGGGTTGTTCCAGCTGAATTATTATCAAATCCCTCTATCAGAGTTTACCTCTCTTTGCTTTGCTAATGCACCAGGGCTTTGCCTTTCTGCAGGGAGGCCAGTGGGTGCAAGAGGACCCTGCTTTAGTGCCAGGGTCTTCCAAAGCACAGGAAGTGATTTGAGAGGAATGGGGGAGAAGGAAGAATTATGAGGATTACCATGATTTCAGCATCCTGGTTTTCTCTTATGGAAAAGCTGGAGGCAGAAAGGACAGAGGGGGTAGCTGGTTTGTTTTTGTTCTTGTATTTTTTTTTTAAATATGTCTCCTATTTGGCCTCAGGGTGTGAGGAATGAGCCTCTACTCTTTGACAGTAGAGGGTGTCAAACTGCTATAGTCAGAGTTGTGTTTGCACACAAGGGGAATACTCTGTGGAGAGACAAAAAATTGTGCTGAATCCAAAATTTTAATGTTGAAGATATGTCCTATCTTCCTGCAGGGATAGGGAATTAATGTGTGTAAGGTGACACAACCTTTTAGCCTTTGTTTTCATGTAGCTTAAACCCAGAACAGACTATTCAATGGGAGAGTTTATTATGACTCATTGAATATGTAAATATACACAAATATATATATATAGAGAGAGAGAAAAATGGAGAGAGCTCTATGAATAAGAAAGCATATTTCCATTCTCATAGCCTCTGAGGAACCAAAAATGAAATAAGAAAAAAAATAAGAAAAGGAAATGTAGCCCCCACAGATATCTGCAGTCCCTGCACTGTCAAGGAGCTGATCACAATGCTCAGATGTTGAAAGGCTTTATTGTGAGTGAGATAAGATTGTATCTTGCCTTGATCATCTCATGTCTGAGATGACAATATGAACATTCTCTGAAATAATGCCTTCTAAACTAGTCTTCCAAACTGTAGGTATTCTTGTATTACCTTGCACCTAACTGAATTAAAATGCATTTTGTGGAGCTTGAAATACTTGACTCTATAGTTTCAATTCCTATACACCAGAAATTTATTCATAGTATTTACTACCTTGCCACTTTGTTTTAATTTGCAAACACACCAGCAGTGATTTTATGTCATCTCAGTCATGTGAACAACTTTAAATAAAGAACTGATAACCTGTTAGCAACTGTCTGACTATGGACACCTCTTCATCAACAGTTAATTTTCTGGGATCTGCCACTGCAGACAAAATGTCTTTTTTTTTACATGATGTGTGTTCTGTAATGCAAACATTTTGGTTAAAGAAGTATGTTGCAGTACAAAATGTGTAAAAATAGTGTTCTGTAGAAGAAAATGATGTTGCCAAAATTAGTTGTTTTCTGCATAACAACCTGCTGTACCAAAAAAAATAGATGAGACTCTTTCACTAGATTTGCCTTCTGTGAATCCATGTTGGCTGTCCTGAGTTATATTTTCAGGTTTAATTGTTTACTGATAGAATGCAAAGAGATTAATTTCATTATATTGCCTCCAGTGGCAATACTCCCTTCTTTGAATATCTTCATTTTTTCAGATTTTCTCAAATTGGGCTTCAAAGCCTCAGAGATTTTCCTGAAGATGCTGGGAGAAGCAAAGGGAATGATTTCCATAAGCTTCCAAAACTCAACTGCACAAGACCCTGAGCAACTTGATTTAACTTTGGAGTTGACTTGCTTGAGCAAAGGGTGGGTCCAGGTGACCTCCAGGGGTCCACTCTAACCTAGATTTTCCCATAAATCTGTTTTCTATTTTATGTCCCAAATGTGGGCAAATTAATATCCCCCCAAGAGAGGGGATAAAGGAAATAATCATATAACTGTGTCATATTGCAAGAATTTACTCAGATTATCTTAAATCTATAATCCATTAATTTTTGAGTGATTAACCTGGCATATTGAGAATTTTCATGTATTTTTTTGTACAAGGTGTTTCTTGACTGTTCTGAGTAATGAGTATTAAGATGCTGGTGTAGAAGATGTTAGAGGGAGAAGAAAAGCGCACAATGCTGACATCAATAAGACCTTTCATTGTTTAATCAGTTGGTGGAGCTAAAAAGGTTTCTAAGAACCTTTTGCTCAAAATTAGTATGTAATTTTATGTCATGACACGACAGGGAGGCAGTGCACTTAACACCTCTCCTTTGTTAGAAAGGGAAAGTGTAATAAACTGAGGGCAGCTTAAATAGCTAAGTTCCTCTCAGTTGGAGGAATACATAAGTACACAAGATCCATCAACAAAACACAGCACAGCTCGTTGCAGAACATCAGTGCTACAGGAATGCCATCCCCTTGGAGTACTGAAGTAGAGAGGTGGTGATCTTGCCTTATCTCCTCAGCTACATTTTCCCTCGGGATTTAATTCAGAATTTCAATTTTATATTAACTGCAATGAATCAGTTTCTCTGCAGCTGTATCTGAAAAAGTACAGTGCCTTTTATTTTTAGATGCATTAAAATCAATTTCTTGTGATTAGTGCTTCTCATTTTCTGAACTTCCTGCTTTCTGAGCAAATGGCAATTAGTTTGCTAAGAATACCCAAGTGTTAGAGAGTAAAGTTCAGAAAGCTCTGATGTAAAGTTCTGCTTCCATTCATCTATAGCCTTTTTTTTTAAATCCTTATTTCAAGATTGACTCCAGTCATGCACCTGTTTGACTCAGGCTGGAGGATCTGACACAGCATAAACCTTTAAAACACTGTTTTTTAAACAAAAAGGGAATGAGTAGGATTTTGCATGCTCTGTAGGAACCTTCCAGCCACAAGTGACTCCTACCGCAGAAACCTGTACTATCCCACTGAAATCTTCCCCATGAAGCTATAAGGGGAGCAGTTTCATTTGGTGCACATTGAAATGCCTGGTTTACTTTTCTAAGCTAACCTATGTATGAATTTTAGCACAACTCTATTTAAAGGAATCACAGAATCCTATGTACCAAGTTGGAAGAAACCTAAGGAATCACCAAAGGCCTACTCTTAGTTATTGACTGATCAGTTTAATCTTTCCTGCACTTGTTTACATGTGACCTATAAAACAGTGTGCCAGAGGCACTTCAAGTCACTGTTGATGGCACTGGATGGACCCCTTGGGCTCCAGAAGCTGATGATGCGCTGGTGGGTGTGTGGATACCAGCCCAATCAATGGGCTCTAAGATGCAAGTCAACCCTTTGCAAGGTTGGTAATCATGCAGTGAGTTGTCAAAATAGGGTTTCTGTGCTTAAAAATATGTTGAGGGCAGAAGGTTATCCTGATAGGTCTGAGATTTATCTTGATCACAGAGTCCCTCACTGCTGCCTTGACCACTTTGTCTCCTTAGCCAGGGAATTATCTGAGTCATCCTGTTTTCAAGGCAAGATCAGCTTGCAAGGCAGAACCTTTCCCTTTCACCCAGGAAGATGTCTGCATGCATATTCATTTTAATGTTAGTCATCACTTTACTTTTTTAATGTAATCAAATTCATTTTTCATTGTTTTACCTGACTAGGTTTTTAATGGCTCTTGCAAAATGATGTCTAGATTTGCTACCTATGTTCTCTCCAAATATCTGTGTTAACAATGGACAGATTGTACCAGGTAACAATAATGTTACTACAGTTACAAGCCATTTCTATCTCCTCTTCCCTACCAGAGCAAAAACTTTACAAAATATGGTTCCTGTTTCCCCAATTGAAAACACTGAAAAAGTGTGTTTCTTCCTAGTTATCTTTGCTGCCAAAATGAATTCTCAGCTTGAAAACTGCAGCCTCAACAGTGCTGCCTCTCCCATAGTCTTTGTGCCTGCTCATCTGAGTACCATCAAAGCCTTCATCACTGTACCCCTGACACTGTGTTCTGCCCTGAAATGCTGGTCTGGCTTCCAGACTCCACAGACTCATTTCGTGTCATCCCAGGACTTGCTCTACAGTGTTAAGCTTTCAGATGTGATTGCTATTCAGAACAGAGCTTGGGTTGGGAGCCAAACTAGCACTTAGGCAGCTTTCAGATACCTAAATTGCAAGATGTGAATCACAAATCTCCCTTCCTTTCTCATCCTTCCCCTCTACTCAAAACCCCCTGTTCCTGAAGACACCCAAGATGACCCTGCAGCCTCCAGAGGACTCATTACTCTTCTTCAGTTCTGCAAATGCTCTGAACTGTCCCATCTCTGCAGCTCTGTGTCTATCTTTGGACCATTCTCCCATCTCCCATGAGAGAATATCCCAGGCAGATATTCTCCTATATAATTTCTTTGGCAGGCTTCACACCAAGAGAGTTAGGCATCTAGGCAGATACTTGGATGAAGAGGAGAGGTGATGTGTCCTCTTATTATTATAATTTGGTGGCTCACAAATTTTTCAGTCATAACCTCACTTTCTGTTGCATTTTATTACCTGGGTGCTTCCCTCAAAAAGGGGACTATTAATGTTTTCCAGCACCTGAAATGGCTCACATCAGCACCCACAACTTCCCAAGGGCTGTGTCCTAACCACAGCCCTAGGTTAGGGAGACTTCTGCTAGCTCTCTCCTGTGGAATTTGTGCCCCTCACTGGAAAGAGAAAAAAAATATCTTCAGCTCTGTTTTTCACTCCATAACCAGACACTTAGGGAACTCCCTCTGGAGGTCAGAGATGTGGGTTTGACCCTGATTATTTGCCCTCCACTCCAAGCAAAAAAGGGAGGCCAGAGGTTGAAACTTTTATTCATTGGCCATGGTTAAAACCATTAAACTACTAAATAAATATGGAGACCAATACTTTCCAGACTGCTGGACAGTCCCCAGACTCTATATCAGTGAGAGAACCAATCCATATTCCCTTCAGGGATAAGATATCACACCACCCAACTTGCTGTCACCTACCTACTTCCCCAAATCTACGCCTTCACCCCAATTTCAGCATTGACAATTTCTGCTTTGTTTCAACTGATGTGATTTAGGGAGTAGAAAGGATGAATGGCTTTTATTTCACATTAAACTGCCATTTCACAAAGGGATATGGCTGGATTCCATTTCCATTATCTAGTTTGACCATTATCTGACATTTCAGATGGAACTGATTCATTGAAATTGTATTACCTCAGCACTCAGTGGTTACTCACTGCCTTCAATAGGAAATTGTTCAGATAATCCATTCGGGCATCATTTAAAAGGGATATGTAGAGTACTCCTGCAAGTAAGGCAAGCAGCACTGGATCAGCATGGCTAATGGCACAAAATGGGAGGCAATGTCTGGTTACAAAGGGTTGAAAAAGTGACAATTTATTTGAGAGGATTATCAGAAACATGCTGCAGTGTTCTTGAAACTAATCCTATTGATTCCCCTTTCTTTTGATCTGTAGTGTTTTTTCTATGTCAGGCAAGCTGGAGTGTGCTTCAGGTTCAGTTCCTTCTTATTACTTTATTTATCTGTATTCTACAGAGTCCCACACAGAGCAGTTAATCTTTTATTTATCTGGAGCATATTTTATATGTATTATCCCATAACAGCCTTTTCTACCACTGCAATAGTGAAAGTTCTATCAGCAGTACCATTATGAACAGATGAGTCTCATTTTTAAAAATGTAGTTGCAAAATTATGGTTTCAGTTCAGACTTTATACTGAACATAGCCATCAGAGGGCAATTGTTTTTTCTTAACAGTATTTTTATGAAGATATTTGAGAAAGGGCAAAACTAAAATCTGAGGCATTACAGAAGTAGTGTTGCAAAAGAGGGTTTTCTACAGTAAGATAAAAACTGAAAAGAAGCATCTATGAATACCAAAATTGGGAACCAGCAGAAATGGGTCAGAGCATCTTCATGCCTAGTCAGTGAAGAATGCTATTGAGCTAACTGAGATTATCTAAATGCAACCTTGCACTTAGGAGATCCTTAAAATCACATTTTAGTCCTTTTCTATTTTCAGACTCTGTAATGAAGGTGTAATCTGCACATCCTAAAAGCTTAATATTAATGGACATACTTGCACAGGGAGTGTGTAAGGTGGAAAAGCCTTGCTAAAACACATGAGCTCACATTCATCTTTTCAGATTAAGCTTTAGAGTGTTTGTGGAAGTTTTATTGTTTGGCTATTCAAATTTAAAACAGACCTAATCTTCTTATGTTCATTGTAGAAATTAAAAATTTGGTCACTGATGCTAATCACAAGTCTGTAAAATCAACATGTAGTTTGTGTGAGATTTTTGTCAGTATCCTCTCTTTGGTATTAGTAATATTAGGTTTTTCAAACACAATTTGAAATCCTTTATGCAACCACTCACCATCTCTGGGCCATTTTGAATCAGATCTGACCAAGTGAGAAATATTGCCATGGGCTGACCAAAACTATTAGCACTGGAAAAAATGGTCCATGGTATGCAGGGGCATCATAACGGTTCCTTTTTGGCCTTAAAATTTAAAGAAAAGTACAGTCAAAGAGTGTCTAGGGAAATATAAGTAGTAAAACTCTGTATTGATCTGCAGTAAGAAAAGAGAAAACAAAACCTTTACTTTTCAAAATTGCAAATTGGTGAATTTTGCCAATTACTGTTAATTTACCAATTCCTTCATCTGAAAGTGTCTCTCAGAAGAAAAATCACGGTTTTACAAGGAATAATTATAGAGGTTTATGATTATAAATATTAAACCTGAATATTTATGAAACAGAATCATTTATTTGTTATCAGTTAGTAAAATTAAAGTACTAAAAGTACTAAAATTTAGGCTCTTATTGTAAATAGAAAAGTTGCTCCTGGTTTCATTGGTTTTCCCAACTTCTCATTGAAATTGCTGTGATAACATGTCTCAAGATGTGTGCATTGCAAATGCTGCAACTACAACAGCACTGAAGAGTAAATGTTCTCCAGAGCAATGTTCAGCTACCGGGGGAGGCACTGAAAAGAATTCAGACTCACTGAAGGTCAGCTGCACTGAAGTGGAGGGTGCAGTGGGGAGGACTGCAGCTCGCTGGTGCTGGCTGCCCCCAGAGGGACTGCCAGTGGCCAAGGGCTGCAGGGCTTTCCTTTTCAGCACAAAGTGACCTTAACTATCTTTCCAGCACTTGCCCTGTCTCACTTGAAGTGAGAGCAAAAAGTTCTGCAGTGGGAGAGTCTTTGGGGAGCAAAAGGTGGAGAAACTCTGCCAGGCAGGACATCTGGGGCAGGTGGCAGGCAGGGCCTGGGAAGGACAGATGCGAGCAGTGCCTGGGAAGCTGTGGTCTGAGGGAATTCAGGTATTGGGTGTTGTTGGGCTAGGAGCTTGGAATTTGGCATGAAGTTAGAGGTTTCTGGCACAGTAGTGGAGGGAGCAAGGATAAAAGATTTTAAGAGATCACTATGATAAAAGGTACTCCTAACAAGGAATACTAGTGGTAATCAAAGGTATAAACCACTGAAGCATTTCTTTCCCTTGCCCCTAGCTCCCATCCTCTTTTTTCTGTTCTCTGGCATATAGAAATCACATTTTTGAAAATTTAAATACATTTGGAATAGGGGATGAACTGATCCTTATCTTTGGAAATATTTTGATGATATTTGTCTTAATTGACTCTTTGACATAATAGGTTCTTACTGGCCTACAAGAAAGATCAGGTTTTGGAGTAAGGATAAGAAGAAATGCTTTTTGCAACTATCAGGAGAAGTCTCTGAAAACCAGTGGATTTTGTACTGTTCAATATGTTCAGAATCATCCTAGAATAACAGCATTTTTAGAAAGGTGAAGTTTTGCAGTGGATAAGAAATTATCTAGTGGATTCAAAATTAAAATTGAATGCAGAATGCTACTGAAGGAGTTCAGAATACTGAATAGCAAAATCACAGATTAACTTCAGTGTCATTAAATGCAAAGGAATTCACATGGGAAGAAGTATTCACAACAGTACATGCATAGTGATAGATGCTAAATGAGCTGTTGTGGCTTGTTCTCCTGAGACATCAGCGCAGTCCTTAGCTTTGGTTGCAAAGACACAAGTGCTTACTTGGCTCTATTAGAAAAGAATGAAACAAAGAATTTCATAATGTCACTCCTCAGCTTGGAATTCTTTATGCATTTCTTGTCATGCCTTCTCAGGAAGAGTATTGCAGAGCTAGGCTCATCCACCTCCTTTATGACCTTCACCATTCATTTGTTCTGGACATAATAAATGTTCAAATTCTTGGGAAGCCATTGCTTCCCTTGTGCAAAAGAAATTATCTCCTCCATCACTGTCTATTGGAGAAGAGGAAGCCATCCCACTTTGCCTCTTCCCTGCAAAGCTCAGGAATGTTCATGTTAAATCAAACTCACAGACTGAAGTAGGTAAATCTAGAGGTGAAAAGTAGTTTGTTTAGATGTGCTGGTTAGGTAAAGCAGCAATGACCTTGAAATTAGTTCTTCTACAACTTGTTTTTTGCTCTGGTTAAAGGTGGTATTTTTTACCCTTTGGGGTCATCAAATTTTTAGCAATGAGAGAGTTTTATTATAATGAAAGCATGAATCTCTTGTGCTGAGCCTGGCAGATGACTTGAAGCTGGCTACCATGATAACAGCATCTGAATTCCTTTTAAGTGATTACAAGACTATGCAGGTCTGAGGTCTTGGTAGCCCAGTACTATCAGGGAAGAGGGATCTCTTCATGCCACCCCAGACCCAGCACATTCCTCCTTCCTCTGAATGTAAGAAAGGCACCCCCTCCCCACAAAACTCATCAAAACCAAGGTGAGAGGGACAGTTTCTGATGGATCCAGGAGTTTCTTAAAGAAAATAATTGACATAGGAACATCTGCATTGGAAGCAATCCACATGAAAGTGACAATATATTTTTCTATCTTTCAGCCTTAATTTTAAGTTTAGTAGTCACCTATAAAATGTGATTGTGAGCAAGTTGTAAATTCTTTGTCATCTAATTATTTGCTGCATTCAGTCTTCCATCACATGAATTCAGGGGATTGCACATGATCAGTGTGAATGTTCTACCTATAAGGTCATAAAGACTTGAGCTGTTTTCCTCTGGAGATTTTTATGGGAACTGAGCAAGTCTTAGGATGCCTCACCCCATGAAATGTGCTAATGGGAAACTAAAAGGTGCTAGCAGCTTCCCAAAGCCAAAAAATAAAAAGTCAGTCATTCTTGGCAATGCTCCAAGGCAATTCCTTTTGAATTAATCTCTGCCATCTTCAATCTCATTAGGAATTAGGAACTCACAGATTCTTGTCAACATTAATATCACAAAGGGAAAAGTAGCCTCTGCACAAAAAGCTGAAGAAATTACTGCAAAAGAAATATTTGAGACCAAATTCTGCACCTAGTTACTCTTTGGCAAGTTTATTACAGATGCATGCTGATGAATGATATGTGGAAAATGGCTCATCTTGGTTAAATAGCAGTGGCCTGATTTTCAAGGCTGTGCAGTGGTTTTCAGCTACAGGCATTTAATACTTCTGCAAAGGAATGCCCCAGTTCTCCATAGTATCTTTTAATTTGGAGTTGTATATCTTATGTCATACATTTTCCCCCCAAATTCTCTTTTCCTTTGAAGTTTGTTATATGGAAAAATAAAGCCGCTTAATTAAATTTTTATTATGATGTAGCCCTTTGCATGGTGAATTTGGGACTGAAAGACAAATCTAATCTGTCAGTGTAGCAATCAGGTGTAAAAGCACTATATTGCTGTGTCTTTGATCCCAGATCATCTGCAGTCTCACAGTGGCATGGCTGGCTTTGCCTATAAAAAGGCACTTTAGATTTGAGGATTTGCAGTCCAGCCTTAGGTTCAGTGCCTCATGTGCTGTGAAGCTGCAGCACTGGCAGGGCCAGGTGGTGAAAAAGAGGAAAGGTAACAGTTGTAAAGCATAAGGTGTGGGGGCTTGGTTGGGTTTTGATAATTTTTTTTAATTATGAGCTATATATAACACTCTAATTTTTGCACAGTGTTTTAAAGTGATGATTTAGTAAGGCCTTAGTAATGTGGATGTCAAATTGAAAAGAAAAGCAGCCACTATAGATAGAAGCAAACTGCAGTTAAGATCAATTTCCTTTGGATTGAAATATTTTTCTATTTAAATATAGAGATGGTTTCAAGTTATTATGAGATTTGTGGTGAAATGTGAAAACATTTTAAATTTACATTTATTTGACATCATTAAATTGCAGAATCATAATTACTAGACTTGCAAGGGACTGGAGGAGATCATTTAGTCTATCCACCTCTCCCCATGGATATTTCTGTCAAGCCATCTCTAATCATGCAGGCTTCACAATCCTCCACACAATCAGTCCTTCACTACTGTGATGATTAAGAAAAGAAATCCTAATGGTAAATGTAATTTTTTCTTGCTACTTCTCCAGCACATTATATAGTCATAAAGTCACATAATGGTTTGTGTTGGAAGGACTTTAAAGACCATCCAGCTCTAACCCCTCTGCCATGGTTGCTCAAAGCCCCGTCCAACCTGGCCTGGCGCACATCAAGGCTCTAACCCCTCTGCCATGGTTGCTCAAAGCCCTGTCCAACCTGGCCTGGCGCACATCAAGGGATGGGGCATGCATAACTACTCTGGGCAACCTAACTCAAGTGCCTCACCGCCCTCACAGTAAAAAAATTCTCTCCAATATTTAGTCTAAACCCGCCCTCATTCATTTTGAAGCCATTCATTACATGCCCTTGTGAAATGTCCCTCTCCAGCTCTCTTGTACCCCTTCTCCAGTACCCTTTGATACTGGAAGGTGCTCTAAGGCCTTCCCAGAGTCTTTTCTTTTCCAGGCTGAACAACCCCAAGTATCTCAGCCTCTCTGCACAGGAGAGGTGCTCCAGCCCTGTGATCAACTTTGAGAACCTCCTCTGGTCTTTCTCTAACAGGTCTGCATTGTTCTTACATCTTCTGTGTTGGGGACCCCAGAGCTGGATGCAGTGCTCCAGGTGGGGTCTCACAAGAGCAGAGCAGAGGGACAGAATCACCTCCTTTGACATAATGATGACACTTCTTTACAAAAATTTTTTGCATCTTCTTATCTCACGTAGTCTTTTTTTGTTCCCCACAGGGCAGAGGTTTCCATAATTTTCATTATTCTCATTGCTTTTCTCACAACCATCTCCATGGAAGGCATATCTTCAAGTGCAACAGTCAAAATTCTGGATGGGGCCTTAATGTACATTGGATTCTTTGGAGGTGAATCTTTTGTTCAAACGGGAGTTTGCTTCTCCTGCTAAAGCAAGGCACCACTGTTTCAGCCTGTGAGCTGCTGAAGACCCTGTTCTGCTTTTTCTGGACTGCCACTCATTGCCCCATTTGTAGAGCTGGTTATTTCTGACTCAGTTGAGGACCTGAAATTTGTCTTCAGGATTTACACAAACACTTTTCAGATGGTACAGGTCCCCGGGGTTGGATGCTTAGTTCACAGGTAGCGTTATTCCCAAAGCCAAAGAAATTTGGAAATTACTTTTTGAAGAATGCTCATTGAATCTGTTGGTGAAGGGCAGAAGGGAGGCAATGCCAAAATGGGTAACAAGACAGAGTTGTGCTTCTTTCTTTATCCAGCTGAAGTGTCAAAATTCCTCCCTGAAATACTACTCATGTCCAACAGTACCTTCTTGTCCTGGGTGGGTTCTCACACACACCACAGCACAAGGTATGTGGTATTTCACCTCACTCTGAGCATGCTTTATGTGAAGTGTTTACTTTGAGGCAAGGTAGGAAACAATGTCTGTGCTAAAGTAAGGCAACATGAGCAGTACTTTGGCTTGTATGGGCAATCACTGCAAGCACCCTCTGCCATGGCTGCTTTTGTTAACATGATGGGAAATGAGATGCCACAGGAACTCCAAAAGTCAGAGGCAGAAATGACACAGGGTTTTCTGTGAGCAAACAGCCAGAAAACCAGTCTGTTGGCTGTATAGGTAAGAGCTGTAATTTCCCTCATTTTCCTTATCATTTTCACTTATCTTACATAGACTACGATAATTTTATATTGGTGTTCAAGATAATGAAAAGTAGTTGACTTCATAGCTGTGCTCATGTGATTATTCTTACTTGTAGGTACTAAAAAAACATAAAGTTGCCTAAGTGAGACAAGGTTTTCTGTTCTAATAACACCCTATTAAAATAGCCCTTAATTTTGTGGATTTTTTCTCATTTTATGCTTCCTTTCATTAAATAACTATACAATAAATGACTGCATACATTTTTAATCAGGATATTATGTATGTTTTTAAATGCCACAACTCTGCTGCATTGCTCTCTATTTTTTCATTGTACTGACTATTTAAAATATTTAACACAATATTTTTAATGTATGACCAGGAAAATTTCTGGGACAAAATACTTGAATCATTTCATCCTGAATTATGTGCACGTGATCAACAAGACAGAATGGAAGAGCAAGATGTGAACTTGTTCAGTGTTTCAAAATAAACACAGGTTTTTTTAGTAAGTAGAAGATTGAGGAGTTCTGGGGAGAAGAAACCCTCCAGCTGTCTTCAGGTGTCTCTGACTACCTGTTGCCAGAGAACTGGATGTAACCATGCCAGAGTGACAACTGCAAATACCTGGTAATCTTCTCAAACCACTCTCCAGGAGCTGGCAACAACCACCAGTTGGCGAGTGCATTTCAGGTTTCTCACATAATCCCATTTTTAAACTGTGTACACACAAATAATTCCCAGTAATCTCCCTCATTAACATAAATGTGTGTGTTGTTTGTTGGACACACGTAAGAGAATTTCACTTCTCTGCTGTGGAGCCTTTCATGCCTGTCCAAACTCAGAACTCAGGACTTTCCATGTCTCCTGGGAATATATAGATGTTGAAATCAGTGCAGCCCAACCCACACACTCCCTTGCATGTGCATTCCACCATCTTCTCCCTTAGTGAACAGGAGCTCAGCTTCCCTATTGATCAGACCTATAACACCAGTTTTCTTCCACTACTTTAGATCCATATATTCATGCCGAGCTTGTCCCTGAATTCTTTTGACTCTGCATCTGTTAGTGTAGATCTTTTCTGTCCATCCAGCCAGACAAGTTTTTCATTCAGGTTCCCACTGTCTCTCAGTAACTGCAACGTTGTCATCTCTAATGCATTAGTGACATGTTTCCATAGCCTTCCTCACTCAGACAAAAATTATAGTCTTAATCATCTGTTCTTTGTATTTTAAATACTTTCATTCTGCTGTTATGCCAGGAGAGCCCACCATACCAGGACTCACTAGAAATACCCTCAGACTTTCCCAGATGCTCATTAAACACCTCCTGAGTGTTGCCCCAGGGACAAGCCAGTGTTACCAGCAGCAGAACCTGCAGCTGTGGGGCTAATACCTTGAAGGCTTCAAAGCTTATTGGGTGAAACTGGCATTTTGTTCTCTCTTTATAGAGCACTTAATGTAGCTGGGTCCACTTTTGTGGTTGAGTTCTTAGTTCTATTACAGCACAAAAAATCACTACTTTTATTAATTGCAGTGTCCAAAGGTAATGATGGCACAAGAGCTGTAGACCAGAGCCATGCTTTGTGTATACTCTTGCACTAGTGATGTTTACAGTAAATCCACACCTTTGGAAGTGACTAGCTTTGACTTCCTATGGTTCACCTCATGCCTGCTTCTTCCCAGACATCTACTGTATTGTTTTATTTCCATTTGATGCACAAATAATACAAGAACTATATTAAATTGCTCTGATTTTTGCCTACCTAGACTTAAACTTGTCAGAGAATAAGTAAAAGTGTTGCTTCAGGAGTGCTAAATAAGCACAAGCAATAATAAATAAATAAGCAATAGCTGAACTACCAGTGAAGGAATAAGGAAGGCAAGTTAAAAGGGAGCCAAACTTGTGCCATTCCAGTAGACTGAACAGGTCACTGACAGTCAAGGCAGTAACAGCTCAGGAATGATTTAATGTATTCTGCAGAAAGTTCCCAGATTTCCTAACCTTGAAAACAAATCTTGAGACACAGATGTTTTTCTGGCAGAGAAGGCAGTGCTGGTGTAGCAGCAACAGCAACACCTACCTGGATTTACTGGTGGAGCATGTTTCTGGTTTACAGCCTCTCTTCTGTAAGCACAAATCCTATGAGACCTTTTTGTTGTTGCTTTTTTTTCTTACTTTAAACGTAGTTTGTTCTCACTTTCATTTTTATATTGAACTTTTTTTCCATTTGGGAGGGTTTTAAAAGTTTGCAAGTATTTTTCATTTTTATAAGGAAAAAGCTAGTTGACTAACACAGTCCATGCCAAAAAAAGATCACTGCTTTTAGGGCTGTTTAGGGAGTCCAAGGAAATACTAGACATCAATGTGTAGATGATACCAGTTCTTTATATAGAACAGTTTATAGTATTGCACTCTAAAGACAGATGATCAAAAATATGACTTGTCACATCTACCTTTGAAAATCTTCCCCACAGGCCTTCTGTTTGGCAAAAGCAGCATCTTAGCTGAAGCTCTTCTCTGAGGGGCAGTGCTCTGCTTTCTTGTAGGCCCTCTTTAGGTACTGGTAGATGCTCCAAGGTGTCCCTGGAGCCTTTCCTTCTCCAGGCTGAACAAGCCCAGCTCTCCCAGCCAGTCTTACAGGGAATGCTGTATGATAGTGGTGTATCATCAGGCAGCCATGGCACTGGAGAGGCTGTGTTGATTTCACCTGGACTGGTTTCAGAAGGTAAGAACAGACCAGCTCCCACAGACACCACCCAAAGAAACAGACCAAGCTCAGACTAGATTTAAAACTGAGCACAGCTGCTGGGCTGGTGGTCCTGGCTTCTGCTGCACCCTGTGCCCAGCCCCAGGGACTCTTACAGGACCAAGTGCCTTGGAGAAAGTAAAGAAGGGCATGAGGTATAGGCAAATTTCTGTGGAAAAGTAATTTCATACAAGAAAGAGAAGCAGAGGATTTTTCAGAAGAACTAAAGGAGCATGAGTTTTTCCTGTTAGTGGAGAAGCTGCTGGATGGGCCCTAAGTCACCTCCAAAGGGGACACCAACCACCTGGAAGGTCTGATGGAGCTCAGGAGCACACCTAGCACTAGTGCCTGAGCAGTTCATTATGCTCCAAGTTTCATCATTTTCAGTATGGAATAATTTCACCACTGAAATTGAAAGACCGAATGCATAAAGATATTTTTGAAAGCCATAATTTTCTAGCTAGCAGAAATGCACCATGTCTCTAGCACGAGGATATGCCTGCTGTAAAATGTCTTGGTTTATATTTAAACCAGCCATGGTGTTCAGTGACATCTAGGGACTGCCTTCGAGAATTGCATTGCCTGGGAACGATACCATGTGTCTCCTTCACACTGCAGCCAGGAGTTTGAACCCTGAACCATCACTTCCAGCTGCGGTGGCCATTGATGAAGTCTGCAGACAGACATTTCCATCTTCACAATGACTGAGCCACAATCATGCCATAATCATGACCTGTGGAAACAGATCAATATGTCTGCTCTAGCCATGCTGTTCAATGTTTCACTGAACATATCAACAGCTTGATATGTTCAGTGAAACATTCTGAGCTACTTAAATATTGCAGGTTTTCATCTGAATATAAAGTTTGTGCTCACCCCTCCACAAGGCCCCATGACCAGGGGGAGATTTGTTTATTTAATACAAAGTAAATATAGGGGTGCAGGTAGTGTGTTCTTGGTCACACTTTAAAAAGTATATAAGTTATGAACTGTTACAGTATTATTGGTTAAGAAACAAGATTCCTGTTGATTTTTTTTTTCCTATTTAACAACTGTAAGTAAATAAACATCAGTTACTTCATAAGCAGCATTCCTCTTATTTCAATCCCACTTTTTAGAGTAAGGAAAGCAGCATTCAATTCAATTTACTTTTCAAGTTCCTTCTGTTGGCATTTCTAGGCATTAGCCATGTGGGAAGCAACTGCTGACTTGGAGGAACAGGGTGCCATCTGTGCTTGGCATGGGAGTGCAGGAGCATCAGGGCATGGGCACCACAGTTCTGGGGCTGTCAGTGCCTTCCTGAACCCGGCTGCTGAGGGGGACGACAGGAACAGGGCACAGGGTGTTCCAAACTAAAGCAACTCCACTGAAAATTCCTCTATTTCTTCCACCACACCTATTTGGGATTACAGAAATTACAAAATGAATACAAAAACAGGCAGATACCAAATGAGTCACATTGTTCTGCACAAAAAATACTCTGGAGGTTTAGTTCTCATGACAGGATTCATTCAAACTCAGGATCACTTTGTACAGCTGGGCTGTGAAGGCAAACAAGTCCCTGCTTTTTGGACTGGACAGCATCATGAGCCATAGTGGAATCATGGGACTTCACACTGCTCTGCAATTGTGTGCCAGCACCTGCAAGCCCTGGTAGCTGTACCCAAAGCTGTTCCAGCTAGGAAGTTTGCTGGATAAATAGAGAGAAGGGCACAATAGGACCTTATAGTCTAAGGTCCCAGAGCAGGTTCTGTGTAAAGCACTGCACCTGTTGTGGCTATTCCCCTTCTCGATTTATTGAGGAATGTCAGAGTATTCCAGTGGTATTCCAGAGTACTCCATCTCAGCTATCTCAGCTGTGGAAGAGCCTCCTCCAGAACGTGGCTTGGATGTGTTGTGCATGGCCTTTCCTCTGGTTGTCAAAGGAGCTCAGCTGAGGTGAAGTATAAACTGGTACTTTTGTTTCCAAAAACATGGTGGTGACCTTTGACCTACATTTGTGGTGAACTCTGGTCTGCATTTCAACCTCAGCTCTGCTGACAGTTCATGTCTCAGTGAGACATTATGCACTGAGGAGTGGTGAGTGTGACATGCTTACTTGTTTATTTGATTTATTTTTAAACCCAGATGCGTTTTTTTGAATATTGTCTGTAACATTATGCTGCTGGGAGGGATTCCAGTGCCTTTCATTCCTTGAGGTTTTTGGATCTGTGATTACTCTGCTGATTGCTGGAAAGCATTTACTGCACATGCTTATGACAAGGGAGCCATTTGTGCTATTACAAACATATTGCTAATGAAATAACCCTGTTGTGGTTTGAATTTCATGTTACACATCTTCACAGGGATACCCTGGTTTGAGTGCACGGCAGGCACACCTGGCATTGCTGCCCACCCCTGAGCAGTGCTTACACCACAGGTCCACGTGTTGTCACCCCTTTTGTTGTCCTCCTGCGCCACTGAGAGAGTGGCTCTCACAGCAGCCCACGTTCCACACAGTCCTGGCTCCTGCACCTCCTGAGTGAAGCAGTGTTTTCCTGATCGACCTTGGATGGGAGGGAAGGGCGTGAGGCTGCAGACACCAGTCCATGTGCCCTTGTCCTGCTGTTTGGTGGTCACCCAAGGTTCCAGCTCTTCACCTTTCTGCCATCTGTTTCGTATAGGCTTTTCTTATGTTAATTACTAGACTACTTATTTGCTTATGAATAGGATAAATTATGTTTCTCCCTGGAGAAATCAAGTGCTCTCAATCTGTGGTTCCTTCAGAGAGAAACCTGTGCCCAGGCTCGACAGAAATAATTGCCTTTGCCCCAGCGTAATGACAAAGAGATAGGAAATCTCTGTGGCCCAACAGTTGAGTGAATCCATCTTCCCTTCCTAACAGCTGGATTAGAGGATTTGTGCTCTCAGGCTCTGCAATAGTTTCCATCTCTCAGAGAATACAAATAATTGCTAAGAACAAACCATGCTATCACAGTTGTCATATATTTCTTGGTTGAGTTATCAGCAATAACTTATCTATTATCCAGGGTTTATTGTTTTGGCACCTTTGGGAGTCATACATGAAACACAATGAATATAAATCACATTGCATTTTGACAGTATCTTAAGATTTATGGAGAAACTAAAGAGAAAACAGAATCATTTTGTATGTGGAAAAGATGGGAAAATTGTTGATTCAAAATGTGGTTAGAATGGTTTCAGTCTGGTAAGACAATGAGAGATAAGTTTACCTTCAGATCCATGGAATAATGACAATCAGCTGAAAGCAGTACAGAATTTTTAAGCAGCTTCACTGAGGTCAATGGGGGGCAGGGATGGAAGCATTTTTTTACCTCCAAAGTCATGGGTAGACTCACAAAGAATGCTTTTGAAAATCCTGCCCATAATTTGTACTCTTCATAACAAGTTAACAGTCACAAGGATGTCTTTTCTGTTTGATTTTTGAGGAAAAATGTTTGGCAACATAATAGAAGGAACAGATAAAATACAGGGAAGACTTATTACAAGCACAAACCTCTGTTTGACCCAGGGAACCTGAAGTTGTAACACCACTGACATTTTCCATGAAAAATACTTGATCTCTAGTCTCTCTTGTACAGATTCTTTATTCCCTCCTAGGTTCTGTAATATGCCACTAACCATTAAAGTGATTCTCAGAGCATGGAAGTGAGTGACCTAAGCTTCTAACTTTATTCAGCCCAACTGAGTCCTAGGCCAGTCTTTCACCTTCAAGTCAGATGGGAAATGCGTTGTGGCAGAAGGTTCTTCTTCTGTCCCAACAGAAAAAGAACAAGTTGGCTGTCAGTCATGCCCCTGGCTGCTCTCTCAGCTCCAGATGCTGGTCTCAGGAAAACCATCTCTGATGGCAGCACAAATCTGCACCCTCAGGAAGACACATCTTGTTCTTACCTTGTTCTCCAGTAAGATGTCACCTAGAATACCAGGTTGATGCATTCTGATGAATTAAAATTTGATTCCCACTGAAAAAATGCCATTGTGATAAAACCTAGTTTGAAACAAATTGAATTGCCATGAGTTGGATTAATGCCTGGTTTGATCAAAAGTGCTCTTTAAAAAAATGAAAATATTTCAATCTCAAAATTCATAATTTTATTAGGCCAGCCATAAACTTTCATTAACCTAAATTTTAGAGGTCAGCCACTAAACCAAGTTATTAATTATGCATGTAGACGTAATTCCTAATTTCTAAAATAGTGGCAAAACATTTAGAGTTCAACATGAAAAGCAAAATGAAAAGAGATCGACTAGGAAATTACCAGAAAAACAAAATCAATAGAAACAAATGTCTTAAAGAGGTGATTATCACAGAAAAACACAGTGAAGAATGACAGGTCCCAAAGAAAGACATGATACTGAAAAAGTTTTAAACATAGACGCTTTTATTTTCTGTCCTCTTCAAGAATGTTGATGATCAGCAATAGAAAAAGTAGCATGAGGGATTTCTGACTGAGCACACAGGAAACACAGGCAGTACCAAGTACAGGACATGAAGCCTCAGTACAACAACTTGCTCAGAGGTTTTTGTGCTGTGTGAAACAAGTAGTTCAGAAACACAAGGCAAATGTTCCTTCAAGAAGAGATGGTGGCTGATGGTTCATTTAGTGCACTATGCAACCAGCCCTTTGATCGTCATTAACAGGCGGCCTGCAAGGACAGATCTGAACATCAAATATCACTTTTCCTACTCAGTGGTAGTTCTGTGTACTAGATTATCCCCATTATTTTCAGTATTTTATAATCTTAAGCTGTTATAGGAACTAAGATCTAGGTTTCCTTTTTCATGAAGGATGGGACCAGATGAACTTTCAAGGTCTTTTCCATCCTGGGCTGTTCTGTGATTCTACTCTTCTGTGAAAATATTTTTTTTCCTTATATTTTAAGAGGTTCAGTTTATAGGTACTATAATGAAATATGAAATAATAAATAATGAAATTCTTCCAAAAAGATGTAAAGATACTGGCTGTGTGTCTGCACAGGTGAAACAAATGTAGCATATGGGATAAATAACCCTTCTTTGTGTCTGAGGTAGAAAAAGAAAATGTGAAGCTAAGAAAGGTCAAGAACTGACTCAGAAAGGCTGAGAACAGAACAACAGCTCTAAACAGAGTTTAATTTAATTTTTTTTTAATGAATGAGACAATTTGAAAAAAAAAGGAGTAGAGTGGTAAAGGATTTAGAAGATGACAAATCATTAGTCCTAGTGGAATAAAAAAAAAAAGACATTTGTGGAAGAGAAAGCTTAAAATGAAGTTTTTCTATCATCTATAAAGCAAGTGGAATGCTGAATTTTAAAGTTCAGTTTTTAAAGGGGAACAGGGTTCAAAGCTCAAACTTTATGAAAAGTATTCTCCCAGTGCTAACCTGATCTTTATGTATTGCAGTGAGGATGTGTTCACCTTGTTGAATGCAGCTTGGTTAGTTGTGTCCTGAGAGCACCACTCTCTACTTGATGCCTGGGTGCAGCACAGTACATTTGGAAGAGGACCAGTGAACTCTCCTTCTTCTCCTTAGCTCTGTTGGCAGGGGACACTTACTGTGATGGCTGCAGAGTGGTGTTGACTTATTTCAGCACTTAACAGGCATCATTTTGCATCTCAAAATACAGCATATTTTCCTACAGGTTTTGTCCTCACGTCTCCAGTCTGCTAGGGCTCTAACAATACACAAAAAAAACCACTGAAAACAAACAAGCAAACAAAAAAATCTCCAATCAACCAACCAAAAAAAACCAAATTATAATAAGATATTTAGTGTTTTGTCTTAAAGACAGTAAATGCAAATATATTCAGATAGAGTCACCAAGTTCTGGTCCTTCTCAGGCACAATGAAATGGGATTTCTGTGTATAAGACTTTAGCTTCTGGCACAGTTACACGAACACTATGAGAGTTTTCTGGCTTGCTTTACAGCTTGAAATGTGGGTACATGACCTTCTCCTCATAAATAACTTACATTTTTAGCAGCAGCAGAAGCCCGAGTGAGAAACTTGCTCTCAGAGGCTGCCACCCTGATCTGGTGGTCACTAAAGCTCTGCAAGGTGTTTCACCTGTGGTACAGTGGGGTAAAAACTGCTCCTTGCCTTGTGCTGACCTTCTGAAAAACATTTTTTCTGTTTGGATCCATCTGTTAGTCTTGTCTGGTGGAATCCATTGTGCACCATCTCTACCAAAGCCAAAGGCATCAATGTCTGAAGAGTGTCTGTGTTAAATACCTCTCACAGTCAGCCCTTACATCTTAAACTAAGGTCACTACATATTTCACCCCACACAGATGTAGCTCCAGCTCTGTGTGCTCCCTTTTCCTCTGCCCCTCACTGCACAAATTGCTCAGGCACACGTGGGAAAGCTGCCCTGGCTGGCAGCCACTGCTGTTACCCTGCATTGTCTCTGCAGCCCCAGTGCTGGAGGGTTGGCTGCAGGTGAGCATCTCCAGCCATTCAATCCCTCCTGTCCTTCACCCAAGTCACTGCAGCCTCAGGCACCTGGGAGAAAAAGAAATGGATGTCAGCCTTTGGCAGGTGTGGTCAGGACCATCAGCATCTCACTGCATCATTGAGGCATTGCAAAGAGGACACAGAAGGAACTTGGTTCTATCCTGGCATATTTGGCTTGTTGTTAGAGAATAAAATAATTTGTCATTAAAAACAAACTTTAATCTATTTTTTTTTTTAAAGAGGAAAAGTGTATTTGTAACCCTTTTTATCAACAGTGTTAGCTACAATGACTTCATGGTCATTTGTTAAACTCAGTGTAACCTGTGCATCCCATAGAGGCTGGACCCTGTTTAAATGACCAAATCTTTCTTCTTAACCCTTTTTATCAACAGTGTTAGCTACAATGACTTCATGGTCATTTGTTAAACTCAGTGTAACCTGTGCATCCCCTGTTTAAATGACCAAATCTTTCTTCTTTTCCACTACACAGTCCTAAAAAGCATCTATGCAAAATTTGAGAGAAATAGAAAACAATATATATTAGAAAATGAAAAACTTTTCTTGTATTTTAAAAATAAGAGTTTCTCAGAGGGTAAAAAACTCAACCAAACTTAAGCAGCATGTTTTCAGGGTGAGCTCTGCACTTCTGACACAAACCTATGCCTTTTCAGTCTTTTTCACACATTTACTTACATCAAACTGTGGTCTCAACTAATTCTTCTTAATTCTTAGGGTATCAACTGAGTTAAGAACCTAATGACTTGAGGTGCTGTGACACCACTAAAACTGTTCTCTAGATATGTTAATTTCCTTGTGAGGCCATGGAGGGGTCTTGGATGCCTCAGACACAAGCACAGGCAAAGCTAGAGAGCTTTGGTTCAGTGTTGAAGCTTCCTTGGAGGAAGGGACAGGGGTTGAATGTTTTTGCTCTTCTTCAGTAAAGTTTTCCTTTGAGACTCCTGATTAACTCAGTCATTGATAGCAGAGAGTGTTTTCCTTCTTTTGCTGATTGGAGCAATCAATTTCATGTGGCCCTGGAGGAACACCCAATACATAAATATTTGTTTTCCTTCATTACCTCTCTAAAAACCGAACTTCTTATATCTGCTGAAAGGAACATGGAATGGGGAGAAAGGGGGGGAAATTCAAGTGTATGCAGTATTCCAAAGATTTGTTATGTTCCTTGTAACTTGATTCTCTTCAGATTAAATAAAAGGCTACAATCTTATGTTGAATGTTGTGTATACCAGCCTGAAAACTTGTAACCTTTATTCAGGCTATGAATCAGATTGCGAAAGCTGACGTTCACATAACTAAACATTTCCAAGACAAATGCCATGCGTGGCTGCTGCCTGCCTCAGCTTGCTGTGCTGGAGGTGATATTCATAGCACTCAGCTCAGGAGTGGCTTGGAGAAAAGATACTCCCCAGCAGATAAATATTTGTTTTCCTTCATTACCTCTCTAAAAACCGAACTTCTTATATCTGCTGAAAGGAACATGGAATGGGGAGAAAGGGGGGGAAATTCAAGTGTATGCAGTATTCCAAAGATTTGTTATGTTCCTTGTAACTTGATTCTCTTCAGATTAAATAAAAGGCTACAATCTTATGTTGAATGTTGTGTATACCAGCCTGAAAACTTGTAACCTTTATTCAGGCTATGAATCAGATTGCGAAAGCTGACGTTCACATAACTAAACATTTCCAAGACAAATGCCATCCATGGCTGCTGCCTGCCTCAGCTTGCTGTGCGGGAGGTGATATTCATAGCACTCAGCTCAGAAGGGGCTTGGAGAAAGGATAGTCCCCAGCAACTGAGGAATAGCAATAAGAGTATTTCATGGCATGAAATGTAGTGTTGGAGCCTCAGCCCTCTAAAGGATGGAATTGTGGGGAAGTTTTGTAATATTGTGTTCACTACCTTCTTTCCCTGTGGCCTGCATTTCCTTTCCAGTTATAGAAATTACCCAAGAATGGAATAGCAGTGGAGCATTACCATAGCTTTCCTTCTGCTATGGGGAGGTTGGGGTCTCCTTGCCCATAGTCTCGTGTTCTGGGGGCAGTGTAAGCTGTGCCCCAGGAGCTGTCAGCAAAGCCTCACCAGAAATACCTGGAATTCAGGCATGTGATCCAAGATTGCAAATGCAGTCCTGATGCTTTGGTGCTTGTTTGTGTCCATTGTTCCTGAGCACTCCCAGATGCTGGGACACTCGTTGGTCACATTCCTTATTCTTGAGGGGGCAGGATGCAAGTACTTGGGGTGTGGTTGGCTGCCTGAACTATGCTTTAAACAGAGGTCATTTGAGTTAGAGCTAGGTAAATAAACTGGCTGAGGCTGCTAAAATGTCCTTTAAATATTTGTTTACTTACTGCATTCCAGTGGTGTGGCTTACACACTATCACATCTACTTTTGTCAGTACAGGAAGAAAAGAAAACCATTCTTCCCTGCACTTAGAGTCTGGAAGCCAAGTATCTGTCTGGAACCATCTTGAGTGGCCGATTTATAGACATCCAGAAATACACATTTTTAAAGAAGAGGCAGAAAGCCCCAACACCACACATTAAAGTGGGGATTCCTGCAGTACCTCAAAAAGCATAAACACAACAAAACCAAATAATCTAGAAGATGTTAATAGTAAGTTTTTTATCTCTTCTCTTAGAAGTAAGAGAAGAGATAAAAATTTTCCTTGACTAAAAAAGAGTAAGGAAGATCCCTTATCTTACTGGGTATCAAGTTTACCTGTTTGGACACTATTTTCATGATATTTATATTAGGGTTTGCATATCCTTCCAAGTACAACTATTTTTCTCCCCAAAGTGCATTCTTTTGGCAGCCAGCTCACACAACTTCATGAGATAGTGTATGTGAACATAAATTCACCTCTTAAAATGAAGTGGCTCATCATCTTTCAATGGGAACTTATGGTAGAAAGCAGTAAGAACTGACCTATGGATATGAACATTATTGACTAAAAGATGGCAGACAGTCTTAAATAATTCACCACAGTTCAGCCAGAGGCATCAGATGATCCCAGAACACTGAGAGAACTGGCATACGGAGCTAGAAGTCTGGTAGGAACCATTATAAATACACCCATCACATTGACTGTGGTAGCTTTTGACTAGAGAATAATAAACTTCCGAGCTATATTTAATGAAAGAAAAACATAAGTCAGGCATCTACTGATCCATTTGTTAGTGTTCATGATTTATGAACAATTTTGAAGAAAAACATAAGTAGAGATGTGGAAGAAATGCAACCATACTTACCAAATATGGATTCTGCAAGGCTTATCTGGCAACTTTTGTGCTAAGCTATTCCTGGGTAAGGGGGATGAACCAGAGCCAAACCATTCAGACTTGTCTAAAGCACACTTTGGTCATGTCCTACATGAGAACTGAACTGGGAGGTAGAAGATGGTGAAAATGGAAAGCAATCATCAGGAAATACTTCATCAGGAAAAAATGAGGTGTTGATTCAAGCGGGTGTCCATGGAGCGGAAAAGCATTTTTTTCTTTTACAAAGGTTGTTATGAGATGGGGCTGATTTAATGTTTTAGTTGATAAGACTTCCCACACAAAATTGGTACTCACAAAAGTTGCTAAAAACAGCAGGGAGTAGAGGTAGAATTGTTTTCAGAAGTAACATGCTATAAGGATTAGGCACTGGGAGGTCCCCAGGGTTCTGATGGTAAAGTATATGACTTTGAAAAGTCCAAATGCATGTTTTCTTTCTTGACAAACTGTGCTTAAAAATGTAGTTTTGCTGAATGAGCTTGAGTTCTGTTATACATTTATCTGCTGTTCTGCTTTCCTTCTTCAGCACTGAATTTTTCTCATTCTCAGTTTCGGAGTGTTTTGAAGTGATTCTCATGACAATCACTGGACAGGAAGACAAACCCCCCCCCAAAAAATGTCAAGAAATAAGAGGACAAGCTCTTGTGTTTCAAGATGGCAGCAAAACAAGGTAACTGGCTCACTGACTCTTCTTTGCTTTTTGGCAGGATTTTGCAAACTGTTTTTAATATTTAAGGAAGATTCATTCTGGAAAAGGTGGCTCCTACACAGTGTTTCAGACAGCTTGACAGGATAATGCATTTCCACTGATGCATTGCAAAAAAACCCCTTAGCATGTATCCCTAGCAGAGTTTTTGCAGGGTAAGGGCGCCAGTGAGCTCTGCTGCACACTTTCAGCTTGCACATGGGCTTAGCAGCAGCTTGTGCTTCATGGGAGCTTGGGGGGAGTGTTGCCACATCGTCCAGCTCTCACGTAACACAGTTCCTGGACCACACTTGTGGGAAAACCAGTTTTTGGGGGTACCCACAGGCAGTCAGGAGGATTACACTAATCAGTGCCAGTGCAGGGGACAAGATCTGAGTCTGTTATTGAGGAACGTGCCCAGGAAGAATCGAGGGGGTGTGTTTCCTGATGGGGATTTTTTTAAGGGCAACTCGCCAAGCATTTCAGCAGCTAATTATATTGGGAGTTTATTTTTTGAAGTGTTTATAAGTGATCCAAAAAGAGGGAGGTTTGATTCTTCCACTTGACATGTGCCAAATATAATTGGAATGATCACACACTGGTCAGTCTGTGAACAAATTGGATTTGCAATTTTGGCAATCACCCGGCTTTTGAAAAGCACTCTGGAAATCAAGATGGTTTGTTTCATGTAATGCTGACAGTTTGTGGACAAAAAAAAAAAGGATAGAAAAATAAGCACTTTCTTGCTAAACAAATAAGATAGATCTAGGATGAAATTTGAATCTTTTGAAGTTGATGGCAAAATTCCCATTGGCCACAATTTCACCCCAAATCTTTCAGCAGTGAACCTAGTAGTTCCTAGATCTGCAAAAAAAAAAAAAAAAAAGAAAGCTATGGAACTATGGAAAGTAATCTGGTAAGTTACCTTGTCTTATTGCAATGATTACCTACTGTGCATGCTCAAACTGACATTGTTCTTCTATAAAACCCCCCATTACAGAAATCAGGAATCGAGGGAAGTCAATATTTTCTTTAGGTCAATAGTATAATGGCAAGGGAAATGTCTAAAAGTGCTTAAAACAAGGGCTGAGGACTTTTTCTGTTCTATCTTCAATATTCTTGGCCATCTGATCCCTTAAATTTATCAGACTGTCATTCTGAAAATCTGGTTTAAGGTCATTTTTTTCTAGCAATTTCCTTACTTTGACTCCTTGTACACTCTTCTAAATCATCTTTGTCATTCCTATTTAAAGTGGAGATTGCTATTTAAAAAACTAAGAGGAGAAATGAGGAAATAAG
The DNA here is from genome assembly GCF_014805655.1 of Passer montanus. Lineage (NCBI taxonomy): Eukaryota > Metazoa > Chordata > Aves > Passeriformes > Passeridae > Passer > Passer montanus. The sequence continues at coordinate 3,195,667 of NW_024368152.1, forward strand.
AAATAATTTCTTGTTTTGATATTGATATTACATCTGTTGCACTTATTTATAATTGTAATTAATATATTTTAAAAGTTTATTGTTTTAAATTTGATGATTCTTAAACTATATTAATTAGCAATTACAAACTACAAGACTAAAAACTGGAGGGGGGAATTAAACTATTTACTTTGGCCCCTAATTCAGCAGACACCTAATTCCCCATTAAGTGTAAACTTTTATTGAAGCCCAATGTGACTTCAACATCTTATATGTATTTCTCAATAAAAATTGAATATATCTATAAATCTTCCACCTATAGAGCATCAAACTGTGAATTTTAGATTGCCACTGCCCCTATCAAGTAATAATTACTCTAGTTTTTTCTACTATCAGCGCAGCTCTTTTGGCTTTAGTGGCATAAAAATAAATTGCTTTTGTTACTTCTCTCTGTGTTGGATTATTTTCTAATTCAGACTTTCAGTTTCAATGATTATAAGGGGTTTTTTCAATGTGAAAGTGGATTAAAATTGCTTTCAAAACAGTTTATTAGCCCAACTGGCTAAGCAGGACCTCCATCTATCAAAAGCCAAGTTAGCTGTTGCTCGGTTGCTGCCACTGACAAAGTTTAGCTTATCTGAGAGCAAGAATCCCACTGAAATGGACTGAGCCACCAGAACTCTGCATTTTTGAATGTCAGCCAAACTATGCTCAAAATGTACTTCTTTCATGAATACTCTCCCTACTGTATATTATTTCCTCAGTAAATTTTATTCCATAATATGAAGTACAGATGCTCACTCAATGACCAGATAAACATAAAAATGTAGAAGCAGATTAAAATCTGTGGAACTCATACTAATGTTAGCATTTGAACATTACATGAACTTGCAGAAAGGACCACCAGGTCATGTAAATAAATTACTTATGTTGAATTTCTGTAGTTATAGAATCACCTGAGATGTCAAGATTCCCTGTGCTTCTTTGCAAAAAACCTGGGTAGCTCGGTGCAACCCCTCTATCACAGTAGTGATGTGCACACAAATATCTAAGAACAAAAGTATCAATGAGCATATTTGTCCCTTTCTTGCCTGTATGCTGGATTTTGTATTGAGCTAAAAAGTGTATTTTTCTTTGATTCTGCTGAGTTGATGCCCAAAAGCAAGGGGGAAAACAAACATTCCAGGACAGTGAATGAGAAGAAATAGGTGGTTTTACTTGCTTCTGGTGGATTTCAGAAATCACATGCACTGGGGATAGGTGTGCAGAAGCCAAAAGAAGAACTGCTCCACTGAGTTTGGCATGGTCCATTGCTGCTCACTGCTGAATGCTTCTGCTGCTGCTGCTGCCCTTCCTGCTGCAGACTCACCCTGCTGTGCACTCGGGGTGGCTCTTAACAATCCACAGGAGGGGAAGCTCTGCTATCAAAAATTACAAACAGCTTTGTCTGTGACAGCATTTTTCTTGAGAGGCCTTTCAAGTTTTAACCATATTTCTGGCTTCACAGAACACCACAGGTTTCTATGTAACCCTTGTGTGGGGGGCCACTGCCACTGCCAATATTTGTGCTGTGCCAATTCTAGGCTTTTGGGTTTATGGGAAGAGCATAAGGAGAAATAAAAGGATGTTTCATATAATTTGGAACTCAAAAGAACAACAGTCATCTATTCCATTAATCCTTAGTTTATGGGAGCAAATGGATTATTCAGTTCTTCTGCCATCTTCCTCCAAAGTTGCTAAAGCTGACTCCAAAAATAAAATGAGGCTGACGCATGAACCACAAGACTTTTCAATTAAATAATTGGTGGTACCATTCTTCTGATACAAACATTTTTTCACCCTCTATTCTACAGCTTCTTCCCAAGGTCATGCCTTCCCTTAATTTGTGTAACCTCTCATTTTCTCACATGTTCCAGTGTTGTCTGGCAGTGCTACTGAAGCAAACTGATGGGACCATGTTAACTTGTTAGATATTATCAACCCTCTTTTTTTTTTATCTGGAATCACAAGATCTTCTTCCAAGAGTGATCTTTCCCTTACTCCTTTCTGCGTGTCTGACTTGGGCTTTGACTCTTCCTGCTCTATGTGCATGAGAAACTATCTGGGCAGTAATGTCTTTCATGTCTCACAAACACTTGCAAAGAAGCCTTGCTCAGCTTCTCATACTGCCCCAAGGACATTCATTTCATTTGAGACATACAAAGTTTTAGGGAAAAAAAAACCCCAAACATAAGAGGATGGTAAACACAGATACTCTTGAGCTAGTACAGAGCCTATTGATATTCTTGCTGATATCAATGGTTTCTTTTAATCTGTGATTTTCTTGGGGCTGTGGCTGCTGTAACCCTGTGGCTGTTGACACATTAGCCAGTAGCTCTGTAATTCAAATGCCCTTTACTTTATCCTAAACTCTTCAAATATATTCAATGAGGCAGCTAATTTCTTAAAAGAGGAATCTCCCTAGGCTTATAGGCTCAGTATAAAGCTCTCTAAAGTTAATTCCTATTGATTTCAAGAGCAATTGGATCAAACCTTTTTAGCATATAAGGTATTTTAATATAGGTTCCTTTTTGAGTTGTTTTCATTTTAGTGTTTACTAAAGGGCAGCAATGGAAAAGCAGCAAAAATGAGATCTTTTTTTATTGCCTTTTCTTTTTCTTGCCTTTTTTTTTCCCTGTTCCCAAAGGAACTTTCGATTCTGTATTTATCATTCATGTGATACTTTTTTCCACAGATGTTTCAAATTAGATAGGATAGGATATCTGTGTGTTCTCATCAGCAAACAGGCAGCACCCAAAGTTGCCAAACGAGAAAGTGCATTTGCTTGGCCTGGTCTCCTGTTGGCTGTGGACCTAGCAAGCACAAACTGTGTCCATTTTTAATGCCTCTAAGAGAGACCTATTTGCTGTCTGTTTGCTTTAGTGTAAGTCAGGCAGGTGCTTAGGCAACAGTGCCTTTCTGAAAAAAAATGGCACGAGGGCAACAGAACCTTGCACAGAGTTCTGCTGATTTGAGGGAGAGCTGCTGCTTTTACCACTCTTCCCCCCACCATGTTCCCACAGTAAGGATGCTTATTTTAACCTTTTTTCCCCCCCTTTCCCACGTTCCTACTGTTTTTTTGATAACATACGTATAATTGTGAAAATATAAAGGGGTCAAAGGTTTGCTTTTGGAGTGGTAGTGCCCAGGACAGCTGGGGTTCATCCAAGACAGCAAGTCTTTAGGATACAGCTTCAATTATTGTGTGGGCACATACCCATATTACAAATAATTTGCTTTGACTTTCTTTAACACCATGGAGACCACAGGGAGCTCAGCTTGTCACCATGCTGTCCTCTAAGTAGGACTCCAGCCCAATCCCACTGTTCATAAGCAGTGAGCTGAGCAGGCTGCCAGGATATCAACACAGAGAATCTAACACGAGTGGTTTAGAAATAGGCTTCCTTCTCTCAAACGTGCCCATGTGCAATTCCTTCCATGTACTAGTCCTTGCAGTGTTTTGAACACAGGGTGTTCCTCACCTTGCACGTGGGGAAAAGTAAGTGGCAAGGCTGGCTCAGCCAGAAAATTGCATCCAGCAAGTGGCAGACTGGGGAGCTGGATGGACACAAATGCCCAGCTTCTTTTCTCTGTTGCTTTGCCATTTTCCCAGCCTGGCAGCCTGGTCCTTGATAGCTTATGTTTGCAAAAATGTGAGATCAAAACTTCATCTTCCTTTTTAATGAGATGGTGATTGATTCCATGTCATAGCTCTCATGTGAAAGATGCATAAAACATCTGAACTTGGGAGCATAAAAGACAAGGTTTTCAGGCTTTGAGACCAAACTTACCTCTGCCTAGAGAAGGCATCATTTTAGTTTGGGTTACTTACATTTCTGCATTGACCTTAGAAAATCACTTTATTCTTATTAATAGGGAGAATTTTTCGCTGCTGGTTCACTCCTTGGCCTCCTGAGTACACAAATCTGGAAGTTTGTTACGGGAACAAAATATACTTTTACAATAGAAAGCAACATTGTTTGGTTTTGTTTGGTTTTGGTGTTTTGGGGTAACACTGGTTATACCAGTGTTATACAGAATTATACCCAGGCACCCAAATTAAATCAGGCCTACCTCATATCTGTACCCTGAGTTATATTTGGCAATGTACAAATATGTTAAAAGTCATGGGAAGTGAACAGACCTTGAAAAATATGGACCCTCCAAATGTTGATATCATTGCTGTAAACTTTTTCATTGCTCTGGTATTTGGAGTACTCTCCACTGTTTAATTTGAGCTATTAACATTCCAAATGAAAGTAGCAAGAACTCCACCATAAGTTTATCTTTCTTTGACTAATCTTAACATGCACCCAAGTCTCTGTCTGGCTTTCCAAGAACCACATGGTACGGTTATATTTCAGAAGTGTTATCTGTGCTGTCTGCTGTGGCCATTTTACTGACACTGCCTAAGTGGCTCCCCTGGAAGCACTTACCTCTCTCCAGTGACTATGTAGGGAGTTTGCTCTTCTAATTTTTCTCTTCTGAATCAGAGCAAAATTAGATCTTACAGTAGACTAAACCAAACTATGCCTATAAGTCCATCAGTGTCAAGTTATAGTTTTGATCCCTTAAATTTTATTCATGCAAGTAAATCAGCAATGCTATTTGTGGAGTGGAAGAGTAGCAAAGCTGTTATTAAAGGTCACAAGACCAGGGCTTCAGAACTTCTATGGTTTTTGCTCCACTCAGCCTTAAAATTCCCATGCACGGCCCCCTCCCTCCATTGCTGTATTTAGCCAATTTGTAAGTAATATTCCCAGCACAATATAATCCTGAACTTCAAAACTTCAAAGAAGGCTTTTTTCTTTCTTTTCCTTTTTTTTTTTTTTTTTTTACAGCTGTAGTAAAACCACAGTTATGAAAATAAATGTCAGCTAATAATATAATGATGATGGAAAGGGCAAGACACGATATAATCCAATGAAAGAGGTTCACTCTGGCATCACTTCTTCACCAAAGACCACATATGGATACACACACGTGCAGAGGCACTCACTGAACCTCTACACAGAATCCACCCCTAGCTTACCCAGTCCCTCCACTTTATTACAGACTGATACAGTAAAGCCTTTTGGCATTAATCTAAAAAACTGCAACAAGTATTTATAAAAAGGTACTGAAGAACAGGATTTGAAGGAATCTTCTTTCTCTGCAACCACAGTTCCAGGTGGCTTCCATGTGTTTTCCTTTAACATTCAAATCTGACATGTCAGTGCATTTTCTTTACTACAGACGATTACTAGGCTGATATATTGTTAGTGTCAGAAAAAATAATGCCAGGTGAAGAAAAAAGGGAAGTACTGTGATTATAGAGCACCCATTTACAGCTTACAGTATCTCTGATGCACAATTATTGTTCAGGGATTTCCATCCCTTTTTATTTCAATAGCTAAGTTTGTTTTCTGTAAATGTCCATGAAATGAACAAACACAAACCTAAGGGAAATATGTATGAAAATTATAGATACACTGCAGGGTGAAAAACTATGGGGAAGAGGAGAAGAAAAGTCTCAGGGGGCTGGAACACCTGAAAAATACCTGAGGAAAAAAAAATTTGTCAATCTAAACAATTCCTATTTCAAAGGCTCTTAAAAATGGGCAATTCTTGTGCAAGGGAGTGTTTTGTGGAAAATTCCATTCTGTTGAAAAAATTACTTTTGGCAAAAACAAAATCCACAGCTGTGATTTAAAGAAGCAGAGGATACCACATATCAAGAAGAACAACATTCCCCTTTCAGCACCCAGAAACTGGGACATTGGTCTCCATACACTTCTCAATATTATGCAAGGACAGTCCCTTGCTGTCATCTTTTCATTATGTAGGTCTGCACAGGGTATGTGAGAGCTGTTTGTCTGGGGTGCTGCTCAATAAAATATGTGGAAAGTTTTGCACCTCCTGAAGCATGTGTGGGATGAAGACACCTCTAGCACAGGTACTCAGTGTCTGCTGGCCTCACCTGCTGAACTAAAAAAACTGTTTGAAATATACCATAATTTCAAATTAAGTTAATTCTGACCCAAAAGAAAAATATGTAATATTCCCATAATATTTTCTGTTTATATAATTCATTGATCTCAGAGGGAGTTGGTCATTAAATTCTTCTTAGCAGTAGAAAGTAGAAGGATGCTCATAGTATTTTACACAGTTAAGCAAATTGAAAGGTTCTGTAGTGAGAAAAAGATAAAGACAACTACAGACAACTTTACAGAGTTAGGTATAAGTACTAGCTTTTAAAGGGAAGATGTCTTTTTTCAGCAGGCCAGCCATGTTACACAGGTGTTTCCCCAAAATAAGAGCACAAGGCTCAAGAGGACTGCACAAAAGGCCCTGGGGAAGGCTGAAGTGAATACTTGGAGGCTGCTTGAGAGGACATGGGGAGTGCACTGAAAGAAAGGAGAAAGAAAAAAGAAAAACTGGAGCCAGGCAATCTGACAAGCACACAGACAACACTACAGACAGACTTTGCAGGACATACAAACAAATAAAGCTTTAGGTAGGAGAGGGGAATAAATATTTATTGATTTTTTAACCATTCACTGCATGTGTGTCTGATAAGGGACTTGAAGAAAGTCAATTTTTCATGACTGCTCATAGGTTCTTAGATGAATGGATATTTTTTCTGTGTAAATACATCTGAATTTATCTTGCCAAGTCATCTGGAAGCAACAAAGTGCAACCATGGGATTCAGTTCATTAATTCATAATAAAATGTGATTATATTCTTTGCTAGAAAAGGGTGAGGATTCAGATTCACCATGGAACCCTGGTTGCTTTCAAAAGCTTTCATTTATCACACATTATTTCCTTAGATTTTTAGGTTTCAAGTAACACTCCAGAGGAAGAATTCCCTTTTCTTTCCTTCTTCCAAAAATTACTAAGGGATGCAATGTATATTGAGAAGTCAAGGCACCAGGAGGGATTAACCACGTTGTTCATGCTTTCTGTTGATTCTACTTATTGCACCATGTAAACAAGTAAAAATAAGGGTCTCAAAGAATGATTCTGTCATGGAAGGTAGGATCCATATTCATTTTGCCATACACAAAGAAAATAATTTATTTTTTTTAACTTTAAAAATAAGAAAATATCTTGGTTGTTCAGTAAAGATTGAAGTTCTCTAGTGTTTGAACAGTGCACAGCACCATTATAGAAGGCAGGCAGGGACCCCTGATTAACTGTTTCCAGGAGGAAGTGGAAAAATGGTCTTGAGAAGAACAAGGACATATTCCTGTCTTCCAGAAAATCAATTGGAAAAATCTTCAACAATTTTGGAAATAAATTCTGCTGTGTTGCACAGTCCAAAATCACTTTCCATTGAAGGCAGTGGCAATGCTCCTGTGGATGCCAGTGGCTATTGGATAAAGGTGTGACTGTTGATACAGAAGATAGTACTACATGATTAATTTTGTGCTAAGATGTCAGACCAGACTTGTTAAGATGTTTTAATTGCTCAGCTGCCATTGGATTAGGGGCAGACAATGCAGTAACACTCTTCTGAAATATCTGCATCAGATTAGTTGGCTTAAAGCTATTCTATAAATCTTGGTGATCAACTAATACTTTCAATCACTCAAACTAATCACGTTTCTACGTTTAATTGAAGCAGTAGCCTCTAACATACAATGATTTTTTCCTCCAAGGTTACATGTTTGTCATCTATTAACATCTGTGATTTTTGGTTTAGTTTTCGCTACCTGCATAAAACTTTGAAAAAAACCCATGCAGAATCTATGGAAATTATGCATTTATTTAGACATTTCAGAAATTCAAGGCTTATTACTCTGCTGACTCCATTAACCTTTACTTACCTCACAGACTACACAGTTCAGACACCTATTCTGGTTTTCAAGGCTTATAAGATACTTTCACTAAAATCCAGAAAGGAACTCTCCATCTATCTTGGAGGTGCATGACTTGCTTTAAAAGCAGCCTGGGATTTGCAAGGGAAGAATGACTTTTTTATCTCTGTGACAGAAATCCCAGCTGACAGCCCTGTTTACGCTACAGAAAATAATGACTGCTGACAGTCTCAAGGACCACCCGGTGGGTTATTTACATTTGAAACATTTGAAATCAACTCTGTTTAGATAATGTTTCAGTTTTGAATCTGGCTTGCCTGCACATGTTGCTTGTAGGCTTTATTAAAGCTAGTACATCTCACTGGAACTGTAATCAATAATGTTCCAGTTTCATACTGCCAGCCAGGATCTATTAATGTAGAACTGCTGAGTTACATGTTAAACAATTTGTTCATTTGGATTTTGGAGGCCAGTTAAGAGCAAACTCTTCACGTTTAAGAAAACTGGCATTTTTAAAATGTAAAAGAATTAGTCCTTTTATTCTCACATCATCCTCAGGAGAAGCATATAAATATGATTTTTTAAATATTATAACATGTAAAAATAAAAATATTCCAGCTTACCTGGGTTTCTTAGGCTTGGACTGTACACTGTTTTTAGATATCATCAACAAATTATATTAAATTAAGATAATCCATTTAACAATATATGATTTAAACAGGTTTAATAAATAACAACTTTTCATGAGATGTGTATTTTCTTCAGTTCAGGAAGTTCTCTTTCCAGATCTTTGTTTTGCCAAGAATATTTCAAAACTGATCAAAGAAGAATAACTTGAAGGGTGTTAAATTAATCCAGTTCTCTGAATACAAAGTTAGATAGATACATGTTTTTAACCAGCATTTGTCTTAGTACCTAAAAAGGCAATGATGAAATAAGCAGATAGCTTCAGTGTGCCAAGTTATCAGATAAGATTAATATCCCATATTAATTCATATTAACAAAATAGATATGAACTTATATTGCTGTTAATTATATCTTTCCCTTTCTTAGATTTTTCATTCCTCGTTCCCAGTAGCAGTGATCCATAGCTTCAGTTCACATTCCAGTTTGCAAACATTGGCTAATAGGATATGAAATTTTGTGTCCTTCCTTAATTGAGCAGGTCATGGAGAAAAAAATCATACTTATTTTTAAAATGCAAGTATAAAGGATTGATAAACAGAGTTCATCCTGAGGGATTCATTACAAAATGACATTAGGATGGCAGTCTCACGAAACAAGTTAATCTTCTGTGCTGCAGCCTGCAGAAAGCACTCTAGAAGGCACTTCATGCAACCTACCTCTTTTAACTGACTGCTTTGGAAAAACAGACATCCATCCTGGGAGGACTCCTAAATATTTATGAACAGGTACCTGGAAATCAATGGCACAAACCTAGGTGTATGTTAAAAAAAAAAATGCTCTTTGAATGATGTGTTGGTTGGTGCTGAATATTCTTTCCTTCTACGTCAAGGTCAAGATCCTGCGCCTGGATCAGGGGAATTCCAAGAACAAGAACAGGTTGGGCAAAGAATGGCTTGAGAGAAGCCACAGGGAAGAGGGCTGGGTATTGGATAAAAAGCTCAATGTGACCAAGCAACGTCACTTGCAGCCCAGGGAGACAAAGGCATCCTGGGTTGCATCAAAAGCAGCATGGCAGCAATTTTTGAGAGGTGGTTCTACGCCTTTACTCAGCTCTTGTGAGACCCCAGCTGGAGTCTGTGCCCAGCTCTGGGGCCGCAATATATGAAAGACATGGACCTGCTGGAGTAGTCCAAAGGAGGGCCAATAGAATGATCAGGGCTGGAGAATCTCTTCTAGAAAGACAGGCTTTGACAGAGCTGGGGTTGTTCAGCCTGGAGAAGAGCTTTTTACAGGACATGCGGTGATAGAATGAAGGAGAATGGCCTTAAGCTGAAGGAGAGTAGGTTTAAATTAGGTATTGGCAATAAATTCTTCACTGTAAGGGTGGTGAGGCACTGGAACAGGTTGCCCAGAGGAGTTTGGCTGCCTCATCCCTGGAAGTGTTTAAAGAAAGATTGGGTGGAGCTTTGAGCAACCTGGTCTAGCAGACAGTGTCCCTGCCTATGGCAGGGCTTTGGAACAAGATGATCTTCAAGGTCCCTTCCAACCCAAGCCATTCTATGATTCTATGATTCCACTTTAGCATTTATCATTCCACTTTTGGTTTATAGCATTTATAGTGTGCAATGAATGCTGTGCTATAGAAGGGTACCTCTGCCTATCAGAAGGCAAAGCCCTGCTAAGAGAGGAAATTCTTTGTGTCATGACATACTCTAATTTAAGCTAAGGTAATGTTCCAAACCTTAAGAAGGTAAAACGAGGGGGTAGCTGTAGAATTTTACTTTTTATATAGTGGAATCTTTTTTTTTTTTTTTTTTATTCAATCAAAAGAGCAATTGTGACTAAAAATCTTGAAAAAGAAACTCTGTTTCCTTTGGCTGCCATAATCATGACCAGACTCTAAGGGATGTATAGGAAAAGATGCTGCCACTCTGAACAGGAAACTACTCGCTCAGGGCTGCTTCAGAGCTTAGGTTGTAACAGGCTTTAAATATGTGAGATGACTTTTTAAAGGACACAAGTAACTGATCAGAAGAACACATAGATGGTACATAGCAAAAAACCCTTAGCATGGACTGATGCAAAGCAAATATCCTTTCTGGTAAGAATGTGAGCTACTGGAAACCTACTTAAAGAGAGTACTGCTTGGGAGAGTGGTGGCCACAGAGAAAACACTGATTGGATTGTTTTCAGAGGCTTAGAAATACATCAATGATCTCTTTTTTACACTGTCATTTGATCAGCAGTATGGCTCCTAGTAAAGCCAGGAGAGTAATGTGGAATTTCAGTAAATATAGCACCATTTCACATTTAGTATACCTCAAGCTACCAAAAGAATCCCACTGATGTAAAATCAGCTGGAACAGGCCCAAGTATTTTCAGCATTCCCAGAAGGAAATAAGGGGTTAGTCTGAAAAGCATGAAATCAGATATGCAGAAGGAGTGATCCAAAACACATCAAATACAATCTTCAGCTGCAAAATCATAAAACAGCTTGTCCTTGTTCACATTTGTAAGAATCTGATGGCTGACATGAAACCAATTACAATAAGAGATTGATGTTTTGAATTTCTGGCTTAACTGTGGCCTTAATTTTGACATCAGACATGACAGAAGGAAATTGGGAGAATTAAAATACAAGACACACTAAAGGGAATACAAGGCTGAGAGCAAGTAATAGCCTGAGACAGGTTTTAGAAGGTAACAGGCAGATCCAGTTTCTGCAAAAAATGAGAGCCACAGAATGTTTGAGACAAATTAGACCCAGTATTTTAACAGACATCACCTCTGTTTCAAAATAGTTCATTTTGACCCAAATTTCTTCGGTTGATAAAATCTTACAGAATGGCACTTATTTAAGTGACTTGATACTTTAGTAATCAAAAATGTCTCCCAACCAGCTGGAACTGTCAATGTGTGACAATACTTTTGCATCCAGGTGCTTTATTTGTTTCCGTCAGGAGCATCTTCTAAATTTATTGTGAGGCATAAACTCACATTTAGTTGGCATGAAATTAGAATCTAAAAATATTTAAAACTCTTGGAGAAAATTATTTGATTATCATTTGCATTTGGAAAATCAAATTAAAATGTCTAAAAGCAGAAAATGCACTGCAATATTGTGAAAACAGAATGTTGAGAAACTCAGAAGTCTCATAATGTTTGTTGTGAGACCATATATCTGGTTTGACAGAACAACAATTTTCATTTACAGGAATGATGTGAGAATTCAGGTTGCTAAAACCAGATAACTAGCCCTTTTTTTGTCCTCCCAAACTATCTGTGTGGTACTGTGGTTAGCACTACTCAGATGCTTAGAGGGAGGCCACAGTAAGGTTAGGTTTAATTGCCTTGGACAATGTCAAACACAGTCCTCAGGCATTCAGCAGGTCAGATAGTAATTGGTCACACAAAGCACCAGAATAGCACAAGATTGGAGAAGGATACACAGGTGGAAAAGAAGGAAGGAGAAGGAACTCTTTGCTTCAGAACATCTTAAACCATAAAATTACTTTAACTATGATTATTGCTTTTGTGAATGGAATAAATTGTATTCAGGTAGTCCATGGAAACACTTCATATAGGCAGAATACCCTTCATGCTCATGTTACTACTGCAGACAGACAAAGCAGCTCCTCAGGCTCCAGCGAGGCAGATCTTCCCTGTGACATTCGGCTCCCCAGGCCCTGCCCAGGCTGCCTTCTGTGCTTGTGAGACCCTCCTGTGTAAAAGAAATTCTGAAGCCCAAGGCTAGAAATGGGCATATGAGCATGTTAGGAGCATTTGCCTCTTTCAGCATATCAAAAGGAATGTGAACCTTCTCAGGTAAAAGGCTCAAGAACCACTGGAGAGAACTCCAAAGTGGTGCTATCCATAAGCTTTATAAAGGCAGTTGCAAAGGCTCATCTACAGACAGCAGAATTCCTCTGCAGTCTGCAATTATCAGAATTTTTATTTTTACTGTCAAAAATCAGATACAGGTAAAGAATTGCAGAATGGAAAGCAGATATAGAATATGTGGATATCAATCTAGCACAAGGATCACCATGCATTAGTTTATACACTCCTGACATTTAAGAAACTATTTGCACTTAGTATTAGATGAAATTAACTAAAAATCTTTTCCAAAGAATGAAGCTTACAAGTTCTTTTTATTTATTTTTCTTACATTAGTTATGGCATGGGAAAAGCCCAAGAGGTTTTCTTTGTAGTATTTCTAATTCAATTAAGAGCAAGAACCAATTAAAAAGTCAAATGGTTTCCCATGAACTTTTAGACTGAAGTGTTGGATAAATTTAGATTCCCAATGAAAACTAATTTGATTTCAAAAATGTTCTGGCCAAGTATTTCAGAAATGAAAGCTTATAGGTAGGATGCTGTGTCTGTTTTAAGGTAATACAGAAGAAAGATGTAACTTTCAAAAGTTCTCGGCATCTAAGTACCCTCAATAAATCAACATGAAAAGGTGATGTTTGCTCCCTTCATATCGGACAATTCTTTTAAAGATAAATTGTAAACATGAACAACTTTTTTGTCTTTCTTATGAGCCTAGGCATGGGCTATGTATGGAATTGACAGAAATGTATGCAGAATGGATTTAAGTCTCTAAAACTCGATTTGATCTGTAAAAATCTGGCTTCAAAATTTAACACAGCTCCAAAATAACCACCCTGTGAGAGTGTGTGTGTGGGTGTGAGTATGGGTGGGTGTGCATACAGAAGGAGTGAAACAGAACACTTAATCAAGAAAGACCAGCCTGAGAAGTTTTTGTGAAAGGTTCAGTAAACAGAGGTGTTTGGCCTGATATGAGAAGGGAGATTGGGATTACATGTTTACTTGTTACGGAAGACCTGGAGATATTAGCCATGATGGAACTTTACACCTGCACATAACAGAAATATTTTTTGGTCTGCAATGGACTCCAAGAAAAAACCCACAACAAATGGAGGTGAAAAGTTTTCCAATTATACCTATTACCAAAAAAACTTTTAAAATCATGAGTTAAAGATAAAATATTACTAAAGGAACAGATTTATTTTTTTTAATGTATCATAAGACTGAACACTGTCTATGGTTTTGGCAACATATTTCAAGTACCACAAACAAACATACAGGGATAAAATTATGTATAAAATTATATAAAATTATAAATTTATAAAATTATAAAATTAAGCTGCCAAAGATACGTTAGGGATCACAGAATCACAGACTGGGTCAGGTTGGAAGGAATCACAGTGAGTCCTCTGTTCAGGCTGGTAAACAGCAGACTGAGGGGAGACCCCATTGCAGTCTATGACTTCCTCATGAGGGGAAGAGGAGGGGCACACCCTGATCTCTTTTCTGTGATCACCAGTGACAGGACCCAAGGGAATAACCTGAAGTTGTGTCACAGGAGGTTTAGGTTGGATATCAGGAAAAGTTTCTTCACCCAAAGGGTGTTTGGACACTGGAACAGGCTCCCCAGGGAAGTGTTCACAGAACCAAGCCTGACAGAGCTCAAGAAGTTTGAACAGAGTTTGAACAGTGCTCTTGGGCACTCTTGGGGATGGTGCTGTGCAGGGAAAGCAGTTGTACACAATGATCTTTGTGGGTCCCTTCCAGCTAAACTGATTCTGTGATCTGGCCCAAGTTCCCTACTCCAGCAGGGTCATCCTAGAGCATACTACACAGAATTCCACAGCCTCTCTGGGCAGTCTGATCCAGTGTGCAGTCACCCCTTTGTGTTGTCAGTGATTTTACTGAGGATGCATCTGCCCCTTCATCCAAGTCAGTAAAAATAAGTTTTGGTAAATAAAAAATTCTGAGCTCAGTATTGAAGCTTAGGGGACACCACTAGTGACAGGCCTCCAACTATACCCCATGCCACTCTTTACAACCCTTTGGGATCTGCTGTTTAGCCAGTTCTGAATAAACTGAAAAAGATTTTCAAAACAATTTTTTAAATTTCTGAAACCATAAATACTATTTTAGATAGTTAATTAAAGTGGATACATTCATTAAAATGGATGTGGAAGAAAGATCTTTTGACAATAGTCGCGTTGACAATAGTTCAGCACACAGTTCTTGTGCTGAACACAAAGCACATAGATCTATGACCCTTCAGGAATCACCTTGCTCAAAATAAAGCCCATAAGCACTGACAGGAGACTGAGCTGCCATATATAAATAAAATCACAAAACAAATATGGAAATACCTGTATTGTATGTATAGAAATTACTGTTGTCTGATTAACTGTTTCAACAATAAAAATAGTTGTTTTAAATCCTGAAGGTAACTGCTTATAAAACTATTTATTGAACCTGCTCCACACACAGCAGAAGTCCTTCCCCTGTAATCTCTACCTTTTACAAAGTATCCCCTTGAGGGAATCCCGTGGCTCCAAAACTCATTTTTTCTCTTCCAATACAGATTCCCACGGATTTGGTGCTGCAGACATCTCTCTTCCCAACCCCACTAACAGCTGGATACCAGGCACCTCATAAATCATTAAATACATTGTGCCAGAGGCATCATCTTCTTAATTGTCTTTCTTCTGGATCTGGTCAGGCATCTTGTAGCAAAGGAACAGACATGGATTTTTATTGTTGGAAAACCCCTCTTACTAGAGCATGTGTCTCCTGGGTGACTGTGTATCTCTAGGTTTTTGTTCCCAGACCTACTGCAGAGAGCCTGAGACACAACCACTGTGCCTTTCAGAGCTCAGTTTGCAGAAATGTGCAGACTACCTTTTACTGTAGAGTGTTCTTTTTTCAGCATATCTAATTTTAAACTGTTTCCAATATTTCCCTCATGTAAAAAATTAATCCATATAGCAAGACATAATTGAAATTATACACAAATTGGATTACTTTTTGGGGCAACTTGCTTAAACATAAAACTCTCATAAACTGACTATCACCTACTGTTTACTTAAAAAATAAATGTAGGGGAAAGTTATGGTCATACAAAGCATTTAATCTTTTTTTGTTAGAATAGTATTGATCTAAAATCTCATTTTAATAAAATCTGAAAAGTTAAAATATATTTTTCAGTGTAAATATATTACTTCCTCAACATTTTATTCTGTACAAATTCAGTTGTTACTTATGGCAACATAATTGGCTGGAAAGATGCCAGTTTTTCCTCCTATTCTTCCTTCCCACCAATCAAACTGGGAATTTGTTTTAGTTGTCACTGTGATTCTGTCTCCAGCTTTGAAAGTCAAGTCACCTGGCTGTTGTCCTTCAAATGAATAAAGTGCTGTCACTTCAACTGGATCACTCTGAGAGTTATCTGAAATTAAAGAAATTAAATAAAAAGGAAATTACTAAAAGGAAATTACTACTGTCAGCACACACACTAAGTTCTTAAATAGAATATTCTTAAAGGACAGTAGAAAAAGGTGACAAAAAAACTAAAATAATCTATATGGGCATATAAACCACTGATGAAAAATCCCCTCCGATTCCACTATAATCTTAGGTAAGTGAAATTTGAATTCCAGCCCATCAGCGCAGTCTATTTAATAAAATAATACTCTATACAAAGTAAAGATCAGCCATTTTTCTGTATGCCTCATATGGTCAGAGACAGTGGGAACAAAGGTGGTGTGCTGAGGAAAGCACAAATGTTTCCTGAATGACTGCTATCAGAGCCACTGCTCAGATTTGAGATTTGGTTTGTGTTCTCTGTGAAAGCTTCTTCATAGAAACTGCAAAACTCAAAGGAGAGAATTTGACTTTTTAATCAACACTCAGGATATAGGATGGCAAAATACAAAATATCCATAGCACTTCCCTTCTCGCTCCATAGGTTTTGCAGTGCCTGGGATTTTGGTGGATTTCTAACGTTAAACAGAACACACAAAATGTGCCAGTGGAAAGAACTGATTATAGTGTGATGTAGTGGATGTGACTTGGTTTGTATAGGGGTATTTGCGACCACCTATACAAATGGCTTTTATTCTCTTTGCACCAGTCTCTTACATAACTCTCTCAGTCCTCAGCTGGGGTTGGAATCATGCCATGAGGCTTCTAAACTAATTTTAAAACTATCAAAATCTTGGATATTGTTATCCACCCTCCATTTCTGTAGAAATTTTTTAGCCAATCTTTATTATTTAGCCAATGTTTATTGCCACTGAATTTTAAATCTTAGTATCCTCAATTTAACAATAATTATGTCTTTTCTCAATTCCTTTAACTGCCTGAGCTATAGGAGGTAGTTACTTTAGATTAATGTTGATTTAGAAAACACTTAAATCTTTCACATGAGTGAATCTAAAAGTGAAAAATGGAAGGTGTAATGGAAGATTAGTTAAGAGGAAGTAATGTTTACACAGTCAGGTAGAAAGATTTCAGGATGTATTGCTCATATGGACATGATGGCTGCAAAAATGCTCAAGCACACTAGATTAAAGGTTTTTAGAATTAGCTGCACCTTCTTGCTGTCAAAACTGTTTCAAAAAGGGAAACCCAACCTCTCACTAGTTTACACATTGCAAGCAGAGAGCTAGAAGGTGTGGTGAGAGAAGCATTGATACAACTTTTTGTTAGTTTTTTTGCAGTCTGTCTTCAGCAACTGATACCCACAGATTTTTCTTCTTCTGGTTGGTTTTATCATTTCAAAAGGAAGAGGAAAAATTTTTTCCTCTAAGGCTCACAAACACAAACTGTAGCCAGAGGACAGAAAAGAACAATGGACCACAAATGTATGCATAAAGAGCACAGGGTTTTTCCCCCCATATCTGTCCATATATACGTTCATTCTACAGGTGAGTGCTTTCTCTTCTTGAGCTGCACTTTTAGCAGTCACCAAAGACTAACAGAAAATTATTTGGCCATGAGCTGGGAGAGATTTGATTGCAGAGAAGTCAAATGCCATCTTTCTTGATCACAAAGTATCTCTCTTCTGATATCTATAGTCATGATCTAAAGTCATACAACACTATTTCTTTTACTGTGAAAATAAAACCAAATTTATCGAGTCCATATCTTCACCAGTTACTCCTACCAAAAAGGCAGATTACAGCTTTTAAATAGATCTTTTATTGTCACATCTGAAACCCTGACAGACTGAATATTCAGCAATTACACAATTTTCCTCTAGGAATTCAAGCATTTGATGCAGTTGGCATGATATGATGTGCTCTCATGTACAGTGCAGTTTGAAGCTAGATGTTTTGATTGAGGAAATCATAGAAAAAGTATGAAATAAAACAGCAACTTTTTATTCCTAGCACTAACTGAAGAATATCAGAAAATACTGTGGCCCAGGACACTTTAGGTGCTATGGCATGGGAACAGTTATGATTCAGTTCCATATGAAAAGGAAGAAAGGGTGTATTTTACCCCTGTGCCACCTTCAAGCAGCACATATGTGTTAAGTGCATTTATATGCTACAGTGAAGGCAAAAAATTCCTATGCTTTGAGTTCTTAAACCTATGTGTTTCTATCATGTAAATGAATAATAACTCAAAGAGAATTGGAGCTACTATATATTTAAAACTGCCCAAAATATATATGGAAAAAGTAGATATTTGACAGAAAAGAAGAAAAGACTGAAAGTGCTAAGAGTGAGGTGAGAGCTTATTTTCATTACATTCAGAAAAGAGCTGTCAAGACCACTATGATATGCCAGACTCACAGCAATGGTAAGTAACTAATAGTTACCACCTCCATTGCTGAACCTGCATTAAGACTATAATTCCTCTTAAATAAACTGCTGAGTAGTCTGAAATTGGCTCTGTAAAAGTAGGAGGAAAAATGAAAGGAAACACGACACAAATTAGAGCTTGAAAAGGTGGAAAAACATCCATATGTGAGATATCAAAGGGTAGGAGTGTATTCAATGCACCACAAACATGCCTCCAATTATTGTTTGCTCTGTCATAAGAACAAAATTGTTTTATGTGTTTCTCTTCTCATTTTTTGTCCCTACACATGTGCATCTTTCCAAACACAGAGAAAACTCAAAGCGCTACAGCTGAATATGAACACTCAGTTCTGTGTCCTTGCCTATTAGCCACCTGTAATCATTTAAAAGTATTTTTCAGCTTTATTCCTGTCAGCTCTTTCATAGCCATTTCTACTTAATTTTCCCTAGCAGCCTTTTCCCATACTATAGTTTTGTTTCACTTTATTTCTCATAAAGATTCCAATTCTGTAGTTTTGTAGCACAACGCAGACAGAATGCATACTTCTTGCCTGCAGAGTTCAGCATCCCATGCTTCATATTTATATGGATCATCCAAATATGATGATTTAAGGTACATATATATGATTTAAGGTACATATAATAAGGTATCTTAAATGAATGCACTGTTACAAAATCCACCACACAGTAAGGAGGATCTATTCTGTGTTCTCATTTCCCAATTTCAGTTTTACATAGAAGGGTTTTAAAAAAAATTGTTATATTCCACATGAAGTTCACTGAATGCATAGACAGAAACCACATTTGCAGCTCACACAAGATGGTGCTGCAGTGCTACATACAGCATATGATACTAAGATCATTGAGATTCATAAGTATGCACGCTGCAAGAAAAACAAACTACATTGTGGAAAATCCTTATTTGTTATTGCTATTTGAATACACACTTCCACACATACAGTGGTCAAAACAGAAATATAAAAATTTTGGTTGAAGGCAAATTAGTACAGTAGCCAGCATATATATTCAATACTCCAGCATACACAGGTATGGCATGTGTTTGATGACAAACTTCTCTGACCACAATATCCTTCCATTTTATTTATCTTTACATACCGTAATGATTTGAAGATTTTGTGAAGGATCACTGCTACAGATAAAAGACTTGGTGGGGTACAAACTAGAGTGAATTTATGGCCCCTTGGGTGTGCTACATTACAGCCCCAGAGTGAATGAAAGAGCAATAACAGTATTTTTGATTATGGCACATTTATCGCATAATAAAAGCATTTTCTATGAAGTTGCTGTAGAACAGATACATTGTCTCCTCTTCTGTGCCTCAGTTAAGAGTGCCAGTTTTTGACTCTGAGGCCAGCTGGCACAGACTGGCCACAAACCCAGCAGTAAACACTGACCAGAGAGATGAGCAAACTGCCTACTGGTTCCTATACTGGAGTAACAACTAAAACACATCATGGAATTATTTGGGAGAGTGCAAGGTGAGAATAATGTCAAGGCATTTTCTAACACAACCACCATGTAAGTAAATGAGTTGCAGTGCTTTGGCCCATGCTTTCACACTGTTTAACTTACTAATAGATATAGTAGCCACTAGTTTCACATTCCAATGTGAGCTTATAAAATATTAGTAAAGCCATAGGCTGTTTATAAGTCTGGTTTTTAGAGAAGAACAGGCATCTGTAAGAATTTTGGCTTGAGCTTATGATACTTTCAAAACCCAGCTCTAAGTTGGAACACAGAATAGCTGGAACACAGTTCAGCTGTGGGCCCCAAATTTAATTTTACTGCCATAGATGCATATATCCCCCAGCCATCAGCCTGATGCTGAATAACTTGCAGAAGATGTGCTGCTTTTGGCCACGGACACAGCAATAAAACTGAAATAAGTTTCAAGTACTTGAGGTTAGTCGTGAGATTGCTAAACATCCACGTTGCAAATTTTGCTAATTGTCAGTAATTTGAGAGTAATTTGTCATTAATTTCACTCTCTGCCCCCACAGTGGGATGTGAAAGAGAACTGGAGGGCTAAAAGTAAGAAAACTCATGAACTCATGGGTTGAGATAAGAACATCAAAATAATTTAAATAAAATAATATTTTTTATTAAAATGTAAGGAAATAGAAATTAACAAGAAGAAAGAGAAATAAAACCCAAGAAAAGCAGGCAATGCAAATGAACAGCAATTGCTCACTACTAACCAAATTATGCTCAGCCTGTTCTCAAGCATGGCCCCCTAGGCAGCTTTCCCCCAGGTTTATATACTGAGTATGACTCTGTGGCATATCCCTTTACCCAGTTGGGGTCAGCTGTCCAAGCTTTAATAAATTCTTATTGCTTAAATGGAGATCTAGAAAACTAAGCAACCACATGGACCCTGTTTATGCAGAAGATAAAACCAACAAACAGACCAAATGATGGAAAACAACTAAGATTAGGCAGATGTAAAAATCTGTGCTTTTTATAAACAAACATATCAAGTATCAGGAAGGTTTGGTATACTAGTACACTGTTCAGAGGCATTGGAAGGATCAGGTATTGCTCATAGGTTTAGTATCAGAGATGTAACTACAAACAGTGAACTGACAAATATTTGTTCTTTACCCATTATGGGCTTTTGCTTGGAAAGGGTTAGTACTGAGTTTATAATCAGAGTTAAGGAAAGAATCCAAAGTAGGATAAAGAAAACTACATCAATCACTGGGCCCATGGCAAATCTGAGTAAAAAACGATAGTTGGTGCCATTAATAATGAGGACTTAACAGGAAATTTTAATGCCATCCTTGGAAAATAGTCTGGACAATGCCACCTGCTAAGATACCACTGTGAGTGTAAACACTGTGCGTATAGATTTATTGGTTACATTAAAATGCCTGAAGGATGTTTGCTCCAAATTATCATGTTAAAAAGGATGACTATTATCAGGCCCCAACCAAACATGTTAAAGTGAAAGACAACCATTAGCTTAATTTAACAGCTATACATGAGCCTATGCAAAGGAGGCAAACTTATCCTAAGCTGCATTAGGCAAAGTATTGACAACAGATCAAGGGAGGTGATCTGCTTTACTCAGCACTGGCGTGGCCACACCTGGAGTGCAGTCCAGTTCTGAGCTTCTCAGCACAAAAGAAACATGGACATGCAGGAGATAATCCAGCAAAGGGCCATATGGAAGCTGCCATTGGAGCATCTCTCCTCTGCAGAAAGGCTGAGAGAGCCTAGGGAAGAAAAGGCTTATCAATGTCTATAGATATCTGAAGGGACAGTAAAAACAGGGTGGAGCCAGACTCTTGCCAGTGCTGCTCAGCAACATGGGCAATGGGCACGTACTGAAACTTCAGTCAGGAAGTGCTGACTGAACAGCAGGAAACACTTTTTTACCCTAAGGGTAACTGAATAGGTTTCCCAGAGAGGTGATGGAGTTTTCATTCAAAAGATATGGGCCTGATCCTGCTTGAGCAAAGGGGTTGGACCAGATGATATCTAGAGGCCTTTTTCAACCTTATCCATTCTGCAATTTGGTGAAAAAAAACTTCAAAAAGACTTTTGAAATAAAGTTACCTGAAAGAATAAAAGCAGCATGAAAATCTGTAATTGTAGGGAGTTTGGACTGGAACAGCTATAATCAAAACCCAATTTGATACTAATGGAACTTACACTGTCAGCATCATCTGATGATCAGGCCAGACAGAGCAGACTTCTTAACAGACACTGAGTAGCCTGTATCCAGCTAGGTGAGTGCCAGCATGGAGCATACCTAGCAAGGACCCCCATCTCTCTCAGAATGTGACCTCCTGGCAGGGCCTGCTTGTCAACATATGAATCAGTGTGTTGTAAAGAGTTGCACTGGCACAAACAAATCAGTTTAGCCTAGGACTGACAGAGCAACTCTTAGATCAGAGTTTAGTAAAATAAAGGGCTGAAGAGAAAGATTTATTGGTGGATGAGCAATATGAGAAATGAGATGAGGTAGTAAATGACAAGAGTATTATCTTACAGGTATGTCAGCATTTGCTGTGTTCCTCAACTGACAGAGCTCAATGTAAAAAACTAAACTGTAACACTGGCTCCATGCAGGACAAGTGAAGGACAGAAAAGAGAAAAAAATTATCTTATGGCTTATTCCGAGTCATGTGAGTTACTGTATTACAATCAAAGCCAGCTTTAAGGGAAGAACTAAACTCATAGTAGGGAATCCAGAAAGTAATAATTATTCAGCTTCTGCACTCACTGATTCCAGAGGTCTTCCAGTCCCTTCCTCCTTTACAATGCCTTCAATAAACCTTGAAATGAAGGGTGGATCTGACAGGGAGTGCTTTTCAGTCTGTTTGAGCTCAACAAGCCTCAAGGTTTATTGAATTTTATTTCAGGTAGGATTTGGGTAGGGTCTACAAAACCCAGAGAGATACATTTTATGCTGGATGCAGCATACCATGCATTAGAATATGAAATGTAAGGGGTTGACCAAATAAATGACATGCAATAAATTTTGAAGGCATCAGGGTAACTACTAATGACAAGGATAGCTTTCTGAAGGAGTGTTAGGATTCATGATGGGAGAAAGTAAAGATCTAAATTTCTGACTTGAGAAATGCAGTATTGGGCCCTGATGATGACTAAAGGCAGGCAGAGAAATGGTTAAAGTTCAACTTTGAAGTAGGTAGGTGAACCACTAAGTTAAATCTGTGATACTAACAAGACTGAGATGAAAGCTAGATCCGTCAGGGGGTGCTTTAGGTTCTGTCTGAGCTCAAAGACATACTTAACATGAGTCAGTGGGGGGATGTAAAAGATGGACAAAATGATAGGGCAGGAAATTAACTTTGAAGCAAGAACTGAATCTAGATGAGAGTAAAGAAATATTGAATTTGCAAAGGTCACAGAGAAGGATGTTGCAACAATTGAATCATAACAGGACAAAAGCATGGACAAAAGGAGAGACAGAAAGAAAAGGCTGCATCTTTAAAGTGGTACCCAGAGAACATCTATAAGTCTCTTTGCTCCTATAATGAAAGTGAGAACTTCTAAAGAAATTCAAGTTGAAGAACACATGAGATCTGCAGTGATCGCCAAGACGAAGTTTAAGATTCCATTTGACAATTTTTATCTCGAATTCTTAATTAGTTAACAAAATAATATCTGAGTAAAGGAGAAATAGAAATAGTTCTTTGCAGAAAATATTATCTAGCAAATTAAAAGCAACAAAGAACAGCTGGCTGGGAAAACTTAGAAGAAAAATAGAGGGCTGAATAAGGAAGACTTCTCAGTAAGACACCCAAAATATAAATGTAAAGGTGATTACAGACATAGCCCAGCAATAGAATTCAGGGATCTCAAGTATTACCAAAGAAAACAGAAAATTAATATTAATCTAACAGGTTACACACAGAAGGATGGAATACAATTTCTAATATGTGGTTGTACACAAGTCAGCAGAGACTTGGAAGTAACAGTTACATTTGTGTCAGTGAATGGCTCCTTTCCATGTTATTGAACTTGACATCTGCAAATCAGAATCCAAGTTCCAGTGCCCAATCACATTGGTATTATTGATGCTGATAAATTTACCAAAGACTAATTTATCAGCATAGATAGAGCCAATGGCTTGAACAGGGAGCAAGAGAAACTCTTTTAAAGAAGGTGAAGCACAGTACTGAAGAAGTCCAAAACAAGAAAAAAGATTAGATAACAGCAATATGATCAGACTTGGACTTCATAAGATGAAGGATAAGAAGATAATACCGCAAAGAGATACTGTGAGCTGGAGGGTTAAAAGGAAGCAACTAGATCAGATAGATACCTGGGACAGAGAGAGAGAGAGAGAGAGAGAGAGGAGATAGGACAATGAGAATCTTCTGCATCTGTGAGAGCTCTCAAGTTTAGAGAAAATATGAACTGAGAATGAGTGAAACCATCATATCTGCATCAGTATCGTCCTGAAGGATAAACAGCATGAACTGGTAAATGGGACAGACACTGGCTAGGACCTGAAGCATGGTCTAGTAATGCAAGGCCTCCATACAGGAGAGACCAGCAGCTCATAACTAAATGAAGCACATTCTCTGAGACCTAGCTCAGAGTCTGGTATGTTGCCAGACAACAAACCACCTTTTTTGCCACTTCTCTTTTTACCCCATTAGTCATCTGGGAAGGTTATTTCACAGCTGTATTCCCCTTATTCTCCTGGCTGCTAAGATAACTTTCTTAATGTCTAGCTCCAAGTAATTCAGTACTGGGATACTTTTTTTTTTCTTTTTGTTCAACATTAACCTTTGGCTGAAACCTTTCTTGACAATTATATGCTTGACTTATGCTTTTATAGTCAAAACCCATTTTTTCACACCTTCAGACTGTTACACTAAAAATAAGATAGCTACCACATCTCAGGGACTCCTTACTCCACTCATTCACTGATTGAACATCTTCTTCACATCTGTTCAGATTAACCTATTTTTTCTTGCAACTGAATAAACAGAATATTATCATTAGGTAAAAGGCCTGTAGCAACTGACCTTTCACATTACCATTAAACAAAGAATTGTTTAAAAGGAAGGGTGAAGGAATGGAATGAAATGAGAACTTACTTTGTGGAGATCATGGGTTTATATATGAATGTGAAAATTGTAATTAAAAAAAAGTGTCATGAATCTGCACATGAGACTGTCAGAACAGTTTTTTCTAATGAGGAGATAACCATGAATGAAGAAATCAGCAAATGAAAAATGGAAGGGAAAGGAGAGCAGAGAACACTGTAGGAAGACACAGAAAGGTGAAATACCAGAACAGGAGAAGTATTAGTAATGTAGCAGAGCCACTCTTGTAGCTGAAGGCTGACCTAAGAGTAAAATATGTGATAAAGCTAGACAACACAGAGTTAAGGGGTCAAATCCATCAAGAAGAATCTTAACGAAGTTACAGAAACTAACAACAAAGATGAAGAAATTAAGGGAATGTGTACATAATTTAAAGAAACTTAAATATATATATAGAGATATTTTAAAAATTAATGGATGTATTCCATATGCCGGAACTCTAAACCCAGAGTCAAATTAGAATTCAACATAATACAGTACTGAATACAGATAATACTCACTAGTTTGACAATCATCAATCCAAAAAAAAGTCATTGGTTCCATAAACTGCTTTAATATTATTGTGTTTTCAAAGGAGAGAAGTCTATTTGTACAATAATGGAACCTATTTTAAGGTTAAGAAAGGAAAAAAAAAAAAAAAACAAGCCAAAAAAAGCAGCTAGCAAACAGAAGACTAGAGGGATGAAAAGTTAAGAGGGAAGATAAAGATGTCTTTGTGATCAGTGCCTTCATCTGTTCCCTGACCACAAGAAATACTAGAACATGAAGTAAATGGTGCAGCTGTTTTAAAGAGACTAAGGAAACCACCGTAAAACTGACCTGTCAATATTAATTTAGAAAATACTTAAAAATAGCATTAATCAGGTTGAAGTCAAAGCATTAATTATGAACCAGACCAGGGACACAGAGAGAGAAACTGGACAGCACGTTGTCTGGTCCAACGCTAATTCTGTGTTGCTCTTTTTGCCAAAGAATCAAGAAGCTGCAACTACAAAGCCTCAGTGATACGGTACCTTTTTCAAGAATGAGATAAATCCAACATCTTGGCTGCATATGATCAGTCATACTGGGGAGTATCTACCTTCATCTCAACTTGCTCCCCTGATTTTATGTTAGAAGTCTGTTTCTGAATTATTATGTAGAAGACCAGCTAAGAAAGAGATTTGATTTCTTAGGTGAATTGCATCAGGGACAGTCAAAGAAACTGAAAAGGAACTGAGAAGGAGGACTGTCAGAAAGATGTAAGGCTTAGCGCTGGGTTTTTGAGGAAACCACTAATTATTCTAACATACCTGTTTTCTGAAAGCTGTTCAGTCCTTTAATGCTAAGGATCTCACACCTTATCTCCCTATTACATTTTGTAATTGCTTTAAAAAGTTTTAAAACAGGAAAGAATACTAGTTTTAAATTCAAAATATGTGAATTATAGTAGTCTTGATTATAATAAATTTGATAAGTCGCACTCTGAGTTGTAACAAAGAAAAAACTGAAGATACTTTTTTGATATTCTAAAACCAATCTACATCTGTAGGTAATCTGAAAGCAAAGTTGTGTCAGTATCTGAAAGAATACATGTATGCAACTAAACTTGTCTCCTTAGAAACAAAGCAATGGAAACAATTTCATTAATGTTATAACAGTCAAAATTTTCACAGAATAACTCTGAAAACACTGAAAAAGATACTCTCATATGTAAAGAAATAAAGGTCAAAAAGTATAGAATTGTACATTTATTACTACACGTACATATAAAAAATTAATCTCTTTTACAACTTCTTTTTCCACTCCTTACTTCAGAAAGCAATCAAAATGATGAAAACTGCAACTGCAAATAGTATTCTGTTATTTAAATAGAAAATACATAGGTTGAAATGGGTGTGACTACCATTTTGAATATCTTCTCAAATTTAAAAACCTCTTGCATATATTATGGAATACTTTTATGAAAAAGGACTGGCTCATTTACTTCCTGGAATGTAAACAAAGAAAGAAAAATTCCGAAGTCATGAAATACTTAAACAACACTACCTCAAAATGTCCCCTTTATGACCACATACAATGATGAGAACATGACAAAGGTAGTATCTCATTCCATATGACTTTTTGAAAACTGGCATCTTGGAGATTAAAAAATCACTAAGTATAGTTCACTGAATACCTATACTTTTTAATATTTTATGGTGGAAGAAGTTTAATGCAAATAATAATCCATTTTGATGATATCTGATTTTCAAGACTTTACCATGTGTAAGTGGTTTCTCACAAATTTAGGTAATGTCAGCTTTGGCTCAAAGTTGCAGCTCAGAGCCACAAAGGTGATGTTGAATTCACATTCACAGCTAGGATGCACAAAAGTTAAAGTCAAATCACTGCATTATCTAAGTTACAATATCATGATAAGGAGAAATAAAACACATTACAATGTTAAGATTCTCAGGCTTTACCATTCACTATGTCTAAAGGCCTGAATAGGCCTAAAAGAGCAGCATCTTGGGAAAGTGGCAAATGATCTGTTTAAAAACTTATGAAGGAAATGAAGTAAGGAAAGTCAGAGAAAGAATGAAAGAAAGTGCCATATGAATTACTACACAGAGAATAAGAGGTCAGTAAATTAAAAGATTTTATGGCTTTCTTCTATCATGACAAGACAAAACATAAGCCAGTGAGGAGTGGGGAAAATGGACTAAAGAAGAACCATATTGTAGTGTATTATACACTGCGACCCTGCAGAAATTAACTTTTCAACTCCTATATGGCAACAAAATATTATGCATTCTAATGGCTACTTAGAAAAAGTCTTCAAGCAACTGCCATTTAGAAAGAAAAATAGTAGCCTAACTGTATCCTAAATGCTAAAAGTCATGAAAATAATTTCAGTTCTGAATCACAGCAGTATACAGATGAGCTCTTTTCTCTACCCAATGTGCTCATTTTCCATATTCTTAGCTCTCACCTTTCAGCTTTTAGCTTAAGAAAAAAGGGTTTCAGCTTCCAGAGCAGAACAGATGTATACATGCTGACAAATTTAATTTTAGTTGTTTCCGGACAAATAATAAATCAAGTGTTTGTTCAACCCAGCCTTAAAAGTGAAATCTCAAATGTCCTATTCACATTAAACTACTAATTTCCTTAATAGCCTTTTTAATTTTGTTTTTTAAATGTAGACTCACCTTAAAAAACCCTCTGCATACACAAAACAACAACCTCAGATCTCACTGAACAGATGTTTGGGAAGGCCTAAATATGCACAGTAGATTTGACATTTTACATCTACAGGTACTAATCTGTTATAATCAGATATATTCTGTACAGATACTTGAAGTATGTCATATGCCACCATTGATCCAAATAATCTCCAATAATGCTCATCTGATCAAAAGTCAGGAGACATGATATTCAGCAAATTACTCTCAGAACAAATAATATCTTGCTTAGCTGTTTCTTTGCCAATAATTCTGGCTTGTTTTGGGCAAGTAAACAAAATCACCTGTCTTTCTCTACTTTCTGAATAAAAGTGTCTTAAGACACTCAAGTATTTAAATTCAATATTAAAGCCTGCAAATAATCAGTTCTTCATGACTAAGAAAATGAAGGTGAACTTTTTGCATTAAGTGAGCTTCACTGTCACTGGGGTAAAACTACTCTTTAAATGCCCCACAAATGCCTATTTGTGCTCAGTTAAACAAACTGGTCTGAGGAGGGGGAGAAGGCATAAGTTGCATTACTCTATTCTACGCTCACTTATGGACAAAAATTTTTCCTGTACCTAGAACACCTGAAGGCTGTTTTGGTACAGCAGCTATAGATTTAAGGCAATTTCAAAATCAAAGAATGGCTTGGCTTGGAAGGGACCTGTAATCCAGATAAATGGCATCTGTAGCGCTTCCCCTGTCCACTCCATCATGGAAGTTGACTGTGTTGGTCAGGCAGGACTTGCCTCTGGTGAAGCCGTGCTGGCTGTCTCAAATCACCCCCATGAATCCCTGTACTTTAGTAGAGCTTGTAGGAGGATCTGTTCCATAACTTGCCCAGGAGCAGAGGTGAAGCTTGACATGTGTGTAGTTGCGGCCTTCCTTTCCTCCCTTTCTAAAGAGGTATACAATGTTTTCCTATTTCCAGTAACCTAGAAAATGTATTCAAGGTACATTGACAATATCACGGAAGGCCTGTATCATTCCAGGAACTACTCTCTTTAATATGTTTCAGTAATAAATGAACACCCAAGTTCTTGAAAGGAAAGAAAAACCAGATGTTAAGCCCTCTTGAACTTCCATGAGAACTGCCTCAGCAAACCCTATTTTTTGATTTAGTTGTAGTACTTGATGTTATGTATTACTTTAACTGGGTACTTTGTGTCCAGGTTTCCACTGTTACAAAGCCCTCCAGCTGATTTTCAGAATAATTTAATAACTACATTCTCCATTAACAAAGAAATGATGGCTGAAAAAACCTATTCAAGGCAAAGTTAGCAACAGAAGTTCCATATAAGGTACAAGACCCTCAATTTTGCAGCAAAGCCTCAACAGATAAAAAGTTCATCATCAGCTGCAAATCTGTATGCACAGAATGAAGATATTATACACACACTTTTGGAAGAGACTCACAAAACCCAGGAGAAGGCTTATGTATTTTTGACCTCCTCTACATAACCTAGAAATATGGATCATTTCAAAGCAGATTCCATATTACCAACTTCAGTTGTTACTGAACAGTGTCATGTCTAGCAAACAACACTGGTGATTGAAACAGACCTGACTATATTTAAAGTTTAAGTCACTGTGCAAATTTAGCTCATTCAGTCTGAAACGTATTTCGCTGGTTTTGAGTTTCTGGCCTACTGGGGAACATGCTGGCTCATCATCTTCATCTGCTGATGGAATGCTTTCTATCTTTGTTTCAGCACACTCAGCTTTTGCATTAAAGAAGTGCCTTTTTTGTTAAGCATCTGTGGATGTATTTGATATTTAGGATATAAAAAAACCCTACCTCCTGCTTGCAAGAGCCAATTTCATAGCAGTACTTTTGCTGATTACTTTTTGGATTTTTTCTGACATTTCAAAAAACAATTAGATTTTCATTCAAAGTGAAAAGGTCAAATAAACCATATCAATGTCAAGGGCTTTATTGTGCTCAACACAACATTAATGCAAATAATGCCTGTGCTGAAATCATACTGCAAAAGCTGAGATTCAATCTTAAGCATAGTCTTCATATTCTGAAAATCAAAGTACAGTGACAAGAACTGAGCTCTGTTTTATTCGGGTCAAACTGATGATTTACCAATGACCTGGGACTCCTTTATGTTGACAAGCTTCTCCATGTTTCCTCTACACATACCGAGTTAGCATCTCAATACAGTCTCTGCATTTTTATTCTCAAATCTCTGTACAGTCAGCTTCAACATTTCTGCCAAGGGTATTATTGGCACATAACCTGGTTCACTTGATAGAAGTCTTAGCTTTTACAAAGGTCTGGGGAACAATCTACAGCCTCTGGAAAAAACCTAAAAAGTAGTAAATGCAACAATTCTATACAGTTTCTGCCAGTTTCTTAGGGTAATGCTTTGTGAAATGCTGACTGAAATTTTTTTTCTTTGCATGGAGAAATACTTCTCTGCACTGGCTAAAAAAATGGTTAAAATAAAAAAATTATATGAGACAAAGAGTACCTCATATGGAAACATACTATATAATAATACTGTACAAGGCCTCATTTGAAGGTCTGTTCACAATCCTTATCATCAATGTTTAAAACTGGTTGAGAAAATGGACCAAGAACAAAAAGCCCGTTTTCAAGGCAAAATGAAAATGGGCTTTACAGACTAAAACAAATGAAAGATGTTACTACTACTATGCAAAGGAATCAGACAGAAAAGTAATTTTACTAGAGAACTAGAAAGCATGAGAAAAGAATAATTAATCTTGATAAGAAAAATATATAGATGAAAACGAGAAGGAGTTTCAAGTCATTGTGAAAGATTCAGAAACTGCTTTCTGTAAAGGGAAATGAGTATCTCCTGTTTTAATACAAAGTTTAGCACTTTCATGATAACATTTATATGAACACCTGCAATATATAGAAAACTCTTGTTAACTTTAGCTGCACTAAGGGACATAGGGGCTGATGAAATTGATGCTAGGATTTCTTCTTGCCACAATTACTAATTCTCATTGCTTTTATGATCCTTCAGCAGCAGTACAGCTATTATTAATTCTACCTACACCACAGGCTTCATCAACTTATAATTTCAAAAGGTATTCAATCAATGCTCCCTTCCTGTGCCAAATGGTGACTCAAGCAATTGTACTTCCACTCACAGTATCCCATGGAACAATCCTGTAATCCTGTAAACCACAATCCTATAAACTACAGTTTAAACTGGTAGGAGAAAGGTAGATTGCCTCATTCATTACAGAACAGCTACAGCAACAGCTAGAAATGGCACAGAACCATAAACTAGAGTCTAATCTGATCAGTGCAAACTTTGCAAACTGCAACATCCATCATCACATGGATGAAGCATCTTGGACAGCCATTATCACCCATGGTGTGCTGATATTACTCTTCCCAGCTAAGCACAACCAAATTTTGCAGAATACTCATTACATCACCTAGTCAGTTATGATAAAGTTCTTGAAATGAAAAAGCAAAGAGTACCACAATTTTCAGTTGAAATTTAAGAGTGGTATTAACAGTACTCTTCATACATATGTTTTTAAGTCAAGTGAAATATTAGCTGTATAGATGCTCTTTAAAAAGAAAAAAAACTAATAGTAATCACACCCCTTGGTTCAAGCATGAGGAAATTCAGGCTTGCAATGGGATTCAACCACTGGCTCAAATTTGTCCAATTTGTACAACATATGTGAAGGCAGATTTTTCCCTCAACAGTATCTCCAAACTTACTCTGCTGTCTCAACATCAGATTCTGTCTCATCCTTCTGTAGTTGCTGACAAAAGGCAGAAATGTCAGGAGTAGAGAAGACACAGTCTAAACCTTATGACAAAGATCAATACTTGAAATTGTGGACCAGATAAAGTTTTTCCATTATATTTTTCCTTACAGAGGAATTTTCTATTTTCCTATTTTTAATCTTCTTTTGACACCTTCCTTGCTACATAGCAAAGGAGCTGCTAAAAACACAAGTATGCACCACTAAGAGAAAAAGGGGGAAGAGGGGTGCAAGTCTCACTGTGTATGAAAAAATTAACACTTCCTTTCCACGAGAGTAGAGGTCACTTCTAGCTGAGCTTTTTCAAGAAAAACAACTGGAAAAAAGAGTATTTGAAGGTTACCTAATATGGCAAAAAAATTGTTAATGAGAAAGACAAACCAAATGAAATATAACCAGAGAAGTTTCAATGCAAACCCTGCCAGATCTCTCCATGAAAAGGTAAGATGTTTCC
Source organism: Passer montanus (assembly GCF_014805655.1). Classification (NCBI taxonomy): domain Eukaryota; kingdom Metazoa; phylum Chordata; class Aves; order Passeriformes; family Passeridae; genus Passer; species Passer montanus. The sequence continues at coordinate 3,227,767 of NW_024368152.1, forward strand.
AGAAACCTTGTCTTTTTGTAGATGAGAAAATAATTTTTACACCATTTCTAGAACAGTTATTTGTCGTAGCTTATATTAGTGTCTGGTTTATTTTTTTTTTCTTTTTTCTATGGCCTCTTATATCTTATTCAGGGACTGACAGCGTTTCCAGAAAAGGTGACTGACCTTCCTGTTTCAATCAGCAATATTCAGCTGGCTGATCTGCATGATGTAACACTGAACCAGTACAGCCAAGGTAGATGCAGGGCTCCAGGTCTCTCCATGACAGAGAATATATCACATTCTGGGGAACTGTGGCATCTAATTTTACTGCTCATGGGAAAATACATTTGAAGTGGGTGCTCCATAATTTCCCAGAGAAAATAAAACCTTCCCTTAGCATTTAGTATAAAGTAGATGTTCCTGTCCCTTCTATAAGGGTGGATCTGTAAAGAATCGCGCAAAGACTTGCATTTCTTGCAACAGTGTTAGCTTTTGTCTTAAGTCAGTCAAGCACAGGGCATCTCACAGCACTCTGCAGAGAAATCCTGTATATCTATCAGTTCTTTGAGCTACTAAAAATTTCTGTTTGACTTCAAGTACTATAAATGAAGCAGAAGCTCCCATACTCCCCAAGGCTTTTCTGGATAATAGACAGGAAAGCAATTTAAGCTTGCTTTTGTCCTACTGCTTGAACAACACAGAAGAAAATACTATCTAAAGCAGTACACAGCTTTGAAACAACATATAAAGCATATATTCCAGATGCTAAAGCATTCATCTGTATCTGTTACAATGGCTTCAGAAAAGACTTCAATCTATACTATTTAACATTTATATGCTCCTGTGAACGATATATTTTTTTAATTCTGTGTATCAGAATTATCACCCTAGTGGTGCTTTATACTTAAAAAATACATGTAGATTGCATGGAATTTTTCTGTGCTTTAGCTCTAATTTCCCAATTTTTATTCGAAGCCATTAAAAATGCCAAGAAAAAAATGTTGTTACCCATGCCAGAGTGGCTGGTTCATGCTTAGCACAACAGCTTTCTGCCCACGCATGCACACATATATCAAAGACCCCAATTTCATTCTAGCATGTCTGACCTCAATCTCTCTGTGCCTTGTTGTATTTTGAGTTATCTGATTATATGCATCAAGTTATTTGTTTCAGTATGACCAGTGAAGGCCTGCATGCTGCATATTTTTCTCTCAGCTTGCCACAATATAAGCCATAAGCAGCTTGATTATCTGACTTATCACATTCATGATAGTAATAGTAAAATCCTAGTAAAAGTGAATCAGGGATAAAAATAGTCTCAAAAATAATTTCCTGGGATTTCCTGGGTTTCCTTAGTATTAAGAAAGAGCTCATAATAGCAAGAAAATTAATACTGTGAGGGACCACCAGATGGATGTTTTATTTTTCACGTAACTAAATATAAACATGTCACAAGTCTTGCCATGAAAAATACAAAAATAGACCAAGCTCAGCTAAAACTCTTAAAACAAAACAAAAACACCCATACTTTAGTTTACCAAATTAGTAAACAATGTTATGAAGGATCATGGCAGAAACATTATATGTCTCACTTTGTAATTTTTTTCTAAAACAAATACCTATTTGTCACACTGAGCTTATTGATTTTATAGTTTATAATCTGCTAAGAGTTTCTCATCAAATTATAGTATTGAAGGAACAGATTACTGCACAGCTTAATGAGGGTTCTTCCTTACTATAGTTCTACATGATCCTTCAGCAAATCTCTTCCTTTCTTGGAAAAGGAGTAATTCATAAACTGAAGAATAAAAAGTGGATTTTTTTTTCCAGTTTCAGATACACAGCATATATCCACAACACCTAAAAGAGTATGTACACATCTGATTTTATTGTGTTTTTATAGATGATTTAATTTCCAGTTCAAAAAATGCATTTTGCTAATGCATTTTTCCCCTCACTGTGAACCACAGAGTCTTCCTCCATCCTTAAAAACCAGAGGTTCTGGACTCCTTCTCCATTCCAGGTCCATGCAGATATCAGATACAAAAAAACCATTTTATAATCTTACTTAACTAAAAGTTAAATGCTTTTGATTCCATTTTACTACAGTTCAAGTTGGCAAAGGAAACTTCAGAACGATGAAAGCATTTTAATCCATCATGTTGATCCAGAACAGGCAGGAAGAAACACATAAAAAAATATTGACAAGATCCTAGAAAGGCAGACTTGACATATATGCTTTTTAACAACAAAGGAAAAGCAAAAATTCAGGAATTACACTGAGAAAAAGTTAGTCTGAGATCACATATCTGATTTTGTTTGTTTGAAAACTCATTAAATATTTTTACTTTCTTGCTGTGGTGCTTAGTCTTAATTACAATAAAAATGCCCAAGTCAAAAGTCACTCATCAAGAGGAGATATGGGCACACTTATATTTCTCTTGTAGCACAGCTGTCAGATTTTTTTGTCAGTGGGCATATCCAAACATGGAATTGCACAGTGAATATAAATAGTTGCATGTTAGATTTCCAGTTAAATCTGAGTTCCAAAATAGTACTGGTTTTGTTAAACCTAGGTTAGGAAATATATATATATAAAAAAATAAAGTGATTGCTTCAATACATATTTACCAAAGCAAGCCTATTTTAAAGTTGCAAGAACATAGAGTGATGGTCTCTTTCAGCAGTTCGAACTAAAAATTCCATTTTTTCATTATACTGTGTTAAGAAAGCTCAGCACCACACATAAGTAGAGGTACTAATTAATGCAGAGACTGCTAGAATGGCATCCATGCTCCAGCTTTTATTTTCTTTTCTAAGTTTGATCAATATTATCCTAGAAAGCAGTAGCTTTCAATATAACAACATAACAAGTCAGATGTAAACTGAACTGCAGAGCAGGTATGCAAGTAAAATAAGTGAAACAGGAGGACAGGAGGTGAAATCACATGCAAAAAAAAAAAAAAAGTTTTTTTCCTCAGAAGAGGTCTATGAATTCTTAGTCCATATAATTATGTTGGCTTAGTTAAAGCATTTGCAACTGGCCACAAAGAAATCCATACTGTACTAACAAAGGCAAATTCACATACAGACCCTCCATTTTTCTTGACGAAATACACTTCAGGAGGCATGAAAATCTGTCTTGGAATTCTCTTGGGAAGCAGATTTTCACAGATCTACTGAACCATCTGGCATTCATAGATTACCTAAAGAAACACTGAGATCATCTCTAAATTACACAGAAGTGGGCCAGGCCTGATTCCTGGAGAACTGTAACCATGAAAAGCAACAGCTCTGCTGCCTTTAGTTAACACAAACCGAACTTACCACCTCATGGTACCACCTAATCAAAAAGGGTTGATATTGCCTCAGTTGTTTTAAGCATAGATAAGGAACACTCAATAAGGTTTAAATAAATAATTAAATAATAGAAAATGTAAAGAATGGAAATTAGTGCAAATTCATTAGAGCTTTTAAGAGCCCAAATCTTACTGATCTCAGTGAGCTCACAGCTTAGAATTTGGTATTTGTACTATTACTTAAAATTTGAGAGGAAAGAGAAAATTACTTTTGACAAAGAGCTTATCAATCTGTTTGGCAATCAAAAGAAAGATGAAAGAAGACCAAAAATTATTTGACTACAGCACAAGTCAAATAATTGGAACAAGAGGGGAACACAAAAAAGCTCCTCTGCGTACCAAAGAGCTCTTTAATATAGTGAAGAAAGCCACAACAAATACTGTCTAAAAGCTGCAGACAAATTCATGTAGGAAGGCATGAATTTTTAATAATGAAGTTGACAAATCACTCAAATCATCATTGAAGGAAGAAGGGGTTTTTTTAGCTTCTTAAAAACAGTGACAATTTTCTCATCTGCCTCCATATTCTCATCAGTTAGTTTGATATAGCACTTCTTTCAGTATGCAAGAATATAAATATATGTCTATTGGGACAATAACAATCTGTTAATATTTTTCTTTATTTTCAAAGTGAAAGGTTTCTGCTGAGAAAAACCTAGTCAAAATTCATATTTTGGGTTTTTTTTAGATTTAATGTAATCACGTTGGGGTGTGTTGATTTTACGCACAATAGTTAAAAAGTTCAATGGCTGCAGATAATTCACTGCATTCAAAAATCCAAAGAAGAGGGCAAATATTTTCCTCAAGATAAAATTCTAAAATATTTTGTTTAGTAATTCTGGAAGGTAAGAAAGACAGTACTTCTGAAAGCAAACTAAAAAAAGAATGCTTAAATATTCAGGCTTTACAGCCACAAATCCTATGGGTTTCTTAAGCAACTCACATGACCCCTTAAAAAATGCAGACAGCATCATTACTTTGTCCAAATTTTATTATCATAAAATACTTACATTTTTATCAAAAGAACTGCTTTTGTGTTCAGTATGAGTTTTTTGTCTTACAGTATTGTAAGAATTTAAGCTCGTGGTGAGATTTGATAACAGTGAAAGCACACTGCTCGGAAGGGAGAAATTTCTTCCATTTTCATCCCCACTCCTGTCTTAAGTCTGTTTCCTGATTGTTTCAGCACCTTGGCAATTCCAAGTGATTCTTTTCCAAACATGTGAAACAGTCCTTTTCTGATAAGCTGAGCTGAAGAAAAAGTGAATAGCTAACTTCTGATTTGAACAAACTGCTTGTTATTGATTCAGTTCTCACCAGCTTTTACTAGCAGATCACTACTCCTGCTGCTACTAGTTCAGCTGGGAAACCACATACAATTTTCAGAATTGTATACCATTCAGCACTGTTAGGAGGGCAGGTAGGAAGTAATCATTTAGCCACATTTTTGGTTACTGGATGGCAAAACCCCGAGCAAAAAAACCCTACAAATCATAACACTAAGGAAAATTTAATGTCTAGGATTAGATATTCCAGTGTGACAAACTATGAACCTAATGTATCTAAAACAAATGGTCCTAATGAAATAAACTCCTGAGTCTACAATGTCCAAGTAGTCACTAAAGAATCATGGGTTGTTTGTATTACAGATGTGGTAAAGAAGTCCAAAGAATCACCCATCCAGAAAAAGAAAAGCTAAGTTGTGGTAATAAATCTTGGAAGGGCCAGTAAGTCCTTTTAGTAGATTTTACAACAAAGACGGGACAAGTAGAAAAATGAAATGCAAATCCCTAATTCTAGTAAAGGAGAAGGCACGAACTTTCATGCTCATAAGCATATCAAATTTCTTTGTTTTGTGAGTCTTCAGAAAAATGTCTACCAGTGTAGAAAATTCATACTTCACTGAATCACAATTACTGTAGCAGCTGCTAGTTTGTTGTGGTTTTTGGTTGTGGTTTGTTTTGGGGTTTTATTTCCCAGAATTGTAAAAGGTCTGTGCAATTTTTAACTGCATCTATATAAAATGTGTGGTATTCCTAAGTTTCTGGAAACATTTAAAACACTACTGAAGCTCATTTTACAACTAAATGCATTACCTTAAGCATTATTCAGTTACATGAAAACAAGCTCCTTGCATCTTAGTTCAAGTATCATGTTATCAGTTTAGAAAATAATGTTTTTCATTTATCGTTCTTCTTGCATTTGAAAAAGGTTATATTACATTACTTATCTATATAATTCAAGTACACAGCAAATAATTAAAAATGTTTCATCCAAGTCTAACTCTTTCATCTAATGAGAAGAGTTAATATTTCAACCTTTCTACTACTTGTATAACTGCTGCAAAACCAAATGCTGGTAACACAATGCCAAGTTGTCCCTTCCCCAACCAAAGGCAAGTCCTTATTACTTGCAACCCAGTTAAGCTTGTTGCTCAACATCAAAACCTACCTCCACCCCAGCCATTATACATAACACATAGAATGATAAGATTCATTCACTCTTCTATTGCTTATCTATATGTATTTTTTAAACTAGAATGATACAAAAATTTTTGAATATGTCTTTTACAGATCACTGTAGAAGAACATCTGCTGCAGCAACTACTCCTGCAATAAAGATTGACATGTATGTGCTATAGCTGCTAGGCAGCTCTGTTGAAAAAATTTGGACTATAAATAGGCAGAAACAGATCACTGACAGGAGATGTGGCCTTATTGCTCTTTCTGTTTCATCCCCCAGCATTAATACACACTTTGTGAAAGGGAGCTGTGACTCTTGACTTCAACCTTAATTGCCCCCTGTGAGAAGGAAAAAAGCTTTAGCCTTTAGAAACACAGTATTTGTATGGATTCAGAAAGCATTTGAACTGTTAGCTATGGGAATGTAATCTGCATCAGAAAGCCAAATATACCATGCCATCATTAAAACAAGATCCTACTGCCCCCAGCCCCTGCATTTCTAAAGAACAACTTGTATATTTTGAGAAACTGCTAGAAATCCCCAGTAGCAGACTGAGACTGTATCTTGATTTCAAAGAATCTTGAAAGCCATTCAACAGATGGCTCTGGAATATTTTTACCTTGTCACTTGCACCCGAATAGAAGAACAGTCCCTTCAATATAGCAAATGGGTGCAAGCTTTAGAAACCTGTTCTCAGTTGGTCAGGGCTTTGGTAAGACTGGGAAAGTTTAGTTTTAATGGCCAGAAGACCAGTTCTTCTCTCTTGGATGACAGCTATTGAGTACAGACCACTAGAGCCATCCTTGTTTTCCTTGTACAAGTCCTACAACACAATAATAAATCTTGATTCTTAGGAAGTCTCTGATCTGCAGAAATGACATTGACAGCTCAGCTTAAGATATTCCTATGTTGGCCCCTTCAACAGACACACATATAAAGAACATGTATGAAGAGAAGATATGAAAAAGAATGTAAAGACAAAACCACATATTTTATCTTAATTTTTAGTGAAAAGCTCTAATTACACTTTGCCTGAAATAGACTTTTCATTGGGATCTATTTATATGTAATATGGAATGCAAATACTGCACAGTAAGATTCTCCTCTTAAGAGCTGAAAGTGCTTTAAACATAAGAGAATCAATAGTAATATCTTTAGGGTAACACAGAGTTATTTCAGTACAAAAACCTAAAGAAGCCATGTAAATTGGTGTTTATGCCAGCATAATCAGATATCATCTGTGGAAGCACTTTTAAAATTAAAACAGGAATTATAGTACATTGCATAAAGACTTGGACAGAAGCTTGTTATATCAGCTTCCTTTTTCATTTCAATTAGGTGGTAACATAAAACAATTTTACTACTTCATGTGCATTTCTCAAGCTCACAGCTCTCTTGTGCTGCTCAGAAAAAGAACATCATTGTTACAATGTAAAGCCAGGAAATAAGATTAATGTTTATGAAATATTTTCAGGAGATCATACAAGACCTGAATCTCTTTTTAACATATGGAAGATAAAGAAAAATATCAATGGCTGATATTTTTGCATATCTTTCAAAGTACTTTTAGGACTTCTCAGATTCTGCACTGTATTTATGAAATAAGTGTAAGCTTAGTACTTACCCCCAGATGCATAATCACTGGGAAGTTCAGGATAAAGTTTGTTGGTATTCTTTTTAACTGAAAGAGTAAAAATAAAGTAGCTACTTATATGACATACTAACATATATTGTTATATACTGATCCTCTGATACAAGTTCAATAGTTATTAAATTATTGCAGTTAACTAAGAACCAGTGCAGAAGAAAGAAATACAGACTTTACCTGACATCCTTAACCAAAGAATTAAGTTAACAAGAGGAGCTGCACAGTAGTCCCTCTTTGAATGAAAGCACTTTGTTAAGACAAATTGTTAAAGAGACAAAATTCTGCCTCTTCTGCTCTACTGTAAAACCTCTAATAATTAAAAGATAATGACAACCTAAAGAGAAACTATGATTTCTAGAAACCAGAAGTTTTTAGAACTTTAACCAGCAGTTTCTAGGACTGTTATTTTTACTAAAGAAGTTTCATTGTACTGTGAGGCTCCTATATATCCAGTATCTATGAATATTTTCTTTGAATTATTACATGATTCTGTAACTCTAAAAACACTATTTCTATAGCAAATCTGTCAGAGAGAAAAGGTTTGTTAATATAAAACAAAAAACCAAATCCTTTAGTCTTTATCAGTCATGGCACTACATCAACATGCTTTCAGTGTTTGTCCAAGGAAGAGTATTTAAAATAAGTGTTTATAGAGGCAGCTGCTATAGTAAATGCATAGTATTAATTAGCTTTAATGCTCTAATTTTATGAAGAGAATTAATCAGCCATTATCAAAATTTTTCACCTGGTGGTGTAGGTCTAACAGTGGGTTTAGGTGGCTCTGGTCTGGTTGATGGTCTAGCAGGTCGGTCATTTACCTAAAGTACACAAATTTTTTAAAAACATAGCATCATATCTGGACATAGATTGTTACTTCTGAGCCTAGAAGTATGTCAAGTTACACTGAAAAAAAATAAAATTACTCTTTCTCCACTGAACTTGTAAGAACTCAAAAAGCACACTAAACACAAGTGACATACATGACACTGAAGTAAATCACCATGGGTTTAACAAAGCTGAAAGTAAATCCTTGTCTATCAGTAACATCAACATCTGTAAGAAAATATCTTCTACAGTCCCAGTATTACATTATAATTGTGATTGTTTGAATAGAAGACACAAAAAGTAGGAAAACTAAGAGTATCCAATTTGCAATCAACTTAAAAATACTTGATCAAACATTCCTAATCATCAACTCAGATTTGATAATGCGCCATTACAAAACAAGAATACACTTTGTTATTCTGGAAGATGCAAAGCAAATCCAGCAACATTCTTGCCCCCAAGAGCCTAGCAGGGAAATACTTGAACAAATGTTCCACATGCAGTAACTGACATGTGCTATGCCTTCAGTCATCCAACAGAGAAGTTAAAAATGACACATGAACACCAGCACTGGCACTAACTAAGAACATCTTAGGAAGAGGGAAAGCCTATGTGAAGAAGAAGCACACAAACAAACCCTTCTTTGTTCCCTTACAGATTTTCCTGGATTATTTTTTTGCTCTTCATTTTCATACACTTCAGTGAAGGATGCTAGAGTTTCATAAAGATCATCTGCTTGAGCAGGGAAAGGCACGTCACCAAGCAGGATGGCACTAGCACGAATGTCCTGCCCATAAAACCTGTTACCAAAAAAATAAAGATTGCACGTATTTGATTATTATTATTATTATATTTCAACTTCTAGATAAATTCACTTTGTGCAAATGCTCCCTATTTCCATCCCTAGCCTGCATTTTTCCTACGTTTTTCCTCATATACTGAGAAATGACAGAACTATTTCAAAACTGTAAATTTGAAAAACTGACCACAGCCCCCATTTTTCTGCACCACTTGGGAGGAGGAGGTGGGGAAGCTGTGATTGAAGTGGAGCCCAGTAAGATGGGAGGTGTGTGGTGGAAGGGTGTTGCTTTCTAGATTTGTTCTTATTTCTCATTATCCTATTCTCTTATTTACAGAAAATAAACTAATTTCCCCTTGATGAGGTTGGAGTTTTTTTTTGACTGAAATACCAATTGGTAAGTGATCTCACTGGCTTTATCTCAACTTATGAGTTTATCATCATACTTTTTCTCCTCTCATTCTGTTGAGGAGGGGGAGCAAAAGCAACTGGGTTGGCATGTAGTAGCTAGCTAAGGTCAACCTGCCACAGATAAAAAATCCCTAAACATTTAGTATCATCTCAATACCTATTGCAAGATGTCTACATTGAAGAAACCCTTGTCCCTCAAGAAATTGTAGCTAGCTAAGGTCAACCTGCCACAGATAAAAAAATCCCTAAACATTTAGCATCATCTCAATACCCATTGCAAGATGTCTAAAATGAAGAAACCCTTCTCCCTCAAGAAATCCTAAACTAACATAGTATGTTTTCACAAAAACCACTTTTCCCCAAGTGAATGTGTCCTAGTTAATTTTGTCACTCTACTTCCACTGAACCTTTTAGATATTAAGAGAGCTTACTTGCGATTTGTTTCTTTCCTTTCAATTAAACAGGTTCCTTCCAGAGAAACGCCTGCGAACAGCCCTCGAGATTTGCAGTATGTATAGACAGCAGCAGAGCTTCTCAGGGCAACATCCCCTTCTAAGTTTCTAGAAGGAAAAGGTTTTGGTTGATATTCTTCAATACAGTTTTCTAGCATGAACAGTAATTGTCTTTTTCTTTCAATCCTTCATTTTATTTTTACCCTTTTTTCAGACAGAAGCACAGAAAAACATTCCCTCATATGAATGCTCCCCATTAGGTCTCTGAGAGACTGTTCATGGTTTATGACTCAAAACAATCAGGGAGGCTCCAGGGTGATTTGCTGAGGCCAGGTTTACATCCTTTGAGGAGGTGAGTTTGGGTGTACAGTAAGATTCACACAAGACAGAGGGGGAGGCTGCAAGCCAGGCTTTCAGGCTGATGAGGCAAATCCTGCAAGGTGGGATGGCACCATTTATCATGGAAATTGTTCTCCCTTACACAACTCCCAACCCCTCGCTGGGGAAGGCCTGATAGGTCACAACTGACTCAATGCACTGACCAGAGAGGCAGCTGTCATGTCTGAGAAGGGATCATAAACCATCAAAGACCCCCAAAGCACCCTCAGACTGATTCCTGAGGCCTTGCACCAAAGAACTGAATGTGATGCAAAGGGATGCAATATATCAGAGCCTGTGGCAAGAGACATTGTCAAACTTCCCAACCAGGGGAGGTACCTGGGTGTTCCCAACCAGCCTGAACACATCCATTGAACAGGCATCCACTGAACTCTAAGCTTTATGGAACCCCCCCCACTGAGAAGACCAGAAGAAGAGATCAACAGAACACTGTTGGGATCCACAGAGAGGTGATATTTTTCACTCAATCTGTCTTTCTGCCACTTTTTCTCTCCTCTCTTACTCTTTTTCTGTCCTGAGGCCTTGCACCAAAGAACTGAATGTGATGCAAAGGGATGCAATATATCAGAGCCTGTGGCAAGAGACATTGTCAAACTTCCCAACCAGGGGAGGTACCTGGGTGTTCCCAACCAGCCTGAACACATCCATTGAACAGGCATCCACTGAACTCTAAGCTTTATGGAACCCCCACCACTGAGAAGACCAGAAGAAGAGATCAACAGGACACTGTTGGGATCCACAGAGAGGTGATATTTTCCACTCAATCTTTCTGCCACTTTTTCTCTCTTCTCTTCCTCTTTTTCTGTTTTTTTTTCCTCTCTCTCCCCCACTCACATTTACTGTTAAATAAAATCCATACTATTGACTTCAGCATATGGTCTCACTTGCATCTTATTTGGGCAAAGGCATCTCCGTAATAATTATAATAACTGGATCTTAACAGCCTCCTCTAAAAACTATTAAGCCACACTTTAATCACATTTTAAAATTATCTGATTATGTTTGGACTCGTGACTGAAACTCTATTCAATATTTCCAAATCCTCCTAGACTTTATGGTCAACACAAACACTTCAAGTAAGGCCTTACTGAACCTCAACAGATTTGGAAGATTACAGTATTTGTCCTTCACAGGATCACCTAAATATTTTAGGTTTAACGACAGTCATCTCAAAATGGATCAACATCATCGAATTGAAAGAAGGTTGCTCTGGACTTTGAACAGCCAGTTTTTGAAGAATTCTAAGGACAGAATTCGACAGACACTCTGAGCAACACAATTTTACTAATGTCAAATATTTTTTTCTCATATCCACTCAGAATCTTCTTTGTTTCAATATATGACTACTACCTCTCATTCTCTTGCCATGCACCCCTGTAAAGAACTGGTGTCTGTCTTCTTGGTGATGCCCTGTTAGGAATTCAGCCTCAGAAGGTGTTCTCTCATCCAGGTTCAATAAGCTGAGCTCCCCCAGCCTCATCATTCACATGCTGCATTTTTCTGGCCATTTAGGTAGCGGCTCACTGCACACACTCAGGTTTACAAACAACTATCTGCAGGGCTAAAACTCAATGCAATATTTTAGGCACAGTCTACAAAATGTCAGGTAAAGGGGAACAATCACTTCCCATATCTACTGGTTACAGTCCTGTTGATGCAACCCCCTACACTGTTCACTGCCTTTTCTGTCAGGAATCAACTGCTGGCTTAGCCTCACTGCCCACCAGGATCCCAGCACCTTCTCTGTAGGGAAGCTGCTCAGCCTGATAGGGGGTTCATCCAACTAAGAGTGCAGAACTTTGCACTTGTTCTTGTTTGATTTCATGGGGTTTCATGCTGGATCTTTACACTCTCTAGGTTCATTGCTCTGAATGGTGGCTCTACCCTGAAATGCACTGGCTGCAAACCCTGGTTTGGAGTCATCCACAAACTAAAAGAGTATATTTTGCAACTGCTCCTCTAGGTTACTGATAAAAATACCAAGCAGGAGAAGTCCTAGAAGAGTCTCCTGAGGAGTTCTGAAGAAATCTGGCTTCAGACTTCAACATAAACCATTTACCACTGCTCTTCTAATGTGATGATCTTCACCTGTTTGCTTGTCTTCCCACCCTGACACCTATGTCCTAGCTTGGACACAGAGATGTTGCAGGACAGTGTACTGAATGGCTGTGTAGGGTAGCTTATAGTCACTGCCCTTCCCTGATCCACAGATCTCTCTCTCTCTTCTGTGCAATAAGTATCATCCTTTTATTTTGTTAGAAAAGATTAAAAAACAGCAGTAAAAACGTCATCATCAAAAAAAGAGTAGCCATAAGGAGGCATATATTCCATAAGCAGTGTCTGAGGTAGCTGGGCTTGGTTATCCTGGAGAAGACTTGGGGCAAACCTAACAGCAGGCTTCAAATATCTAGGGAGAGGTAATCAAGAGTATGAAGCCAGGCTCTTTATAGCAGCATGTGGAGGAAGAATAAAATACTATTGACATAAATAGAAAGAAGAAATACTTTGACTAGATGTAAGGCAGGAATCATGAACAGCAGAGCAGGTTGCTCAGAGAACCAAGCAGTCTCCCTCATGGGGGATTTTCAACTGGAAAAATGTTGGGAAAAAAAAAATAAAAATTGAGCAACCTGATCTGAAGTCATAACAGACCTTGGTTTGAGCAGGAGGTTGGAGTGGCAGTCTTGTAAGGAACATTTCCGAGTAAAATTATTCAGTGATTATTTCACCTCATCCTTTAAAGTAAACAAGCTTAACCACTTAAAGGTTTAAAAGCAACTATTTGGTAAAGTTTTCATTTACTGTTAGGCAGATCTGTGGTGAAAGAAAGCACAGACCCATATGTTACTAAAAATCATAGTTCTATCATGCACAGAAGCACCTGTGCTCTTCATTGAGCCTAGCCAAACAGTCTCAAAAGGAAAACAAATCTCAGAACACTTTCCTTCTACCAGTAAATTACTTAATCAGAAAAGAAGATAAAAAGAAAAAAAAAGTGATTGGCAAGAACAATATGGCCCAGTCAGCACACAGGTTGCCTAGGCTGTTCTGTAACATATAAAAAAAATGCCACATGAATGTGGCTTTTAAAAATTAACTTCCATATATGCCTTATTAGGAAAATATATTACCCACCTCCCCAGAGGTCCAATTGCCACAGTAAGATTTCCTCCAAGTGTAAGATTTCCTCCTTTGGCAAAAGCTTCTACTGCTCTTTCATGATTCAGTATTATCACTAAGTCTGAGACCTAAAAAATATCAAATAAAAGTACTACACTTTTTTAAGAAGAAAGAACAGGAGATGATCTTCCTTTCTTGTACAGGATTATTTTGAAACAGCTTTCATGACAAAGTTGATTCTTTTTCTGCAAGGTATTTTGAATGAAAAATCCTTTCAACTACTTTTTTAATCAAATTTGATTGATTTTTTTCAAAGTGCTGATATGGTCAGTGTGTGATAAACAAAAGCTATAAGAGAAACTCTATGTTGAGTCAAAATTCCTAATTGACATTTTCTTATTTTCCATGTCTTACACAATTATGAAGGCACATTTTCAGATGTGAATTCATTTGATCATTCAATAACTAAACTAATGAAGGCAAGACAGAACTTACTAAACAAAAATTCCTGTCCAAAGAATAAAAAGCAAAAAGGATACAGGTGCTATTGATAAAACTTTATTTTCATGACAGCAGTTTTATATATCTCTGTGCATGTATATGAATTATTAATTAACTTTTTAAGACTTGAATATGAGATGTAGTCAGTTGCTTCAAGAACCTATTAAACCTAATAATTGAAGAGGTAGCAATATACCCAAGGACTACTGCACCTGATCTTTCATCTGAAGGACTTGACTGAAAGCCAGGTTCAGAAAAAAACTTTTGACTTACCCCAAATTCCAAACAGTGACAGCAGGGAATACAAGAGGAAATACCAGATTATTTGCAAAACAAGGCTGGCCTAGAAGTATCACACACAGCATAAGAGAGGTCTTTGTTATTAGCCCCCTGGTAACCTCCACCCCATCCCAAACAAAAGATGGCTACAGGAGCAGTCTGTGAATCATCCAGGGATGGAGGGAGAACATCTGTTAGGATACTGCTTCCTCCTCTTACCCATTAAGAGGATGAATCCATTGTTAAAGAAAAGCAAATCCTGAGAAAGCCTTCAAGGAAAGCATTTATATAAATTTTAAAACTGGTCCTTAATTTGAAGTACCAAGTCACTGTGACTTCTGAAGTGTGATCTCCTTTTTTTCAAAAAACATCCATAAGTATCACCACAACTATGTCAACTATAATCTCTCCTACAGGAATAAATTTCACCCAGTTTCTAAAACATTGAAGTGTATATAGGACTAGAAGAATGCTGAAATGGGACTCTAGGCTCCTAAGTCATTCAGGTACTTCTGAGTAACATGTATTTTCTAGAAGAAATAAAAAAGATTGTGTTATAATAACGTCAGCAAGGAAACAGCATTTTGTAAGCTGACTAAAATTTCAAATGAATGGCACAGTATTACTCAGAGAAAAACTCCTCTCATAAGTAGCTTCTGTATTGCAATTATTTGATTCAGTATCAATAGGAAATGTCTACATTATCTAAAATATCAGGTGGGGATATTAAAAGAAAATTTTTCATAGATCAATTAAAACACATGAAGAGGCTTAAAAAGAAAGAAAAAAACAAACAAACCCCACAACAAAACAAACTCTGGGGCTCAGTGAACACTTTGTAATGCATTCAGATCCTGTAGTCATGAAAACCAATGAAAATCCCTTACAAAAATTAATGATTTTGTATTCACATCATCATTTAAAAAGTGCATGCAATAATGCCTGAGATCACACAGTGAACAATGAGGAGAGAATGAAATATTGATCTATTGCTCTGTATGTGAGTGCTGGCTGACTGGCTGCCAGGACAGGGTGGCTGGCAAGCTGTAGATGTACTGGGGGCTGGCATGGATCACTCAGGTCATCCACACATGGATTCTCCTGAAGAGCAGAATGCCCACTGCAAGAGATCTTTTTGGCAGTGTGTGATCACTCAGGTCATCCACACATGGATTCTCCTGAAGAGCAAATGGCCATTGCAAGAGATCTTGTTGGCAGTGTACTGTTACTCTGATTTTCTTTGGGAATCAGCAGAACAAAAGCTAAGCAAAGAGAAGGATGAGTCTGCAGGGTAGTATGGGGAAGCAGAGAAAAGATGAAAACATACAAGTGTGAAGGAGCTGTGAGGAAGAAGAAATGGGAAGCAGAGGCAGAGCGCCGTTAGGGCTCAGCTCACCAGGGTTTCTCTGAATATGAGGGGAGTCCTTTACTTAAGCATTTCTGCTGGATAGAACTGACTCCTTTTCTGTAGTATTCCTTCAGGAGAGGTATCACTGGTTCTTTCAGACTGAAGGGTCATGTCAGTAACCACAAGTGTGAGTGGGAAATGTGTGAAATACAGTAACATTAAGCAGACTCCACTTTACTTCAGTTCTTTACACTGTTTTTTGCCAGATGGAGTCCCTGTGCCCTTTAGCAAAGCATTTGACACACTATTAAGTATAGGATGCTTTTTTAATTAACTTCAATTGTCTTATATGGGGACACTGACAGGAAGCTCTCCGTAAGTGAAAAATTCAGTCTGCTAGAAGTGGGAAATCATGGAAATTAGTGTCATGTCAATTTTTTTCATCTAAATGTCTTCTAACAATTTGACTGATGGGATCAAAACCCCTCTTTTGTTTGTCTTGCATAAATGGATTTCATAATAATATTTTTGTACATAGAAATAGATTCTACTATCTCACTAACATTTAGATCTTTGCGAATGTATTTTAATTTCTTGCAAAAAAAGTTACCAACAAGTATTTCAAATACAAAACCATACCTCAATTCCAATTTCAAATCCACCACCAAGACCAGCAATTCCTATTGCAGAGGGAGCAGACCAGGCTGTTGTGCAAAACAAGATAAATTTACGGAATTTTAACCATATATTACAAGTACTCACTTCATTATTACAGTTAAAAATGCTAGCAAATTCTCTGTTTAAAACTACGTTAAAAACCACTACAATAGACTCATAATGCTTTATCCTACAGGAAAGGATTTGAGAAATACAAACCCTTACAATCTAAACAATCCCTTGTTAAAAATTATTTATCATATACTTCTTCATAATCAGATATAATAAATTTTTCTAATTAATTTTATACTATGTACTTTTATATTTCATTATTTTCCACAAAGATACTGAAAGATTTACACTCGGTCAAACAAAAGTACAAAGATTTGAAAACAGCTTTCACACCAAACACTGTCACCTGTCACCTACTTGCCTGACTCATCACATATCTCCTGCTTTATGCTGTGAAAAGAATAATGAAAAAATGTATTTTTATCTTTTTAAATTAACTTTTCATGAAGTACAAAAGGAAAATACCCACTTACTTCCATTAGGAAGACGAGCTAATACAATTCCACTTCCACCTCGAGCGGTCACCAAAAATCCAGCTTTGATAACAGACAAAACTGCAAGGCCTTTGGCTTTAGCTATTACATGAGCTGAAACAGCAAAATCATTTATTCAAGATAGAGAGAAGTTCTAAGAGAAGGGTAAAACAAAACTCAATATTTAACAAATATGAACACAAAAGTCAAATAATCAAAGCAAAAGCTGAAAGAAAACTGCAAAAAAAGTTGAACTAATAATGACACCACCACCACAGTGAACTGCAAACCCAGCTGCAGGTCACATAGCCTGTGACAATCTCTACACTGCCACAACTGCTCCGCCTGTCCTGATTAGCTTGCACAGAATTAGTTTGTTTAGTGCCACACACTTTGTGTGTGAGTACCCTTGGCAAGATGAACAGAAAACAGGCAGTGAATAGCTAACAACCATGTCTCCACAAATTTTTGGAGGAGTCCAAATTTAAATCACAGCAACACAGAGCAGCCTAACAAGCTTGTATCATTAGACAGTGTTAGTGGCAAATATCAATATGTCATCATCCTGCAAATCTTATTGCAGACCTTCCAGAACATAAAAGTTAAGGATTTAAAACCACAACCAGCAGCACCAGGTGGAGGAAGACACTAGGAGAAACACAGAGTAACAACTGCAAAAATAAGGAGGACAGCAGCAAATAAGAGTGCTGAACCAAAAGGAAAATCACCCTGATTTTTTTGCTTCAACTTATTTTCACCTAGCTAATTCCAATCAAAACAGGTATTCAAGAGCTAGAGCTCCTAGACCAGGTTCTCTCTTAAGATCATACACATGTTCTTAAGAACATACACAGGGTTGAGCATGACACAGTCCATCCATCCTGGGGGAAACCTTCCAGTGCTGGTACCTTGTAGCAGTAAGCATTCAAAAGATCTCTCCCAGTAAGTAAACACTGCCAAGAATATAGCAAACTGAAACCCTTCACTTCCAAAATATTTTCAAAGAAGTTATGTCACCCAAAATTTTCATTCATCTCTAAGTCATGGTCATTGGAAACAGAGGGAATTGGTAAAGACAGCATGACTGCAACACAAGGAGTGCTGATGGTTTTAGCTGAAACAAAGCATTTTCTTTACTCACGTGGTATGATTTTATCTGGTCCATTTCTGGAAGTTATTTCTGTAAATTCTCGTAATATTTTAGCTGCCTTTTTAGCTTCTGACTTCAGGTTGGAAGGTATAGGGTTGTTCACTGTAAAACATGAAATAAATAAATTATGGTCAATTTAGGATATCTCATATGAAAAAAACCAGTATCATTTGTATGGGAAAAGTAGTTCTTTACAAATAAAGAGTAAATCAAATCTAACAGAACATGTGAATATAAGAAGTCATTTCTGCATCAGTTCCACATTTTGTTTCTGACAATTTCAACTGAAGACTCCACTTAATAAAACACACAAGTCTGATTCTTTTATGTAATCTCTTTCTCTTTCACATGTTCAGAATCCACACTAGTCACAGCAAGGGTGTTTGAGACACATCCTTTGCTGTTCCTGTCACCATTTATTTATAGGTTTACTGCACACAAATTTGTCTAAAGCCTTTTCAATCTGCTGATACTCTGCTATTGGAATTCCTGCAGCAGCAGTTTACCTCCTACTTAAAGAAATACATGCTCTATTTTAAATCAATCTGCTAGTTACAGTGAATGCCTGATAGTTCAAGTATTAGAAGTTCTGGTGAATACCTAATGCATTCAACTTACCTATCACCTTCATGCTTTTACACATGGTCAAAGCCCCCAGCCTTCTCCACTCTTTCAGGAGTCTCAACCTTAGTCTCTCCTCAGGTAGTTGCTCCACCCCTGATCACTCTAACTGCTGTTCTCTATATCACTGTCAACTCTGCTGTCCTTCAAACAGCAGAACAGGCAACTGCTGACTCAAGAACCCTAAAAGTTTCATACCTCTTCAGGACACTTCTCTTACAGAGCTAAACATGTGGCATGTTCTGAAAGTGAACAAAATTCAGCTCCAGACCAAGAAATTTCCTTTGGAGATCTACCTCCTGTTGAAGGTCTTACCAGTATTTTCTTTCCAATGTGATCTAACATAAGCCCCTCATGTATTTCAACTGAGGAAAAAGCACAGATTAGAGATAAATTATGTGTACTTTATAAAGCTGCAGAGTACTGTAGCAAACACACAAAATCTTGAAATCTACCCTCCAAACGGACAAGACCATAAAGTCTACAGAAGTGTGTTTATTCCATTTTGATCTACTAGATCTGTTGTCACTAGTCAATGACTACACATTGTATTATAAATTACTAATATTCTGCAACATGATAAATACCATTATATGTAGGAATAGTAATGTTTCACCTGTCGATACGCAAAAAGAAGCCTTAGTGCAGTTAAAGAGATAATAGTTAGTCTTGATTGTTATATCTACTAAAATCCCTCAGTTACCTAAATTATTCTTGTTTTCCTGTCTGAAGATAACACTATTTCCAAATCTAGCAGAACCAAACCATACAACTAACACATAAATATTATTGCAGAAGAAAGATGCATCTAGTCTCACATCACATCTCTGAAAAAATTAGCGTCAGCATTCCCATAAAATTCTACTGTTCCTAAATTCACAAACATCTAAAAAATACTGTGCTTAGAGAAACAACATTCAGTCAAAAGTGGATTTTTTTAATTGGCATTCCCTGAACATTCATTCACCTCTTCACTCTGGACAACATTCCCACCTAAAACCAAGAAGGTGAGGACTAAATATATTTTGAGGCTACATCAATGAAGCTTAGAGAGCAATTCAGCTCAGACCTAGTGAAGAGCATAGCAGCATAGCCAGGATTCTGTCCCAGCTCCCTTGGCTAGACTATGATACTATGATGAGAATATTCCTCTGGTATGTTCTCCAGGCAAAAAGGAAGATTCCAAGAACAAGAGAGATTTTGAAAGCTGAATGTCTGGATTAGCTCCCCAGAGGCAGCTTGAAGCAACATTTTGTTTTGGTGAAGATGCAGCAGGTACAACCTTGGAGAGTTTGAAGTTACATCAGCCATCAGAAGGCTGTGCAGAAATATCAGCCCCTCTGGGAACAAAAGGAAATGTATAGAATGTGACAGACTCTAAACCACACTGCAGTTATCAGAGTAGAAATATTAATTCTATCTCCTAATAATCCCTTCTCTTTTCAGAAAATTAAGACAATAGTCAAGACCCTAAGTGTGAGGGGATAGGAGAAGGTGAAGCTCTAAGGGCTCAGGATATTCTGAAAAGTTCTTGGCATGTTAATTTTCTCTGACTGTTACAGTACTAAAATTGTCAAACTGCTTCAGGAGTTTTGAACATGCATTTCTTCTGGGTTGGAAGGCTTCCCCAGGCTGGAACCTGGCTACATAGCAAGGAGAGGCCAGTGTAGCTCAAATAAAACATGACTCACAATTGCCTTTGGTAGTTTAACAAACTGGGGTGATGCAAGTGTCTCCTTTATTTCTCTTGTTTGTATTTCACACTGCATTTTCAAGGTCAGAGGGCAAACATGACCAGCATGTTGTAAGAGAAAAGTAAGATTTCTGCTTCTGTATGAAGCCAGTTCCAGAAAGCAACACCATTCTGCTCAAGAAGGCACAAAGAATAAACCTAGCATATTATAATTTGTAACTAATAATTAACATTGTAATACACAGTGCATGTTCATTTGCAAAATCAGGTGACCACTTCTATATGTAGGTTTTCACTTAAGATACTTTGCAAGTCTTGAGTTTGGGAAGGGTTACCTATCCAGTCTACCCAGAACACACATTTCATGGTACTTAATTTTTCACATGGCTCAGTAAGATTAGACTGTGGTAAAATGGACATTTATGTGCCTGACCATGCAGGACTTCCAGCAAAGTGATCAAGACAATGAAAAGAAGACCTGTACACTGGAGATAAAAAATACTGGTGAGTTAAAAAACATTACTGATCAAAAGTAAGCATTATCCAGCTCCTAGATGAGAGAAATAAAATAAACTTCTGTGCTTTTCTCAAACTCTTCTTCCTTGTTTACCCATGCATTCCTTCCTGCCCTTTGCTTCTCTTTGGCTAATCTCAGAATTTGGAAAAACATCTCCAATTATTCTTCCTACTACTAGAAAAGAAAAAAAAAAGCAGCTCATATTTCATACAGATTAGAAGAGAAATTCCTTAGCAAAATCCATTGAGAAAATTAGGTGTTTTCAGACCTGAAAGTCTGCAAACAGGAATAATAGAGTCGGAAAAAACATAAAACCAGAATGCAGTTTTTGTAAGCTTTTTCAGATTTCAGATTCAGAATTGCTTCAGAAAGATTTGATAGCTATCAGAAAACACTATGTGCATGCCACTGTGCACATAGGAGGTACTATTTAATTGAAGACAATTTGAAGCTGAACTTGAGGAGTCAGCAAAAGTAACAGTTACTACCTCACTGTTCCTTCACCTCTCTGAGCAGCCTGCTCTAGTCAAGTGTTCCTGCTTATTGCAGGAAGGGTTGGATTAGATGCCCTTTTTCATTTCAGCTCCAAACCATTCTATGACTTTCTTGCACTATGATTCCAAAAACTGTATTTTGAAATACAAATTTTGCACAGAAAAATAGCATTAGTTAAGCAAATTAAAAACTAGATATTTCCACGCCAACCTTTCTAAAAGGGTTTTTTGAGGCTTATCCCCATTTTTTTGTTTTGTTTCTTGCTTGGTTTTGTTTGATTTTTTGGGTGTTTGTTTTTGGGGGGTTTTTTGTGCCACATGGTATGGGGTACCTTTATCACCAGGGAATGGAGAAACTGGAGAGACATTCATCCAGCTGTACTCTACAACAGCAAGCACAGGAAAGCTTAACTTCCAATCCTCAAACCAAGATCAGAAACTTCATTTTCTCCCTGTATCACTTATTTCCTACATCATTATTTCTTCTACATTCCTTGGGTAGCTATTTCTTCTGCATTCTTTAGGTAGTCACAGGAATTCACTCCATTATCCCTTGCTTTTTCCCTTCCTGCCACAGACTAAAGTAATGCAGGATTATTTTTCTGACTAAGACACAGCAGGTGGATTTGACAACAGCATTCTGCCAGTTACTTTGCATGTGGCCAGACTTGTGCACTTTCAGAAGCTATGAAATGGGTGATATTTCTAAACCACAAGAGAAGTACATAAGGAGGAAAAAAGGGAAGAAAAAATAAAGTGGTTGAACATGCTACCAACTGAAGAGTTTAAAGCTATACCTTGTAGAGAAAGGCGGCAAGTAAGATTTAAACTTAGACAGTAGCAAGTATGAAAATTAAAGTGACATTAACTGGCAAGCAAAAATTGCACAGAGAGGATTTAACAACAGGCAGGATGAATAAGCCACCTGATTAAGCACTTGCATGCTGCAAACCAACACAGTTACTCAAAGTGGTAACCATATGATTCCTTCCCCAGTGGCTCACTTTGAGTTCCTTTATTTACTTCAATAACGTTACCTAGATACTAAAGAACTGGCAGGATGCCTATAGGAGCCTTGAGGAACAGATGACCTGTTAAAAAAAAAAACAAAACAACAAACCCAAACAAATCCACACCCTGACCTCAATTATGTATAATATGATGCCTGATAATGCCTGGCTGGACTCCCATTTTGGTGAATGCTAGAACCACAGCAGAAGAAATATAGTTTTTATCACTGAGGAAAGGGGGAAGCTTGGCTCTCCCTCTTGGGCTATGCCACACTCAGGATTTTGTCAACAGAGTTCAGGATTATCTAAGGACAGAGTCAACAATCAACACTAACAAGGCAGTTTAATGATTTGATATAAAGTGTATATACAGTATGGCTGAGGCCTGACTCTTAACATTTAATTTTAGATCAATCAATTTCATAAAACTTTGTCCAAAGGCAAAATAAAAAAAACCCTAGTACATAAAAAAATAGCACAAATATGTCAGACAATTCAAAACTATTCACTTTAAAAAAAAAGGACACAGAGGTTTGCACTGTGGTGCAGTGGTGGCATCTGTCCCAAAATACAACAGCGTGAAGGCAGAGGAGTAAATTCTTACTTCTATTTATTTTAATCACTCTGTAAACAGACCAAATTGTAAGTGGGATTTCTGCGAGCTCACAAATTATTCCAGCTTCTGTTCATCTATCAAATTATCCTCTTCTCCCTCTAGCTTGCCTTAGGATTTAGTTTGTAAAATTAGTTCCTTAGAAATTCATTTAATATCACAAGTCTATTGAAAAAATCATATAGACACATCTGCTTTTTAACAAAAATACTGTATGAAATATTCAAACATAAGCAGAATTTCCGTGTTCCGTTTACCCCATCAATAGCATACGCAATAACCCTATAGCACTGTCTTCACTATTAGCTTTTAAGTATGCATATCTAATTGTCTGTTTTGTATTCAAGCACTGCTCAGGAAAGAGGCAACCAGGAGCAATAAGACAATAATATCTATCAGGAGGATACACTGACTGATGGATTTGGAATGCTGTGACCAGCGAATGCTCAGCTGGGAGCAAGCTTCATTTGCACTCCTGCTTGTTGTTGAAAGGAGAAGATATTGAGCATATGTGAGTCAGCAACACAAACCCCATGGGGGAATATCACACCAAAATTGATTAACTGCTTAATTTGTAAGCTGATGAGGCAAGTGCGTCAGCCTCTAATTTACATTCTGACTAACAGTAATAATTTTCTGGCTGAACATTTGGTGAAATTATCTGAGCAAGGTGCATTAAAGAATAAATAAAGCCTTTTTACTTAAAAGCTATAACTAATTCTGATACAATCAAAATTATGCTGAATATGAACAGATGAAATAAAGCCTAGTGGCATTACGAGAACCCAAACATCCAAGGTACAGTTTCAAAGAACAGATGACAAAGGGGAGACAAAGATTCACATGCAGATTTCACACATATGTTGCCCATGTATGTTTGAGCTTTGAAGTATTTGGTGAAAAGTGGTTTTGTGGGGTTTTTTGGCTACAAAAAGAAGAAAAACAATGACAAATACCTCTATGAGCACCATTCAGTGTTTGCTTTCACCTCACTAAAAAATACAGAAATAGCACAAGAATACATTAAGGCATAGCTGATTTGCAAATACCCATGGTTACATCAGGAACATCGATGCTAAAAGGCTTATAGGAACAGAGAACATTCAAAATCATGTACATTCATAAACATGAAAATTCGCATAGTCAAGACAAGTTAAAGAACAACATTTTAATGGGAAGGAGAAACCTGAAAAACAAGACTGTGCAGCACTGGAAAAGGGCCTAAACAAGAAATTTCAATTTGGCACTACAATTAAAGAGATTAATGCAATTTTGGTTCCACAAATGTGTAACAACATGATACTGTGGTAGCCACCTCCAGCCTTGGGATTCATCTGGTACTTGGAATTCCTCAAACAGCATGCCAGATGTGCTTCGTAAGCATTTGCCCAGCCCAAGAAAATGTGATGCAATAGAGAGATGTGCATGATGAGCAGCAGCCTCTGCTAAACATGCCTCTGTGAGTCTCTCTCCATTTATGATCTCCAACACCTGAAGCCAGTGATTGAAAGCAAAGAATCCAGGTTAATGAAATATCAAGAAAAGATCTGTAGAGTTTAAGGAAATTTAAGTAGTTTAAGTAGCAGAATAAGTTGATAAGGAACCTACAGGAAAAGGCTGTTAAAAAATAAAGGTAATAATGACCCTCTTTAGCTGAAATCCAGCAGACTACTATTGTCAGAGCCTGAGCTCCTTACTCCTGGTTTGGTACCAACAACAAGAAGCAGATACTGTTTCCTCCAGATTCCAAGGACCATGAACAAGGAAAGGCTCAGAATGTACACTTTGAACATCCACTTATGGTATAGGCAAGGAGTCTATGAAAGCAGTAGCAGGGAATGGGAAAGCATTACTGACACAATGGGCAAGGTTGTACAATTCTGACACACACATCTGGAGAACACCAAGGGAGACAGGAGTGTAAGGCAGTGGAAGCAGTGCTGAAAAGTAAAAAACAGGGTCTCTACAGTGAAGTTTTGCACTATGCTCATATATTTCTACCATGATCTTTATCACTTGGTTTCCTGAAGTTTTACCAGCTTACATGCTTCACTGCTCATCAACATCACTGGTGTGAGAAATTAGTGATCTGTCAGTGATCTGTCAGAGACAGTACGAGTTATGGCAGGGTGCAAATACTACAGGAAGCACTGGCCTTGCAGAGTGTCAGCTGAGCTGCACTGGAAGACTCTAATGTGTGCTTTCACAACCCTAATGGTTTTTATACTGTAAATAAATGTAACTACACTTTCCTCCTTCCCCACCCTGGATTACAAATTGTTTACTCGATGGCATTGCATTAAGCTGGCACTGGTAGTGGTGAGAGAGGCAGAACAAACCTGAAAGGTCTGCAGAACCTGCAGCTGACAGCATACAGAAATCAAGGAGTTGGAAGTATTTTAAGGTTTACCTAAGACAGATAGAAATATACTCTGTCCAAACACTCTGGTGAGCGGAAGTAAAAAAAGTGCTTAAAAATAAAGCTGAAAATGAAAAAAAAACCACAACCCACTCGTACCCATGCTAAAACCAGCCTGTTTTTCCTTGTTTTACCTGCAATACCCTGCTAAAGTTAGCTGCTGACGACAGCCTGTGCCCAGGAAAAACCTCATGAGCATACTGAAGTTACAACTAAATTCAGCCTTCAAGAACTCAAATATGCAAAAGGAATGACACATAACAGAAGATAGCACCTTCTCTAAAAGGAAAACAGCCCAACAAGTCTATATTTCAAAGAGGAGAATCTCACAGACATTGCTATCAATATAGAAAGCTGAGATATTTACAGTATTTTGAAGAACTTTTTGATGGAGTATAACATTATAATTAGAAATTATAATAATATTTGTGATTATATTTCCATAATTATATTTCCACAATTACATCTATTTATACATTTAAATCACAGCAATTTGTGTGGAGGGAGGAATAAAAATGCCATTAATACTTCCGAAAACCTTTACGTAAACTTGCATTACATCTGTATGTGGTTACTGCAAGACAGCTAAGACAGACAACAAGAAGTAACACAGCCATCTGGGTTTGGA
This sequence comes from Passer montanus, assembly GCF_014805655.1. Lineage (NCBI taxonomy): Eukaryota > Metazoa > Chordata > Aves > Passeriformes > Passeridae > Passer > Passer montanus. Next base: position 3,253,700 of record NW_024368152.1, read on the forward strand.
CTTTGGCATGCAAATCCTCCATATGAAATCAACCCAAAATACAAAGAATCACAAGTCTTTACTGGGAAAATAACCATTTCAAACACAGGAGGCCTTTCACTGATAGAAATGAAGCAATGGAGACAGATGAGCAGATTTCCTTTTTTTCTCATCTCTAGAAGACTGTAGATTTGAGTTTCTGGGGTTTTGTGTATGTGTGTTCTAGGAAGGTTTTTTTAAATATATTACTATGAGTTACGAAAATTAAAATTCTCAGTTGTAAGTCTAAACCTGGAGAGGCAAGCTGCCTCACCCCAGCCTGCATGGGCACTATGCACCATTAGCTAGTACTCTAAGAGGAGCAACTCTTCACAGCCTTTATGAGAGAGTCACTGAATGGTTTCTGTTGGAAGGGACCTGAAAGATCATCCAGTTCCAGCCCCCTGTAATAGGCAAGAACACCTTCTCCTAGACCAGGCTGCTCGAAGTCCCACCCAACGTGGCCGTGAACGAGGCATCCACAACTCCTCTGGGCAACCTGTTCCCAGGGCCTCACCACCCTCACAGTAAGGAATGTATTCCTAACGTCTAATCTTCCCTCTTTTCATTTAAAATTGCTACACCTTGTTCAGTCACCATCTGTCTGTGTAAAAAGACCTTTTAGGCATCACCTCTCTCCCTGGAGTTGTCTCTTCAAGCTGAACAAACCCAGCTTTCTCAGCCTGGCTCTACAGGAGAGGGGCTTCATCTCTTTCATCATCTCTGTTGCCCTTCTCTGAATTTGCTCCAACAGGTCCACATTTGCCTCGTGCTAAGAACTCCAGAGCTGGAAGCAGCACTCTACGGGGGCCTCATGAGAGCAGAGTAGAGGGGGAGAATCCTGTCCCTTGCCCTGCTGCCCACGCTGCTTTGGATGCAGCCCAGGGTGCAGCTGGGTTTTCTGGACTGCAGGGGCACACTGCCACATTGCCAACTCATGTCCAGCATTTGTCTGCCATTAACCTCCAAGTCCTTCTCAGCAGTGCTGCTCTCAGTGAGTTCCTCTCCCAGCCTGTTGCAATGCTTGACAATCCCTGTATCTGGGATTGCCTTGACCCAGGTGCAGCACCTTGTACTTGGACTTGTTGAACTTCATGATGTTCTCATGGTACCACTTCTCCAGCTTGTCAAGGTCCCTCTCGATGGCATCCTGTCCTTCTGCTGTATCAATGGCACTGCTCAGCTTTGTGTCATCAGCAAAAACTTGCTGAGGATAAACACTGAATGTATGTTTAAGGCTTTCTGCTATGACTTTTTTAAAGCAGTAAGTAAACTTCAAGGTCAAGTTTTTAGGCTGTTGTCCTCTAAGCACAGGTATTTTGTAAACTCAGGCTTACAGAGATATAAATTGAGATGTCAGATGATGACCTTTTGGAAAGCAAAGCAAAATTTATTTGAAATGCAATAATTATATAAAATAACACATCCAAAATAAGCTTAGTCTTTGCACAGGCTACCTGATATAAATTATATGGTATGAAATGTGATAAAAGTAATAACCCTTGTGAGCTGTATCAGTGTCACTATTGTCATGTATAGTGTCCAAAAGCATAAAAGATTTTTGGTCAGCCCTAGTGTTTACAACCTGCCTTTTCAAATCTTGCAAGCAATTATGTATGCACTTCTAGATCATGGGAGCTCAATATTTTTCACATGAAATATTCATTTTTTTAATAGTAAAATAATCCTACAATATGTAAAAAACCCATACCCCATTTTGTCATAGCATAATTTTTATAACTTTTCTCCAGTGAGAGGAAAGAACTTCATTAATTCAAACACAAAGTTGATCACTTAGTAACTTTATGTGGTATCAGACCTCAGTCTCATATTGAATTAACTGTTTCCTTGAGAAAAGTCAAGGAAAAAAAAGCCCTGTAACACAGTCTCCTGCCTTATCAAAAGCATTTGATGAGTTGGGTTCCCAGCAGTTTTTGTACTGAAATCAGCTTGGAGAAAATGCTAATTAGGGATGCAGAATTTCCTCTCATCTCCTATTCTGATGAAAGCTGAAATACATGAGGGTAAAATGAGAGTGACAAAGCCGAAAAATGTACTTTACAGAAAAATGTGTTTTTCTTGTAGATGCAAGATGTTTCAACTAGGTGATGTTCCTTATTTCTAAGGAACTGTGGCATGTGAAGAGAGTTGAGACCCGCCTGAGGCACAGAGGATTTGTTCCAAAAAGGACTTTAGACATCTGTCCACGTGCATAGGAGGCAAAGTAGTGGAATACCTGTAGCTAAAAGTCTTCAAAAATACTTGTAACTTTTAGCAATTGCAATACTAAAATCCCAAGCCCACAGTTCTACAACCAAGTTGTAGCCTTTGCACTAGAACAAAGGAGAAACATAAGTGGCATTTCCATTTGTGCAAAAAGAATCATAAAACATCATTTTCAAGAATACAGATGACAGTGATGTGCTCTAAATCATGCACAAAAGGCAGAGCTGTGCTGGGGGGGTGTCTGAGACTCATGTGTGAACTCTAGCAAGAATTTGTACTACAAGAATTGCAGGCTTTGGCTCAAAACATGCCACCACACCTATCCAGCCCACACCCATGCCCCAGGATGCTGTCCACTTGAAACCCTTTAGCAAGTCTTTCATATACATTTATCATAATATGTTGGATGTGTAAACAATTGGCACCAAAGAGGTCCTACCCAACAAGTAAGATAAGCAGCATGACTGAAGCTAAGTCAGAGCTACAAATTCAGTTCCACCTTGTGTCATCTTAATACAGGAGTTGGTATGACATGTGAAATTTAGACAGTGGGGTAAGGGGAAAATCCCAAAGGAAATCTTAATTTTGACTTGTTAACTGTATTTCAATAATGAAGAATAAACTTCAGGGCAACCCAAGCATATTAACATTATTACCCTTTGCAAATGAAAGTTCTAACTAAAACAAGGCTGTTTTTATACAAAAATCCCAAACAAACATCTTGTTTATCTTCTCACCAAGGCCAGAAGTACAGAGAGAATAAAAATGTAATATGAAACCCAGATGTGCAGTACACAATAGCCCTCTATGCTACCATGAAAAAATATTAACTGCCTAAACAAAATACAGATTCTGCTTACTTCCCAATGACAATACTTAACACTTCTGTCAAGAAAACTGTTACCATCATTCTGATTGTCATTTCCACACTTCACAGATGTCCCAATTCACTATGTGTGTGAATCAAATCTAAGAAGTCACCAATTCCCACAACTAATTAATTCCTACAATTAAACACACAAGAAATATTTATTCAAGCTAAAACGAATAAACTTTTAAAAAGTGAAGATGCTTGATATTTACCAATCAAGAATTAGAAGAACTCTAGTTTTTCCTAAGTTCTTAAATTATCTTCTTCACAAGAGCGTTTCTCCTTCACTAAGTCATACAAGTTATCCTTCATAACAGCCCTGCATTAGAGGCTCTTTTACAACAATGCAAGAACTGCTTCAAAAGCCCTCAAAATATGGACAGCTTATTACACCAGAAAGAGTAATTTTTAATGGTGAGAAACCATAGACAACACAGTCTGTCACAGTCCATTTCAAAGGCATGAAGTAGCCATTGGCTGAAGAAGACAAAAATTGTGTCTCTCTTCCACTGCTGCAGGCTGAAAATGAGAGAATCATTTAGGCTGGAAAACACCTCTCAGGTCATCAAGTCCAACCTCTGACCAAACACCACTTTGTCAGCTAGACCACAGCCATAAGTGTCACGTCCAGTTTTTCCCTGAACACCTTCAGGGATGGTGACTCCACCACGTCCTTGGGCAGCCTTGTTCCAATGCTTGACAATCCCTTCAATTAAGACTGGAATAACACTTAAGGATCCTCCCCAGTTCCCTCCCAAAGACAGGGAAACATGAAAGACTTGGCCTCAAAATTACAGCTAGGCATGTGCCTGCATGTGACACGCAAGCTACAAACAGGGGGTTTTATAGGAACTCCAGGACGGCCTTTCAAAGCACTCGCTTCTACACAGAGCCTCACCCTGCCCAACCCACAAACACAGGAACGGGGCTGGAGGGGGAAATCCGCTTCCAGTGTCGACACCACAAGGGGCTGCATGTGACAGAAAGCAGGACTGAAGGCACTCTGCCTGCTCAGCTACAGTATGGCAGAGCCACAAGTGAGAATGGCACAAGTGACTCAGCCCACCCTCCTTTGCCAAGGCCACGTCTGACAAGTAGGAAGAGCCCTGGCCCCGGTCTGGTTCCACCACCTCACACCCCAGCACCTGAGAGCTGGCCCGACAACAGCGGGATGCTGCAGGCACCGGGGACAAAAGCCACGCAGCTGATTACCAATCCCTTCCACTGCAAAGTCAAACAACTAGAACATTTTTAAAAAGTGGCTGTACAACCCTATTTACAAAAGAAGCAGCTATGCAGGATAGCATTTCAAGCTGCACAAAAGGAAATGTGCAGTTTGCTCCATTGCGCAGCAAATAAAGTCAAACACCTAGAACATTTTTAAAAAGTGGCTGTACAATCGTATTTACAAAACAAGCAGCGTACGCAGGGTAGCATTTCAAGCTGCACAAAAGGAAAAGTGCAGTTTGCTCCATTCCACAGCAAACGTTATATAAGCTCTTCAGCTTTCATTTGCAAGTCACAGATCTGACACAAAATTAAGAATCTGGCATTTTTTTATTTAACCTCCAAACTGCTGCTTTTTGACCAGAAGACCAGCCAAGCAAGTCTTTAAAAAGCAGCAGAGGAATCCAGTCCTGGCCACACCCTGCCGTGCTGGGGCTGCGTCTGCTGGTGTTACAAAACCCAGCCAGGTACACAGATCCAGCGTACAAGATAGCCCAGCAGAAAAAATAGAAATAAATACGTACAAAAGTTTAAAAAATTATATACTTTAAAAAATAAATAAAATGTAAAAATAGATGTGCATATACATATATATATATGTCTTACAATGCAGAGTAGGTAAATATAATCTGTCTATATTATACATAGAAATAAAATGCAACTAAACAAACTAAAAACCAGACACTCGAGCTGCCCTGGAAAGCGAAGCGCCCCTGTGCTCAATTTCACCAGCAGCCTGGCGAGGCCAAAGCCGCATTCGACGCTTCTTAGATTTTAACGTGGAAGACGCAGCACCTGCTGCGACCCCGGCTGACGAGGGGCTGCGGTGTGCCAGCGCCTACGAGCCTTCGCTCCGCCCGCGGGCTGCGGGGGCGGCTCCGGGCCCGCCGCGGCTGCTGCGCTGCGGAGCCCACCGGGCCCCGGGACCCTCTCTCCGGCCCCCGCGGGATACTCACTCCTGCCCGGGCCGGGGCTCCCCCGCTCCCCCTCGCTTCCTCTCCTCCTCCTGCCGCCGCCGCAGCCTCACTGGGCGGCGCAGAGGCGGCCCCGCCGAGCCGCGCACCTGCCGCAGGTGAGGCGGGCGGGGCAGGGGCGATTGCGAACCGCCCGCTCCCCTTCCCGGCAGCGGCCCCTCGGCGGCACCGGCGCTGCCCGGTCCGGTCCGGTCCCGTCCCTCCCTTTCCCGTCCCTCCCTTCCCGCTGTCCCGGGCACGTTCCATACTTCACTCCTTTTTCCCCCCCTCAAAACAGGCAAGTCCCACAGGCGCCTATAACAGCCGGTGCCGTAAAGTGAGGCGCGGGCGGTGCGACAGCCGCGAGGTCCTCTGGGCGAAGATGGCGGCGGGGGAAGGGAAGTCGGTGCTGTTCGTGTGCCTGGGTGAGCGGGCCGGGCACGGCCGCCCCCGCCCCGCCCGCCGCTCCTCGGCCCGGGGCAACGGCGGGGGGGCGGCAGCGCGGTGAGGCGAGGGTCGGGAGCGGGGGGAGTGCGGCACCCGCCGCGGTTTGCCGTGTCGGGGAGGGCCGGAGCAGGGCCAGGAAGGGAGGCGGCAGGCGGAGTACACCCGCGCCCGTTGTGTCAGAGGAACCACGAGGAGGGGCTGGGCGCTGAGGGCGCTCCTGCACCGGGACAGGCTGCCCGGGGAGTCCGGGAGTCTCCCTCTAGAGATGTTCCAAAGGCAGCCGGACGCGTTCCTGGGTAACCCGCTCTAGGTGACCCTGCCCCGACCGCGGCATTGGACTCAATAATGAATGTCCAGGGGTGCCTTCCAGCCCTAACAGATCTGTGATTCTGTGAAATCAGTAGGAAGTGAAATGGAAAGGAAGTGAAATGCAGCCTTGGAACAGCTTTCTGAGATGGGTTGTGCAGCGTTTGGCTTCTGGAACAGCGGGAAGGGAACAGGGAGCCTGCCCCCAGGCTTGCTGTTGGGAGCAACTGGTGTGGGAAAGGGAAAGAAAACCACAAAAGAACAACTGAAGTTAATGTAAGAACTGCCCTAAAAAGAGGGAAAGAAGGGTAGGACTTTAAGTAAAAAAAAAATAACTTGGTGGGGGTTAGTAATCTGTTATGGTCTAATAATGAAATTATTGATCTGGTATGAGAATGAGTGAAAAGAATAAGACTTTTTTGAAAGTTTACCAAAAGTAATAGAAAACTTTCTTTAACTGATATTTTGTATGGTTAAGTTGTAAATCTATTCATGCAAAGTCCCAGAAAACAGAAGTGTAGATGGGATCAGAAATCACCTGAAGGCTTTTCTGGAGTTTAGGAAAATCAGTTACTGGTAAACAAGACAATGACAAGCAGCAAATAGCTAACCTGACTGCACAGATTACAGAGCCATGCCCCATTTTGTACTTGCCTTCTCTAAACTGCTTTCCTCAGGCACAAGAAGCTGGATGGCTCTGTGCTCTGTCTGGGAGGGCTGTTAGCATGATCTCATCCCTAGCCCATACAGTCTTACCTCTGAACCCCTGGCCGTTTGCCAGGTTTGTTGCAAAACCGTTAGTTCATGTTTGGGCTTCTCCCTATCTGCTTTTTTTGTTGTTGTAATAGGAGACGTGCAGATTAGTTGAATGGCAAAATAAGAGTTTAGTTTTCTGAAATATGTTCTGATGTTTACCTTTGAGTAAAATCAACCCCGAATAATAATCCAGGGAAAACATCCTTATGTGAGGGATTATCAGTTGTTGTGTGTTTAGAAGCTAGTGATCTATACAGATGTTTTTGTATTAAAAAATCTTAATTAATAGGAATCCTCCTTCCCAAACATGATGTTCTAAAGACAGTGGTAATTGCCATCCCTGTGTGCTGAAGGGTGAGCCAGTGGGGAAGGAGACTGGGCTGGCTAAACAGGGAGTTCTGGCTGGAACTGAAGGAAGAAAGGAAAGATTGTGACCTTTGGAAGAAGGGGCAGGCAACTCAGGAGGGCTGAAGAATGTCAGGAAGTTACACAGGGAGAAAAATTAGATGGTCAAAACCCAGCTACAACTTAAAGTGTTTACTGCCATAAAAGAAAATATTTCTATAAATACATCAGCAGCAAAAGGAGGGCTAAGTAAAGTCTCCATCTTTATTGGATGGAGGAGGAAACAGTAACAAAAGATGAGGAAAAGGCTGAGGTGTTTAATGCCTTCTTTGCCTCAGTTTGAGCACTCAGACCAGTTTGTCTCTGTGTACCAGCTCCCTGAGCTGGAAAACGGGGATGGGGAGTAGTCACAGATTGACAGACTAGAGCACAGATTCACTAAGGTTGGAAAAGACTTCCACGATCATCAAGTTCAACCTTTGGCCAAACACCAGTCTGTCAACTAAACCAAGTTGGTTCTTGAGCACTTCAGGGACAAAGACTCCCTCACCCTGCTGGGCAGCTCCTTTCAATTCTTAACCACCCCTTCAGTGAAAAATTCCCTCCTGCTGTCCAACCTGAACCTCCCCTGGTGCAGCTTGAGTCTGTTTCCTCTTCTGAGTGGCCGAGGAACAGACCAACTCCTGCCTATGCACAGGCTCCTTTCAGGTATTGTAGAGAGCAGTAAGGTCTCCCTGAGCCCCCTTTGCTCCAGCTGAAACAGCCCTACCTCCCTCAGCTGCTTCTCACAGGACTTGTGTTCCAGGCTCTTCACCAGCCTTGCTGCCCTCTCTGAACACACTGCAGCACCTCAGTGTCTCGTAGTGAGGGGCCAGAGCTGAAGGTAAGGTTTGGGGTGTGGCCTCACCAGTACAGGGGGACAACCACTGGTCAGTCTCTGGTCCTGCTGGCCACACTATTGCTGATGCAGGCCAGGATGTCACTGGCCTGCTTGGCCACATGGGCACACTGCTGTCAGCTGGGTGTCAGCCAGCACCTCCAGGTCCTTTTGTGCCAGGCTGCTTTCCAGCCATGTTTCCTGCACTGAGGGAGCTGCTGGAAGTGCTCACTGAGCCACTCTCAATCATTTACCGTCAGTCCTGGTCAGCTGGGGAGGCTGTGCTTGGCTGGAGGTTGGCAAATGTGACACTCATCTACAGGAAGGTTTGAAAGAATGACTTGGGAACTGCAGGCCTGCCAGCCTGATGCTGGTGCCACAGAAGGTCATAGAGGAATGATCATGAGTGCCATCATGTGGCACAGGACAACCAGGGCATCAGGCCCAACCAGGATGGGTTTAGGAAAGGCTTGAACGACCTGATCTTCTGTGACCAGGTGACCTGCCTGTGGATGAGAAAAAGAGGCAGGTTGTCTACCTGGACTTCACTGTGACCTTTAACACCATTTTCCACAGCATTCTCCTGGAAAAACTGGCTGCTTAGGGCTTGGATGAGAGCACTGTTTCCTGGGTAAAACACTGGATGTGTGGGCCCAGAGGAGTGGTGAATGGATTTACACCCAGCTGACAGCTGGTCATGAGTAGTGGTTCCCCAGGGCTCAGTGCTGGGATCAGTCCTGTTTAATATCTTAATCAGCAGTCTGCACAAGGGGGTTGAGGGCTGCTGTAGTCAGTTCACTACAACGCCAGGCTGGGTGGGAGTGCTGATTTGCTGCAGAGTAGAAGGGCTCTGCAGAGTGAGCTTTGCAGGCTGGGTCAAATCCAAGCATACAAAGTTCAACCAGACGGAGTGCTGGCTCCTGCCCTTGGCTCACAGCACCCCCTGCAGTGCTGCAGGCTGAGGGCAGAGTGGCTGGAAAGCTGCACTGTGGAAAAGGAGCTGGGTGTGCTCATTGACTACAGCTGAACATGAGTCAGAGTGTGCCCAGGTGGCCAAGAAGGCCAATGGCATCCTGGCCCAAATCAGCAATAGTGTGGCCAGCAGGACCAGGGCAGGGACTGTCCCCCTGTACTCAGCACTGGTGAGGCTGCATTGCAAGAGCTGTGTCCAGTTCTGAGCCCCTCAGTCAAGGCATTGAAGTGCTGGAGTGTGTCTAGAGAAGGGCAGCAAGGCTGGTGAAGGCTCTGGAGCACAAGGCTTGAAGGGCAGCTATGGGAGCTGGGGTTGTTTAGCCTCGAGAGAAGTAGGTTTAGGAGAGACCTTACCACTCTCTACAACACCTGAAGTAAGTTAACAGAGACAGGATGAGAGGAAAAGGCCCTGAGTTGCACCAGGGAAGGTTTAAATTGGGTGTTAGGGAAAACTTCATCACAAAGGGGTTGTCAAGCATTGGAAGGGGCTGCCCAGAGAAGTAGTTGAGGCTCCATGTGTATTTAGCAGACATGGTGCTTAAGAACATGAGGTAGTGGGGGACTTGGCAGTGCTGGGTTAAGTCAGGTGTGATCTTCGGGGTCTTTTCAAACCTAAGCTATTCTATGATTTTGTGAAACAATTCATATGCGTGGTTGTGTAAGCTCACAGTGGTGATTTGCACTATAACAAAGTTCTAATGCAAGAGCTCTTTTTAGTGTAACATATTAGTTTATATTAATTAATTATTAGGCCTGAGGAAAGGGTACACAAGTACCGATGTTAATAGGATGGATTGTCTTAAACAAATGTTGTAAATAGCTTTTAAATTTCCTCTTGTGTGTTGCTGGGTTATGAAAAAACCCCTTATTGATATGTGGTGTGAAAAGCTAAATGGCATGATAAGCACTTCTTTTTTCCCTCAGTGAAATACACTCTTCTCGGTTAAATTTTGTAGGCAACTTGTTTCTTGTTCCTGCTTTAAGATTCCTTTTTTTTTTGGTTGTTTTTCAGGAGTGATACTTTTTTCCTCCTAAATTTTACTAGGACTAATAGCTGAAATTATTGCTGAAAAGAGTACTAAGCAGATTTCTAGAACTGCATTTAACTGTAGTGTTAATGCAGTGCATTAATTCTGAAGTTTGCCACATCTAGTCAGAAAGGACACTTCTTCGTGAAAAACTACATTTTCTTTCTACATTGTTTTGAAAGAAACCTATTATTTAAATATGTATTGATTGTGTTCCTTGTTTGTAATGAAATAAGCAGATAGTAATTACACAACAAAATACAATCTAGTTAATGTGCATAACTACATTAATGATAAGGGTTTGTCATTACTGAGAAATAATTGAAATACCCAGCAACATATGTAATTACAGCATATGAAAAGGCACCAGAATATATTTTTTTTTTCATTTAAGCAAAGAAAGAATTAAAAGTGGAGGTGAATCAAAATGCACTTTGCTCATTTTACGCTTACACACTCATGTAATTAATAGTTGAGCTCCAGAAATGGGCTTAATATGTTGCTGTGTTATATAAGTTTTCCTCTTTCTCTCTGATGATTTCTCTACTCTAACACAACAAGCTGACTGGGCGTCTTAGACCAGGCACTGGCTTTCTGATCTCCTCCAGAGATGGAGGAGCAGTTGTAACATGGGTGTACTGTTGAGCAAAGTGGGTTTGGTGAGATCTTCAGATGATTAATGCTTGTTGTGAATCACTGAGTATGAGTATTGTCCCCGGGCATCTAGACTGCATAAAATCATTTTTGGAATGGCAACTAACTTAGTGGGTATGAGGACATTAGAGGACAGTTACAGAGAGATTTGAGTTTCCTGGTTCACATGTCACAATTCATTGTATGCCTTTAGATACAGCCAAATACTAGGTTTTGTGGGACAAAATGCCATTTATAGCTGCAGAATGATAAAGCAATAGGTTGGGTAAGACATTGAAGAAGTCATGAAAAACAGTTACTGTAATGAGGATTCTTGGCAGGTTGACAAAAAGAAATGTCTTTTTTTAATAAAGAGAATGTTAGACAAATGTAAGGGAAATTACCTTTCTGCTATGCATATTGGCAATATAGCTGTAAGAATACAGTGTCTTATTTAATCTGTGTTTCAAAATGATGCAGAAGTATTAGAGAGTTGAAAGCATGGTTGTAAAAGTAATCTTGGAATTGAAAAACAAGATCTGTACTTAAAATATGTTAAGGGTCTGGTTCTTGTAACTAGGTGCTTATGTGTTGAAAACTTAATGTTTTCCTGATGAACCTTTAGGTTTATTAGAAAAGCATGATGTACCAGCATTTGATTAATTCAGGATAATTATTCTCGCTGCAAGCAAAGTTTTTCTAGACACACACACATACATACATGCACATGAATGCAAAAACCAGGGAATCTGAACTACAATCTGTGCCTTGAATGGTTCCTTACAAACGCAATTGAATGCTGAATGTGACAAGATGGAAAGAACTAGGACTTGTGATGAAGTTGTGACAGGAATTTGTGTACAGAACATAATAAAGTGACCAGTCAGTTTTAAACACTCGTGAAGGGGAACTGATGAATGGTGCAAATGATGGGAAGCATTATTCCAGTCACTTGGATGAAGTGACCATTCATGGAAACATAAGTAGAATACAGGTTTTTGTATGTGAGAGGATGAAAACTACTAAAACTTTTGTTACTAACAGCAGACAGCAAAAGAAAGAAAAGCATTTGTTTGCATTTGGGGAAGCTCTGAAAGAAGTAGGGAGCTGAATAATGAGCAATTGAGATACAAAACCACTTGAGAGACTAAGTGATTGGCTCAACATACTCAGAGATGGGCAGTGGAACTGAGCATGAAATGGATTCAAGTTCACTCTCCTGCCAGTAGAAGCAGAGCTTCCATTTCTGTCTGGGAATGGGTCAAAGATTAGTGCAGAGATGGGAGTAGGAACTCAAAAAATTAGGTGTTGGCTTAGGTCACTGTCACTGGAAGACTTGTGCTTAGAAAATGAATGTGAAAACATGACTTCTTAAAAGTGATTGACAAATGGTTCCAGTACTGATTCTGTGATTGAAATATCTTCTCCTTGAATCATTGTATTTGGAGATGTATATAGGATTAATTTCAGTAGGTGGACGCCAGCCACCTTGGGCACTAGTTTTCTATGACTGCAAATGTCACTACAATTTAAAGAACTTGATATGCAAAAAAATAAAGGGAGAAGGTGAAGATTTTAAGAACTTTAATATTGCTGACTTCTACATAAAGCCAGCATGATCAGATCAGTTGGAAATACAAAAAGAAGAAGGGAACACTAGAGGAGGATAGGTAGTGAAGATAATATGTAGATAACATTTAAGGAAAAGAATGATTCAAGTCCAAGGAGGGAGATAATTGCCCTATGATTCTTTTTGTGAAATTTCCCCATTCTCCAAATACATCTGTCAGTCCATAACTTAGGAAATACTGTACATCTGTGGGGATGCACAGCCTGGAAAGATCAATGTGGGATGTAAAACTGTATCTGAAATGGATAGAAATCAGGGAGGAAAGTGACTGGAAAACAAGGATTATGTTTGCATATGTTAGTGGGATAAGATAGAGCTTTACATCAATCTTGAGATAAGTGATAACAGTTGCGAGGAGTAGCATGGGTAAAAGTTGTTTAAGATGAAAATAATATTGCAGAGTATGTAAGGAAAAGAGCTTCTGTTAAGTCAGTTCTGTGATTCTATCCACAGTTCCCAATAATAGATTTAAATTCTGCTTGGAGTTCTCTAACAGTGTTAATACCTCTGCTAATATCAGGAGTGTGTCATCAGGGAAGACGTGAATTTTTAAGTCACAAACTGGGTTAAGTGTTGGTTTCAAAAATTATACAACTGAAGTTTCTAGGTACTGCTAGAAGTGGCAGTTAATATGTTTAATCAAGGGTGATCATGGTGCTGTTCATTGTGGCATTTTATATGAATCATTAAAGATTATATTTATGGCATTTATTTTAAGAAGTGAGCAAGCTGTAGAAGAGTGAAAATTTGGAACAAGTTCAATCCATGTGAGCAGAAGGCTAAACAAATGGAAAAAGCCATGAGGGATTTATTTGAAAACCACCATTTTGAAATTTTGGGAGCTAGTTAATGAATTACTAGGTCCAAGAATATTAATCATTGTTTTTTACTGAAATGTTGAGTGTGGTAATGAAGGCTACAGTTCATGCACAGTTGTGTGGGATCATTCATACAGAGAAAAAATTTTGTTCAGGAAGAAATGGATGGCCTCCACAGCTGGTGTAATGGAAGCAGAATGTAATAGTTTAGAAAAAAGACTTAAAGGTCACCTATTTGAAGTAACAAAGAGAGGGAATGGAGAAATTAGGAGTAGAGGGTTATAATCGTAAATTTGATACTCGTGAATGAGTCAAAGGTGATTGTAGAAGTTCTCAGGTTATTTTCAAAAACACTAAGTTCTATTACAGACTTTTTTTAAAATTTAAAAAACAAATGGGGACAAACTTTTCCTGTAGTGTAATCTGTTGTTTTGTTTGTCAGTATTCAAGAAAAGTAAATTGAAATTAGAAGAAGTGCAGATCTGACTTAACTGGAGTGATTAGATAAGGTCAGTTAATTTCATGAAGAGATTGAGAGCTTGGTTTGTTTAGTTTAGCACAACTATGCTTGGCAAGGGTTTTGTATCTGTTGATGGAAAGACAGACTGATGTTAACCAAGATCAGATGAGCAGAGACTTCCAGGAATAAATACTAAGTTGAAACTGGAAGGTCTTATGCTACCACAGGAAATTAGTATCTGGAATAGCCTTTTAAGATAGATGATGCTTTTTTAAAATGAAGCTTGATGTGTTTGTAAGAGGAGTGATGTTGTATGGGCTTGCAGTATCAAAGAATTGAGTTCATTGATCTGAAGGTTAGTTTCTGCCTTCTGCTGTATGTTACGATGTTTTGGAATTGTACTGTTTAATGCTTAACTCGCTCAGAAACTGAGATTTTATTTTTTTTTTTACTTTATTACCATATTTTAAGCATTTACATAATTAATAGTACTAACTTATTTTCTCACTTAACCACATAGGGAGCCCCAACATTTTCCTGTTTTATTTTTCTTCCAAGACTGATTTAATTTCTGTGCATGAAATAAACTAATTCAAACAATGGAATTAGTATGTTTACTCCTGGAAGATCTGCTGACATCAGAACTCACTTACGTTTTGGCAAGATCAGTTTTTCAGTGGTTAGGCTGTTCCTTTTGCCATTTAGTTGATTTGATGTTCTCTAAATCTTTGATAATCAATTTGTGTTGCTTCAGACCTTCACTTCCTTCTTTGTGATTTTTATAGTAGATGTGTGACAACAAGTTATTAAATGCCCAGGTCATAGAAGCTTCTCTCTAGCAATGAAGTATCTACCTTGGTGTTCTGTTTAAAAATGAGATTAAGTGCCTCATGTGAAAATTTCTTTTGGCTGATGGAAATTTAGCTTTGTTCATTAGCATATTTTTCTTTTTACAGTTTGAGATTTGGAAAGAATTTAATCAGTAGTATGAGAGTGGTTAAGTTAAGGTTACAGAGATGAGTTTTGCCATTTCTGGTATTTTATACTGATCTGCTCAGAAGTCAGAGATGAGCAAAGTTATACGTTATGTTTGATGGAAGCAGAAGATTTGTGTGTATGAGTTACTGCAATCTGCATGACAAATCAAATATGAATATCCATCTAGTTACTGAAAATTTCTGAATGATGAAAAGGTAGAAAGAGCTAAAGTAATAGTTGAAAAAACCTTTTCTTTTTGTTCAGACACTTTATTTTTTTCAAATATGAATTTCTGCATGCATTTTTAAGAGGTCTGCCATAGATTGTTACAGTTTCAGAACAAATATGCTATGGATCCATTATTTTTAGTTTTTAATGGAGCTGTAACTCATTGTTAAAATAGGTTCTTTTTTAAAATAAGGTCAGATCAAGTGGCTAGGGCAATTGGAGGCAATTGGAAGGGAAGATTGTTTATGTATTTAAATAAATATTTTAACTGTTTGTTAGCTGATTGACAGCATTTAAGCTTTGCCATGTGTTAGATTTTGTTCCTAATCCTCTGTATTTTGGGCAAAAAAAGTTCTGATTTTTTTTCCTGTGATGTTTTTAGGGCTTGTGTACTTGAATTAAATTTTTGGGGTTAGAATTGGTTTCTGGATGCTGCTCTTGATGAGGGCTCAGTTTGACCTGTAGTGATTTGACTTCAGTTAACAAGAGTGTTTTTACTACAGGTTGTTCTGCCATTTCACTACATTTTCACAGTGGTGGTGGCTGTGTTTTGGACTTGTACAAGAGACCGGTGGATAGTACAGAATCCTAGAATGATTTGGGTGGGAGGGGACCATCAGCTAGATCATCTCACCTGGTTGCAATGTCTTGCCATAAGCTGAGACATCCTCCACTGGACCAGGTTGCTCAAAGCCCCATCCAGCCTGGTCTTGAACATTTCCCGGGATGGAGCACCACAGTTTCTCTGGGCAACCTGTTCCAATGTCTCACCACCCTTACTGTAAAAAAAAATAAAAAAATTCTTGTTTATTCTTGTTCTCCATTTCTGTTTAAAATGTCCTTTGTACTATCACAGCCCCCTTTATATATACAAAGGTTGCTGTTAAGATCTGCTCTTCCCAGTCCTTTTCTTCTTCAGACTGCACATCCTCAGTTCTCATTCAGAGGTGCTCAGCCCTCAGATCATCTTTGTGGCCCTCCTTTGGACCCACTCCAGGAGCTCCATGTCTTTCTTGTGCTGGGTGCCCAGAGCTGGATGCATTAGTCCAGGTGGGCTCTCATGAGAGCTGAGTAGAGGGGCAGAATCCTCTCCCTCAACCTGCTGGCCATGCTGCTTGTGATACAGCCATGGATAAGATTGGCTTTCTGGGCTGCAGGAGCACTCTGCAGGCTCATATCCAACTTTTCACCCACCAGTGTCCCCAAGTCCTCCACAAGGCTCATCTCAACCTCTTTGTGCCACAGTCTGTACTGACACTGGAGATTTCCTCAACTCTAGCACTGGACTCAGGGTTCTCATATATTCAGTTTGCATTCTATCTGAGTAAATAAAAATATTTAATCTAATCTGGGCTGAAAAATCCACACAATTACTTTTTTTTTTGTTTTCAGTAGTCTGAAATTCACTTGAATCTCTTGTTTCCATAGGAAACATCTGTCGCTCTCCTATAGCTGAAGCAGTTTTCAGAAAACTTGTAACTGATGAGAAGCTTGAAAATAAGGTAAGCTATTGATTTCAGTTCCAAGAAATAACTGTCTCATAGCCAGTCAGAATATAAGCAGTGAGGAAAGAAACATAAAAATATGAATTTGTTTTTCTGTAGTGGAGGATAGACAGTGCAGCGACATCTGCCTATGAAATAGGAAGCCCTCCTGACTATCGAGGACAGAATTGCATGAAGAAGCATGGCATTACCATGAATCATATTGCCAGGCAGGTACTGTACCTTAATTTTCTTTAAATGTGTATATGTATTTGTTTTGTTGTTACAGTGGAGGACAGACAGTGCCGCTGTTTCAGACTGGAACGTGGGGCGCTTCCCAGATTCAAGGGCTTTAAGTTGTCTAAGAAATCATGGCATTGAGACAGCACATAAAGCACGACAGGTAGAAGAGAGTATATTTTCTTCCTTATTCATACCCATGCCCTAACCATTGCAATCACAGAAGTCATTTGACCAATGCATGGTTAAGCATCAAGTAGTAAACAAATACTCTGCAGTTTTTTAAAGGACTCCAGAGTGGCTTAATTCTTCTATTTGACCTTAATGAGTTTTTTGTTATTAAGGTTCATTGGAAGTATAACTGGAAAGCATTGAACCAGTTTCTGCATTATAGAAAACTCCTGTCTCCAG
The DNA here is from genome assembly GCF_014805655.1 of Passer montanus. NCBI lineage: Eukaryota > Metazoa > Chordata > Aves > Passeriformes > Passeridae > Passer > Passer montanus. Next base: position 3,270,608 of record NW_024368152.1, read on the forward strand.
ATGTTTAGTATTCTGAGCATTTAAAAATGCTTTTTAAAAATGGACTTACTCTAGTAATCTGTGATGCATCCTTCAGCAAGGAATTTTATATTTATTTAGCAGGTCCAAAAAAACAGTGGAATACCTTGTTATCCCTGGCAAAAAGCTTCTGCGCTTGCATGTAGATCTTTTAAAAATATCTGGAGTGCTAAATTAGAATGAAAGCACTCAAACCCAAGATTAGTAGCCCAGTTGGTGGTAACTTCAGAGGAAAACATACCCTTGAAGCATTCTTAAGTCAAAGGCAGGTTTGCCACTTAGTGAAATCCTCTAAGTTTTACTTAAACTTGTATCTGTTTTCATTAACAAAAGAACATGTATTTCCATATTGAATTCCAGAGAGGTTGGATGTAAATGTGTCTGCATCTATTTAAATCATTCAGACACTCATATAAATGCACATAATTTACTTCAGTTAACTATTCTCTGGATATAAGATATTCCTTTAGGGCTTGACCTTTACTTAGTTTGAGTTTACGCCGCTAGTTTTTGTATTGACAAAAAGATCAAGTAGTCTTGTTATTATCTTACCTTGCTGTTCCCTTCAGAATTTTTCTAGACCTCACTGAGGTCATATTTACTTTCTTCACTTTTCAAAGACTACATGTTTAGATTTTTGACTTTCAAAAATAAATTCTCTCAATTAGTCAATTGCCCTCTGTTGACCTCTCCTGATGTTAATCTCTGTTTATATGAAACAGAATTAAGCACAGCACCATTTCAGATTTTTCAATAATTTGCTATTAGAATATCACTGCAAAAGTCTGTTGTGATCTTTTCCTGTTACAACATGTGGATTTACTGTTTATCAGTTCTTACAAACATCATTATTTGTGAATATGCAAGCTAAATGGTACTGAAATTATTCAGTCAGTGTTTCAGTCATCACAGTAGTGTGACATGTTTGTCTTCCTAGAACATACACCTTGGAAACTTGAGAACTGTTCTTCTAGGTATTCCTAGAGTGGTTTATGAGCAGTTAAATTAAAGCAAAGGACCAAACCAAGCTGATCCTTTGTCTTGAAGCAAATCTTTTTAGCTTCCTTCGGCAGAGAAGGAATGAAAACGTTTTAATGAAGACATTTGCTTATACATTCTGACAAATGAAGAGATTTTTCAATCAGAAGACCTTAAAGTGTTACATATACAAGGAGAGAAAATTTAAAAAATGGGGCAATAAAATGAAAGACTAACAGGATGAAAATTTGTCTAAATCATTCCAGTACACATAGTTTCTTTTGTAAAGAAAATCTTCAAATCTTGGAACTGCAGGTAACTGTTTATTTTGCACTGATGTTAACAACATAATTCCAAATTTATTTTTTTTTCCTAAACTTCTGTCAGATGGTCTCTGCTGATTCTCTGAACTGCAGACCTGATATGGTCTTGTGGTACTTCTGAAAAAAGAGGTATTTGACAGTGTAGAACAGGACTTTTCAGAGTGGTAGGTTAGTACAAGTGGAAGTGTATTTGCTTCACTTTTAGAGACAAACTTAAGGATAGAAATTTGTGTGACACTTGTCTCAGAACAGATTAAGGAAGATTTAATAACAAAAACTGCAGAAATGGAGAGTAGGGATTTATCTTCCATTGCCTTCGAAGTACTGTGCAATTCTCATCTTCAGTCTTGTGGAAAATTGTGACCCACCCAGTCAAAGGCACCTTCTCTCTTGTAATTTTTTGCATAATTATGATAATTATGGATTTTAGCTTTTTTTTTAAATTCAGTTCTACAAGAATGGTTTATGTAAAAGAGAATATTAAATTGGTCATGTCTTACCATCATGTACAGTGATATTCTAGGTTAAAAGTGAAGTATAAAAGCAAATATATATATATATTATATATAAAATAAAGTTGTTATCATTGTAGCTAATGGCAGGTTACTGTATGAAGTTCTCTAAGCTCTTATTCTTCATGCACAAACCAGAAGGTTTTAATAATTTGCACTTTTATTCATGCTGAGGCAAAAATTGATTTTGGTATGACTCATACCATGCGTTTGCCTTAAATATGAAATTGAGATTAGAAGAAGGTTGTATTAAATACTGTTTCACAACTGGGTAGGTTTGAGGATTACTCCTGGCTTTAAGACAGAAAATGAGATTTCTCTCTGTAAATAAAGAGAAATGTTTCACTAATAATTTAATAATTCTTATATGCATTTTTTAAATGTAAAGTTATTGTTATCTCCATAGTTTCATCCAAAGTTGATTACTTGAACTCTCCAGTACACTTCTCAAAATTTATCCAAATTTTTACATCCTTCCCCAAAGTACTAGTTTTAGTAGTTTTGAAAAGTTCACTGGAGTTTCCTCAATTAAAGCTTTTTTTCTTTTTTTTTTTTTTAACTGACTGTGTTATTGGTTAAAAGCACAAGCCAAATGGTAACCTTGGTTTTAGGGCTGCATTTGCAGCTGTATTGGTGCTTGTCATAGGGTAATAGCTGTCACATTGTCAAGTGTTCCTAGTTTTTTCTTCCATTTGTCTGTACAACAAAGAAATCGGTGCCCTCTTATTTTCACAGGGGCAAGTGTTCAGCTGTGTAGAGCAATCAGAAGCAGCTTGTAGAAGTCCTGATTAGATTTGCCAGGAAAACAGAGCTATTTCTACTGCAAAAATATTTTCATAGGTCAGAGGCACTGCATGAATACAGCAAATATTTTTACAGTGAAAATAAACAAGTCTGCATTAGTTTTCATCATTAACCCTTTCTTTTCACGTGCATTTCTGACCTTTCCTCTTCAATTCTCTTTGTGTGTAATGTTTCATTTATAGATTTATTCTGATGATAATTTCTGTCTGTCTTTTCTTGCTCCCTGTTATGGGAGCTTAATTGGTATCTATTTACTGTTCGCATTAAAAAAATGTGGCTGTTTTGCCATCTAAACCTTTTTATTAATACATAAATATTTTTTACAAATTAAAACTCTGACTTACAGGATAAGTAAGTCAGAGTTTTGCCTTTTGGCGGTTTCCTTGCCTACTCAGTTCTCTAGCCCATCCTTTGTAGGGATGCCTGCCGGAAAACCTGTTCTGAACAACCTTCCCAAGTTTCTTGGTTATGATGCTTCACACAGGACTATGCACGAAAGATAGTCTTGAAGTGAACTCTGATATTAAACATTTTATTCCATTTCTTCATCCTCATTATGGACACCTGGTTCAGATACCTTATACCAGCACTGGGGGCATGGTCTGGGAAGATTTTACCCTAAAATAAGGCTTAAAACTAAACTGGAATAAAATGACAACTGACAAACATCTCCAGCCATCTTTGTAACAAGAAGATGACAGTAGTATTTAAGTCATTTGTTTTTAAGAGATTGTGATTCATACCATCATACTTCAGCTTTAAGTTTCACTTATATGTTCTTGTGCAGTGGGCAGATTTCTAGATTGGAAGTATTGCAATTGATTCCAGGTTACCTACATTTTTGTTGTCCTATCAAGAAAGTAATTTTTCTGGTTTATTTTTAGCCATTTTATTGCATGTTTCCCATAAGTGGAACTTGCTTTAGTTTTAGTAGTTTAAAAGTACTAGAAATGTTGTTTTTAATGATGTTCTAAGTTGATGCATGAAATGTAAAAGAAAAAAAATAGAAAAGGTTGGTTAAATAGCTGACTTGGGTTTTGTTTTTTTTTTGTGGAATGCTTACAGAAATGGATAAATAATCATGGCAGAATATATTTAAAATGTTGTAAGTTACTGTAAAATTGTATAAAGGTCCAGTTCTATTCTTTCCACCTGTATCTTTTTTTTAATAAATCATAGCTACACAATTTGAAAACGCTTTTTTTCCCCCTTTCATTAATCAAATGCAGTTTGTAGGCTAAAGCACCTATTTTTACTTCTAGATTACTAAAGAGGATTTCCAGACCTTTGATCATATACTTTGTATGGATGAGAGCAATCTAAGGTAAAGTATGAAGAAATTGAACAAATTCATATGGGTTACTTGTAGTGATGTCTCATAAGTCCCTTTGAAGACAGATGTCACATTTTACTGCTTAGCTTATGTTGGGGTTTCTTTGTTTGGGTTTTTTTTCACATGTATGTGAATGATGTGCTAATGGATGGATTCTTCACTTCTAATAAGTTTATTGAGCCAGAACTCAATGGTTTATTTGTGTGATATGTGCCACTCAAGGATGAAGGACATGGAAATTTAGTTACTTTGTGCTATATACAGCTGTATAATGCTTGTATAATTAAGAATGAGGATGTACTTACTATCTTGATTGAAGTGATCAGTTTTTCTAATTGCATGGCAGTTAAAAGACAAACTGGGAACTTGGAAGGGATTAAATATGGTGTGGGTTTTTTACTTTTATATAGAAAAAGAGAGGGAACTCTGAAATCAGCAAGGTTGTTAGCTTGGGGTAGTGTTGTTTTATTGTTAGCTGTGCTCTAGCTAAGCGTCCTTGAGAAAGATCTGGTTAAGTAGCTGCTTAGTGTAAAATTTTGGATATCACTAGCAAAATTTCTACTCAATTACATACATATTCAGGATTAAGGAGCTCAATTTAATAAACTACAAGTGTCAAAGTGCTTGTAAGGGCTATTGTCAAGTCAGTTTAAAAAGGCCCAAACCACCAGAACCAGCAACAAAACCTAAATAAAGACCCTGTTAGTAGCACATGAAGTCTTCTAGGAGCAGCACCACTTAACTGAAATAAATATGATTTTGTTGAATGTCTTGAATTAAGCTTTCTTCCACAGCCTTCATGAATGAAGGGTATGTAACACTTGGCTTGATTGTAGTGTCTCAGGCAATGACGTGACAAGGTTTCCTTCTATTTTCACTTGAATTCTTAAACAGAAATTTGAATTAACAAGTTATATGGTATGAGCTCCAGAGCAAAAGAAATGTCAGAATAATAACAGGGATATTGCTGCTGCTGTGCTAAAGTTTTGACTTTAGCTTGCACTGAGTTCAATTGTTTTGCCTGGGAATGCTTATTTGTAGCTCTAGGAGGGCAAGCTGATTCCAGGTGTTGATGGAATACTTGTCATGTCAGAAAAGAAAGACTTAGGACGTGTCTTTTCTTTGGTACCAGAGCCATCTGACACCCTCCTGTTCATTAAGTTGTGTGTCAAAAACCTTTAAGAAGATGGTCTGACATTTTTTTAATAACAGAAAGCTAGAGAATTTATTGAAAAATGTGTAAATTCAAGCAATAGCTTGATAGAGGATCTCTGTTTTTTTCTTCAAAACCAGTACTGTGGTCTCACTGCTATTTCTAAACTATCTGAAATTAATTTCTTTATTAGAAATAATAATTTTAATTTAATTTCTTAAAGTTGATATGGTTATGACTAAGTATTCACAAGGGATTTCTTTGCCTTTTGTAATGGTGAGTAAGTAAAATGATGATTTGCTATGGAGATGTGTAATATTAAAATAATTTAGTATGTTTTGGGAGTTCATTGTGAAGATGATAGTACTCAGCTGCCTTTAATCTGAAGATGATGAGAGGTCCATTTTAAGTATGGATAACAGATTTTTGGGATAACAGATGGCCATTTTTAAGCAAAGAGGGAAAATGCCATCTCAAAACTAGAATGCTTCTCACTGATAAAACAATGTAGAAGGGAGAGGATGTGACAGCTGGTGAAATGCTGCAGTAGATCAAAAGGAAAACAGGTGTAGCTCACCTGATTTACCATTTTCTGTTAACTGGATGTGGTAGGATTTCTCAATAGCTAGAGCATGCCAATCTAAAACAGTGGCTTTGAGCAGACAGGACAATCTTACTCATACTTTGGAAAAAATTCCTGGATAATTTATTGGTTTTTGTTAATTCAAGCTAAGGATGAGTGTTGAAAGTACTAATGATTGATTTGAAAATGAACTTGATGAACTTAACTGTTAAAAAGTTTTTTTAAGCTATGGGTAAAGTGCCTTGGGAGTTCATTGTGAAGATGATAGTACTCAGCTGCCTTTAATCTGAAGATGATGAGAGGTCCGTTTTAAGTATGGATAACAGATTTTTGGGATAACAGATGGCCATTTTTAAGCAAAGAGGGAAAATGCCATCTCAAAACTAGAATGCTTCTCACTGATAAAACAATGTAGAAGGGAGAGGATGTGACAGCTGGTGAAATGCTGCAGTAGATCAAAAGGAAAACAGGTGTAGCTCACCTGATTTACCATTTTCTGTTAACTGGATGTGGTAGGATTTCTCAATAGCTAGAGCATGCCAATCTAAAACAGTGGCTTTGAGCAGACAGGACAATCTTACTCATACTTTGAAAAAAATACCTGGATAATTGATTGGTTTTTGTTCAATTCAAGCTAAGGATGAGTGTTGAAAGTACTAATGATTGATTTGAGAATGAACTTGATGAACTTACTGTTAATAAGTTTTTTTAAGCTATGGGTAAAGTGCTTGACTGCTTATTTATGCTCTGAATTCACTTTATGTCTTCCATACTCAATTAAAAAAGAGTCCACATAACAAGAAAAACAAAAACAAGGAGCAGTATAAAGTCCACAGGATGGATGGAGTCCAGACACGTTGTTTTCCTGTATTGTCTAGAAATGGTCATGAACATGTCCTACTGATGCTAAAATTCTGAAGGAAAATTCAGGGGAGAATTTTTTTTTTTCTTCTACAGAGATTTGAACAGGAAAAGCAACCAAGTTAAGGACTGCAAGGCCAAAATTGAGCTACTTGGAACTTACGATCCACAGAAACAGCTTATCATTGAAGATCCATACTATGTATGTGTAAGAAATTCTTTGGGTGGCTTGATTAAAAAATGTGTGTGTGTGTAGTATAATCTTCCCAGATCCCACAGTTGGCATATGATACATAGTCTGATGTTACACCAAGGGAAGTGTAAACTTTTCTTTTAATGACTTAAGAAAACTGTGTTTTACTGGGATAGGAAAGGAAAATGTTACTATGCTTACAACATTTATTTAAATTAAAATAATGCAGTGCACCTGTGTTTTCAATAGTGGGTGAAACCCTCTTTGATCAGCCTTGTTACAAAGAGGATGTGATCAGGAAAGTTAGAGACATAGCTGGTGACACATGTGGTCAAAAAAGCTGGATAATGTCAGCCAAGGGCAAACAATTAGACTAATATTCTTCAGTTTAGGAAGCATGAAGATGCAGTAGGGTTCTATAAAATCTTGATATCATTGGGAAAGCTGAATAAGACATTGCTGTTAATTACCCAGGAAGTAGAGAATATGGTGTAGTGGTAAGCACATGATATTGGTGGGAAGCAGGTTCAAAGCAAAAAGGTTTGTTTTCAGCTTTTGCTTTCCACACAGTGCTTCATTAAACTGAAATTCAACATGCCAGGTTAGTGGGAACCCAAAAAAGGAAAATACTTAAAAGGCTCAAAAGCGAGTGGAAGAAATACATGAAGGAAAGTCATGCGGGACTGTTGAATACAAAGTCACAGAGTTTGTCTCTGGAAATTCCTGAGCTGAAATGAGAGAGAAATAGGCCAAAGCTATCACCAAGTATTTGCACAGTTTGTATTTTTTCCTAATGTCTGTTGTTTGCCATTACTGACAGCAGAGAAACCAGTCTGCAATTTGTATTTGCTCTTCAGCCAGTATTGTTATTCTTACAGTCTTTTTCCTCTCTTCTTTTCTAGGGGAACGAAAAGGACTTTGAAACTGTTTACGAACAGTGTGTTAGATGCTGTAAAGCATTTTTGGAGAAGTATCATTAATGCTTCATCATATAATTTCTAAAAGAAAATAATTAGCTTCTTCTGAAATATGTAAAGTTTACTTGATTGGTGTATTTAAATTGTAAAATTATGTAAAATATGTACTTCTCCCCTGCTAAATACAGCCACGTTCCAGGATGGGATTTTGTCTTCTGCCATTTCTTCTGAAGAGTTGGATGCTGAAGGCTCTGAAGTGTATGTTCCCAGAATCTCAGCTCCTATCGTTCTCAGGGTGGGGAGGGTCATGTTTGATTTTGGTCTTACATTTTGTGCTTCAAACTGAGGATAAAATGGAAACTATAAATGCCAGTATTAAGATAAAAGTGGTTCATTTTAATAGGTTGGCCCTGGCTGGATGCCAGGCACCCACCAGAGTCTTTCTCTTGCTCCCCTCTGCAACTGGACAGGGGACAGAAAATAAAATTAAGGGATCATGGGTTGAGATAAGAACTGGGAGAAGTCACTCACCAAATAGTGTCATGGGCAACACAGACTGAAGCTAGAGATTTTTACTGAAATTATTGCTAACAAATTCAGAGCAGGGTGATGAGAAGTAACATGAGACCTTAAAAATACCTTTCCCCAACTACTTCCAGCTTTTCCTCCTCCCCCAGCAATGCAGGAAGATGAGAATGGGGGTTATGATCAGTCAATCCCAGTTTGTTTCTGCTGCTGCTTGGGGAGAGGAGTCCTTCCCCTACTCCACTGGAAATGGTTCTCTATGAACTTCTCCAATGTGAGTCCATCCCACAGGTATCAGTTCCCCCCAGACTGCTGCACTGTGGATCACTCCTGCACAGAGAGCAGTCCCTCAGGCACAGGCTGCTCCAGCCTGGGTCCCCCACAGGGTCACAAGTCCCACTGCAAACCTGCTCCAGTGTGGGCTCCTCTCCAAAGGTCTAAGCTTCTGGCAGCTGCTCCCAGAAGCCACTCCTGTAGCACCTCCACTACCAAAACCTGGCCATGCAAACCCAATACATGGATTTATAGGTTGCACATAAAATTTTTCTTCCTGTTTCAGTCATTTTACTGTGACAACTGGATTTAATATCTGATTTTATAAATAAAGGGAAATGTATGTCAAAGTTTTTGGAGTAACAATAACTCCTTAAAAATTCTACAAGACTAAAATGATTTCCTGGATATTTTCTGATTAGATTGCCTTGCAATATCATGAACAGACTGCACATTATTAAAAAACAAACAAAAAGCCCCTCCCCAAACCAAAGCCAAAACCCAAAAAAAAACCCCCTCAGAACATCTGTTAGTCTTAAAAAATATTCCATTTTATAAAACTGTAGAGAATTTGAGCAGCCTTGTAGTCTGGCCATTCTGTGGGCTTGAAACACACACACCTATGCATCCTCATAAATCCAGGATGCCCAGGTTACTGAACTCTGAAGTGAGTACACCTTTCCTTCTTACACAAGAGAACTCTGTGGAAAGAAATTTAAGTGTGGATAAATGATAGTAGCTGCCAGAAGGTTGTTTGTTTACCTGGATTCAGTGACTAGAAAGCAAACTGAGAACAACTTCATACCAAACACTTTATTACTTATGCTTGTTATTTACAGTATTTACATATTGCACGTTCGCTGGAATGTTTTATACATTTATTATATAAAGTAAATTAATGGCAGCTTGTGTTTGTGTACAAAATCCATGCTCCACTGTCCCAAAAAGTATATCTACTTGGAATAACATTCCTGTTTGTCATGCAGTTTGTACGCCAGGGTACAATGTGACCCCAATGCAAGTCTGTTTTAACCAAACTTTTAAAAAATTGCATAAGCATGAAGGATTATCAAGTGACCACAACTACTGTGGAGCAGATCTTTAGTAGTTCTAGATATACAAACAAACATTCCTTAAAACTGTAGAATTAAGCAACAGAACATGAATTTTCTTGGTGAAATATTTGTGTTTACATAATTTTTGGCAGCATTACACATCAATTGTAGTGTGTTTTTAAGTATGGAGCATTAAGTACTACTGGCAGTTATGCTACTGTAAAGAATGTCAATCTGCAAACTGTCGATGACATACAAAACGCATGTTAAAAGAATTATGGGAAGTAGTCTGTCAATCTGCAAAAATAAATCTCTTGTTCACAATGGAATTCGCTAAAAGGTAGTAAGTTCTGTTTCCCTGTTGGTTTCCAAGGCACTTCTCTTGGTTCTTGGTGTTCCTTGTCATGGTAATAACATCTGGTGGATTAAAAGAAAGAAGAAATTGCCTTTCATCATTTTTATACTCACATTCATGTGTTTGAGAATGTGTTTATCATTGCGAAAATAGTAAATAAAACTGGAAAATTCAGTAATAACTTTGGAAAGATCAGCAGTGAATTTTAGATTTACCTCAGTTCATATCAGCCTGACTGTAATATTAATGCTTTCTTAATCAAGGCTAAAAATCTGGAAAGCATCATTTTTTCTGATGGTTCATTTCTGATAGACACGAGGGAAATCCAGTTCTACCTATCAAAAATGTGCTCATAGTTAATCTGTTCCAGTGACTGCATCTGTGAAGTCAAGAAGTGAATAAACCTCAGGAATAGCATTAACAGATTGCAAAATGCTGTCTAAATGCCTTGGTGTCAGGAGCTGTTCATGGCGTGTCCAGTTTGATGGATCTAGGAAGGATTTGATGTTTCATTGGGCCCTTTTGTGAAGAAACCTGGATTCATATAAACAAGAAACAAATAGAAGTAACTTTTTAAGAGCTGGTTGTATAACTATAGCCCCTAGAACATGCCAACACTGAGCCACCACAAACTAAGCAGGAGCTGCAGTGGTTCAATTTGCTGCCTGAAGTCTTCCAGAAGAGTGTCTTGGAATGAAATCACAATCATGCCTATGACACTGATATTTAAAATCACCAATACAAAATTACAGGTTTCCACATTGCTTACGTATGTATTTTGTCTCTATTCTAGAAATGTTGATTCAAAAGTTGAGCAGCGAAGGTTTTCACAACCTTACTACCCCCACACCTTTAAAGCTTGTAAGAAAATGTAGTGTAACTGCACATACACATATCTAAAAGTCCATCCTCTTCTAGACAGGTGAGCACTGAATGTTGCAAGTCTGTCCACCCAGTTTCAAGTGTTTCTATGCCTGTTCTTGTTCTTATTTAGAAATAAAAAATGTACAATGTTTTTTTTCAGTCAGCAGGAACTACACAGCTGAAAGACTATTACATGCAAACAGACCCAGATGAAGCTTTGGTGTCTTACAGCCATCATGGGGGAGGTAAAAAACAGTGATAATCTGGTAACAGAATTCTGATGATGATATTTTTCACAGTTAAAACTTTCATATTGCCTGTCTGAACATAGGTAACTGTCTTCCCCATGATCAGTGTGAATTCTCTGATAATCTGAGCTTCTCTACGTTTTCTACTGCTTAAGTATAATTTGTAATGGAATCATTTGTATGCGAAGTCAGTTGCACTTGACATAATCCATTGCAAATCAAGCTATTGGTGCATACAGAAATACTTGTTAGTAGTATTTAAACATTTAGTTTTGCAATTTTTGAAAGCTATTTAGGAAATGTAATAATGTTATAGAAAATCTTAATGTAATCTAGGGTTTTTTTCTGGCTTTGCAGATAGGACAATTACTTCTATTTTTTTTTATATCCTTCCTTAGAGGGGGAAACTGATATAAATTTTCCTTGTCTTGCATTTTCATCTAGCTTATTTTCTGTATGTATGCTCCTACTGCACCCTATTTAGGCTATGATGTTAAAAAGTGATGTTTAGAAGAAATTAACATGCTTTTGGTTTGATCAGTGTGTGATACAATCTACAAGTTAAACACTGAAAATGTAATAAAAACTTTTTTCATTACTAATGGGAATATGCAGCTCACTGGGGGTGAAAAACAGTGGTTAGGATGCTCATTTGTCATCTCATCTACACCTCCCTTAGTATGGGTAACTTGACAGTTTTATATCAGCTAACACAGTTTTCTAAACCCCTGGCATTTTCAGAAACCCTTCAAGAGAGCCCAGGTTTTTAGCATTGACAAATCTGTTCTACTGCTTAATTTATTATTTTTTTTTTTTATTTCATAATCTGTTATATGCATCAGTCTAGGAATATTAGGCTGGAACTTAGCTGAAGGATGATGGATAGTCTTAGTGGAGATCCTGAATGCAATTTGACTACAGCCTCTGTTGAGAACACAGGTGACTATACAACTCCCCAGCCAATTGTGCTAAGTTCTAAAAGCACAAATGAAAGCTAGTGTAAAGGTGTATTACAGCTTTCCAAATTTGATTCTGGTTATTACCTGTGCATGATGATAAACTCTGTAAGAAAAAACTAATCTATATGATAAGAATTTAGTGGTTTAAATATCAATATAAACTTTAAAACACTGTCCCAGTAGGTTTTTGTAGCAGAATGTCTTCATACTTACATATAAAAAATTCTTTTCCCAAGTGTGCACACCCAGGTAGAATTCTGCTGTAATGTGATCACAGAGATCCATGCAATGAAGATTATGAAGCTCTGAATGTTCCATCTGATACTAGCCACACACATCTCTCAGCAAGGAAAACTGTGAGCTGCCTTTTAATAAACCTGGATGATGCACACTGGCTGCCTTTTTAACTCAAAGCAGTAGTTCTGAGAAAAGTCTTAAATTAGTTTACTTGGGAACCAATTCCTGGCATCATGAAGAGGTGATTGAACATGCCCTGAGCAGCTGTATAAAACAGATCAAGCTATACTTTCTAGAAAAAAACAGGCCTTCACTGAATGATACACAGTCCTCTCATCTTAATTTCACCTTCACTTTTATGGAATTCAAGTGTCTGACATTTCAATGCACTCCATGTTACTATGAGAAAGCAGCAATCTAAGGGAGAATGCAATTAAGGGCTGTTGTTTCCATTATTACAAAATATTTGAAGCAAAATTCAAGTGCCCAAATATATTGGTTTAAGAAAAATTTGAAAAATTTGATATATAATATGGTGTATAGTAATGGGATATTTAGTGGAGTACTTTAAGTTTCCAACTTTATCTTGTATTTTCAGCATTTGTCCCATACATTACTAATATGGCCAATACATCTTGAGGAGTTTACACAGGTTTTTTGGAGTTCCAAAGGAAATTTCAGTTTTAAGCTTACTACAGATTTTGCAACGAGTATTTGACCTGTATGTACCAATATTAATTATTTGCATCTGCATCTTCAGGGAGCAAGCAACTGGTAGATTTCTTTAATACACCTCATTTTCTCTGTGTAGCCTGAGACTCCAACTACTTGCACCAGTCTTGTATTTATTAGTGTAAATGTATGTCATTAGTTTTACTTTGTTTATTTGAAATAACTGTAGATGGTTTAAAAGTTTTTAAAACCCCATTAATATTTGTCAGTACAGAAATTAGAGGAAATCTTCAAAACAGAAGTATGTAATAAGATGTGATCATGCAGCCCTTGGTCCCTGAACTTCTCTTCATAGTGCAAGGAGTTTTCAAAGTAAGATATGAGAACAGTGTTGGCCTCTAGCAAACACATTTAGAACAGGTAAAGGAAAAGGGATGGAGCACCAACAGCAGCACCTGAAGCTTTCAAACAGAAGCAGTAAAATCTGTATGACTGTAGCCAAAGTGGCTGTGATCAAAGCTGTCAAAGGGGTTTTCAGATTCATCACTGTCTGTCACCAGAACTGCTCATGATCTGAATTATGAACTTTATTTAGGTGAAGATTTCGGGAACTGTGTTCCTGGCATCTCTTACCTACTAAAGATATGGACAACCTAACAGTTGTGGGATGTATCTGCATGGAGTGGAGCAAACCAAGCATGCAACATGGGAACTATTAGGAAAGCTGACAGAAGAAGGAGGCTGAAGAACAGAACAAAACAAAGAAGCATCAAGGACAGGACTCTAGCATAGCTGCGCTGACCATGAGAAGGGGTTACAGAATAAAATTAATTAGAGATGGTGCTGGTGGAAGCCAAGGAATACAACCTGGGAGGCTGACTGGAAAAAAAAAAAGAGGACTACTGGGAGATGTGATAATACAAATCTGCTGCTCTGGCTTCACTCATGCGATCTCAACAAGTTGAAGGGCTGTTACTGGGTTCCTGCATTGCTTATGTCTGTAGGACAGGCAGAAAGGGAACACACACTGTTAAAAAAGGAGAAGATGGAGCTCAGTTACACATGCATAGGATACATGAGAAAAAGTTGAGGCTCCACAAGACATGTCGCACCATAAACACACAAGTGCCCATGTAGGTATGTGCTGTCACAGTAACATGTCTAACTCCTGTTTTCACATATTATTTCCTTCTTTGATCTTAGCTCTGAGTTTCAATGTCTTGTGTGTTTTAAAGCTCTGCTAGTCCAAAAGGCACTGAAAGTACAAATAAAAATAAATTTTTATTTTTCCTTCTCTCCAATTTGATCTCTAAACACGGATAGATGTCCACAGATCTGAAAAATCCAACAAAACTACTAGTTTACCAAAGTAATAGTCCAACTATAGCCCAGCCTACTTATAAATGTGCAATGAAACAAAAATCACATACTGAACAAAACAGGAAACCTTATTTGTTTCACACAAATTGAACTGGTGCAGTGGAAAAGCCTTGAGGAGAAAAGAGGCTTAATCTTACAGACACCTGTGCATCTCCAGATGCATGTGGTAGAGGACAGTCTTTCCTTTCTGCTAGGTGAGGCTGCTTAAAGAGTCTATCACCACTGATTTGTGTCTGTGTGAATAAAAGAAGTGGACAGTTGTTGCTGACATTGAAATATGTTGAGCAAAGGTTGTTTGAGAAAAGATATTTTTAAATAGACTCCCAGCTTGAGATGTGAACTACTTTAGTTGCTATTCCTTCATATTATAATTTCATGTTTACATGGTAGGTTGTTAAGATACAGATAAAATTTTCTAAAGAAAGGGAGGGAATAATTTTATACTCTGATATATCTGCTTATTAGTATTGGTAATAATATTATTCACCTATTTGCAAAGTTAAACAAATTAATGGCTTGTAGAAACTTTCTTGAAATTGAACAGCTCCATCAGGTTTTCCTGCAGTCATGTTTCCTTTAGATTAAATAATCCTAATTTCTGTAACTGTTCTTGTACACTGAGTTTTCTAAGCCTTTGGTCATCCACGTTGCTCTTCCTTGGACTCATACAAGAAGAACCTGTATGTCTTCAAGTGTAGTGCCCTTAATTAAATACAGTATTCCAGTAACAGTAATTGTGTCAGGAGTTTCATGAACAATCTTGTTGACTTTCTTCAAGTGACAGTATTCCAGTAACAGTAATTGTGTCAGGAGTTTCATGAACAATTATTCTACTTATATATTCCAGTATTGTTTGACTTTCTTCAAGTATAACACTGCTGACTTGCTCAGTTTGCAGTCCACAACAACCTCTGTTTTCAACAGCACTATCTAACTATTCACCAATTTCCATGTATTTCTGCAGCTGAATAATCCTACAGGACTTCATAATTCTGCTCATTATCTGTTATCCTGGTTTTAGACTACTTGGCTTATTTTCCAAGATTGTTTTAATTTCAAGCTTGTACTGTGTCATGGTTGCTTGTCCTATAATACTGAAATACATGAATACAGTATTCCACCACCCAAGTTATTAATGAAAATACTGAACAATATACTGAACAATATCAAACCCATAATGAAGCTGTGTGACATTGGTCAGTACCTTTTTCCAGATTTGACAATGAAGCACTAACAACTTACTTATATATCTTTTTCCAGTCATTTTTACATTTATCTTGATCCTATTTCCCCAGCTTTCTTGTGAGAGTGAAGTGCAAAACAGTGTCAATGCTTAAAATAAAATAAAATAAAATGCTTAATATTTATTACTTTTCTCACAGATTCCTTCCACAAGATGTGTAATTTGTCACAGAGTTAAAGCATCTTGGTTTGACAGCATTTGTTACTGACAAATCTACATGGTTAATATTTATCCCTTTGTCCAAGATCACATTTTGTCTCAGGTAAAGGTTGAGGACAGAATGTAAATTAGTCCTTCATGTTACAGTTCTCTACAGACGGTTTGAGAGCAATTTTTAGTTTGGTTGATTGGCTTTTGTTTTTATTTTGGTGCATGATGAAATTTCCCAAGTATTTGTGGGAAATAGAGGCCCATCTAGGCAAAGAAGGAGAGAATTAACCTCTAGACATGAGAGGTGTACACAAGGAAATCCCAAAAAATCCAAATAGCTGGAAGATAGTTTATCAATGCTACTATCAATACCTTTTAACTGAATTACTGTAAAAGCACCTGTGACCTATCTGCATTTACACAGCTTTGATGTGTACAGCTATGTATATATTAACTCATACTACTGAGTACAGCACAGATCTACAGCTGCACACATAAAAGGGTGGCTGCTGCTGCCAATACAGGCAAATGTGTACTGAGTAAACTCTTGAAAAATAAGCCACAGCTGCTGTGTTTTTCTGCAAGAACAAATTCACTATCTGCTAACTGTATGCTGCTATAAATAATTCACAGATGATGCACATGGACATTTATGTAATGACTTCCAGTAGGGGGTACCCTTTCCTTAATGCCAAAATTTGCCAGATTAAGCCAGTTACTTCAAGTCCTCAGGAAGGGGAATACCTTATCTAAAGGACAGTTGTTATTATACTCCCATGAATTTTCATGTATGAAATACAACATTTGCTGCTTTGCTATGCAGTGGAATGTCATTTCTGCTAAGAAAAAGCTTACCTTTATCCCTCCATGCACATAGGGCTTACTGCCAATCGAGTAAGAAGCCTGGCACATCTTTTGTAGTCTGTATGAAAAAAAAGCATGACTAGATTACCAAAGTAATCAAATTTGCCTTTAAAAATCAAAATTGTTTTCAGTGTGCAAATTAGTGTCACAGCAAGTTCAATGAATACCTTCGTTTGCAACAGAATAAAAATCAACTCCTTTGACTGAAAAGAGGAATGTGTAAAAATTGGGTAATAACTAAAAGCCATGTCTAATGGCACGTCTAACTATGCAACTGACTTCTGCACATGTTCTATCTGTAAACAAACAGCATGAAAGTGCTTGGAGGCTCTCCAAGTGTATGTATGTAAGTATAAAAATTTATACATCTGTGCCTATGCTTCCGTGCAGGATCTAAACATGTGACTCTAGTATTTCCATAGAAATACAGAAAAAGAATAAATAGTGCTCATCCACCTTTGAAATCCAGCCTTCAATGAGCAAGTCTGTCAACTTATTATTAAGTAATGCCACTCTCCAATAGATTTTCTTCCTGGGAACATTGTTAAATTAGACAAATAACATCTTCTATGCATACAAATCTTAAGTCCAGCCCAAGTGGATGACCACATCATAAACATTCATAGGAGTATGAAGTTCCATCTTAATACTAGAAATGCTTTTTCCACAGAAGTCCTATTGCTAGTCATTCATATTTTAGGTGCCTTCAACTTTTTGATGCTTTCACAGTAAGACACAGAACCAATGCAAAACTACAGAAATTATTCAAAAAGGGTTTTGTTTTTCATTTGCATGAAAAACTGAAAGCAAATATTGTAAAAGTTGGTTATGGACACACAGAAAAGTAAATTATTTTTCAGATACCAATGTTCCTACACTGTACAAAGTACTAGAAAGTATGCCAACACAATGCTTTTGTACTGGCTACCACCACACCTGAAGCATCACAGACACTTTTAGTTTCTTTGCTGTTTGGCCTTCAGATCTCTACACAGAAGGAACAGTATAAATTAAAGTCAGGATATTATCAAAAAGTAACATCGTTCTGTGCATGAAGAATTAAAGCAGGCTGTTTGTCTCATTTTCCTAGAAGAAAGTTACTTTAAAGAGATGCTAGTCATCCAACCCAGTAGTTGATGTTCACTTCTACTACTACTAAAATAACATCATTATTTTATTGATGAGTAACTACATCTAATGTTTTCTGGAGATGAAATGTTAACAATCCCAACTCACAACATATTTATGATATAATTGCCACTCATACAAATGATTCTCCATTATCCAGACATTATGTTGGTGGATATGTCACCTGTGAGGAGGAAGAGGCTAATTTAGAGCCTTTAAGGCCAACTAGTTTTTAGCTTCACAGCTTGGAGTACTCATTAGTGCTGAGCCAAATGACATTTGTGTTGTGATCCTTATGAAAAAGGCAACATGACCATTGCTTGTTCAGAACAGACAAGTTATGAACAACTTACATCTCCACCCATCAAAACAGAGGGTTATCTGGTTACCTGTCATCTAGAAATCCTTCCAAGGACTTCCTGAACTGAAGCCTTACAAATAGAGAAAACGTGCACAATTCTTACCAAATATGCCTTTAAAATGCACTGAGCTGAAATATTTATTAATACTAGAAACTTGGAATCTGTAACTCTTGTTTCTATTCCCAGCTCTGCTACTGACCCAACTGGTTGACCTCAGACAAGTAAAATAAAGTGTGCTTCCATTCTGAAAAGGCTGTACTAAAATAGCATCTGCTTACTCAACAGGTCCACCTCAGTATGAATCTGGAATCACCATCTACTGACTGATAAATGTCAGTGTTTGATATTTATTTAATTCTCTGTGCTGCCAACAGTGATGAGGTATCACAAGTGGATTTTGCTTAGTTGTGTCCATCAGCACTTTTTTTTCTAAGCTAACAAGTTATACTTTTATAATTCACTGAAGACAAGTGTTGCAAAGATTCATTGTCAACGTTACTGGTAGACTGGTAGCTGAATAGTCAAAATAGAAAATGTCTATAGAATGTGTCCTGCATAAATAATCAACGAAAAGTAAAATAACCCCACCTGGATTTGTGATCCTGTCTTGAATTTACAGCACTAAAAATTAAATATGATATATTTGTGAGAGGAAAAGCAAACAGATGGTTTGGAACCCATGAGGCAAATACATCAGTACCGAAGGATGCAGTGTTTACAGCCATTCTACACAGTGTATTTGCAATGAGAAAGTTTTATTTCCATTTTCCTCTCTGTAATGCTGATGCTGTTCTAGCAAAGCTGTAGAGAATACTTAGAATTCATTCCCTGCAAAGAAAAATATGGACTGCTCTAAAACACACTGACATTGTATCACTACTGATACTTGACAGGACTAATACATTTTAGAGTTTCCTCTCATTTTAGGGAAGTGCCTGCTTTTGTTACTTACATGCTGGGATGGTACAATCCCTCGTATTGTGATAAAGCCGATGAAAGTGTTTGCTACATTTTGGACTAAAGTACAGTGGACCTGAAAGATAAAGAAAAAAATAAGTTATGAATCAGCACAGCTCACAAGTAGAGCAGTGTAGCTTATGGTAGGTATGTGAAATACGAATACCAATGCAAGATTAAAACATACCTGTTAAATGCTTCAAGAACTTGTCTTTCATCCTCAGATCTCTAGGAACTATTTCTGTGGGACAGAGAAAAGAACAGTGTTACTCTGCTGCACTGGACTTCATACTACTGCCATGCATGGTGTGAAGACAGTATCTGTCCAACAACATCACCAAGTATGTCTTGACAGGTGCATGGAGGGCAAAAGTCCTTTGCATACAGTAGGCCAAATTGCAAACAGTCACTTTACATAGGGAGACCTTGTAAAATGCTCTGTGAAACACAGTACTGATGGAACAATATCTCTTAGGTGAGAAATCATTAATGACAATGGTTATTAACTAAGAGTGAGATTTTAGCTCTCTATGAACTACGTTACCAAGTTTAACTAGATTTGAATTCTTTCATATTACATGAGTGATAGAGACTCAATGATATATTCCAGTCTGGGGTTGTCTCCTAATTCTCTTATGCAAATGTAACCACTATTCTGTCCCAGGTATATCTGTAGAAGCACTGCTCTTCTGTAATCATGAAACTGGATTGATCTACTTACAGGAATCTTCCCTCCCTCCCCCAGCAGTAAATAAAATTCACAGGAAATTATTCCAAGCAAATTGCTCTCTTCTGGCTCCCTATGTTTGTGGTTTACCGCCTTGTGTTTTGTGTTCAGCAGATGGCAAAATGAAACTAGTTTACTGAAATCCATTTTAGCCCTAACCCCTGCTTGTGACTTCCTGATTTACAGCTATCTTTGATTGCTTTCCGTTACAAACTCTATGCTGATGGCTTAGTGCTGATTGTGTACGATACACTATATGGTGCTTTATTTACTTGACCATGAATGCCTGAGCAGCCTTTTTCATTCCCCTGGCACCTCTTATCAGATATAAAGCAGAGAGCATTTCCATCCAGATCCGATTCACTTGTGAATTTAGACACTTCTCGAAAGTCATTCTTCATTTACTTCTAACTTTAGTCGGTGTAAGTAAAATTGACCTTATCTCCTATTTGACCTAATTATGTCATGAAGAGCATTAAAAACACACATGCTTCACTCACAAACTTCCCATGGGACAAGCTCACTAGGAAAGTGATGCCAAAACTGAAATTGAAGACTCTAACTTGTAGTTCTTTTTCAGAGTTGCAGGAAAAAACTCCATCATAATAACAGCATGAAAAATCCTGCTTTGAAATCATTAACAACTACCAACTAATCTGCTCTGAGGCAGGATTATTTATTTTGTAGATAACTGTTCTACACAAGCCAGATGTTTCGCACCAACAGGGTGACCAAACCATGTTCCAAGATGAGATTTAGAGTTGTGCACATCACAGTTCCTTGCTTAATCTGGCCTCTTTGACTCTTCAACATTTGTAAAACAAAATGTTCTCTCCTGTGTTGACCCTAAGGAGAACAGAATTGTCTTCCTCTGTGCATTCATTAATCATCCAAATAAGCAACATCTTCATGACAACCACCAATAAATGCAAATTATGAGGATATTTGAGTATGAATGAGAATGACAAAAAGGTACAATGAAGCTTTAAAAGATCAATAAAGACAGAATAAATAGCATACTATCAAAATAAAAGCCAGTTTGGGAAAAGTTGAGTAGATATTTTCTGGAAAATATTCAGAAAGTCACTTTCAGTTGGAGGGGTCAGATGAGCACCAGTAACGCTGCAGGGACTTGGGAGTGACAGGGAACACTAAATTAGACATGGCAGCAGGAGGAACTAAATCAAGTTTCAACTGAGTGCACAGAAGTACATCACCAAACTAAGCAGGTTAGAGAGGAGCCAATCAAACGAGCAGAAGGATGGCTGCAGGAGTGTCCCAAGCTGGTCACAGCCTGCACAGTGACAGAGGAGTACTATCTCAGTTCCCTAGTATTTCAAAGGTGCTGCCTCTGGAGTACAAAAGGAACTACAAGCAGGGTGAACAACTCAGTTCAGTGACGCTGAGCTGCAGGGAAGACTTCTGTATGTAAGGTCTTTAAGGACATACTACAGTCCTGCAGGAGAATTCTTGCTAGGGTCACTTCCAAGAAACACTTAAACCAAGCATATGATAGTAAGTGGTAACCTTCCAGGAAAAAACGTTTTCATCCCTTGTTTCTTTGATCTCAGCCCATTTAAGTCTCTTCCCATATTATTAGGTTTTGTTCAAAGCCACAGGAAGTTGGACTTTCAGTTGAGTTCATTAACCAGAGAGTAAAAGGCTCTGAGAGGTGACTGGAGGTTTTCTATTCCAAATTTGCCATCTGTGTCTGTTTCTGATACCAAAGGGAATCTGCAGGTATTTCGAGTGGTGAATTCTTAATACAGAATTAGTAACCTGATGCACTATCTCATTCACTGAGGCACTCTAGGAAAACAAAAATGGACTGTGACTTACCAACTCTCTGCTCGTCCTGGTACCCTCCGTAGTCAGCCACTTCCCTTGGATCCAAGTTATAGTCATGCTTGGAGAAGTACTGCATCCCACTGTCCTTCTCCAGGTGGTACCTTTTCAATTCCTGAATGATCTCCATGATGAGATTTAAGAGACTTTGCTTGTCCTTCAAATCTGTGGAGTCTGTTTTTTCTTTGCAGTATCCTGCTGAGAGCATTAAGAGTACAAGCCCCAGCAGCCCAGAAGACCTCAGTCCACTCATTGCAGTCCGACCTGAAGAGTGCATGAGGGGATGAAGAGGAAGGATCCGCTGCTGTGTGAGGTCTCCTGTTTCACTGGAAGAGAAAACTGGGGGTGGGTCGAAAGTGGGGAGACTCATGGGGGTGGAATCGGAAACACTAGCGGAGGAAAGAGCGGCGACCGCTTGGCAGGTTACACAAGGCGGGGCACAGCCCGCTCGGGGCTGCCCGGGCTGGCGGAGCGGGACGGGGCGGGCGGGACGGGACGGGAGGTGCGCGGCTGGGGGCAACCGGCCGGGGCAGGGGACAGCACCCCTTTTTCGTCCCTTTTCCCTTTCCCCTTCCCTGCAGGAGCAGCGGTCAGCATCATGCTCGGAGCCGCTCGCCTTCGGACGACTGGCCGCCCCTCACGCACGGCCGCTCCGTGCGGCGGCTCTGCGCTGCCAGCCCGGCCGCTCCCGCCGCGGGCTGTCACCGGTCCCGCCGCACGCAGCGCTTCGGCCCGGCGGGACGGGAGGGACGGGGGCGTGCGGAGGGAGACAGAGGGGAAGGAGGCTGCTGGTGCTCGCCGGCCGCTTTACCTGTGTCTCCGTCCCAGACGCCGAGGTGTCTTTCGCCCGGGAGCCGCTCCCCAGACGGCAGCAGCCCGCGAACGGCAGGGAGTCCGAGTATTCCGCGGCTGGCCCGCCCGCCCCCCTCCCGTCCCTGCGCTCCCGCCGTATCCACAAACTACTCCATCGCCGCTAGCCCCAGCGCAGCCGCTTATATAGGCTATAGGATGGACATGAGACGGCAGATAGTATCGACTTGGAAGTGGGTGGAAAACAATAAAAGTCCACTTGGCAACCTCGGGAGCGTCGCTGCTTGCACAAGCCCCCCCCTTCCCGCCCTCTCTCCCCTCCCGCCCCGGTCCCCCCGTCCCTCCCCCTGCTCGGTTCTCCCGGGCAGGGCTCAGTCACTCCTTCGCTGCTCTCCGACGTAAGGAGACGGTCCCAAGTGTGTGTGTTTGGAGTGGGAGGGGGCGGCGGCGGGAGGATGGGGACGGGGGGGTGCGCATCGCCCGAGCCTTTAATTAGAACCGCGCTGAGGAGCCACTGAAATATTGATGTCCCTGGCGCAGCTCTCGTCAGCGGGTCCCCGGCCCGCGGCCGCAGCCCCGCGGGGGGCGGGCGGGGAAGCCGCCTGTTTACCGGGAACTCCGGGCCCGGCTGCGGCGGGGAAGGGGAGGTGTTGGGGCGGGGGCGAGCTGCCGGGGAAGAGGAAAGCTATTTCTGCTCCCGTGGGCCGGGAAGCCCGCGGAGAGGCGGCTGGAGTGGGTCTGGGTAGAAGGAGGGAGCGGGCGTGCCGCCTCTTTCGCCGATTCTTGGCACGGGCGGTCCCGGGTGGCGAGGCGGCTTCCTGGGCTCCCGGCGCGCCGCTGCCTGGAAGCGCTCCCAGCGGGGCCGGGAGAGGAGGAGGAAGAGGAGGAGGACGACGAAGGCAGTGCCATCGCCGGGAGCGCCCTGTCCGCTCCCGCAGCTGCCCCCGGCAGAGGTGACAGCCTGAGCGAAGGGCAGTGGAAGCGCGGGGCAGTCTGAGCAGAGCGCCGAGCCCCCTCCAACGAGCGCCCTTCCAAAGAGCAGACACAGCCTGCCGCGCTCCCCACGTAGCCCCTCGGGGCGCGGCGGGGGGAGGCTGAAACCCGATCCGGCGGAACTCGGTGTTTACTCTCCCGTGTGGATGAACCTGTCCCTCGCCAGCCGCGGAGCTGCCCCCGGGCCCGGCGCGCTCCCGGTCCCCGCGGGGCCGCGCCGCCCGCCGGCAGGCGGCGCTGAGCGGAGCGGGCCCGCAGCCGTGAGGGCCGGGCGGGCCCGCGGAGGCGCGGCGGGCGCTGGTTCTCCCCCGGGGCTCTGTGCCGCCCGGCTCCACAAGTGCTTCGTCATTTTAATCGATCTGTCTTCAAAACCAATACATGAATGGCACATGTCTCTAACTACAGAAATCTCAGCCTGTGCTGTCACAGTGAAGGTACAAAAACGTTTAAAAAAATGCACACACCAGATGTGTGCATGAAGAAAGAGACCCAGAGGCAAGACTGAGCAAGACTGCTTGTCAGGTTTCCAGAATCCTTCCTCCTCTTGGCTTCATGGTTTGTTTCCAGTCACCTTAAGACTTAGGGGAAAGAAGAAATGGAACACTCAGTTCCACAGTGAGAAAGAATGTCCCTTTGCATGACATAACTTGGTATGGCTGTATTTACATGTTAGTCATTCCAAATATTGACACTTTGAGGTCACAATTGGAGACAGAGAAGATGGAAAACGAGGCAGGCAGAATACAGCCTGGTGTTTTGTTCCTAAGATTACATTGCAAGTATTCCTTCACCCCAGATAATCTCTTTGGAAAAAGGTAGATACAACTGCAGAACTGAAAGAGGATTTCAGCTAAGCACATGGATGGGTTCTCCCCTTCCTGACAGTTACAATTGCCGTGTCAGTTTTGGTCACCATTGTGTAAGGAAGGAGCAGCCCATGTTTTGAGTACAGACCAGTTCAACTCAGGAATCTTCTGCTGCATCTTTTGCTTATATTAGATGTACCCAGACATGCCTGTTATGTCGGGCATGGAGACTAGCTGTCAAGGAACAACCGGCAAATTGTTGAATAATATGGTTTATGTAGCTGTCTTCCTTTTGAAAAGACAGTGGACATTAGCAGAAACTGCATTAATCCCTCTTAAGAGATAACTCTACTGTGACTCTGAGAATGGGATAGCTGGAACTGCCCTAAGGCACACCAAGAAGAAGTTAATGTCATAAACAATTGAATTCCAATGTTCAGGAATACTCCTTTTAAATTTACTAATATAAACATAGACTCAAAGTGCAATGAAGGCATTAGCTGAGATGTGAGGGAGATGAAGAGTTTGTTGTCTTTTTCTGCATGCAGACTCTGAGGCAAGGGTCTATTCTGATTTGTTTACATTGAATTATACAAGGATATGTAATAGCTCCCATGACTTCAATAGAACTAAATTGAAATTCCCACTGATAGGTTTAGGATGGCAATTTAATATTTTATTAAGTATATTTTCTTAGGGCTCCATCTAAGCTAGCCATCTAGATGATAACAGCCTATATGCTACCAGGCTCCTGCTCTGCATAAATATTGTCAAAGCTACAATCCCCAAGCCTTCTATCCACCCTCAGTTTGACTCCTGAGGCTTCTAAAGTGAATAGGTGCACTGTTTGCCATGGCTGCTCACAGGTTCTTGGACTTCTTCCCTGGATGCCGGGAAGCGCTTGACTCTTGTCGACACTAAACAGCCAGGATGGTGAAGAAAGCATTCTTCCAGGAATTACAAGATGTAAATTCTAATCCCTGCAGGCAGAGATGAAAGATGAACACACCTTCCCTGCCAGGACAAAAACCTGCTTGCTTTCCTTGAAAGAAAGTGGAGAGGGACATACAAAACTCAGTCTCAAAAAGCAACATGTACCTGAGAGAGCAGATCTCTAGAGTAAATGCTATGCAATTAGTTTTTTTTTTTTTTTTTTTTTTGGCTTGTCCTGGAGGAGTGGTTTTCATTTAAAAGTGATGGGATGGTTTTTGTCTTATTTTTACAGGACGTCAAGTTAGTTAACTCTTCCACAATCAAAATCTGTGCGTAGTTTGATCTACAACTTTATTAAAAATGAGCTGTCTTTAAGCTAAACACCGTTATCCTCAGAATAAGGACCTTATGGAGTAAACATACACCAATGAGATCAAACACAGCATTTGGTGGATGGTTTTAAGCCAGTGTATTCTTCTCTGTTCCCTTGATTATGAAACAAAGGCACTACATTTGGGCTTCAGGACAAATGCTAGGCAGGATTTCTAGTTTTGTTAAATAACACACATTAGTCACTGTTTTTACCAATTCCATTCTAGTATTCCATTCCAGTATACCATGCTAAGACAGAAAAGGAAAGATATCTTGACTTCCTTTACTTACGTGGTGTATATAAAAACAATAAAATGTGTTCTCTTTGGTTCTGTTGTCTAAGACTGGTGAAATTTTCATGCTAAGAGCCCTACAGTTTTAAGCATGCTCTTGTTTCAGCTGATTATAACAGACATAAGGGTTCCTATCTATATTTAATAAAAGCAAGTGCATCATTTTCTGAAGTGATTGCAGAGCAGAGCTGATTGTCTAAATCAGGCTCATAACCAACACATGAACTAAGTGTAAGCTTAGAAGAAAATTCCAATAGACATTTATATGACTAGGCTAAAGAAATGCTTCTTGCATTGCTCTTCATTGACCTCAGAACCTCAAAAAATATTTTGAAATCCTTTTTTTCTCTTAAACATCACATCAGCTTACAAAACTCTTGGTTTAAAATCCAGACTTTTCACTCCTCACAATAGAAAAACTATTTAATTTTCAGGTTACACATCAATCCCAGTAGAGGTTAGTATATAGGATGAGATGGGACTGGTAATTCTGCTGGGTTGAGTGGGTAGCAGTTGGTTGACATGGCAGTTCAACTCACAAAATGTTGACCACACACATGGAATCTGCATGTGTGATAGTTACTTTTAAAATCTGTATAGAAAAATGCATGCACTGCATCCAACAGATGATACTTCCCAAAATGTCTGTTCCAAGTTAATGAAAATGCAGAATGTTTTCAATATAATGTATTGTACATAAGTATAAAATAATATTTATGCACCTGGCTCAGTCATCTCTGTGAGCCTCCGAGTCTCAGAGGCAATGCCCAATGACAGCTGCTGGGGAGAATAAAGATGAGGTAGTAAGAATTCCTATAGCACTGAAATCAGCCAGAGAACATATATAACCAGAACAAGAACTTCAACAGATGTTAGGGGTATTAAAGCCAATTGAGCATTTTAAGGGCTTTCCCCACTTCCTACCTGATACAAATGCCAACAAGATTAAAATCCCATTAATCATCGCTGCGACCAAAACTGAAGAACTTTGATACAGTTCCCAAATGTTTCATCAGAACTGCAGCCAGGGCCAGCTTGATGTTTGGTAGTAAGTTAAAAAAGGAAACCGCAACAAAAATCTCCAACCATATTTTTGGCTAGAACTTTTTTTTCTCTGCCTGTAAATTCAAGGCTAAAGACAGCTCTGAGTTGGCAAATGCATCAGTTATTGAGCCAATTTTAAAGTTATGTTCAATCAGCTTTGCAGTGCTGCAGCAGGGCAACAGTGCTGCACCAAAACAAAGCTCTTCTGGGAATCCTACTGAACCAGCAGGAGGAAATTTAAGTCTAGAGAGCATAGTCTCACTTTTAGATGCTTTTCATGGTCTTCAGGGTACCTGCTGAAATCTCCAGAGACCATCCCTCTGAATTATTCTGTATTTAGGTTTTCAGAGATACTTTACTTTTACGCAGTTAAGATAAATGCCCCAGTGAAGCAAGTCAAACCTCTCCAACTGTAGACTACTGCCTACGGGAATACACTAACATAGACCAGATGCCAAACTTTTAATCAGGTAAATGAGGGTAGGAGTTAATGCCATTCTATGAGACTGCTTTCCATAGCTACTGTGCAGCTCTGGGCCTGCTACATGTGGGTTCACTGTGGACTCCTGTCTGTTCACTTAGAGTTACATAGCTGCAGCCACAGAAACTCTTTCTACATCAAACTAAGATTACAAGTAAAAGCTCTAGCTGATGTCTCATTAGCTGATAGAATGCATTACATTTTCTTGTCTACTCTGGTCTTTGTGTGCCAAAGGAAAGAGGATAGCTTTAGTGTATGTGAGAACTTAGTAATTTTAGAAGCTGTGTAACTTCGTCTTTCATCATGGCCATAGTTCTTAGCTTGAAGAGACAAGTGGATCACATGTGTTTTTTAGAGCCATGGCTGATAAATGATGACATGTTTTGATAGTGTACTCTAAATCTGAGAATTTTCTCTCACATTGTCTTTGCGCAACTTCTTAAAAAATTTATGCTGAAAAACAAATGCCATCTCAGGCAACATAAGGATATCCCATATGACTCACCATCAGCATATGAATGCTAAGCACAAACATTGAGAACTGTAAAAAGCTGAGGTACTTTTTTCCTTCTGTAGGTCATCAGTAGGCAGGCACACTGCTGGTGTAGTGAGCAGTGACTACAGGCCTCATGACTATCCAGTGGATGACTTTTTACAGATCAGATGTAGAGCAGGCCTGTTGGCCAGACTGTATTCCAGAGACCTCTTGTAGGCAAGCACACCCTTTGGTAGATCATGTGCCTACAAAAGCTGTTGAGGAAGGAAGAGGGGTTAATCAATCCCCTTCTAGGCAGATATTTTTCAGGCCATAACAGTTCTACAGCTACTGTGCAGCACTGGGACCCCCTATACATGTTCACTGTTGATCAGAGGTTTTTTCTTCCAGAAACCAGCACTGCAGTCCCAGACTGTACACAGGCAGCCTCCTTGTGAACAGCTTCAGAATGGGATTAAGTGTCTTCACAGTAATGGCAGAAAGTTTATTTAACAGCAACAGAAGACTATTAAGACCTGTCTCTAGATTTCAGAGTCCAGCTTATAGTTTTTTTTGATTCTGCACTTGAAGTGATGCAAAGATATTAAAGTGCAAACTGTATATTCAATATACTGTATTGTACATCCACAAACTGAGGGTTGTGAATGTTGTCTCTTCTTGTATGGAAATTTGCTGTCCTTTGGAGGAGACAGAACATCCTGGTTCAGCTCGACTGCGGGAAGCTAAGGACCTGGAATACACAGGATACATATGCAGGAATAGATATAATGCGCTCAAGAGCACTGATAAAGCCTGTGGCACTTAAGCCAGCTGGCACAGGATAGGCCACATCCATTCTGTCCATCCCTCCTGCTGGCAGCAAGAGGACAGCCTTACGCAAACCACTCATTAGGAACACTTCCTGGGCAGCCTCGCTTCCCAACAGTACACAGGGATCGATCAGGAGAGTAGTCACAGACTAACCACGTTCCAGGGACTGTCCTAACAATTTAACAGTATTGACAGCTGGGTTCCAGTGCCAAGAAACCTCCCTGGCAGTTTTCACATTTGTGTTCTACTATAGTCACAACCTGTAGGTCCCACCTGTGTTGCAAGGGGTAGAGGCAAAAGCTTTGGAGACGCTTACTTGTCAGTTGGTAGAACTGACCTGAACATTTTTGCATCATGTCCTAAATGGGAATAAAATAAGCACCAGAATCTGGGAACTGCAGCGGATTCAAAAAGCAGCCGCAAGACTTGAATCACTTTTAAAAAATAGTTCCATGTCTTTTGGTCAGGCAGCTGTACACAGCTTCCACTGGAGGCAGCAAAGAATAAATGCAAGTTGGGCAGAACCACAATGAACTCAACTTAGTTACACAACTTAATAAATATTTTTTTTCTTTCCCCCTCAGTCCATTATTTTTATAAATGCAAGATCTTTTAGATCTTGTATGGCAATGGGCCAAAATTATCAATATCCTTAGTTTTAGTCCAAAGAAAAATAAAAAATTAAAAAATAAGTTTTATGACCATTACAATCTGTTCTTTCTCCTAAGATGGAAAATGACTTTGTCTCACATTACATTATTTTTAAAAGCTACAAAATACTGTATAGATTTTGCATGGCCTGGTTTTTGGTAGCAGGAGGCAGGCTAGAGAGGTGGGCTCTGTGAGAAGCTGCTGGAAACTTCCACTGTGTCTGGTAGAGCCAATCCCTGTGGAGATGGACATGCTGCTGGCCAAGGCTGGGCCAACTAGAGAGGTTGGTAATGCCTCTGGGATAACATAGTAAAGAAGAAAATAAAAATAAAGTCAACCAGTTTTTTCTACCCAGAGAGGAGGAGATGAGAACATGTGAGGGAAACAACACGGAGACACCAAGGTCAGTGGAGAAGGAAAGGGAGGAGGTGCTCCAGGTGCTGGAGCTGAGATTCCTCTGCAGGCCGTGGTGAGACCATGCTGAGGCAGCTGTGTCCCTGCAGCCCAAGGGGATCCACAGGGAATGCAGAGATCCACCCTCAGCCCATGGGGGAGGGGCCCATGCTGGAGAGGATGCCTGGAGGAGGCTGAGATCCAGTGGAAAACCAGTAGAGGGAGAGGGCCCTTGGTTCCAGGCTGGAGCAGCCTGTCCTTGGAGAACTGATCCCGTGGAAAAGTGACCCACTGCAGCAGTTTTGGGAGGACTGTGTGCCCAAGGGGAGAATTCATGTTGCAGAAGTTTTGAGACGACTGCTGCTCATGGAAATGGACCCACGTTAGAGGAGTTCACAGGGAACTGTCTCTCGTGAGAGGGATCCCATGGTCTCACAGGGGAAGGATTCCTCTCCTGGAGCAGCAGAAGAAAATCTCAGTGATGAATTGATCAAACCCCCACGCCCAGTCTTCCTGTGCTGTCGATGGGAAGGAGAGAGGGGCTGGGGGGAAAAAGGTGTTTTTGAGGGCTTATTTTACTTCTCATTATCCTTCTCTGATTTTGTTAGTAATACATTCACTTTGCAACTTTTAGTCGAGCATGTTTTGCCCTTGAAGTGTTTTCTCTCTGTCCTTACCTCAACTCCTGAACCCTTCTTTAATTTTTTTCCTCTCCTCTGCTCAGCTGTGGCTGAGGAGGGTGAGCAAGCAGCTTTCATGGGTGCCTGGTGTTGGGCCAGTGGCAAACCCTGACACACCTACTGAATGTTTTGCTATAATGACTGCTCTTTCAGCCTCTTTCCTGATGTCATCCCCTCCACAGTCCCCACCAAAATTAATCGTATATTCTTTAATGGAGGCATTTTCACACATGAAAGAATAATACTATTTTGAGGCCAGTCAAAACATTTGATTCATTTGAGAGGTCATTTAGTAGTAGTACTAGTGTAGTTGTGCAGTAGTAGTAGTAGTAATAGTAGTATTCACTTCTGGTTTTGTCTTATTCTAAGCTTAAATGTCAGGTGTGTTCCAGTTTGTCTCAGAACATTAATTCCAAATGGTTCTGAAACTGGAAATTCACTTGGATCTGACATTCATACCAAAATGAGACCAATCTTTATGGGTTGTTTTATTGTTGGTATTGCAGTGTCATATTCAAAAATCACATTATAAAAGTATTTTCAAAAATTTTCATTCTATTTAGCAACGAACAGCAACAGATACAGGTATGAGAAGATCTTGTATTGCTGAATTATTACCTATATGGTCAACATAAAATATAAAAATTGAATTGATGGTTCACTGTTTTATGTAATTGATTTAACTTTTACATTGAGCTTAGTCTGAATAAGAGAAGCAGTGCATTTTTTCCCTCTTTTCTAGTTAGTATACTTATCTGAAGAAGTCTTCATCCATTTTTTAAAAAGATTTAGTAGCAAATACCACAAGAGAAGGGTTTCTGTCTTAAAATGTTAACTTCTGGTTAAGATATTACTTTTCTTATATGCAAATTTTGTACAATGCTCTTCTGATATACAAAAAAATTGTCTCTGTGATTAAAAGAATGCAGATGGACTTCTGTCACAGCCATCAGGTACTGCACATACATATCAATATTTATGACCACCTTATTTTGCAGTGTTAGTTTAGTTGAAATAGCACTTTGGTAATGTCAGTTAAGTAACAAATTGCAGGAGATGTTTCTGTTAGAGGCTGTCATAGAATGAGAATGTTCTTTGGGCAGTGTTGCCCAATGCAACTGTGAGCTTTGCAATTATTCTATTTGAAAACGCAAGATTCACAATAAAGAAAAAAACTCTTGTTTCAGATGGAGCTATTTATCACCTTTTCTTTGTCCATTCCTCCCACATTAGAGGAGCAAAAGGACAATACTCAAAGGAAAAGGATTATGACCACATTATTAATGATTAGAAGCTAGATAAAATATGGAACTTCCATTGTCTGAAAAAGTCCAACATTTCAAAATATTTTAGTTTTGATCTGAGACAATCTCACAAACAAATAAAAAACTTTCAAAGATATTGACAGTGGAAAATAAATATTAAAATAATTTCAAGAAATCAGAATATCCTATGATTTTTGCAAAATTAAGCAGTGCACACCTCTCATTCTGAAGTGGGATCATTCTTGGGAATTCTCCAGAATTAGGACTAGAACAACAAACATGTGGAACAGGATGCCTTGAAGATGTTTCCAGGTTTTTGAAAGCTTGAATATAGGTTTCTGAAGGCTACTATGCTCTTGGCTGCATAATGTTCTGCAACTCCTGACTGTGCCAAGAACCTTGAGATTGGCTGCTCCATCTCTTAAGTGCCCAGCTGCCGGACTCTGAAGCGATCTGTGTAGTGCAGCCTACTAGGAAGCAGCATTTGTGATTCATCAGAGGTTGATAGAAAGTAAAATATTTCTGTAGCACTTTAAGAGAGGTGTTCCTCAAATTAAATATTGCCATGTTTGAAAGCTTCTTACTAGCTCTCTTCATGTAGTAGGAAGTTCTCAGTCTAAGAAACTGAATGAAGGAAAAAAATTAAATGAGCATGATCCATTTAGGGTGTTTCTTAGTAGCAGAACACTAAATATTGCCACTGTTTATTTGTTTGGTTAGGTTTTTTTTGTTGTTGTGTTCTGTAGACAAGGTAAAACACTGTATTGAACAAACAAGTTCTTGTGTAGGCATGCAGATACATATTGAACAGAAAGGTGTAAAGAAAAATTAGAAGAAGTTCTGTGTTCTTACATTCATGAAAAAATGTATTATTTTTATTGTATTCCTCTTAATCTATATTCAAGGTGAGATGACCCTGTCATCAGTGTATCCCACAAGAATGGCAAGCAGTTTTACAAGGCATACTTTGGAAAATAAACATTATTCCAATATTGATAATGTATGTGTCTGGAACAAATGCATGCTTTGATTAGTTACTCCAGATAATATGGAGAATGGGTACATTTTTGTTGCCATGAGAGTGAAGTTGAATCATTCCTTCTTATCTTACCCAAAGGAATACATAGAGAATATCAAACTCAGGTGGTATTTAACTCAGTACGAGCACATTAACCTGGATCCTAATTCTCTCAGTTGATGAAATATCCATATACTTTATGACTTCAGAAAAGGTCTTAATGAAGCAAGCCCAAATAACTATTCAAACATCAGTGGATTAATCGTGGGTTAATGGAAGATTACAGAAATAAGTTACTGTGTTTGCCTATTTTCACAGGTTTTCATTTTATTCAAGGCAAAAGCACCTGACTCATGTTCCAGTTTATGTAGAATGTTTCTTCTCACACTTTCTACAACGCTTTAATTAATTTTATGTTCTCTCTTTTGTGGGAATTCCATGTTTTCCCCTACAACCTTTTGTAAAGGGAAACATCAAGAGGTCATAGTATGACAGCAACAGTCTCACCACTGCTGTATCTGGATTTCCAGTTGTGTATCTCTTGCTAGTAAACTCAAGTGCAAATTCATTCAGTCATTTTGCTGCAGGATGGCATTGACTTATGGTGTTAATAGCACGTATTTAATTTCCTTAATGACACAGTATCTGTTTGGTTATCAGACTTTTGTAAACAAAAATACACTATCTAAAACATGATCTAATATATATATGTTCTTTAAATTATCAATATTATCTGTAGATATATATTATTTTAAAAAATCCATCCCATCTTGTTTGAAAAAATGTATTTTTTAAAAAAAATTTGTTGACTGAGATTAACGAGAATTGTGTCTTTTAATTCTTTATTTATTGATTCTGAAATAATTTTTGATTAATTTACTTCTGACGGGAATCAGACTAATCAATTAACACTCCATTTCCTCATCCGGAATGGATATATAATCAGTGAAATAATCAGTGTTTTCAGTCTTCTACAGTTTTATTGTCACTGTAATAAATAAATAAAATTCAAATTAGGAGGGCAGATATTTCCTCAGCAAACAATTAAGTGTTACTGGAAACATCTTATGCACCTGTAAGATGCTTATTTGGTTGTAATGTTGTCTAATATCTTTCTCAGTTGCTAGTGAATTAAGAATCTTTCCTTTATTCCTACATGACCCATGTATCTTATCTGACTTTCTTTTAAAGACAGAACAAAAGTATTAATTGAATAAATGTTCCTTTTCTGCGCTATTAATAATTTAACAATCCATGTCTAGTTAAAAGGTCGTTTCATTGCTATGATTCATTTATTTTTCAGTGCATTAGAATTCCTCACTCCTAGCTGAGCTGCAGATGGATTTTTTCCATTGTTGTTAGCTTTCCTATGGTCCAGGTGGTTTTAGTTCAGGTGGCGTTTGTGTTGCAATATTATTAACACAAAATTTGCAGAAGGGAGTCATACCTTACAATTATATAATGCTTGTTGTGCTTTTGTTTGAGAAATAAGTAGACATCAGGGAAATCTGACTGATACTATCAACAAGCCATTTCAAAAGCCTCCTACATAAATAAAGCATCCACTGAATAAGAGCAAAAGTTGTTACACATGTAGATGTGTAGACAACAGAAAATGGAAACTGGAGTAAGCAGTAAAATTTCACAGTGCAATAAACTGGAGTAGGCAGTAAATTTTCACTCTCTACAACTCCCTGAAAGGAGTTTGTAGCCAGGTGGGAGTCGGTCTCCTCTCCCAGACAACCAGCAATAGGGTGAGAGGACACAGTTTTAAGCTGTGCCAGGGAAAGTTTAGGCTAGACATTAGAAAAAAATCCTTTGCAGAAAGAGTGTTTGGGCATTGGAATGGGCTGCACAGGAAGGTGGTGGAGTCACCATCTCTGGAGGTGTTTTAAAAAAGGCAGGATATGGCACTTAGTGCCATGGTTTTAGTTGATATGGTGGCATTAGGTAATACAATGGACTTGATGATCTCCAAGGTCTTTTCCAACCTTGTTAATTCTGTGATTCTGTAAAATTACTAATAAAGCACTTCAGGGATCTGTGCTAAGATTGGTAATTTCCAGCATTTTCATAAATGAGCCATTCCTTGGGAAATGTGACAGTGTTTACTGATATTAATGTATTCAGGAAAGGCTGACCATGAAAAAAGCAGGAAAGAGCCATGTAAGACTGCATGGTCACTGCAATGGCAGGTGAAACTCAGTTCAGATAGATCTGATGTTCAGCAAAATATGTGGGGGAAATAATACAGATTTTACAGAGAATGGAGATTGAATTAATTACTGTTCTGAATGTTGTCTGTGAATTAAAATTGATTGTTCTCTTAAAAATGTCATCCTGTTGCTCAAAATCAAGTAAATATTAAGAACTATTTAAAAAAGAACAGACAGACATGGTGGAAACCACTCCTTCCCTCTCCATGGAGCATGGTGCTCTGTCTGCAGCTATGTTCCCCCTCCCTACCCACTGCAAAAATATATTAGCAGTGGATGAGGCTCTGAAAAGTTTGACAGAGGTGATCAGATACTTGAAATAACTTCTATACAGGTAACAGCTAAATGCATTAGGACATGGAAATTATGATTGATGCCCTGTGGTAAAGGCTTATGAAATGATGAGTGCTATTGGTAGAGTAGTAAACAGGGAATGTTTGTGCCTTCCAATGAAAGGTTTGGGGGCCTTAGATTCAAACAGGTGATAGGAATTGGTTCTTAACCTGTGGCTATCTGCAAAACACCCTGACACAAGATGATCCAAATGGTGAGAGTTTAAATATATTCAGAAATGAAGACATTCTAGACAATGCCATTCTTGGCAATGCTGTTGTTGATATTTGATCACAGCTCACAACTCACAAGACCAGCAGGAGAGGGTATTGGATAAAGAGGAGAAGGCAAGTCTGTTCTTGCAGCATCTGGAGAAGGTTCTTGTTTTACTGTGGATTACGCTTGAAGTGGTCATTCAGGAGCCTGGAATAATGTAACCAAACACAGTTGTTTGCAAAATGGACTGGCAGCACATTGATAACATGGCAAAGATTTTTCCATGTGAAGATACTGAGGAATCTGCCAATGGTTTCAATGTCATAATGAATTTGGTGAGAACTATGGTGTCGCTAAATATGCTGCAAGCTGATTTTGGTTCTAGCACATTCAGTTTCAAGGCAATCCCATATTTGGTGAATAAAAGGGCAGCCTCTGGTGGGTACTGAAAGACATTTCCCACCTTATTGGTCATTGCATCCACTTTGTGCTTCAGCCTCTTGGTCTTTTCTAAGTACTATTTTGCTGTTTTTGAGAATTGATTAGAGGTCTTCTTGACTTTACCATTTGGTAAAGAAAGCACTGAGAAATTATTTGTGATATCTCCTGTAGATACTTTGACACCCTTTGACAGTCCTGTGTGATTTCTGTTCACTTTCCTCTGCATGGTGAGTGAAGGATCCTTGTAGTTGTTCTTGTTCCTGGCAGTGTTATCCATGGGAGGAAGGTTATCAGTCTCAGTTATGTGTCTCTTTTTAGGCTGTCTTGGTTGACTTTGGTGCAGACTGCAGTAGACATGTGACAGTGGCAGGAGCAGCAGATTTTTTTCTAGGTTTCAAATTAAGTTTTTGATGCTTTCAGTTTATTTGAGTCCATTAGCTGAACACTGTAATGATTTTGATTCTTTTTCTGATTGAATTTTCTATCATTGTCCTTCTTCTTTTCTCTCTTCCTCTTTCAAAGTGACTCCTCAGGCGTGTCTGTGGCTTTCCTTTTCAACTCCTGCACCAGGTGGTTCCTTGGTCTCTGCTCTCTTTTAGTGTCTCTCTTTCTTGGAGGACCCAGGGACTTTTCACAGGCGATGGAGATCTATTGTCACCATAAGGTGATCACGGGGTGGGTCCTTCATTGAAACAGCAACCAATAGACAAGGCCAGTTTTTCCGTGTTGAAGTCCTGACATCTGTGGCCGCTGCCTCACATTGGGCACCAAAAAAGACCAAAACCCCATGCTTGTTAAATCCAGGTTTTACTCTGTTCAACCAAATATTTGAATTGTACAGCACTTGTCCCAGATCTTTACAGTCCCAAACCCAAGTCCATTTCCAGATAAAACTGTTTGCTTAATAGTAATCCAGGATGCCATCACAGGCATGATAATTTGAATTGTTGAAAACCAACTATATTTCTTATATGATATGATCATACTCAGAAGTAAACGTCATAGCTCCAGACCTACAGGCACACCTGGAGATCTTGAAAATCGCTCTTAAAAAAATTCAGCTGTTTCTGTTGAGAAACCTTAATTAGAAGCATAACTAACTCTATTCTAGATTGAAGACCCATAACAATTATGACTTTCATTATTTTCTTGTAGATGACTATGCTTTGGTTTTCAGCTCTGGTAGCCTTATAAACCACCTATCAATACTTGCTAGAAAATCAAATAAAACCCATATAATGCCTACTGGTCCTGGTTTTATATTAGCCATGCGAGCTTTGCAGGGTTCAAATTTAATCAATCTATTCTTCCTGTTCTGAATACTTTCACTTTACCAGCAAGACAGTGATGAGTCACAAGAACTAATTTTGTTAGTTCCCTCAAATGGAGTTCATGTGGATTTTTTAAAATCTAGCAAATTGACTGTTTGTATTTGATAATAAAATGATACACACATGCTTTTCGATTCCTACCCCAGTGAAGAAGAGCTTGCATACCAATTTTTCAAGTATTTGTGGATTTTAAAAGTGGTGGACTGCCATTGTGTGTGTCCTGATTCTTCTGTAATAAGTGAAAAAAACAACGTCTAGTAAAGGAAGGAGGAATCTGTTGTTCTTCACTGGGTAGCCTTGCTGCATTTGCTTTGTGTTGAAACACTCATCAAGAGTTGTTCAGTGGAGTGATACCAGCAATCCTGTGATGACCATAGGCAAAGGCAGACCACCTGGGAGGAGGAGTGTCTGCAGCAAGGCTGTTTCCAGTAGAAAATGCAGAGTTCCTTAGTAAGAAAACCAGGATGTAGCAGCACATCACCAGCAACAGTTGCAGCAAATGTACCTACAGGTGCAGGTAAAGGTGGCAGCAGCAGACCCAGTAGAAGCTTTGAGAACCTGTGAGCATTTGCAAGAACTTATGGCACAGTAAGAGCAATTGCTGCAGGAGGAACATTAAAAACAAGAGGCTCCAGAACTA
The DNA here is from genome assembly GCF_014805655.1 of Passer montanus. Lineage (NCBI taxonomy): Eukaryota > Metazoa > Chordata > Aves > Passeriformes > Passeridae > Passer > Passer montanus. The sequence continues at coordinate 3,308,349 of NW_024368152.1, forward strand.
AAGAAAATTATTAAAAGCTTTTGCTCTGATCAGAAGACCACAGTAAAAAGGAAACCAGTACACAGGGTGAGTACAATGATGTTGAAACTCACAGGGAATGGTTGTCTCCCAATAAAATCAGCCTGAGGGTAACCTGGAAGCATTTGTAGAGCTTTCAGGTGGCTTGATGTGATCCAGAGACCTTTAGGTTGTCAAACTATCCAGTTTGTGGAAGACAGTTTGGAAAATCCCAGATCTGCTGCAGGAATTCAGGCAGGGAATGTAAGGTCACATGTCAAATGTGGTCTAGCACTGACTAAAAGTGAAGGCTAGATATTACTAGTTACTCGATCTGAACATGAAAATCATTCTCAGAAGCTATTAGAATATCCTCGGACCAACACTCTATTTTACTTCTTCAAGAGAGATTAAGTTGTTGATCTTCATGGAATTCTGTGGCATATTGTAAAGGACGGCTGTAATATACAGGGCCTGGATCTATTACAGTTATGAAGTTGTTGGTGCTTTAACTGGCACCTGATTTTCAGGAATGAAGCACAATAACAGACATGAAGAATCTGTCCTTGGGATAAGAGAAAAGATAAGCAGCTGCCTCGGAATTTTTCAGACACATTTGTTTTGTGACTAAGGACATGGTATGTTTTTGGACACTTCTATGCAGGTGGTTGCAGATGGAACTTCTGAATTTAGAAAGCCTGCAGCATGGAGTAAAAGAATAGCAAAAGATGGGCGTTAAGAATATTAAAGAGTTAGATCTGGAATAGATTTGATCAACCATATTAGTTACGAAGTGTGATAGGAGATCTGACTGTATTGACTGTACCATAATTATATTTTGTGTATGTTGGAACTTTTTGATGTCTTTATCTTAGATGAAGTGTCAGCAGACAAACCTGGGGGTTTTGCTTTTGCGTGGACTGCAACAATGCTGGCAGCAAATACCAACTGAGAAATGAGTTGTGAAGCTGATCTTTCTTAGGTGTCTCTTTTTTGTTAGCATTCGTTTCATTCATTCAGCTCTCATGGTAAGAGTTTATTGCTAAAAAATTGGATAGGTGTTTCCCACTCAGTCTTGTTGTCAGGGCCCTTAGTACTAACAGTAGCTCCTTCATTCCTTTCCCCTCTCTGAGGTGTCTGACCACCCGTGGTCAAGGCCAGCTTTGATACAGTGCAGCTGTGTAACCTGGGATCAGATTGCTGCAAAAGGATTTGTGAAAGAGCTTCAAGAAGCTCTGTTGGAGGCCTCAGCTGGGTGAGGAGCTGAATTCCAGTTCGGGCCCTTGTCCCTGATTCTTATCCAAGAGACCTTTGCCTCTTTACTATACCAAAGGATACTTCTAGTAGGCAGATTAAAAACATTTATGTGTATCACATCCAGCACATCTCATTTTGAATTTATATCTGTTATGCTTTTAAGCAGAACCTTTACTAAAACCATGAACAGATTTTTCAATAAATCAATAACACTGATAATTCAATAGATGGGAATTATAGACTGGAAATTACTAAATGGAACCCATCCACCTCTGCCATTTCAAGTTTTGCTTTTTTGACCCTTGAAAGCTCAGGAAAAGTAAAGTTTTTACTGTGTCTTATTTGAGAACCTCACACCTTTTCCAAAAGCATAGACACTTAGCCAGGAGATTCCATTCCTCCCTAAAACTTTAGGTAAGATAATAGTGCCCACCACATTATGAAGTGTTAGAAAGTGGGACCAAATAGTTAATAATACAGTATTAGAAAAAAGGTTCATAGTCTTGGAATAAAAGCTGGTGCCAACAGGAGTGGGGGAGTCATGGCTCATTCTCTGGCAGTTATGACTAATAGATGTAAAGTGAGACTGAAGATTAGGAACAGTGATGCAATTAATGCGGGTAGCAGAGATACTGAAGACCTTGATGCTGAAGACATCTTGCAAGCCAGGCAGACCCAAGATTAGTTGAAGCACTTTATTTTTAGTTTTGATTAAAGGTATATATATATATATATGCTTTGATATCAGGTTAAGAAGAAAAAGGATACAGTCATTCCAGACCTAGCCTTCCTGAAATTTTTTGCTCATTTATCAAGATCCAGCAATAACCTCAAAAAATCAATCACCCCTACTCTTAAATTTACTCTTAAAACTGGGAGGGGACATAGAGATGCCAGGAGAACAGGTGGAAGCACTGTGGCTATATCCCAAAATGTCTATGATTTCCTCTCCCCAACAGTACTACCAACACCAAAGTCAAATCTTAGACTTATCATCAGCCCACAATAACTTAGGAATTAACTGTAAGATAAAGACCTTGCCCATGCCAGCCCAAGTCCCACTTTGCCAAATAGCATTACTTGACAGTAGAATGAATTTTGCCATGACCACAATCTTTTCCTTTGTCTTACCTGCACAGTAGCAGGCTGGGGTAGCCACAGAGCCATCTCCTAGAAGGTACTCTTTAGAGACTCCTTGCTATGGAACACACTACTGTTAACAAGTTTAAAAATAAGAATGATTATAGTAACAATGACTATGGAGTTGGGATAATGGCTTTATCTTTTCTGAGAAATTTGTAGGACCATACAGTTTGGTCTGAATGAGAAGTTTAGTTCTGCAAGGGAAGGCAGCATAGGTCTCTGTAAAATGTAAAGTCCGGGGCTAGTATTATGGTATTGGATAGAACTGAGAACAGAAGTCTTTCAAGGTGTACCTTAAAGAGGCAGAATGAGGGTGAATGTTGTGAATTACTTCTTTTGAGTCTTTATGATGATAGTGTTGGAGAATTTACTGTTCTAGTGAAGTTTAGGAATAGAAATAGGTGAGAGGATTAGAGAAAGAAATTAAGCTGATTGTGAGACTGAGCAGAGCACACAGGAACAAGAGGAAAGGAACCTCTGTTCCTCTGTTATGGGTCATTAAAGCATAGCTGAGACAAGGCCTACAATTGAAAGCAAAATGTAAGTTCTGTGCAAGAGGTGCTGAAAATCTTTGGGAATTTTGTGAGTTTAATTCTTGCAGAATTAGCGTGATCCCACAAATGGCCTCGATAAATGCTTTTATTTCTTGTTCAAATGTGCTTCACATAAATTTAGGATGGGTGTATGACTATAAGGGAGTATAACAGATCATCATCAGCTGAAAAAAGTTAATTAGCCCAGTTTGTATTGACTAAAACAGCTGGTGTTTAAAGAAAACTGTGTTTAAGGCTAAAGTAAGGGTGAATGTCTCAGGAACTAGAAGATATGATACCCAAAATCTATGTTTATACTGGAACTATACTAGGTCTGGAATAAATAGTTTAGCAATAGGGCTAAGTGAGTTTTCTTTAGGTTTAAAGCATATTTAGGTTGTATATCTTATTTAAAGCTATATTTCTGCTTGTTTCATGGTGCTATGAAGCAAGTGCTCTAGATTTAAACTGGTAACAATATAGTTCAGGATCTTCTAAAACAAGATGAGGGATGGCCTTGGAAAGCCTGTGTAATACTGATGTGGGCATTGATCGTTGGTAAATGGAGGTTATTTATTACAGTTAGGATTTTTAGAGACAGGAGATCAACCGAAAGAAATTTGTTTCTACAGATTTCAGATCTTGTTTTCTGCCTTTGTGCTTTATCCAAAAATCGTCTTAGTAATTTAACCCTTCTGTCCCCGACTCTGTGAGCCTTAGGGGTTACATGTAGCCCACATTTTCAGTTCGTCTTGGTCTGAATCTCTGAAACAAAATGAAAAATAAACCAAAAAATAGACTTGTTAGCCAGGTCCATCTCATTCTGACCTATTTGACTGGCTAATATATCATCCTAGGCCTTTAAGTCACACATAACAAACATAAAAATTTTGTTTCTGCTTTCAAAGTTAAACTGCCACACAAAATATACATTTTATTTGTACTCTACAGTTTATTTGTACTATCTATATTGTGTATGTGACCCACTTCAACCATCTGATATTGTGAATTCTAGAGTGCAGAGCTGCAGGAACCTGAAAACAAGATCTTTTCCACTTCTTCATGTTCTCAATGTTAAATCAAAGCTTTCTTCAGATATACTTAATTCATACTTGTCACATGTAGCATTACTGGCAAGCCCTTCACTTGTTGTGGAATTCTGCTCATATTATCAGAGCTAAATTTTGTCTTTTTGATAACTGAACCCAGAACCCAGTAACATCTAGACAATTAACCAAAACCAATTTGCTTCTTTAGCACCAAGTCTTTCACAGGCCTTTGTGCTTTTCAAGCACTGCCAATAACACTATTCTCCTGCATCCCTCCTGGGGTGATCTTACAGCTTTTCTTAAACTAGCAGTTCACATCTGCCTCCAAAGTAAGCAAAAGCCATTGTCTGTTTATATACCCCTGGATTAGCTCTCTAGGCACTGAAGAATCCAGAAATTGACCTAGATCTTCAGTCTTCTCTTCTGAGATGCTAAATCTATTTCTAATCCAGCCTTAGCCTTACTAAGAGCCTGAATTCCGGTCTCTAATTCATTTAATGCTATTTTCTCATGTTCTCTGGTATCTGTGTTCAGAATCCAAAAATAAAACTGGATCTTCAGTCCAACTATAACTGTAACTCCAAATTTAGGCAAATATCTCAAAAAGATAAGGAACTAGCTAGAATTATTGTTGGCCTTCACAACTGTACCAACTTTATAGGTCTTGCAAATGCAAATAAATTTGCTTTTCAGATTCTTCCCTAGGACCTGAAAATGTGTAATAGTAAAGCTTTTCCTTGTCTAATGAAAAACGTATTTTAAATGCACTTTAAGCATTTTTGGTGCTAGGATAAATCTCTGCTGGTACCAAACCTGACACTCCTGGCATCAGTGTCAGGAGTTTGCCAGTGTTACTCCAGGGACAGCAGTGCTAAACCTGCTCTCAGCCCTGGGACTTGCCTGATGTGTGACCTGTGGTAAGTTTACTTCTGAAGTGCATCATGAGGTTCCCTCCCAGATGGAGTCTATTTAAGAAAAAAAAAATGTGTAAAGCAGGAGTTATCTTATATTTATGTTCTTATCATAGATGTGTATATATCCTCATTACAAAATACACAAATATCTTTTTCCTAGTAATAAGATTGTTTTAAAATATTCCATGTTCTGAAGTCAAAACTTCTCACGTGCATTAAATAATAGACTTTGCCTGCCCAATTCACTGTTTAAACAAGTTTGCTGCTCACCTTTAGAATAAAAATTCAGTACTCAGTAGACAAACTTAATTAAAATAGTGTTGTTTTCTGTATCAGAGTTTTTATCTTTTCACATATGCTTCCTTGTGTTTTCTATTCATGAGTGAGTTATTAAATAACACAACATGCCCAAGAGACTTCAGAATACAGAATTAATGCTTACTAAAAATACTTACATTCTTTTGCTTGCTTATTAAAAAACCAAAAAGTAACAATAATCTCAGAATTATTGGACAAATAAGGATGTGGGTGGGACTTTTTTTCTTTCTTTTCTGTGTCAACTTTGTGAAAATGTTTACTAAGTAAAATGTCAAGATGAAATGCTACCTTTCACTTAACTGGTAGAGTAATGGTAGAGTAAATACAAATACATTATGTGCTATGATAAAATACTGAGTTTTAAAATATTTTCTTCATTACCCTAGATTGTGTAACTAAACAAATTTTGGATTTATTATCTGAAAGTTCAAAAAACTAATTGTTTTTTGAATAATTGAGAAGTAGAGCTTTAGATTCTGAGATCTTAGTTTATGTTACCAATATATGTTACATATAATAAAATTACTTACTGGTGTGTTGAACTAAATACAAAGTTGCTTGTAGACAAGCAACTTTTGTTATGAAATATGACAAGGCTTTATTAACATTTAATTTTCTTTGCCTTTTTTTTGTTTAAAATTGTTTCATTTTTAGTGTTTCTCCACCTACCTTCCCTAAAAATTACCCTAAACAGAACAGAACTCTAAGAATGACTTATTTAATATATGAACTCAGTCCTAGCATACTAATAGGTGCTGAAAGGCTTCTCAAGACTCTTATTCCACACACAATTTCAGTGTCAATAAAGAAATAAATGTTAGTACAAATATCTGTTAATTCTGTGCTTAGAAATAGTTGCATGTATTTTTGCATGCTTTGCTTACAACTAAATAAATTTAGGAAAAAATGATGATATAATAAACATAAAGAATTAAATTGAGAGAATGCAGGAAACTTTAATGTAGCGATTTTCAGGTTTTTGATTGTGTGACTTTGAAACCAAAGTAGGGTTATTTTTTCTGTAGTTCTTTTTAGGTATCTGAAAGTAAGTTATTAATTTGTATTAGATCTTTCTGAATGTTTAAGTAGAACCAATAGAATTCATCTTGGGGAGATCTGAGTCCTATTTTAATATTTACCTTATAACCATAAAGCACAGTAAGTGTTTCTTTATGTCTTTTTGCCACTGAGCATGATGAAATTTAATTATAGTTGGGGTCTCTTTAATTGTCCCTTACCGACATACTCTGGATTTAAAACCATTTATTAAGACATGTAGCCCTCATAAGATAAAAATGCTCTTTTCCTTTCAAAGCTTATTAAAAGACTCTTTTCAACCTTCAAAATCCCCCTAGACCTGAGAATTTTCTTTAAAAATATAAGCATAAAAATGCTTATTTTTAATATTTCCTCCACACTTGTTTCAATAAATACTTGTTCTTTCATAAATGCAGATGAGTTGAAGTAATTAAAATCATCACAGTTTGAATACACAGAGCTCTCTGCTAGCAGTAAGAGCTATCATAATTAGTCCTTACATGTAAAATACTTGTATTAGCTCTACCAACTGCCCAACCTCTATGTAGACAATTTTACTTCTCAGATTGATGCTATCAATTTTTTTGTATTTAAATTCACATCTGCCCCCGGTTTCATATTCAGTAGCCTGGTGCCAAAACTTTTTTTTTAAATTTTAGGTATTTTCAAATATTTTCATGCACTTATATATTTCTTCATTTAGGAAGACAAAATTTAACAGTTTAAATGCTTAATTAACATGCAGTCTTCCTTTCCTTGCACTTTTCCCATTTTGTACATGCTTAAAATATTTAGATGAATTTAGAGAACTCTGAGCATAAACCTTTACTTGTGTTCCATTGTGGGGCTTGGGTAGGTGCTGAGCTTGTGCAAAGTGCCCTGTACAAATAGAAGCCTTTGCAAATATGAGAACAATTTTGTGCCAAGCTTAAACCAAGCTCAGTCCAATCCTTCTTCCCCTCTGTATAGTGGCACATAGTTACAGCTTCCATCAAGAAAGCAGAGAACCTGAATTGTATGCCATGTGCTAGTCAAAGGAAATCATGCTGTCCAGGAGATTACATTTCCATGACAATATTATTTTAAGGCTGCTTTGGGTGGTGTTGACCAGGCATTCTGCATCCTTACAGTAGCTGTTTTTATATTCTAGAAATGGTTCAAGATCAAGAGAGTGAGAGAGACCAGAGGATGGACTGTGCTTTCATAGTTTAGTGACCAGGCATCTCTGATGAAAAGGCAACTCCATTCCTTAACTTCCAGACAGTTAACTCTGATCCTCGTTCAGTATCTACATTTTATATTGGATAGCTACCAGTTTGAAAAACAACCCTCCTCATTTCCAGAAAACTGTCCTAGCCACCTGGTATCAATGTTATATCTTTACTTCTTGGATTAAATCTTTATTTTTTCAGAAAGTTGAAATCATTAACAGTTCTTAAATCCTTCAAGGTAGAACAAGTCTACAGGAGATACGAAGAGTGTCCTTTCCTCTTGCAAAATTACAACTCTTAGAGAACTGCCTGAGTCACTCTAAGGTGTGTGTGTGTGTGTGTGTCCTTTTGAGGCCCATTCAAACAGGGGAGGAACAAAGCCCACACTCCACAAGGGATCTGTATGCACATGTCTGCAGTAATCAAGAAAAGACAGAGAGATTGCATTCTTAGTATTTCTCCAGAATAAGACATTAAATCCCTCTTAGCTCTTTGTTGGAATGCAAATAAGCACATCAGGGACAATTTAGGCTATAGAGATGTTCATAAAAACATTTTCCTCATAGTTTTTCTAGCAGCGGAAGGGAAATGATCCTACCCCTCTACCCAGCCTTAGAAAGGCTGCACCTGGAGTATCCAGTTCTGGGCTCCTCACTACAAGAAGGGCGAGAAGCCCCTGGAGCAGGTCCAGCAGAGGCCTGAAATGAGGATTAAAGCACTGAAGCATCTCTCTTGTGAAGAACAGCTGGGCCTGCTCAAACTGGAGACAGCTGAGAGGGGACCTTGTGAGTGTCTGACTGCATCTGAAAGGAGGTGTCAGAGGATGGATTGAGGCTCTTGTCCTCAGTGCCAAGCAGTAAGATGGAAAAACCTCATGGATAAAGATAAAGGCAGTTTAATAAACTCGATAGCAATGGCTGGGCACAGAAGCAAAGGTAAACAAAAGCTTTATTCTCTGCTACCCATCAGCCACTTCCTGGGAAGCAGGCCTTGAGTAGGCACAGCAGTTGCTTTGAAAGACAAGCATTGTAATAATGAATGGTTTTGCATCTAAGTAGACATCAAATGGTATGAAATGTTCCTTTGGACAGTTTGAGTCTGCTGTCCTGGTTGTTTCCCCTCCCAAGATCTTTCCCACCTGGAGAGACAGTACTGGTTCTGTGCCAGCACTGCTCAGCAGTAGCCAAAACACTGGTGTGTAATCAAGACCTTTCTAGATGCCAATACAAAGCAGAGCACTGTGAGGACTGCTGTGGTAAAAATGAGCTCCAGCTCAGTTAGATCCAGTACACTGATAAAGGATCAACTTCACTTAAAAGAGCTGCCTCAAAATCTGGACTAATCTGCAAAAGCTCTATTTTTTATAGATGTGATCTCTGTCTTTAAAATGGAACTTTGGGTAGCTTTAGATATATTTGACAGTGTAAATGGGATGAGGTCATTTTGATTAAAGCTTCTAGTTTAAACCACAAGAAGAGTTTTTGTGACTTAAACCTTTTCTGTTGTGTCAGTTATAGTCCTCCTAACTTTAAAAGGATGCTGTCTCTAAGGACATCTGTTCTTTCATACTATTTCTTTTTTCCACCCAACTTAACAATACTCATACAGCTCATCCTTAGCTGTAGCCACAGAGAAGTCATTCAAAACATCAGAGAACAAAAGAAGCTAGTTCAGAGTCCAAGAATTCGCAACAGTTCAGTTTAACACCACTTCATTGATATATCTTCAAAACAACAATATTGTGGATGAGACAAAGTTTTAAAGTGCATCTGAATCATCAGAATGAGTGCTTTCTTTTAATGGGTATTGTAGAGACCTAGAGACTGCACATGGTCCTCTATTTCCTCCTGCTTGTTTCCCATGCTTATATGAATTAGTGTGAAGCCCATAGTTGTGCTGATTTCCCAGAAGTGGGATATCTTCTCCATAATGCAGCCCTCTCATCATTCCCTTATATATGGTATCATAAATAGTGTTTTCAACCCTGTTTCAATGATTACCATCATGATTGCCATGATGATTTTGATTTGATTACTGTATCTCTCCTGACCACATCATCCTGCATCCGTTGCTTGTCACCCATCTCTGATTTCCTCATCTGATGGTTGATCATCACCTCCTTTCTCCATCTTTCCTAGCTGAAAGCTTTCCTCAGCAGGTTGGCCAGCTGGCAAAGATGATTTTTTCCCACTTGCTCAGGTGGTTCTCCATCTTCCTAGGAGTCCTCAAATCCTCAAAATTAGTCCTGAAAGCTTAATTCCTGATGATACCAGGTCTGAAAACAGTTGTTTACCCACAGGATCCTTCCAATCATCCTTGAGCTCTTTCCTCTCACCTAGAAGGATTACAGAGAAAGAGCTCAGGGCCATCATGTCCTTTTTCATTGCCACAAGAATCTTGTAGTCATGCTTGGTACATTCTGCATCTTCCCTGGTAATGCCGTTATTGACCAGCATGTCCATGCCAATGGAGCAATCAGGGGAACAGTTGGAGGGCTGGACAAGCCATGATGGTCTCCTGACAACATCCTTTCTGAATCCCAGGCCCCATCACACAGTGGACAGTGCACTTACAAAAAAATTATCCTCATTTTTACTGCAGAGCCTCACATCTCTGGGCACACTGTATCCACACTGAGTTGTTGGCAGGCTGTATCCATAGTGACAGATCATTACGCTGTCCAGAAGATATGTGACCCTCAAAGGCATACTCTAAAGAAGCTCTGCTAGTCAATGAAGTGTCTTTTGCCAGTCTGAAGAGGGTGTCTGTACTGTTCTCCAGAGAAGCTTGGAGTTTCTCCACCAAGGCCCCGGCAGCAGCAGGAATTGTGGCGGCTCCGTGAGGGGAGCTGGGGCTGCCCCAGCCGGACACAGCCGGTTCCAGCAGGACACAGCCAGTTCCAGTGGGACACAGCCAGTTCCAGTGGGACACAGCCAGTTCCAGCCGGTTCCAGCTGGTTCTGGCCAGATCCAACTCCTCACCGCAGGGCACGGCTGGGCCATGGCCGGGGTGGGGGCACTGCAGGGACTGCGTGTTTGAGGAAGGGCAAAACGCTGCACAAAAGGTGGTGAGGAAAAACCAGATGAGACAAACAACCATGTGAACAGCAAGCTGAGACCCGAGGGAGGCAGAGGAGCTGCTCCAGGCCCTGGAGCAGAGATTCCCCTGATACCTGTGGAGGAGCCTGAAGTTACCCAAGTGCAGCCCATGGAGGGGACCATGCTGTCTGTCCATGGAAGACAACACAGGGAGCAGGTGGATGTGTTCTGACGGAAGCTGTAGCCACGGATGTATGCTGTTCCATGCTGGAGCAGACTTATTAAAGGAGCTGCATCCAGTGGGGAAACCATGCTGGAGCATATTAACTCTGAAAGACTGGCAGAGAGGAAAAATGGGAGATGAAAATGGGAGCAACAGAGAGGAGCTCATATGGATTGATCACAGTGTCCATTTTCCATTCCCCTGTGTCACTTGGGGGTTGGGAGAAGGTCATAAAGGAGTCAGGAATGAAGTAGTGAAATTGAGCTGGGGAAAAGGTTCAGTTGTGTTGTGGTGAGGTCTTTGTTTCTCACCATCCCGCTGTATTTTGAATTTGCAGTAAATTAAATTAATTATGCCTAAGCTGAGTCTCTTTTGCCTGTGATGTTAATTGTTAAATGATATCAATGTCCTTCTTTTGGTCCATGAATTTGCCACCTTATTCTCTCCCCTCATCCTGTTGAAGATGGAGAATGAGTAAGCAGCTGGGTGGGGTCTCTGCTGGCCAAAGTCATTGTGGCCAAAACACCACAATCTTTTGTCTTCCTGCAAGATGCACGTATAAACAAAGTTGTCCACATAGCAGTCACAGCAGGGAAGTCCACATAGGACAAATTATTTATTTCCAAAACTTGACTTCCTATAAAATTTCCAAATAACCATATGTGTTACATGAGCAAAACACATTTTTATTTTACTGTTGCACTAATTGCACTGATGTGTTGCTGCTATTTCCAGTTTTTAATAGGAAGGTCATTCCTAAGGAAGAATTTCTGTCTTGAATTAAGACAGGGTTTCTTGTCAGGCTTTGCTATCTGTCATAGATAAATGAACATAAACTTATGGAATAGAGAAAAGACAGTCCTATGATATGAATATGATGATTTAGCTGTCATCCCTGGACAGATGACCAACAAGTTGCAGCATTCAGTATTAAAGTAGATTTGAGATCCAGTATATCCTTTTGCTCTTGCTGCTCTGAATGAAAAAAGCAAACCACCAGAAAAAATGACCATCAGAAACTCTAGATGTACAAGGAGAGAAATCCAAAGAGGTGTCTGAGTTGGTGTCAATAATATAAAGGAGAATTTATTCTGAGGTTCACTAGAAGACCAAGAGTGAATTATATGGCTCTGAAAATTATTTAATTTGAAATTATGGCAAAACCCTTGATGCTAAGTCACAAGAGAAGGAAAGATTGATATACAAAGAGATAAAAGATTGAATATAATGCTGACATCATTATCAAGCTATTATTCTTTTAATTATGGTCATAAGCATATTAAGATGGGCAATAAATTATTCTGGATAAAAACAATATATTTCTTAATGAAATTTCTCTGAAAAGTATGTATTTCAGTGCTGATACTAACTTCTTGTGAAAATATTTCACTTATGGGCTTGCAATGTCGATAAAGTGCAATTCTGACTACATCAAAGCTAGCAGTTTTCCATTTAGTAGGAATTTCTTTTCTTTTCTTTCTAGTTGTCAAAGAATGAAAGGTGTAGTTGGTACTCAAACAGTTCTCTTAAAGTTTCCATGTGACTTCATTAATTCTTTCAACAGGGAATGTCAACCTCTGTATGTTTCAAATTTCCAAATTAATTTTTCTGCAAGTTATCTGTCATATTCCAACAAAATTAGAGAATGAATACAGTCTGGTATTCAGTGTAATTGTATTAGAATTTCATCCAGTCATTCTTGTGTTAAAATAAAGGTTTTTTTAATCATATCTTGTATGTATTTTTTCACTTTCTCCCAATTTTGACAGAGATTGTTCCAATGGCTTAATTGTTTGTATACTAAAAAATATCTTGTAAGAAAATCGGTTTGGAAGTGTACAGCTAAACACATGAAATCAATAATAAATAAACCAATGATGTTACCAGTACTTCATATTATAATAGTCTGAAGGTTTTTGTTTTCTGAACTGTCTTCTCTTTTCATGTTAAGAAATTATATGAGGGTTCACAAAATTAATAGGTGTCATGACATTTTTCTATTTTTACACAGGCAGTTTTAACATGAGAACAGTGAGAAACTTCTTCCACTGAGGCTTTCCTACTTGAAGGAGGGACACAGAAATTTGTAAGTTTTCCAAGATATAAACAATATATCTATTTCAAGACATATGATCTTGGCAAATGACAACCTAATGGACAAAACCTTACCACTTGTAGGCATATGGGACTATTTACCTATCCATGAGTTAAAGTTAAGCTTAATGTTAATTCTATTCAAGTTTTATTGCTTTCAGTATGCTGTTTTTTGCTATGTTTTCGTGGTGTTTTCTGTTGCAAAAGAGTAACATGAACTGTGTATATCAGGGAGACACCTCCACCTAATGCACAACTGTTCTATTGATGTCTTTAAATGTCTTTGATCTATCTTCCTTACTTTCTGTCTCACTGCCTGAAAAATCACAGCATTTAAGATGTGCTGTTTGACCCAGTAGCAGACAGTTTAGGGTTTGCACTGCAAATCAGTTTTTCTAAGCCACTCTGTGATAGAGGCAAGAGTGGGTACTTAGGGAATAGTATTCCTAAGTATAACCTGACATGAACATTTTTCATAGAAACTTCACAAGGCTCAGTATCCATACCATTATTTTCAATACTGTTAGAATAATGTTTCTTCCAAAAATATGCCAAAAATTTGAACTCATTTTTGATTCTTTATTATCCAGAATTTCCTGTAGCAATGACTTAGCATTGTGAGAAAATAGGGGTTTTTTTCAGAATTCATAATGATCATCTATCATCACTTCACTTACTTTCAAGTATTCATTAGTTATTTTCCACTTCAGGAGTGGTGCTAAAAATGTTTAAAAACCTATAGACATGCTCCTGACAAGAAAGAAGTGAATGTATATCAACCTCAGTCATTATCACCATTCTTATTCCTCTTATGGATTTATCCTTAAGAGAAATTATTAGGGAACCAATAGAAACTCATCCATCTAAATCTCCTAGGATTTTTAAAGAGTATAATGAGCAATTTCATTTCCCTTGTTGAGACATTGTGTGGTATCTCCGTTCATTCCTCCATCACCTTGTCAGAAATGGATGGATCAAGCAATATCTTCTGTCTTTGCAGCTTCTAAGGGCGTTGTTCAGTTAATCTCATTAACATTTGTATAGTGGCAGAAGAGGACTACTACAGAAACTGAAAGTACTAATCCAAAGCTCGCTGAAGTTAATGGAAATATTTCCATTGACCCTGGGTGCCATGTGGTTCATAGGCTCCAGAAAGGCAGGGATTTGACAGCATTCTTAAGAACATTTCCTTTTATATGTTTATCATATGATGGAGGCATTGGTTGCAAGGCTAGAATGTCTGACATCTGCTCTTGGATGCTACTATTGAAGATACTGCATGAGTGTAAATAATAGCATACTGTGAAGGCTGCTTACCTAATGGTAATATTGAAAATATAAAACTGTGCTGAGACATCAATGCAAAACATAATATGTTGTTTGTCTAATGGATTATTTTCTCACAGAAGCCAGACTGTTAAGAGCACAATATCTTTCAATCTGTTCAACTGTATTATCTGTCAGCTGGAATGTTTTAAGCATAGAATCAATCATCACAAGCACAACATAGCTGACATTGTAGTGTATACATGTAAATGATTTAGCAGATGCCAGAGCTGTAAATTCACCTTGATGTTTTTTTGGAAATTTACAATGTTTCTAAATGAGGAAGTAGAGGGCAGCTAAAAGATAAAAGGAAGAACACTTTCACAGTAGTTTTCTTGCTTCTCCTGTCTTGATACAATTGAACCATTCCCTAGGGCTGGCTGTCTTTATGCTCCACAGTAGGAAAAGATATACATTCAGCATGTATCCCCAGCCCAGAGTTAAACACAGAACTCACAATGCTGGTGATTGTCCTTCAGGAAGATAGTCACTGAGGAGGGGAGGAGATCCATTCCTGTGTTACGTATGAGCTTGCACAAAACTTCCTAGGCTGAAGGTTGCAACTTAAGGATTTAGAGGTATGTGCACACTTGTAGAATTTGAATAACTCACTTCCTGTACTTCCAGCACTTTTACTGGGAACTAAAAATCTTACATCAGTTTCCTATTAGAATATCCTGATTGACCAGCCATAAGACTGAGCAGATGTAAGAACCTTACCCATTCTTCCTGCAGTTATGCCAATGGCTGGACAAAAGCAACAAAGTATAGTATAAAAAAACCAGTAAGGGTATGTAAACACACATATCTACTACCAAGTGATAATGTCCCTTTTGCCTACTAGGATGCTGGTTTGAAACATTAAACAAAACTTTGCTTTTGACCTTTGTTGATAAATGGATCAAAAGAGGAATCCAAAGTTATTTAAAATTGCAGATGGAGACAAACCTCCCCAGGGAAAAAGTGTTCTGCCAGCATCTGCTGGCAAGTAAAGGTAACTGCTAATCCCCAGTTGCAAAGAAGTCATGTAAGGATTTGAGGCATTTTTAACATTCCAATACGTTTTCATGATTGAATTTTTATTCAGATTGTAAACCTATGGCAAGAGATCTCAGTTCACGTGGTGTCTGCAAAAACTGGATTTGTTACCTGGTATGCAACAAGCCAGTAATACACACTTATGTGAGACATTGATTAGTTATTTCAGAGTTGTGCAAGACTGGGTGCTTGTGGAATTCCTCAAATCAAGTACACCAGCTATCAAAACATTTTTCTATTTATACATTTCATTAAGCAAAGGAATTAGTGTACACTGGCTACAAGTTATTTCGTTCTCTTATTAATTAGTATTCTGTCTTCTGTTGGTTAATTATTCTCTCGCCTCTCATGCTAATTAGTCCCCATGCTCAGTATTTCTCTTCTTTTGGGTCAGTGGGTTTCTTGTGTCAGTGGCCCCTGAGTCAGTGGTTGCAGATCTCCCCCTGCTAGAATTACCTTTTACCCAGTTGGAGCTGATTTCAGCACAGTTGCTGAGTTGGGTTTATTAGTTTCTGCCTTTTTTGGAAGTTCTGCCAGTTGTTTTTGTGGCCCATAAATGCTTCAGCCTGTGACAGCATCAAGTTTTAAAAGACTAAAATTGAGAAAATGTGAAGGAGACTGCAATTTCTTTTCCCTGTCATGTTAGAAATTTAATCCAGCCCCTCAGGTTCCTCTGCAAGGAAACCCTGCTGCATTTACTGGAAAAAATGGACAGAAGTGTAAGGTGGTAAGTATAGAAGTAGAGTGGTGATGAGAGCGGTAACATCATGACTGGGGCAAGAGATAAAAATTTCTGGCAGCTGGACTTCTCCATCATAGACTACAAAGCACAACTAGGAATTAATTCTAAGTCATCTATAGAGATTAGTTATTTTGCCCATTCAAACATAGAAAGCTTTTTTTCAAATAAGGAAATATTAATTGCTGAATAATCACAGAGTGTTGTTTATTTTTCAGTTTTCTTCAGGGGGCTTGAGACAATATTTATAGCCTTGTGGGAAGAAGTCACTAGAAATTCTACCTCCAAATGGTCAAAGGAAAAGATACATAATTGCAGTAGCACTATCTTGGTTTAATCCCAGCTGGCAATCAGGCACCCCATAACTGATTACTCAGTCTTGCACCAGTGGGATGGGAAGAGAATTGGAAGACTAAAATCTAGAAAACTCATGGGTTGAGATAAAAACAGTTTAATAGAGAAAAATGTTGAAGAACCCAAGTAAGTGAACAGGCGGGGGGCTTGAGACAATATTTATAGCCTTGTGGGAAGAAGTCACTAGAAATTCTACCTCCAAATGGTCAAAGGAAAAGATACATAATTGCAGTAGCACTATCTTGGTTTAATCCCAGCTGGCAATCAGGCACCCCATAACTGATTACTCAGTCTTGCACCAGTGGGATGGGAAGAGAATTGGAAGACTAAAATCTAGAAAACTCATGGGTTGAGATAAAAACAGTTTAATAGAGAAAAAAATGTTGAAGAACCCAGGTAAGTGAACAGGCCAGGCCAAAATATTATAGTAGTTATTAATTGTATCAGGATAAAGAGACTTAGCAAGGTCTTTTCTCCCGAAGCTCTCTTAACCTGAGTCTTTGTGATGGTGCAGAAGAAAAAGTACCTAAGAGATGAATCAATCTAAGTAGTAATACTGGATTCCTGTTGCATTCAAATGAAAGTAAAACTAATGTAAAATCACTATAGAATCACTTCCTTTTTTGTAACTATCTTAAATTTTCTAAGAAAATTTATGTAAGAGGCAACATCCTTGCAAGCATTTTTGACTGCCTTTGAGTACAAGTGCATAACACACAGAACGTGGGGAGAAAAGGTCTCATGCTGCTGTAAATATCTGGTCTTCCATACCAGATTTCAAGATGAATTTTGTTAGATAATTTTTAAACAGTAGTCAGACAGGAATATCACTATCTGTCCATCCTGTGTGATATGTATGCAAAGTGACAGTTGTGGGCACAATTCAACATCTAAATAGCAACTGCCAGGTGTTGACCAGTCTATGACTTTACTAAGATACATTTTCTTAATTGTATATTTTTAATATGGTAGATTTTTAATCAGAATATAAATTCCATTCCCATATCAAGCATGGCTAATTGTGCTCTTTTTATAGTGCCATAAATACAGAAACTCCTACAGATCTGTGCCTCCTAACTTCTGAACAACTTTCACCTACTGCTTGAAGTCACCCAACATGATCTTTTGTATGCATCATACATGAAGGAAGAACAAGCCTGTCAGTCATGCAGTATCTCATGCATGATCAGAAATTCACCTGGGAATTCCTAGTGTATTCTTCAGCTGTTCTCCAAAGAGCATTCATTTTAATTTGCCAGCCTGCTTAAACATGAAGATAGCTATGAAGATTAAACTTCTGTCTTAAAAGGATGATTCAGTAACATAATTTTATGAAGTTGTATGGAATTCTGAACCTGTGTCATGGTTCCTGTGGAGTGATAAAAGCATCAGGCTGTTGTTGCATGTTAAATGAATTTCAGCTGTATTTGCTGTAATACTGAAAGACAACTCACACACTATTAATGAAAGACTCAGAGTAACATAGATCTGTTGGTATCTCATTTAAAAATATCTGTGTCTGTCAAAATGAAAACTGCCCTTTATTTTTCATTTACTCTGTGTGAGTCTGCTTGACAGTGTCTCTAACAAGACACCCATCAAAAAACATTCAACAAAGAGAAAAAAGTCCATGCTGCGGTCAAAAGAAAAATGATCAAGTTTCAGGATAACACAATGATTTTAACTCAGATAAGGGCTAAATCTAAGTAGCATATGGCTTTTGTTCTGTGTGCCATTGCTCCATATTTTTGCGTGCACAAAAATATACTTCCATTAACAATATCAAACATGAACCTATAATTTAATAGCCTGCATTTGTATGGGTATCCAAGTCAAGAGTCTAGTAGTGCTGAGCCAATAAGAATTATGCTGCTTGAGACATTTTATTTGGAGATTCAATGCTCTCAACAGATTGTATTATTATATTCTACTCCCTGAACTATATACAAATAAGAAGAAAGACAGAGACAGGAAATGGATATTGTGAATTTTAGCATGAAGGTTCTATACATGGTACATGTACAGTAACATAATTAAGGAAATGATGTACTCTTACAATTTCTTTGTGGAAAAGTATTGTGCTTGATTTGACTAGATCTCAAATTGCACTGTATTTAATTTAATCAATGATTTTCCAACAGTAAAGACACAGTCCTAAACTCTATATCTCTTGAAAACAAAATTTGTTGACTTCAGGCCTCTATGTCAGATTTTGAGAAAAGGATCAAGAGTTCATATTTTTCCCAACTTGGCATGTCTAGGTGCATATTTCAACAGAACATTTTGGGGGGACTTTAATTTGTATGACTAGCTCTTTTAATTTAGAAAAACAAAAAAAAAAGTTTATTCGTGGGTTGCATGAGATAAGGCCAACTCTCAAAAAGTCAGGGCCAATTTACTGCAATTTAGAGAATAAAGTAGTGGGAGTTACTGTGTAACAGATCCAAGTGAGTGTGAGACAGCAAAACTTACTTATAATTTTTGTTCCAGAGTTCTGAAAATTAATCCTCATCCTCATTTAGGAGACATTCATGTAATAGCATAAAGCCTCTTAGTCCTCAGGGAAGTGCCATGGACAGTGCTTCCCATTACATCAGAGATTGAGCTGTCTGTACAATGAAATCAATACAGCCAAGAAGTTGATTTGGTATATCCCCTTTCTCAGCTGTGATTCATCATTGCGAGTTATTTTGCTTTCAAAGACTTTTTTTCCCCCCAGTCTGACTATCCTGAGCAACCAAAAATACGTTAGGAAAAGAGCACTATCAGATTGTTTTTCCTTTGAGAAGCCAAGACCTGTTTACCTCTTTCCTTTTGAAAATGGTCTACAGAAACTTGAGAAAATAAATTAAGAAAACTTTTTTCAACCACTAGTAACAATGTTAGCGGTTTAGTCACAACGTAGCAGAGAAATTTGCAGAAATAATGGCCAAAGGATGAATATGAGAGTGAGACAAAAGAAAACGCTTGCAGCAAAACCAGTGAGATTGATCTTGTTTAATTCCAACAATGTAAGAATTAGGCTTCTGAGCTAATCTATTGGTCTAGGATTTCTCTGCAGTCAGAACAGACAAATAATCACCTCATGGAGGCAGTTCAGCTGCTGATATATGGTGATAGTGTTCAAAATTCAACTCCAGATTATACCACCAGATACCTATTTTATGGTGACCTGAGTAACTTCTATTTTTGATTGATTCTGTTGACTAATAGTCCATTGAATATAAAGAAAATTTAATAAACAGCATACCTACAGACATGTATATGTGAACACCTGCAACTGGGTGTCTTAATTCTGAAATTAATTCCTTCAAGGCTGGGTAGCAGGTAGAGAGAATCTCTGCAGAGTCCTCCATTGTCAGCCATGTGTTGTATGCTGCCACTTACACACTCTTAATTCACCATAGATGAAAGACAGATGTATTATTTTACGTTTCAGAGAAAGGAGTTTAATCTATTGCACTTTAAACACATTTGAGATGGCCTAGTAATGCCCATAGGGTTGGGTACCTCAGTGCAATATATTCACTCCCCTCCATTAAAGCATGCTCTCAGATGGAAGGGACTTTAAAGGTCATCCAGTTCCAACCCCAATCCCTCTGCCTTGAGGAGGGACACCTTCCAGTAAATCAGTATTCAGAGTTCCATCCAACCTGCCCTTGAACACCTCCAGGGATGGGGCATCTGCAGCTTCTCTGGGCAACCTGTTCCAGTGTCTCACCCTCCTCAAAATAAGAGTATTTTCCTAGTATCTAAATTAAACCTTCTCTCTCTTATTTTGAAGCCGTTCCCCATTGTCCTTCCACAACACATCCTTATGAAAAGTCCCACTCCGTTTTTTTTTTGCAGGCTCCCTTCAGGTACTGGAAGGGTGCAATTAGGTGACCTCTAAACCATCTCTTTTCCAGGCCGAATAAAGTTTGCTGAGGGTGCACCCGATCTCTTTGTCTATGTCATTAATGCAGATATTAAATAATATTGGTTGCATCCAATATGGACCCCGAGGGATGCCACTTTTCACTGATGTGCACTTGCATTCTGAGCCTTTGAGCACTACCCTCTGGATGTGACTGTCCAATCGCTTTCTTATTTAACTAGCAGTCCATCCATCAAATCCATCTCTCTCTAATTCAGAGAGAAGGATGTTTTGAGGACTAAGCCTTACACAAGTTCAGATAGCTGATATCTGTAGCTCTTGCTTTGTCCAGTTGTGTAGGGCACAAGGGCACTGAAGGAAGGGCACTGGGGTGGTCAGGCAGGACTTGCCTTTGGTGAAGTTGTGCTGGCTATCTCGAATCACCTCCTGTCCTCCATGTGCCTTAGCATAGCTTCAAGCAATGACCTTGAGTTAGATGAATTTTTATTCATCAGGTCCCCTGATTTATGCACCTAAACCAGAACTGGCCCTCTCTGAGTGAGAAGATACCAAAAGCTGTCAATTTAATCTCATTCTTCTTGTTGCCAGAAGGAAATGCAAAACTCCTCTACTTCGACTTATTTACTATTTTTTTGAGGAGAAAGGAAGGATGAAAAGGAAAAAAAACATCATTATTCCAGTGATCAGACAAGTTATTTGAACTATGAGAGAATTTTTTCATCCTTGCTTTACTGTTCTGGTGATTTCATTCAAGAACGGTGGATTAAAAGAAATCAGCTAGATAAAGCAGAGTTTTTGAGGTTCTAATTCTTGATTCCGTATGCCTCAAGTTTAACTAACATGTAGTGCATAGTCTTAGTGACTGCTAGAGCTGCAGAGCACAGCACTGTGTAATAGCACCACTCACAGAGGACAGCTGTGTTTGTGGAGCACTAATCTTGAGGAAACCTGCCCTTGCTTTTATCGCCTGTTAAGCTGCTTTAGCTTGCACGCCTGTGCACATCTCTGCTCAGTGGCTGCTTTGACACACAAACCTGCACCTGAGTATATCCAGTATGCTCATGGCCTTCACTGTTCTGGTCAAATTACCCTCCCAGATCCTCACAAGACTCACCTTTGAGTGCTCAGAGTGCTGCAGATGGATGTGGACCTCGGTTTCTGTGTTGTCTCCATGAGGATAGCTCAGATAATCCAGCAGCACTGTATAGGCACCTGAATCTTTCCTGAAATACCTAAAAGCCGTTCTTCTAAATCTAGGATAATAATACTTTCTATAGTCAGTGAAGAGAAAAATATACTTAGAGAGGGTGACTCAGGTAACTAACTCATCTTAGACACCTATTTCATGATGCTTTGAGTCATTTGGTGAAGATACTTCTTATACGCCATCACATATAAAGGGAATAACTGAGTTGGACTTAAACATCTAACTTTTTAGGCACAGATTTTAGGTGAAAAGAATCTTTTTTGTACTCAAAACTAACACTGTAACTTAGCATCATAGTGTAATTATATGTTGACTTTTATTTTCAGTCTGAAACCCACCAAAGATGAGCCTAATTTTCGAACTGATTTTAATAGGTGTTGAATCAATCTGAATAGCCTGAAAACTTTGGGGGATGGTGGGAATTCTGAGAAAGGAAAAACAGTTTTGTAAATTAAATCCCTCCTCCTCACAAAAAAGGGAAAAAAAGAAAAAAGAAAAAAAGAAAAGAAAAGAAAAGAAAAGAAAAGAAAAGAAAAGAAAAGAAAAGAAAAGAAAAGAAAAGAAAAGAAAAGAAAAGAAAAAGCTAAAACACCAAAAAAGAAAACACTGAAAGTAAAAGATATTTGTACAGAAATTGTTTGGGTTTAGAGTAATAAATTTCATCATTCTTGAATAGAAAATGTTTGCTTCTTCTAAAATCTTACTATGTTTGATACTGTGCTATCAACATGAGACTGAAAAAGTCATTGACAATCCACCTTTATACTCTAGAAATAGAAGTTTGTAGAGGAAAATCAGGTCATGATTCCACAGGAGAGTGTGTAAGAATGAGCTCAAACTAACTAATGTAAAGTCTGCTCAGATGTGTCTGGTGTATGCTGAGAAGAGTTACCCATAGAAGAGGCAAAAAGAGACTTGACTTTTGTCTATGAGTAGCTACATAAGGAAGAGAAAACTGCTAGTTCAAAGCTTTCCAAATCTAGTATGGAAGGTTATAACAAAATCTGAAGATTAAAGCCTAAGGTGAATAAAATTTAGATTATGAAGTAAGGCATGAATGAATTATGTACAAGAAAAAGTTTAGATATAGAAAACATGAAAATTCAGGTAAACCTGGTGGCCACAGGTTTGCTAGATATCGGAGATCACAATGGTATTCTCAGTCTTGGACTATTGACATCTAGAAATTGCAGGACTGTTGCTGATCCTGGTAGTAAACATGGCTTTTTCTCTGTGGGACTTGCTGGGGATCAAATATTTATCCCCAGTGACAAGAGTCAGCAATTCAAAATAAAATTATATAGTTTTAATATTTCTTCAAACCTCTCTGAGAATTAAAATTGCCACACTTGCTACTGTGATAAATTAAAGTAGTGGTGTCCTGTCTCCTCAATTTTCTTGTAGATGAAAAGCAATTCTTGTTCAGAGCTGAAAAAGCCAGAATTTTAAGTGCATGTTAGATTCTGGTATACTCCAGCAGCTCATTCTAACCTGATGTGGGATTATTCTGCTCAGCTGACCTTGATTGCTTTCCTGCTAGCAGGAAAAGTCTTCTCTACTTCACATTTACTGTCACCTGCCTTTACTTTTATATCAAGTCTTGACAAAACCTGGAACAAAATAAAACCACTTCAGAGCCTGAGTATTAGAAATCCTTAGCCCTTTTTGTGGCCATGCACTTCAGCCTCATTGCAGCTGAGAGAGGCCATGTGCCTTCTATGGCCTCATGAATCTATGTGGCTTTTTGTAGCAAGTGACACTGCTGATATGACAGAAAAACTTCATTAATAGAAAGGATTTGTGGGGAACATCCTGGAAATTCAGCTTAAAATTATTTGCTATTTTGTTCACTACTCTACTGGTTTTCATGAATGATCAGACAGGGTTTATGAGCATACTTTGTAAAATGCCATAAATGCATTGCATTGTAGATGTAATTCTTTACCTTATGATGTCTACTCAATCCAGTGGGTCAGTGCATACTAACTGTTGGGAAAAAAAATGGATATGTGGTTTTTAGGTAAAGATATTTTTGGACATTACAGATAGGGATTACACAGTCTGAGGATTTTACTTATACAGCCACAACACAGGAGAAATGAGAAGTGACCCAAAAAATCTATGAAGATTTTATTTACTCAACAGATTTACTGAGAGAAATCACTAAGGAATTTCTTAGCATATGTGAATGGATCTGGGTAAACTTCTATATTCAAAGTATTTTAATGGTAGTATATGGACATGTGTTTTTACCAACTTCAGTCTGAACACAGATTATTTTCCAATTTTCTACAACTTTATGTAGAAAAAAAGATAAGATGAATCACAAATCTTCCCTTTGATATTAAGGGATGAGACTACATTTTGGAAGGTATGCAAATTTAAAGTAATGAAAACAAGCAATAAAGTAATACAGTCATCTTCATTAACACTAGGCAATAGCAGATTACTCATCTTTATGCAGGCTAGCACATGAGGTGAGTGAAGCATGTGCTTTGTTAGCAAGTCTCAGTAATATGTTCTGAGTAAGGATCAGAAAACCATTTCCATTCAAGATTAGCATAAGTTAGCCTGTTATTCTTTTAGCCTATTAATCTTTTATGTTTATGCAGGTAAATGAAAGTGCACGGGTGCACATAGATTTGCAGTATTTGTAGTGCAAGTAGAATATTGTTACAATCTCATTTCTGAAGAAAGAATGGAAAAAAGTAATCCTCAAGTTTCATACTGAAGAGATTTTACTGGTCACTGTCTGTATAATTAATAAAGATATTGAACAGTACTGGTGCTGATGTGGAGATACACCACTTGATACTGTTTGGTATTTGGACATTGAATCACTGACTGCAGCTCTTTGTGTGCATCCCTCCAGCTTGTCCCTTATCCATGGAATATAACATCCTTCAAATCCATCTCTCCTGTTAGAGACACGGATGTTGAGTGAGACCATGCCAAGGTCCTTAGAGGCATCAGTTTCTCTTAGCCCCTCCAGCAGACGATCCCACCCTAGGGGCCACATTTAGTCAGCCCTGGGCACTTTATTCAGGTGACCCTGAATCTGAGCTGGAAGTAGGCTATCTCCAGAGATGCCATCCAAACTTAACACCTTTCTGATTTTTGACTATGCTCATAATTTTGGAGAGTGTAACATTAAAGAGCCGTATTATTTCAGTAATTTCAGTAATGTCTTTTTTTTTTTTTTCAATCCAGAGGTTAAATTGTAAAAGTGCCTAAACAAATACGTAATCCACAAAGTTGAGAACTGTAAATATTTTTATTGATTATTATTTGTAGTAGGCTGCTGAATGTATGAATGAAAAAATATTTTTTTTAAAATATGGATTATTTGACACAGTGTGACTGAAGAACCATAAATATGTCACTTGCTTCCATGTGGAGAAAACCAATTTATTTGGTGAGGATCTTTATCAACAATAATGCTGTGAATTGGGAAAACCTAAATGTATTCTCACCATTTCCCCAGCTGATTATCATCTCCCAGAAACTGTTATGGT
Organism: Passer montanus; assembly: GCF_014805655.1. Classification (NCBI taxonomy): domain Eukaryota; kingdom Metazoa; phylum Chordata; class Aves; order Passeriformes; family Passeridae; genus Passer; species Passer montanus. The sequence continues at coordinate 3,333,220 of NW_024368152.1, forward strand.
TATTAAAAAATGGATGTTATAAATCAGGATGGATCAGATTAGTGTGAAAAATCTAATCTAACAGTCATTGGTTTCACTAAGACTTTTTGTAAGATGGTGAGTTTTCCTTCTTCCATATGAAGACAACCCTTTGGACTGAGTTTTGAGATCATAAGGAAAAACTGGACAGCTGAATTTATCTTTTTTTTTTTTCAATCAGGTACTTTATTTCACTAGGGGTCAACTTTGAAAAAGGAGTGAAACACAATTTGATGTGAACATGTTAGATCTAACTGTCAAAGAATCGTCTCTGTTCCCTATTAACAAGAGCTGTTACAATTACAGATTATCTCAGCTGGTAAAATGGATTGTTTTTATTTAGCACTTTGTCTCAGAAAAAGCAGATTCTTTCCTGTGCTACCATTACCTTTTCATAGTGTTGGATTTCCAAGCCACACATGTGGTTAGTATCCAGTATAAAGCATAAACTTAGCAAATATAAAGAGAGAATAGAATTTTAAATTATAATTTTACTAACCAGAAAGAAGGTTATTAAGAGAACAATTTAGCCATGTAGAAGAAGAATAGCAAAACCCTGGTACTCCTTTAGCAGAAGTTTAAAGCAGACCTTAGCACTTTTAAAGTTTGCAGTGCCTCTGGGACTAATAGGCCCAGACTTACCTCTCCTAATTTCAGCTGCTTAACTGAGGAACTTTGCTGTTCAATGAAGAGAGGAAATGACAGATATTTTCAGAAGGCAGTTCACTCTGATCTGTGTTCTTAGATAAGACTGAATTACTGTAGACACCTATTTCTTTTCATCACTGAAAGTCCAGGGTGATTAGATAACTCAGTCATCTGATCACAGTCGTCTTAGCTGAGTGTATAAATGTAAGGAATCTAATGTGCCTCTAAATTTGTGGAAGTGAATTTTCACTGGAACTGAGTTGTTCCTCAAGTTCTACTAGTGAAGGGTCTGAAACAAATGCCATCAGTGTGGTTTTTTATCTGCACCCATCTTTGGAATGCCAATCTCTGTGGGTCTAGAAAAGGGGAAACGCCCCAGACCCAAACCCAATCCTCCTGATTTAAGAAAAGAACAGGGGATGCCTTACAAATAAATTTACATTCCTTCAAGTGTCCAGAAGTACTTTCTTCATGGGTCCAAAGACTGATGTAGCTCTACTCTTTCTTTATTTTCTTCACTGACAAAATGCCACAATTCTTTCCTATTGCTGGAGATAGGAAATATTTTTTTCCCATGCTGTAAAAATAAAATTTTAAAAAAAGATACTGCCATTGTGAATTACAACTCTGCAAATAACTATTGTTCTCTGCTTTGAAAAGACTGCTGCTCTAATTTGCTTGCATTTAGAACCTGGAAGGGATATCAAACAGAGAAGCTATGTTTTTACCTGGTACACACCTCCCTTTTTTATTTTTCCTTGGTTTGGGTTTGTTTGTTTGTTTTTCTATCCCTAAGTTAATCCCTTAATATATTGGACTGGGCTGTTAACTATGCTGATCTCTTAATTTTTGCGATTGGCACTTTGAACACAAAGATGAAGTCTATTGTTGTTTTGTCTATATTCTGATATTGCCCCTTCTGTCAGTATAGTAAATTTGTACTGCACAGCAATTCAGAACAAGAATAAAGAACAGAAAATATAAGCTCAGTTGTATTTAGGAATTTTCTAGTGCATCATTTAAATGATTCAGTTCTTGTGTTGTTTTTAAGCTTATTTTCACCAAAACATTCAGCAGTTCACTGGTTGAAAGCTGGCCCTTGCATCTATAAAATTTCATGTTCTTGATTCCCAGCTGTTTCAGCAATCCTAAATCACTATCCATTCTTGAAAATTTAGACCATGCTTCAACATTTTTAATTCTGTAACTTGTTATTGGCAAAGAGAGGTGAGAGTTGGAGAAGTGTGGGATCAGCTAATAACCAAGATAGGAATCAAGAACAGTAAGATTTGCATAGATCTTGTGTTACCTGAAAACAGAGATAAAGATAATATGTAATAAATAAATAAAATTATTTTCAAAGTCAGAATTACACATTGAAATGTTATACATAATTCAGTAGTTTTTTTCAGAATTTTTAGGTGTTTGAGAGTTTTCTTAAAATCTTGCTTTAGCAGGCTGTATACACTTTAAAAAATGTACCTTTCTGTTGTGAATGAAGACAATGTCAAGACAGCAAAAAGACATGAGACCTGAATAGCTTTAACAATCCTCCCCTATCCAAAATTATTTAAATTACTGTGGGGTCATTCTCTTAAACAGAATGGGGTGTATTTTGGAGGAGGATGCAGCCATACTGCAATGAACCTGTGTTATTCCAGTGTTGGACAGCTTTCAAGCAAAATATCTTCTCTTTGACTTTTTGAAACTTAGTGAAACTACAAACATCTCTTGGCTTTTCTGATTTTAAATCAGTATTTTGCTAACATATTTTAAAAAAAATTGTGCATAATTTTAAATTTTTTACTTTTGTTTTTCTTGCTCTTAGTTTCCTGAAGAGATCTGTTATAAGGTTTCTTACAGGAGTGAAATGTTTCTCCAGATTTGGAAGTGACTTCTTTCTCATTTCTATATACAAGTTCATGAAGTATCATGTAGAAAATATGCATAAATAAGAGTGTTACAAAATGGCAAAAGGTGTGAATGAAGAACTTTTAAGGAAATATTTTTTTAAAAACTCCCTTTTTTTTTTTTTGCTTCATGCTATTTCATTTTATTTACACAGAAAAAGAATTATCACACTAGAAGCAAGGACCCTCCAAAGGAAGGCAAGTAATGAATGAAGAATTAAACTGTCCACCAAGTAGAACAGATTTGCTGATCAGTGAGTCCAAGAACCTTGCCTTTACCTCCTGACGAACATATAGAAAAAGGCCTCAATTCATTCCCAATCTTTAACTGTTGGTGGTATCATTGTTTTTCTTTCTGCATCATCTGTTTCAAATCATCTGTAACCTTAGGTCATCTAGGAGGTCAAACAGAAACAGAACTTCACTTCTAAGATGTAAACATCTATGGTTTGGTCTTTACTACTGAAACCAACTGTAGCTTTCTTTTTTAACTTGGACAAACTACCTTCTTTGATAGAAAGCTGTCAACTGCATTTCTAGTATCAGAGGTTATATGGGTTATGGCTCAGTGGAAGCTTGAAACAATGATATTTCAGTTTTTTATTATTTTACTACACCTATTAGATGATCACATTTGATTAATTTAGACTGTGGTCTACATCCTCAACTGGAATAGGAATCAACAAATACAAACACCAAACCTCAGAACTGATTCTACATTTTCAGTCTAAAGGGCTTAAAGGCTGCTAGTCATTCTTCCACACCAAACAAACTACATTTTCCCTCTTCTAGCTTCTAGACACAGCTGAAATAAATGAGAAAGAACAAATGTGTGGTGGCTAAGGACCATTTTTCTCCACTTGTTTTCATGCGTCAAAACTGAATGAATACTCTGCAATTTACAGCTGAATCAAGAGGAGAAATAAGAGGGAAGACACATTCTGCTGAAGCTCTAGGTTGCATCAAGAGCTGAATGAGAATTTAAACCACTTCTCAAAATATGCACAGAGCTAAAATCAGCATAGTTTTGGCATGAAAAATAAAAGGGTGTTTCTTTGCTGCAAATTGTTTCATATTGTTACATACGGCAGCTCACCTGGGAAAAAAATACAAACTATTTTCTGCCCAGCATTTACAAATATGAAAGTAGATGTTCATGGTTCACCAGGTTATTGCAAAGATGCTTGAAGGTGTGGTTAAGAAGTCATTTAATGGGTGTACTTCACTTATGGAGTGGGTTTAGAAAATCCTCTGTCCATTGGCTGAGCAGACCAGGTATGAGATGGCTCTGGGCTGATCATAAATTAGGTATTTAATACTAAAGTTCTGCTATTGACAGCAGAAGAGTTGAGTATGCATGTCCAAAGAAACCACTGAGTTTTTCCATTAGGGGCTCGAAATGGACCAATGGAAGTGAATTCCTGAGTCTGACCATTCACTAACTAAAAGAAACAAGTTCAAGTCACAAGAAAATAAGATCAAGAGTTAAGTGTGTCAACAGGACATCTATTGAATGGATACTTGTGTCAGCACAAAAAGAAGTGAAGAAAAAAGTTTATTGTCAAAATTAATTTTGGGCTATGTGCTTCATACATTACATTTTGCTCATTTCTGGCTGCTTGTGCTCTCTTTCACCTTAATATAATTGCTTTGGGTTTGTTTTATTTTTGTTTGTTTTATTATATGCACAAAAATATGATCTCCTTGAAGAGAGGAAAGTATTGACTACCCTTGGCCTCGAGAGGAAGGATTTCATTTTCCCAGGTGCTTGAATGAATACTCATCTGGTTTTGTTTTGTAATTTTACAAAGAACTCACAGATTTTGAATCTGACCCTTCATCCTGCTGACAAAACTTGGCAGAATTGTTCCAGTGATATAATGCAGAAATGCAATGCTGAGTTGTACCTCCCCCTGTGATGTAATGCACCTACAGTGACCTTACAGAAAGTGACTCATAATATAAATTTGTCATAGACTTAGAGAAAAAAAAAAGGATTGCTTTTATCTGAATGAAAGTAGAGGCAAATCATTATACTGCAAGTGCAGCCATCTTCCTGTATCCAACAGGACAACAAAAATTATACTGCTAGCTTTGCTTTATCAACAGTGGAAGATTCTGTCATTTTATTTCATTTGTAGCAATGGATGTGTTTTAAGCAGGTTATTTGGGATGTTGTCATGGTTTAGACCCAGCCAGCAACCAGGCCCCAGACAGCCACTTGCTGTTTCTCCCACCAGCAAGACTGGGGAGAGAACTGGAAGGGTAAAATATAGAAAATTCATGGACTGAGACAAAAGCAGTTTAATAGGGAAAGCAAAAGCCACACATACAAGCAAAGCAAACCAAGGAATAAATTTACTGCTTCCCAAGGGCAGGCAGCTGTTCAGCCATCTCCAGGACAGCAGGGTCCCATCACACACAGTAGTTACTTGGGAAGACAAATGTCAACGCTCCAAATGTCCTCCCCCCCTCCCCATCTCCCTTCTTCCCTTCACTTTGATGTACTAAACATGATGCTCTGGAATATCCTTCTGGTCAATCTGGATCACCTCTCCTGGCTGTGTCTCCTCCCAGCCTCCCATGCATCCCCAGCCTCCTCACCAGCATGGCAGCATGGAAAGCAGAGAAGACCTTGGCTCTGTGCAAGCCCTGCTCAGCAATAACAAAAACATTTCTGTATTATCAACCCCTGTTCAGCACAAATCCCAAACACAGCCCCATGCCAGCCACTGGGAAGAAAATTAATTCTACTCCACCCAACTGTTCAGCACAAATCCCAAACACAGCCCCATACCAGCCACTGGGAAGAAAATTAATTCTACCCCACCCACAACTAGCACAGATTTCAAGAGAAGAAGTGGTTCTGTTATAGGCAAAATGAAACAGGGAATGGAGTTAGTATCAGAGACAGAGGAAGAAAATGTAATATTGGGAGGTAAAGAGGGTATCAAAATAAATATCCCATAATCAGAATATCAGCTAATAACACTTCCCCTAAAAACATCCATGAAATTTGGCCAGTATGAAACAAAGAAAACCTTAATAATTCCATCATTAAAATTCTGAGCACGTAATATTATTGATTGGAGTGTTGATTACTGAATGTTAAAAAAAGTAGATGTCATTCAACTAAAGACACAGTTCAGAACCAGAATTTCAGTGGAAAAGGTCTGAGTACGTTTTTCTTTACACTATTTTCTTCTTGTGTGCTTTTTGTGGTGGTTTAGATTATGCATATAGTAAAAAAACCCAGGTAAAAATATTTAGAAGTACAGATATGGATGCGTGTGTAAAACTAGGCCATTGTATAAGTGAAATACAGACAGATTAAATTATAGCTGATTTTGATTCTGAAACAAAAACCAGTTGCATACTTAGGTGTGTTTTGCATTCCAGGAAAATCTCTGCTACAATATCACAGTAACTGAAAGTATCTCTGATAAGGCTGACCCTTCATGCTCTCTCAACTTCCTTAGATTATTGCATTATACTTTAACTACAATGTAGTGAATAGTTTTTTATTATTTTAATTAATATTTTTTAAAAATTTAAATATGTGCCCTTTAATTTTCTGTTCTAATAGAGTTTAATTGCCTATAGATTAATAGACACAGAAATTTGATGTATATGTAGTGGAAAAATTTAATGTTGCTAAATACTGAATATATCAGTTTTTGGTGAGTGGATCTGTGGACTTCTGAAGTGGTGGATCACACAAAGGCAAGATTTATTGCTGGGAATTTAAACCTCAATTAATTAGCTTTAATTATTAGTTTTTATAGTTCTTATTAGTTTTTAATGTCCCTGAGGAAGACTTAGCTGCTATACATGTGAATATAATTTCTTCAACTGGAACAGGTTATTTTGGACATTTTGATGGACTTGAGGCCAGTATTCTACAAATCCTGAATGTTAAACTTTGAGTAGATTGAGTGAAAGACAGAAAATAAGGCTAGAAGCAATTTTTGCTGAATGAGTCATCTCTAAAGGTTATTTTTAATTGGTGCTAGGTTTTAAAATGATAAAACAGGAAACCTCACAAACAGCTGTGTGATTTTGTTGTGAGACAGTGCAGGGTAGGAAGGAACAGCTGGTAAGAGGGGAGGGAGAATGGGGTATATAATCTGCGTGCACCAGCCCTTGTGCTGAAGAAAATTACATTTAACCATAAATTGGGACTTCTCAGATTGGGTAGATTTCCTAAGAAACAGACATGCCCTTCTATTCATTAGTGGGTTTTGTGAGCTTATTTTGTCCCCACCTTTTTTTCCACTTCATAATTGTTTCAAGATTTATATTATGAATGAGGACACATTGGAAGCCATGGAAAGCAATTGGTTGCCCAAATTCCTGATAAGGGAAGACCTTTTGCATTTGCAGAAGGATCAAAATTTATAATAAAATAATTTTTTTTGTTTATTTTTTTTTTCTGGTTTATGATTCAGTCTGATAAAGGAGTCAGTGTAGTCTTGAAACACTAATGAAGAACAAGATAAGAGAATATACAAGACCACTAATCTGGCTGGTATAATTCTTATAAAAACAGGAAAATTTGGCATACCTTACCCTTTTCCATTTATGTCTGTAGTTTGAATATATTACACATTCATTCAAATTTTGACTATAATTAAATGTAAAAGTAAATGTTTGGTTTTAATGGAAACAGAAGCCTCTTCCTTACATTTTCACAGAGGAATTCCCAGCTGTAAGCTCTAGTTTATACTTTTTCCTACATAGAAACTCTGTGTTTGGTGAATTAAAGATGAAAGTGCTTGATAAAATTTGCTGAAAAGGCTGATTTTGGAGAGATCATAAGAAATTTGGGAGGCACATAACAATTTTGATAAATTGAAGAAATGGTGTGTAACAGTAAGAGGAAAACCAGTGTAAACAGAGTCTACTCAGAAGAAAAGAGTCAGATACAAAATATAGACTAATAAATATAAAAATATAATAACTCCTTTTTTTTTTAAAGAATCTGGATATTATAAATCAAAGTGAATGAATGAAGGCAGACTTTATATCTGGATTTACAAATTAAATCAAGGATAAGCTTTACTAATAACAAAATTCCTGAGACAGAAATGTTTATTAGACACCATAACCCTGTTATTCTTCACTGTTCAACCCTGTTATTTCTTAAACTAAAGCCTGTGTGAAAGCTCTAATGAAATTTCAACCAAATTAAATTGCAGAAAGGGATCTAAGTTGGACATAAAATGTCTACCTTTTTATTGTCACTAGGGAAGCATTCATGTTCTGATGAGGATTTTACAGAGAAATCTTTGTGGGAATATTTTTGATTCAATGATTGCTCATCTGTCAGCTAAATTTTAAGATGAAAAAGACTCATGTACAATGGCAAATTAGCCTTGGCCAGCATCCAGACTCCCATCCAGCTGCTTGCTCACTTCCCATCCTCAGTGGGACAGGGCAGATAGTAGTATGAGAGAGCTTGAGGGCTGAGATAAATTCAAGATCACTTACCAGTGACCATTACAGACAAACCATGTTTGACTTGAGGAAAAATAATTTAACTTGTTGCCAATAAAAATAGATTCAGATAGTGAGAAACATACATTAAACCAACACATTTCCTTCCCCAACTCCTAACTCTCTTGCTCCCTGAGAAGCACAGGGGAAACAGGGAGCAGAGGTCTATGGCTAGTGGCTCCTCTCTAATGCTCTTTCCTCCTCACTCTTTTCTTCTGCTTTGGTATGGGTCATTTCCATGGGATGCAGACACTCAGGTTAAGTCTGCTGTGGTGTGGGGTCTCCATGAGCTACAGTTCTTCAGGGAATATCCCCCTGCCCTAACGCGGGCTCTCCATGCGCTGCAGTGCAGGTGTCTGCTCCCCATGTTCCCTCCACAGGCTGCAGGAGAATCTCTGCTCTGGTGCCTGGATCACATCCTCCCCTTTTCTCCTCTTTTCCCCACTCACAGGCTTGTTTTTCTCACTTTTTTAACTCACTCCTCACTGCCTGTGTCGTGTTTTTTCCCTTTGTTAAATAATCCTCAAGGGACCCCTGCTCCGGCTGTGGCCCAGCCACACCCTGTGGTGGGGGGTTGGATCTGGCTGGAACCGGCTGTGTCTGGCTGGAACCGGCTGTGTCCGTCTGGAACCGACTGTGTCTGCTGGAACCGGCTGTGTCCGTCTGGAACCAGCTGTGTCTGGCTGGAACTGGCTGTGTCTGGCTGGAACCGGCTGTGTCCGTCTGGAACCAGCTGTGTCTGCTGGAACCGGCTGTGCCCAGCTGGAACCGGCTGTGTCCGGCTAGAACCGGCTGTGTCCGTCCGGAACCAGCTGTGTCTGCTGGAACCGACTGTGTCCGGCTGGAACTGGCTGTGTCCAGCTGGGACAGCCCCTGCTCCCCAGCCCTGGGCACCCGCAGCATCCTTCTAATGTACGCACTCAACAAACCAAGTAAAACTTCTCTAACAAGCACTAGAATAAGCTCAGGTCAGATCGTCTTGCTATTTCTTTTTAATTCTTTACTTTATATTCTTCATGGGGTTTTTTAATTAAAAAATATAATTATTTTGTGAGAAGATACAGTAATCCTTAGATCTGTTATGGGTCTACTCAGGAACTGCACAGAGAATAGGAGATTAAAGGCAAGGAAACAGCCCAGTGGTTTCAACATATAAAAAGCTTCCCTTCACAGTATTGACAAATATCATGATGTTCGCCTCTCTTTTGGAGGAGAAAGTCTCAGTGTGGTGCTTGAAAATCTAGGGAAAATGTTTTCATAATTTAATCTAACAGGTTCATAATTCTTTTAAACACAACTTCAATATTGCAGATGTATGGCCACCAACTGTTAGATGCAGAGAGAGTCACTTGATGCTATATCTTTGAAAAATCTTTATATTTACTATTTCCATGGTATATCCATATGTACACACCCCATCCCTCGGAAACATTCAAGAGTTGGACAGGGCTCTGAGCAACCTGATGAAGTTGAATCTCTCCCTGCTTATTGCAGCACCATTGGACCAGATGACCTTTAAAGGTCCCTTCCAAGCCAAACCATTCTATGATTCTATGATCTTCTTAATAATATTAGTAAAATAGGATTTGAATAAATAATTTAATTTTTTTTTTTTTAAATTCGAGCTCCTTATACCTGTTTTTTAAATAACAAGGTAGGGCGCCCAAATGTCTGTTGTGATACAGCCCTTACTCACTAGCATTTCTGCTTGTCTCCAGGGCAACTGATTTAATTTTTACTCATTCTAACTTCATTCTTAACCAGGTCTGACTGTGCTTTTTCTATACAATGTACCTAATCAAGGAAAAAACACACATCCTGGCTACTTCTGCTCAAGTCACTGTACCAAGTTTCCTGTACAGCGACAAGAAGTGAGGCAAGGAGTAAGGCCGTGACGCTTCAAAGTGCTTCATGCTATATTAGCAGGGACTAGCCATCTAGCCATTACACAGGACATTACAAAGATTGCTCTATTTCCCATTAATTTCATAAGCCTCACACTGGGTTATCTGTGAATGCATGTGTATCACTTACAGTCACTTTTCTTAATAAATGATTCATATTTAATGGGAATAATAAGTGTTGCTGCAAGTTCCTAATATGATTTTTTTCACTGCAATTTCCTTCTCACTGTTCTTTCAAAACACTTAATCATCCATGATAATAATTAGCAAATTCTTGTTAGCTGAAAGGGAAATCATATCTTACAGTATTTGCACCAGATAAACTAGGTCCATTATAACCTGCCTCAGTGCTATATTTTGCAGGACATGGGAGATGAATTCCCAAAGCATCAAACTATTTTTTTGTCATGAGCCTAAAAAAATTACCTCTCCTGATCATCTACTGTAAATATTTTCATTTGCCTTCAGTAGTAGCACTGTGGCTTAAATGATGAAGGAGAAATGAAACACAAAAGCTGTTGAACTCCATCATAAATAATGTACAGTACCTGGGGCCTTATACATGTGGTCCTATTCAATGTATATATTTAGCATATAAATTGGAGAATTTGATTTAGTAAGTGATATTTTAATTTAATTGATTCTGAGAACAGTGAAAGTCTCCTAAAATTATTCTGCTTTTGATGGACTTTAGTACAAACCAACAAAAGATGCGAGTGAGCAAGAAAGAGTGGTGGACGCAGAATTGTAGAAGTGCTGAGATTAGAAGGGGCCTCAGGAGACCATTAAGTCTGACCCCCTGCTTAGAGCAGGGTGACCTAGAAAAGGATGCTCATGTCCAGTCTCTTTCTGAACATTTCCAAGAAGGGAGACTCCACAGTGTCTCTGGACAAGTTGTGCCACTGTCACACTGTAAAAATGTTTCTTATGTTCATAGGGAATGCCCTGGGTTTTGGTTTGTGTCCCTTGTCCCATGTTCTGTCATTTGGTGTTACTGAGAGGACACTGTCCTTCTTTTCTCCTTTACCTTTCATCATGTATTTGTATACACTGATGAGATCTCTACCTCCTGAGCTTTCTGTTCTCCAGAAGTTCTCCAGGCTGTGGAGCGCAGCATTGTCTCTGCTGTTCTCCCCTTGTACATGAAGCCAGCCATCTCTTGGTAGAAGGCTATCAGGTTGTTTGACATAACATTCAAGATTTAAGAACGGAAAGATATTAATTGTGAGAGTATTCTGGCTCTGTATCTTAACCTGAATAAAAGAAGATTTTTGAAAAGATTCATCCAAACCCTTATATCCAAATGCAAGTGGACTACATACACTTAGAAATACATAATGAGATCCAGACCCAGCAATCCAGACAATAACACAAATCCAGTTTTAGAATTAGTGAAACTAAAGCAGAAGATAATGTAGTAGTGTTTCCAGAAAGTACATTATTGGACATATACAGCAAATATGTGTCATTGCATTACAGAACCACAAAATCAATTGCTCCACAACAGTATACCTTATCTACTATACTGATTCCTGCTTGATCCAGTGATGATAGGGCAGTGGGTAGTTGAAATTATCCTTTGCTATCTGATTCACACCTCTTTCCACTGCTATTGCTGAGAAATGAGCCCTGCTGAGCTACAAAACTGTGCCAAAAAAAAATGAAGGAGGTACTTATCAATGAACAGTAAGTAGCAGCAGTGGAATTGTACCTAATGAAGAGAGGCACAGGACCACTGAAAATATCACACCACAGGTGTGTTACTCTGCAGTGATAAACTGTCAGGCTGCCATGATTAGGACAAGTATTGATTTAAGACAGGTCCTGATTGATTTGGAGGCAGGCACTCGTGAGGCAGCTGCGTGGCTGTAACACTCAGGTGTTCATCCTGTCCTGTGGAGGACAGAATGAACATGAGTGACATTATGACACAGTCCAGCAAGAATATGCTCTTGCAGATTATTCCAAGATAATTTTAAACTCACTCTGATGTCATAGTGCAATTGTCTAAATTCATGTGAATTTTAATTGGTTTCATATATATGTTTTCTCTTTAAAAAGAAAAGCTTCCTTTTATTGTTATTATTTATCAGTGAATATAAGAAAAAGTGCAGCTGTGTCATTGTTTACATGTTTCTCTGATGAAATACATTCTTTTCCTCTGAAAACTAGTGTGCCCTCTCTGATACGGGAAATGCCATTCCACCACCTTTATTCCAAAATGTGATATAAATCCAGTGAGAACTGGTCTTCAATTTATGATTTTAAAAATTCTACATCAGAAAACCTTTTAATATGACTCCAATGGATACATTTTTACAAGTCTATCAAATACTGTTAAGTGATCTTCTCATAGTATAAAACCAATTCTCTCTCTTCAGTCTGTATTAAAGTTATGTAAACAGCTGTAAGTCATTAATATATCAATGTTCATTACAAATATAAACCCATAAAAGGATGTACCATTATTAGACAAAAAAATATTCACTTTCTACATGGTTAAGTCATGTAGGGCAGTGGATTGATACTCTTAACTCTTTGATTATTAATTAAAATGGTATTAACTATTTGTTAGTCCATTATAACCCCTTACTAAAGAAGATAAAAAGAATGATCAAGACCTCTTTGTAGTCCCATAAGGTAGTGGACCTACTGAATTTGAAAGGGATCCCTTTTAAAGTCCAGTCTCTTAATTGTGCTAAGGGATGTTTAGCCCAAAGAAATTTCTGCATAATCAAATTCTGGGTAATGCCATTGTTACTGGTTGTGACAACAATTGTTATGTAATGACATTAATTGTAATTGGACGCATATGTATAAAAGTAAACTATTAAATGATTCCTAACAGTATAACCTCCATATGTTAATATATATTTTATGTCTTAGTATATTTCAGGGAAAGGAAAGGTTATTTTAGTAATTGTATTTTCACACCATCATGTGAATGTTTTCTGTGTTAGACATCATGTTTTCTATAATTATGCCCTAATTACTTAGTATTGCACAGAGATCCACCAAGGTATTCTGTCACTTCTGGGAAATAATTTTATTTAATTTGACTTTAATCCAAGATATTGTGCAGCTATAATTGTATCAGCACTTTATCTTGAACTATATGCCATGGCAACACTTTATTTTAGAAAGCACAGAGAACAATCTAATTTGTATTACAAATACAAAATAAATGGCAATGAAAGTGGAGTGTCTGGGTAGATCTAACTATTACATGATTAGACGTAAGGTAGCACATAAAATTTTAGAAAAATAAGAATTAGTGAAGTGAAATTAAAAACAGAAGAAAAAATAGCATATTTACTGAATCAGAATTCAAGAAGATCTGTGGGACTTCAACATACTGGCACTATTTAATTAAACTTTTTATTTTCTGGCAATGAAAGGTGACATTCAGGCTTACATGAGAATTTTCAAAGTATATTACTCATGTAAGCATCATGGACAGCCATGTATCTTAGATTTAATTTGTCCTGCAATTTAGGTGATGCTTATTGTAGATTTTTAACTACTGTCAGGAAAGAAAGTTTAGGCATACATGTCATAGAAAGCAACCTCAGCTAGTCTTCCTGGAAGACATAACAAGCATATCTATGTTACAATAATCATGCTGAATATCCGTGCATCTGATTTGAGATAAACACAGATTAATGTGTTTCTATTTTGTCATTATTCAGGATTATGTAAAAGGAATGTGGCCTTTCTCTATCTGAATTAATTTTCAGGGTATAATTAAAATACATCAAGGTCTTGCCTCCTGCCTGTTAGTCATAGAAAATTGATAAACTTGCAGTTTTTCATAACTTGTTTACCACCTTCTGAAACATGTTTTCCTTCCTTCCTTGGCTGCAGCTCCCTCCCTCCCTCCCTCCCTCCCACCATACAATCACTTTGTGTTGTTGCTTTAACCCTGAAATATTTTTTCAAATACATCTTCATCCCTCTATTTCTCATTTTTAATAGGAAAGAAGCAGTGTTGTCTGTGATGTACAATAGGAAATAAAAAATCCCCAAGAGCAATTTGGAAAAGTCTTCTGGTTGTGCATCTACAGCATTATACCTCTTGACTCTTAATCTCCCAGAGGAATTGACACTGAAAAGAAAACTTGGAAATTCTGGAAAATTGCCATAGACACTAAACTTTAGCTGAAAATTACTTCTGGAGAAAACAGAATTTTTAAATTCAACCTTAATTTTACCCATAAAGTTGACAGAGTAAAGGTAATATTTCAGAATATATTTTACCCCCACTGGATTTTATATCTACTAGGAAATATGTAGTACTGTTACTTTTTATTTTCTGCTACAACTGACTGTAAAACATATTTACTGTTTAGATTTACTGTAAGCTTTTAGACAATATTATTGCCTGAAATCTTTGCTCTGGTAAACAAAACCATAGAAAAAGAGGCGTGTTGGGAAGTGGCATAGTAAATTAAACTACAGCTAAGAGTCTAATCATAATTATATGAAGAAATTATCAGAAGTAGAAATGATTCTCCTAATACATTAGTGTTCAGGAATTCAAACCTATAAATTGGCTACTACTTAAGATTATAGACTTCTTATTCTGCACATAAGCAAGTAATTAACTTTACGTTCCCTTCTTATGACTCTCAGGCTCTTGTCCTTTTAATTATAAGATCCAGAGGGTAGATTTTATGTTGCTATTACCTCTACTAAATTTTGAATAAAAGCTGCATTGAAACTTGATATATTAGTCATAGGTAATAGCCTGATAGCTTCTTAAAAGATGTAAAGTGCTATTCTGATAAAGTAACCAGACATTTGGTGCTTTTGTTTCCCCTTTGTACACATACAAATATTCACTTTTTAAAATGCCAGATTGGTAATTTTAAGAAAAAGTTTTATGTGGATTGTCTCTATTGGCATGTTATAGATGGGCAATCTAAACTTATTGATTTCTCAACAAACTTGTTGATTTCTCTCTGATGTTTCTTTATGTTTCTATTCATATTATCATAGGTCAAATTTCTACCCTGAAATACACAATCATTCAGTATGACATTACAGATTTGTGGAAAAGGACAATGAAAAGTTAAACTTCTTCATATGTCTGAAATACATTAATCTTTTTTTAACCTATTATATGCCATAAATATATTACAAATAGAAATCATACATTGCAGATCTGCACACCATTGCCTTTTTTTAAAAAAGTATATTGATTATTATTTACTGAAGGTTTGCTATTGCTACTTCTGTTAAAGGGAGAAAAAGAGTAAATAAATATATCTAAAAGTAATTTTAAACTAAAGAAAATAACTCTATGAAATGTGAGCAGTTCTGAAATTCTGAACATTTTCAATTTTTGTTTTTTCCTAAGTAGTTTCTTGAATTCTCACAGATGCAGAGCAAACACATTTCTCAACATTCTTGTGGCTGTTCGACTTGCTGAGACTATTGCTGTTTGCACTTCTGTTAGAGGGGCCTGCTAGGTGGCAAGTTCATGCCAGAAAAATAATCAAAGAATGCCAAGAAAAAGCTTTTATTTTCTAACTTTCAAATGATAAAGATGTTCCTTCTATTTCTTAAACACGAGAGACCAAAGGATAGCAAACATAAACAAAATGGCTTTGGTAGCTTAGTGGCTGGAAATTGCTGCCAGAATGCCCAGGGTTTGGCTCCTAGTTCAAGGGATGCCTTTGCATTTCAGGTGAAAAAAAAAAGATCTTCTGAAATACTTTTGTAGCAGGGAGCAGTATCCACGCTCCCGATCCTTTAGCCAGATGTATTTTTCATTAACTGTGCCTCATGCTCCTTTCTTTGATCTTCTGTGTCTGTGACTCCTGCAATTTTCAGGGTAGACAGTTTCATCAGAAGAGGCACAGATTAATAGATGGGCCCTCTGTGTCCCTCAGAGGGCTCAAATGGCAGAAGTAGGTGGGAGGTGAGCTGACCCCTCTTTCAGAGGCTTGAGGATTCCACAGGGCTGCCAACCATCTGCCAACTCCACACAGAGGGTGCCAAATCCCAGACGTGTGCTCAGCTCTGGAGGACAAATGGCTGTGTGTGAATTGACTGCAGCAACTTCCAGAGACCGTGCGTGGGACCTGACATCACGATATAAGGTCAGGAGGTTTTGTAGCTAGAGAAAACAATCTTTCCTAAAATGCTAGCAACACAATAAAAGATGAAAAAAGATGATAAAGATGATAAAAGATGGTGAAATTAAAAGTATTAATGCTGTCTGCATTAAAACACTGTATAATAAGCTCTGGAGAGGGGGAAAGGTTACCTAAGGCCTTTTATTTATTGCTATAACTCATATAAAGAGTACTTAAGCCGGCAGTGCTTGTCAAAACCATCCACAAAACCACTAAGTCACAATAAAGACATGTCTACAGTGCCAACCACTGTTAGGGGAAGGGGAGTAGGAATATGAAGATCACAGAATGAAAATAGACAGTTGTGCATCAGCCAAAAATTCTCTTAATACTGAAGCTGTTCACTTGTGTTTTGACAGCTTTTGGGGCTGTAATGCTCTTCAGCTTTAGGGCTGGATTCAGTCCCTGCTGAGCACTGATTTTACAATTTATGGTGCTTACAGCAATTACATTATTTAGTATCAGTGGTGAAAATATGGGAGAGAAAGGAGAAATACAGCTAACCTTAGTATTATATTTTTTACCTCATGAGAAAAACTGTTCAATAAATAATTGAAGTATGTTAGGAGAGGAGGAAGATTGCCAGGATAAAAAGTTGTTGTTTTAATCACAACCATACTGCTTTTAGTACTGCTTGGTGGCAAAACACTTTAAATAAACAGATATAATTTAGATGAGTGTTCAAATGGTGGCCCTGTTGCTTGACTGTATAATATTTTCAGGTAGGTGAATTAAATAATTGAAGAAATCCCTGGATGCATTGGCCCTTTTAATATCTCATAGTTTAAAGGGTAAGATTACTAAATTATTTAGCTCAGTTCACAGATTTTTGCACTGGAGTAATAAAGAACAGAATAAAATCACCACATAGTGTTGTTAATATGTATGATAAAAGGAGAAATTAAAGAAATGTCAGAGATATACGATTATGAGGAAAACTCTGAACAGAAACACAATTTTAACTTCCCCCAAAAGTATTTTCAGTCCTAAGTATGTATTTCTTTGCCTTATATTTTTATCATTTTTTGAAGCAAGACTAAAAGAACATAAATGCCTTAGGACTACTTTAGGCATGTTTTAAATGCTGACTTTTAGCAAAGCAATCAAATGAACGTTCCATGCCTACCTCCCTTAGTATCTTTTGTTGTCTAAAATTTTGGTGCATCACCACTTTGTCTGACAAGGGACATCAGGGCTATTATGGAGTCACAAAATAGATATTGCCAGGGCTGTCCCCAAAGGGATCTTTGTTGATGCACATATTCAGAGTCTCCTAGAAGACACTGATAACACTGACTTTGGAATGATGGGCAAGCTAGGACTATCAGAATTTGGGAGATCTGGATCTTAGGCTACCTTTTGTTCAAATCTCCAAGGCTAAAACTCATGTGGCAGCATGTCTTGGTAGAGTACCAAGCCAGACTGCAGTGCTTGAGCACTTTCCCTATCCTCTGTGCTGAAGCTGAACTCTGAAGCTTCATTCAGGATTTCTGCAGAAATTATTGCAGCCAAAGAATGAAAAAAATGTAATTCTCAGGAACTAGGTCTGACTGCCACTACATTCTGCTCAAGTATTCCTTAATGCAAAAGACAAGTGTTCTTCCTAGCACCTTTCTCACTGGAGGATGCTAGGAAGAGCTTTACATTCACCTTACTGCAGTTAGTAATCACAGTCTCCCTGAGGACCTCTCCCTGAGGTTTGCTAATGTGTGGTTGTCCAAATTCTGCAGGTTTTCTTCTGGTGTTTCTGATCACCCACTATCTGATCCCAGCTGTCTGCTGGGAGAGGAAAGCTGACTCACAGAGAGAGAGAAAGGCCTCAAGCTCTGGTGTCTCATTTCTGGATGAATCAATTAGTCAATGGAACTGAAAAATACACATTGGTCCTGAGCTTTGCCCATTGTACTTCCAGTAGGCAGCACAGCTTCTACAGGAGCAGTAGAAAAGGGGCCAAAAGCCACATATGTATGTGCTGATTTTGGCTGAGATAGAGTTGCTTTATTTCACATTAGCCAGTATGCAGCTGTGGTTTGGATTTGTGCTGAAAACAGCACAACCTGTTGATAATCCAGAGATGTTTTTGTTATTGCTGAGCAGCGCTCACACAGCATCAAGGCCTTTTCTGTTTCTTACCTCACCCCAACGAGCGGGCTGGTCATGCACAAGGAGTTGGGAGGGGACTCTCCTGGGACAGCTGATCCCAGCAGACCAGATGGATATTCCACACCATATGACATTGTGTTCTGCAATAAAATTTGTGGAAAAGGTTGCTGGGGGACGAGCTGCTCAGAGACTGAATTTGCATAGGCTGGTTAATACTGAGAAATTGTTTTCTTTATTTTTCATGCTTTTCTTGGATTTTATTAATCTCTGTTATATTATTATTATTAGTAGTAGTATTGTTGTTTTATTGTTGTTATTGCATATTATTATTTAATGTCAGTTGTTAAACTGTCTTTGTTTCTACCCATGAGTTTTTTCTCTTTTACCCTTCCAATTCTCCTTCCTATCCCACAGGGGTGGAGTGAGTGAATAGCTGTGTGCAGCTTACTTGCTCTCCGGGGTTAAACCATGGCAATATGGAATGTGCTGATAATTTCTTCACGTGGTGTTCATATATTTTCTTTCAACTTTCAATATTGTAAGTAAAAGCATATTCTCCAATGCACTGTGTGATAGCTTGCGTTTTTTACAGCATCAAGGAACCTTGAAAGGAATACAGAAGAACACAAGAGGACTTATGATCACAGCCTTTGGGCTGTGATTACATGCAAGTTCAAGAGATGCATCTCTGAATTTTCTCATCAAACTGTGGGGTTGACTGTCCTGTCATCTATGAAATTTTTCTTGATGGTTAACTTTCAGCTGACTAATGCTTTAGAAATTATTTTGCTTGGTCACTTTTGTAGGAGGCTTCTCATATTGTGTCCTGGAACCCAAAAATGTAATTGTATTCCCTATCTTTATCCCCATCTGCCCAAGATTGTTACAGTCCCTTTAAGCTCCAGGGGCCAAAACCAGAATTGGAGTGTCTTGCCCCGGTTTTGCAGAGATGGGGGATGTTGGGGTTGCTCTTAGAGTCAGGAACACTCAAGGAGGGCTTTCTTTTCATTCTTGCAGGGGTGCTAGGATGTCGCTGCGTCCTCTCAGTGACCGTCTGGTCACTGCCCAACCAGCCTGACACGGTCGACTGCAGGGGACACTCCCAGGGGTACAGGAGGGCAGCTAGGGCTGTCTACCCTAAGCCAGAGGAGAACCTGGCAGATGGCGGAGGAGGAAGAAAGGGTTGATTCTCAGCAGGGGTAAACCAAGGTTTATTTCAGGCCGCAAGGGAGCTTGAAACCTCAGGAGAACCCGCTGCAGAGAGTGCAATCTGAGCCCCTGCACCAGGTTATAAAGGGGGGCAGAAACAAGGGAAAAATATGGTGAACAACCAATAGGGGAAACAGGGGGTGTGTAAACCTGGGAGATGGACATGAAGGATCACAAATTAGGAGGTACCTTAAGGGAGGGCCCTGACCTCTGCCCAATCACTCGATGCACCTGAGGGAAGATTCTGTAAAGAGGGGAAGGGATGTTGGGTGATTAACAGGGGTCCAGGAAGGAGACTAGGGAATGGCTCTGCAGACATAGGGAGGATTGACATGAGGGAGGAGGGGAGCAACTGGAGGCAAACCATTTTCGGGGAAGAAGTAGGCGTACATAGGTGAAACCATTTCAAATTGAGAACAAGGATAATAAAACACAATGCAACAAACAAAGATAATAAAACACAATACAACATCTCCCCCTTTTTCTAAGCAAGGGCAGCACAAGGCAGAAGCCTTTTGTTTCTCTCTAAACTCCTTCCCTGGCGCAGGCCTCCAAGAAACTGCATTTCACAATCCTAAACGATTTCAGGGCAAATTTCACAAATACTTGTCCACAGGCACTAGCCGAGACTGGAGGGGTTGGGGCTGCTGTTTTGGGTGCCCTGGGAGCTGCTTCTCCCCACCTTGCCCCTAAATGTGGTGATGGTTCAGGCCTGCAGCACGACACCAGCTGGGTCCAGTGGGCCAAAAAGTAGCTGAGAGATTGACACTGCAGGTTCAGAGCTGCCGCCACTGGGAGAGGCCCTGCCCGGTGGTGTGGAGCCAACATCTCAGTAGCCCTGGACTGGGTTTGGCCTCCAGGTTTCCTTTGCTTTTGTACTTGTCCCCTGTTGGTTGTTGTTTGGAGGAAGAGGGAGTTTTGTTATTGTGGAAGTTTGGCGGCTGTGTCATATTTTTAACTCTCTCTCCACCACATGGCTGGGAGATCTGCTATTTTGCCTTTGTCCCCTGGACCACACGGTCTTCTGTGGAGGCCACCATTTTGGGGAAGGACTTCTATGCCATCTTGTTTTCTTTGTTCCTGGGAGTCCAGGCCATGCCGTTATGCTGATTTTAGTCACAGTGATATGCCTAGGGATGTACAGACGTTGCAGCACAGTTTTAGATAAGCCAATAGATGAATGAATTTGCTAAAATAAAAGCTTATCAGATTAAGGTAAATGTTTGAAGATGGACCAGGCTACCTTAATTCTACACCATGCTGGTCTTATTATAACCTTAATGCTACAATTTTTTACATTACTTTTGGTTCAATTAACATAGAATTTTTTTTCCCTAGAAATCAAACAGTTACAGTCCAAATTTTCAAGCTGAAACAATGGTATATATTCATGTGGCCCTCAGTCACCAGGTGCTGAGTTTTACCCCAGCTAAGGTAAACCCCTGAGCCAACATTCAGTCACCTAGATGAATAATTTCTTAGCCTCCTGAATTTCAACTATAGAAGTGATGAATGTAAATTGTAGTGATGATCCTATATACCTTTCTGCATTATTACTTTTTTCCAACTAGAGCCATTAAAAAAATAATTATCAGTCTGTTTTTGGCAGCTGCACACTATTACCTCAGCAGAGAGGTTCAGAAATCTGATTTGTATGTACTGTTTGTGCAGTATAGGAAGCCTTTCTAAAATGAAGATCCATGCTGTGTACTGCTTGACTTCTGTGTTATTCCAATGCCATAAGAAATATTCATCAAGTATGAGCTTCATTTAATTAGTCCTTTCCTCTTGGTATTTTTTTTTTTTTACTATATATATATGTGGGGTCTACATGAGTCAGCCTGCAGCTACTGATACTTGCTGTAGCCTGGTGGTTTTTTTTCTTTTGCTGCTTTAACAAAATTCATGTATTCACTCTCTGGTTCTGGTTCCTTGTACACTTTTTGTGTTGTTAAAGTTTTAGGTCCACAAAGACTTTAGGATGATGTTAGACATCTTTCCTGGGAGAAAAAAAATTCTGCAAATAGTTAGGCAATTACAGTAATGTATTTCACACATAGTTTTTCTTACTGAACAAGAATAACAACAGGTGCGAAACAGCACCAACTTCAACTTCTACTTTCTCATGCAAACAGCAGGTTTGACTTTATGACAAACATGTGTAAGGCATTTGCAACCAGTTTAGGGGGGAAAAAATACAGATTGCCATTAGGACCAGATGACCTTAAGAGTGTCTTTTCAACTTCCCACAGTGTCTGAGCATTCTAATTAATCATTTGGATATGTTACAAAAGGACCAGAGGAGTATTTGTGTGAATTGCTCACAAATGAGGAAATATCAAATGATGACAGAGAATGACAACATGAGTTAGAAAACAAATCAAGTTAATTGGAAAATTTCCAACAAATGAGACTATATTTACATTGAGAATGCAAATATATGCCTATGCTGATATCAGAATTCTTATAAGCCTCAGAATCATAGTATGCCAATATCAACTCTATCATGGTATCACATGTCATGAAAAAGAGAAGCATATTATAATTGATATTTTTGGACTGTAGGTCATACTAAAAGAATACAGATTTAATTTCTATGTAGACAACTCTGGATGTATAAAACTAGATGTTTTAAAGATCTTGACTGCATTAAACATAAACACAATGTTTCCACATGACCAGTTTATTTCACAAGCCCTGGGAACAGTTCTCTAATGTCACTTCCAGTCCAAACTTTAAAGACATGAATCTTATGTTTCCTTTTCTGTCATCACAGATTCTTGACCACCTAAGGCCTCTTTTTCAGCAGTGGTCATAGCAATTTGATTTGTTAAAACACACCAAGAAATGCTGTGAGCCAGATTCCCTGCTCCCCTAGTTGGGCAGAGCTAGCTAGCAAAAAAAAAAGTGTGAAATAATCAAAACAGCTGAGAAAACACAACACAGTCTCCCTGGTCAAATCATATTTGCTCTTTGAAAGCAAAGAGTTGTGTTTCAGGAGCTGCTGGCTATATACAGACAGAAAAATGGCAGTAAAGTGATTTTCCTTTACAGAGGCCCCATCTCTGCCATCATTAGCTCTGAGCAGTGGCGTAAACACACACACAGTCACACTTGGCACACACACACACACACACACACACACACACACACACACACACACACAGTCACACTTAGAAAAAAAAGTGTTTTAGAAAGAATGTTTTGTCTCAGATACATTCTATATAACTACTTTTAAAGTGGAAAAAGGAATGGACAAGTCTGTGGAGAGCAGTGCCCCTTTCTTGAGTGAGTAGCTGTATACTACTAAATTAGGAAGACAAGCACATTCAGTTTTCTTCTTGCCACTCCCCTCTCACATTGACTATTTTGCATCTTTCTGCGCAGAAGTGTTAGTTTCTGTCCCCAACTTCTCTGGACTCCCCACTGAGGAAAGTTTTAACCCTGAACCTGGATATCAGACTTCCAAACATGTTTCTTAATAAAAGGGACTGTGTGTGCATTAGATAGTCATCATTAGTTTATGCTTACCAGACTGTATTTTAAGGTGGTAGTTCAATACCTGCAGAGAAGTTTACCCTCTAAAAATTTTCTGGGGAAAACACAGGAGCTATGAGCTTTCTGGTATCAAAGAGCTTAAAATTTCTGTGTCTCATCTTTGACCTTGAATGCTTTGTTGTGCTTGTATTCTACCTTAAATGCCATGGAGTTTTTTCACGTTCAGTGCAATCCATATGCAGTTTGTTGCTTTGATTTTAACTGCAGCCAAAACACTGAGCTGCTTCTCAGTTTGAGAAAGGGCAGAAATAGAGTAATGCATATTTTTTCTCTATTTAACTGAAAGTGATTTGTAAGAGATTTAGAATTATGTAATGCCAAAGTGACAGAAAGTGCATTCAGCATATAAGCACCTTTCTAATCCTACCCAGGATTGCAATGTTATTTGCACCAATGAAGACAAAGTGTAATTCTACTGAAATCAGATGAGTTATTCTCAGGTACGTGGGTGGCTGTAAAGCACATAGAATGGTGTCATGGCCTCCAAACAACCAGATTTTTAGTACATAATACTTGATAGGATACAAAAGTAAGTAAGACTAGCTACACTTTGCTATTTCTGTAGTCAGAATTAGTTGCACTTATTATAGCAGAGCAAAATGAGAGTAAGAGAACTAACAGAACTTTTTCCTCCCCACAAAAACATTTCCAGATATATTTTTTTGAGATTTAAAGAGAAATCATGGCAAATTTATAAATCAAACAGAAGAAATGCAAGTAACAAAGAATTTAAAACAAAATTACTCTCCTGTTTTTGAAACTTTTCCATGAGACCAAGTCCTGAACCTCTATTAATATTTCCATGTGTCAGTGAAGACCTTTGAAGGCTCTTTAGGGGAGGAAAAAAATTACAAGATGGCTTGATTAGGAAATATGTTTCTGGTTTCCCTTTCTTAGTAATTTAAGAGAGAGTGTTTGATAAAATATACTAAAAATCTAGGGCCAGGAGTGGAAGGAAGAGAAAAACCCCTTTTTTGAGACTTTTTATGTCTACAACTGTGCTTCCCAGGAACACGAGAGCCTTGTTAACATGTAGCACAAGCTGACAATTGCAGCCTGACCTGTGCTGTCAGTGTAGGAGACATAGCAGACCTGGAGCCAGAATAGGACAGAGACAAAAGGAAGAGCTGAAACCAGTGACATGCACAGCAAAAACTTGAATCACTCTCAGGTATGAAGATTACAAAAATATTGGATTCTGCTGATGCTGGGGCTCCCCCATCCCTAACAAATATTAGTAGAAGCCAGGAGATTTTTATTTTAAAGTGATGCCTGAATATTCAACGGAACAAAAACTTCAGGGCCTAATGCTCTGTTAGTCTTCCAGACTAGCAGAGTTACTGATGCATACAGAAGCTAAAGAGATCTAAAAGATAAATTGCCTGGGAACTGAAGCAGAGATAGTTATGAAAACTAAAGCCTTTGCTTTTAGTAGTGATTCTCTCTAAGAGACTTTTTAATTGTTTTGTTGAGCAATTCTGCAGTACAGTAATGTCTAACATGTGTTGGCTTGCACAATTAAGACTTTTTTGCTTGTGCTTCTAGTACCTGGGAAAGCTGACTGAGTCTAAGTAACTGATTTCTAATTCGATTATATATGACAATATTAACAGCCCAGATGTTTATTCGATATATTTAAATTTGTTTATAGTTTCTTGGGACATAACCAGGATGCAGTGGAAACATGGCAAGTTTAATTAATTTCAAACTTTCAGCTTATTTCCTCTGTTGACACTCGGCCTGATGTTAGAAGTAATTTACTGTGTTGTTCTTGGAACCCATTAATAGTTAAAGTATCTGATACTTATTTTCTTCCACTTTATTTTTCCTTGCTATTCTCTGATATAAACAGGCTGTCTTTCAGAGGCATGGGTTCAAATCCAGCCATATAGTTACATCATTTGCAATATGTCAAGATTTGGTCCACATTCTCTTCTGAAATACTTTGTTTGGATGTCTGGATCCCTGTTTCATATTAGCCTCATTAATAGGTATGTAATTGTAAGATAATTAAGCAATAACTCTTCTATCTCAGAGCAGTTTGTATACATGCATTCCACTTCTATGTTTTTTTTAATTATCCTATAAGAAATCCTGCAGTTATCATGCTCACTTTATTTGAGTATTTTGTTTTTCTTTTACATGGAATAAATAATAGTGACAACTTTTTTTTTTCAATTAATTATCAAGTAACAGTTTTTCACAAAAATGTTTTTTCATACTCAACTAACTCTATAGATGGTCAGACTGTATTAATGAAATTAATTATTTGCAATTTTGCCCATTATTTTGTGAATAATTTATCTGGAAATAATTGGTCCAGATTCTCAGATGCTTTTAAGCAGAAGAGCTCTACTGGAACCCAGAGAATTTTACTGATTAAAACCAGCTGAAAATTTGATCCATCTGCTGCCATGGTGGCCTTAATGTTGAACATAGGCTTTAACATGGTATAAATTTGTATAAGCTAAAATTGCTTTACTTTTATTTCTTATTAACTTTCCTAGCATGAGTACTCTCAAAACCGTAATGGTATCTTAAAAAATATAGCATTCATTTGAGTTCTAAATGGCTAAATCTTGAAAATCTTTTCAATAAGGCATCAGTTGCTCAAGAAAACATTCACTTCAAAGAAAGCCACAGACAAACCATGTTCTAGGAGCAGCATGAGGACAGTCCCTTTTATATACTGATTATGACACTCAGTGTCAATGATAAATACCATGCTTTCAGTTCCTGCTCTCCTTTCTGTAGTTACTGTTGCAAGATTCACAATCAAAATAATTTTGTCCTGGCCTTCCCTCGGCACCACAGTGAGGAACATCACAGCTGAGAGTGTCTTTGTCCCAAATGTCTTCATCCTACCAGTAACAAATGCTGTCACTGAGCAGCTGCTCCTGTGGATAGAGGTGTATCAGCATCTCAGCATGTGCATTATCTAATGAAGCTGGGTGATAATTTTAGCATGTAATTCAAAAAGATCACAAAATTCAGATCATGATCTTTCTGGGTAATGCTCTAACTTGCAAGCAGACTAGCAAAAGTAGAGGGTTGAATTGTGTAGATTTCTGTTCTATTGTAAAAGCTTTTCAAACAAAAATGGAATAGTAAATAGTTTAAGAGAAGTGAAAGGATATTTTTGACCAAGACTTCTAGAATGTTCTCCTTCATTAAATTTCAATAAATTTTTTCTTCTTTCCCATTGTCACAACAATGGTGAAAGTGAAATAAACCATGGCATGAAGAACTTTTAACAGCATTTTTAAGTTTCCATTTTTGCTTCAGCAGGAAGGACAATATTCCTGCAAGGAAATGCTGAGATTGAAAGTGTCAGAATTTATTCATAAATGCACTTCCTCAGTTTTATTCAGGAAGCTAGAAACTATTTTGTGGGACTTCATCCACCTCATCTTTGTGTGAGTGAGTAGGGAGAGAAGAAGAGAAAAGGATTCTGCATAACTGGGCACCAGAAAATAATTTTTGTAGAGGTAATTGGTAGCCAAAGTACCAAAGCTATCCAATTCCATATTCTTTCCTGTAATAGGAGCTTAGCACAAATTACCAGTATCATCCAACCATTTTGTTTAAGAGTGACCTGGTAAATATTAAACAATTTTTTGTACTGTTGACCAATGGCCACTTAGTGATTACCAATGGCACAGTTAAAATTTCTGATTTCTATTACTTAAAATGAATTAATTTAATGATAAAATTTATTGATATATTTGGTATGCTCCTGCTTCATATTGGATGATAGGTTGAAAAAACTGAATATTTTGGTTTTATCTGTAAATGTTTTCCTTCTTTTTTCTTTAAGGAAGGGGGTATTTCCTTTCTCCACTGTGTTAGCATTCTTAAGGACAACCTTCTTGTAGTAAAAGAATATCCTGATACTTAGGAACATGATTTTATGTGTCAGGACCTCAGCTTAGGTAAACAGGAAGCTGT
Source organism: Passer montanus (assembly GCF_014805655.1). Classification (NCBI taxonomy): domain Eukaryota; kingdom Metazoa; phylum Chordata; class Aves; order Passeriformes; family Passeridae; genus Passer; species Passer montanus. The sequence goes on from NW_024368152.1 coordinate 3,360,154, forward strand.
CAACCTAGACCTGTATGAAATAGATGTATTCAGCTGAGAAGCTGATTCTGGAAAATCCAGTGATGTTGGTTTTTCGGTTTTTGGGTTTTTTTATTTAGAATTAAATAAAGCCTTTTAATTTTTGTAACTATCTTTTGTTTTTGTCTTTTCAATTTGAAAATAATTTTGTCTAATAATATGAGGCTTTCTCAAAGTATGTGGTCAGAGAATGAGAATAACTTGGTCGTGGAAGGAAGTCAAAGACCAGAAATCCTTCCCAGGAGTCTTACTGAATTTATCTTTCATTTCACTGTGTTTCTGAGGATTTGGGGTAGAAAATATTGTGCAAGTTTTATTTGACACTGATCTTTCCTGCATTGGCTTACTGCACTCCAGTAGAATTTTGCCCTCTTCAGTGCGTGTCTAGAATTCATTAAAGTAAAGTGAATCAGTGAGTGAGAATTATCCAAAATACTCTGTTTGTGAAATAGGGCAGAGAAAGTATCTGAGAAAGTGCAATAATGAGCTACTTTTCCAAATAGTTTCATGGTTGGAGGATTTACCATTGGTCAACTTTCTTGGTAGATCTTAACAAAATAACTGCTGACAATGTCAAAGTCAAGGATTATAAAAGATTTAATTGATAAGAAACAACATATTACCTATGTGTATTTTCCATTGTGAAAGGTTTTATTGAAACACAGTCATTCCTTTTTCTGTGCCTTCATGAACATGATAGAACTTTTCTGCTGGTAGACTTGAAAATGTGGGGAAAATACAGAAAATGTCAAGAGATGTCAAAGATTTTTCTGTAAACTTCCAGTCAGGAGGCATATTCAGGGAAGGGTGGGCTTCAGTGGTCACTGTTCCTTTATACAGTTTTGCTATGGACAGAAGTCCTTCTTAACAATGCTTAAACCAGTAATTTTCAGTCAAAAAGCAGTCAACAGCAGTGATGCAGTATTACAGATATGTGCTGCTGTGGTTTTGGGTAAGATATACAAGTGCCAAAGGGAATCACAGAGAAGAGTTGTTTGCACACACACTTATTAAAGATGCTCTCTAAAGGACTGCCACATTTGCACTTCATCTTGATACAAAGGATGAGTTTCCCTATCAGCTACAGATAGCAGTACAATTCTACTAGCCAGTCACTAATCTTAGATTGGCCTTTGACTTTGATTTTATATCCTTAACTTCTGGTGTTCTCAGTGGTGAGGTCCCAGAAAACATGGACATCAAAGGGTTAATGTGTATCCAGCCTAGCTGGGAACACCCGGTGCCTCCTCTGGCAGGGAAGTTTTACACATCTCTTGCCATGGACTCTGGATTGGTTGCATCCCTTTGCATCACCTGCAGTCCTCTGGTGCAAGGCTCAGGAATGAGCCTGGGGTGCTTTGGGGGTCTCTGATGGTTCTTGATCCCTCCTTAGCTGCCTCTCACGTGAATGTCCCAGGCCTTCCCAGGATGGAGGGATTTTACAGCCAGTAAGAAAATCCAGTTTGTGCAAGGGAGGATGGGTGTTTGCCACACCCCCAAAAGCTCTCCTCCTTTCCCCTTGGTCTGCAGGGAATGTGTGCAAACCTGGCCTTAGCAAATGAGTCTGTGGGCTATGGCTTCCCCCACCCCAGATCCAGCCAGAGCTGGTTTTCAGCTAGGTTTGGCTTTCCTTGTGCATACATTCTTCTCCCTCAGCCTTGTTTACTTTTCCCCAACCTGAGATAACTGGACAATAGAGTCACTGTTAGGTGGCATAACTCACAGTCCAGTTCCAGTCAGGAGGCATATTCAGGGAAGGGTGGGCTTCAGTGGTCACTGTTCCTTTATCCAGTTTTGCTATGTCCTTCTTAACAATGCTTAAACCAGTAATTTTCAGTCAAAAAGCAGTCAACAGCAGTGATGCAGTATTACAGATATGTGCTGCTGTGGTTTTGGCTAAGATGTACAAGTGCCAAAGGGGATCACAGAGAAGAGTTGTTTGTACACACACTTATTAAAGATGATTTCTAAAGGACTGCCACATTTGCACTTCATCTTGATACAAAGGATGAGTTTCCCCATCAGTTACGGAAAGCAGTACAATTCTACTAGGCAGTCACTAATCTTAGACTGGCCTTTGACTTTGATTTTATATCCTTAACACAAATGCACATGCATTCCATGCTGGAATATAGACCAACAAATATGGTAATAATTCCATTGAGCATTTTGGTACACCTTGCTCAGAATATTTAACCTAAGCTTAAAAAGACCATGCTGAACATGCATTTTCTTGGGTTGAGTATTATATGTGTGTATAACTTCAGACTACTTCAGAGTACTTTTATAAATACAATTGTTTCTGTGTCTGCCTAGTAAAGCGAGCTGTTGATATTGAATGTAATGAAGGTACAGAGGAATGAACTCCTGATTTTCAAGTAATAGAGGCAATACTTTAATATTTTTATTTTATTTCAGTGGGACCTGACTTTTTCCCAGGATCTGTCTCCTGTTTGTTGTGTAATCCTTATTGAATCAACAATACCTTACTTTGTTCACATTTAAATTGCTTACTGTATTCTTACCTCTTTCACAGGGGTGATACATATACAGTTGAATTTGGACTTCCTTTGGAGGAAACTGCTGCCTTCAAAGTAGCTCTCTTAGACTCACAGACTCAAGGAGTATTTCATGTTGGAAGGGACCCATAGGGATCCCTGAGTCCAACTCCTTGCTTCATATAGACCTACCTAAAAATAAACCCCAAGCAGGACTGAGGAGTCATCAGGTAGATTCTGTGTCTGGCTAAACATCATATTGACAGGTTTCTGTCAATTTGTGTCTAGTCATTTCTTGTGATGCAGTCTCACCTGAAGCACATCACCTCCATGGGCCCATGACTGAATGCCTCCATTAATCATGATATCCGCATTAGTCAGACACTTAGGTCACCCTTGCTAACAGCTAAATGTCAGCAGAGAAAATTCCATGGGCCTAATGGAACTTGCATTTAGAACAGTAATATCTAAAAAACCCTTCTGATTCCGATTCCCAATGTTATGGATTTTCTCTGTCAGTAAAAACCTCCATCTTTTAACACTTAAACACCATCATATTTAATCTTCCTTTAGCTAAATGGAAATGTATTGTGTTCTGTGAGTATGTATTAGCTGTGGTTAACAAATGTTACTTATTATCTGTGTTTTAAAGCTAAGCCTAATATGGTACAAGTATATAAAGGAGAATCATGGAGAAACTGTTCTTGTAAATTAGAGGAAATATGCATGGGTATCTTCAAAGCTGGGGCACACCCATAAAATAATCAGTGTCTGAATTATATCAATTATATCAAAATTTTATTTGCTGTACGTTCAACATGTATTTCAGTAATATATCAGTTTAGAGAAAATACAGTAACTGATCATTTATTACACTAACGAAAACCACATTTATTTGTGCCAGGAATAACTGCATATTTTCAGCAAGAAAAAAAAAAAAGGAATGGTTTTCTGTGTAAATAATAGATAAAGAACAACAAAAAAAGCATAATCCAGCTATCTTCTCTGCAGGGAAAAATAAACCCATATAAGCCAAATTTGTGTAGAAAGACCCATTAGGCAGGAAGTTAGTAAGCCAGAGTCTGTCATATGGCTCTGAAGGGAATAAGTTAATGTTGGGAGGTTGGTGCCTTAAATAAGAAATTGCGGAAGGAAGAATTTTCATCATTTCATTATTTCTCATTAGCAATTTACTCTAAAAACACTTTGGACAAGAATTTTACAATACTAGTGTATAAGCTAGAAGAACACTGATTCTTATAATAAAGTTATTGCTATCAAGAGGCTACCCTATGACTCCCAGCACTTCCACTCCAGAGTGTTCCATGTTCCCAGGGGACGGTGTCATTGCAGGGGTGCGTCACTTTAATAAAGACCAGGAAAAAGAATAAGTCTTGAGTATCATCTGAATGAAGGATGAATTGTCAATTTGGTTATGTACAAGATTTGTAAGCTTCAGAAGACTGTAGCCTTACACTTTCTGGTACAGGTATGGTAATTTACCATTTCTGTTCCATTAAGCACCGTGGTCCATGCTGCCTGAAAAGGCACAAGTCTGTATTTTGAATGCCTGAAGGCATTAAGATACATGTATTTCCTGGATAGCAAAATGTGAAAGTCCAAACTTCAAAATGTGAAAGTGGAATGCTCTGGGTATCCTGACACACTGTGTATGGAAAGTGTTCATCCCAAAACTTAAAATAGTGAGTTTGTCATATAATATCTAGATGTAAACCTAGCATTGCCAAGTGCAGCACTAAATTGTGTCCCTAAGTGTTAAATGTACATGTGGCTTACAAGCACACAGAGTTCCTAATCTTTTCTACTGAAGATATTGCCAGCTTTTCCACTTAGGTTAGTGCTGGCTGACTGAGACCATATATACCTGTATATAGACCATATATACACTTGTTCACAAGATGATTTTAACTAGTGTATGTATGATACTTATAATATGGCTGGTGTCATTATTTTGTAATTATTCTTGTCTTTGTCTTTATCTCCTTTCAGTCAGGAAATGGAACCTGAAAGAACTCTTAAATGAAGCAAGGTAAAGTAAGAATGGGATCAGGGATCATAAGTGAGAACAAAATCAGAGCTGGAAAAGCTGTATACATCAAAAGCCCTTTATCTTGTAATTTAGGTTTCTCTACCCCAGTAGAAGTCAGATCCCCTGAGGTATTTTGAAAATCCCACTTTATCTGTCTCTACAAGGCTGCTCTCAGAGATAGGTATGATGTACTGCTGATTGCTTATGAAGACCTAAGGACTCCACAAGGAACAAGCCTGATAGAAAGCTTTTGTGAAAATTACCCAGCTCAGATTTCCTGGAAAAACAGTCACAAGAGTACACAGAAGTGTAAAGCACTACTGGTGTGATGCAACTCTCATCAAAATTACACAGTGATGGATCACTCCATAGAAATACAGTGGCAATATTCTCGAGAGAGATTCGGTGATGCATGTATTACAAATCAGTCCTACAAGGATGACTGTGCATGTCAAACTTCTGCAGTATAAAGTTCAAAAAATCACAAAATGATCTTTGATATTTATTGTGGATTGTGCAAATATTTAATGGTTTTACTCACCGTTACTGTACATTTGTTTCTTCAAAAGGAGTAGGCCAGGCTGCAGGGAGGAACACTGGGGGGTTATTTTGTGTTGCTGTCTGCAGACTGGATTTCTGTGCTGCACACTGGATGGCACTGGGAGCTGCCTGCAAGAAGGGAGACGTTCTTTCCAGATAGTAATGGGGCTGCCTCGTGGGAGGGTCACTTCAGACTGTGGGGTGGGATGGGCAGAGTGAAAAGGGAGGAGAAGGAGTCGTCATCTCAGCAGGTTAAATGTCAGAAAGGGCAGGAGTCACCTCAGCAAGGGAGATTGTAGGGAACAGCAAAAAGTAGAGGGGTGGATGGCTGCTCTGGGGTTAGGACAACCTATGGGTTACTGTAGGACTTGAAGAGTTGAACTTCTGTTCTTCATAGACTATCACAAGTATAGTTCAAGCAGAAAAATTCAGCAGCCATGCATCTCCTCTTTCCAAACTGGTGTTAAACAGGACATAGACTTGAACTCTTGGTGGTCAGTGTCACTGGCAGGGAAGGGAGCTTTTGCCCTCCCTTTGTGCTTCATCTGGCTCTGGCTTCTGGTTTGAAAGGAGCCTATACTCCTGTGTGTGGGATTAGCATGTTGCCTTCAGCCTTACATTTAGACCTGGAATGTTTTTTCCACCATCTTCACAAAATGAGCTCCACTGTGGTTACATTTTTACAGCTTCTACATGCTTACATTTTTGGTATTTTTACACCATGGAAAATTAGTAATTGACACTTGTCTTTTCCCTCCTTTATTTTTACAAGTAGTTTTTGTCAAAAAAAGTTTCAAAATGTAAGCATATTCTGACTACCACATGCATATCATTTATGTCATATTGCTGACCTCAAACTTAGGAAATGTATTTCTCCTTTTGACTCTTTTTATTTTATCTATGAAGGGGAACAGAGAAAACAAACAAACAGAAAAGATTTGTTGTATCTTTGACACTTTCCCTGAGCTCTTTCTCTCACAGTTCCACCTCAAAATTATATGTGGAAAGTGGCAGGAACCAATCCAACACTACTGCCAAACAATGCAGGGGTGTAAGTCTGGGCTCACTACATAGGATCCAGAACATGTTTTTCTGTAGGCAAAGAACAAAGCAAAGCAATTTGACATAAGGATAACTCAGTGGAGAAAAGAAACAGGAAAAGTAAAAAGGAAACAGCATGGACCAGAATCAAATCATTGGGGCAGAGAGATTAGAGCTAAAAGTAGATTAAAACCAAGAACACAAAAGGAAAATGTGAGCATATTTTTAGGGGGAAAATTATATAATTTTACTGTATATATTCATTTGTAATCATGTTTTTTAGGATGATAAAAATGCAAATCAAAGTTGCAGCAAATAAACAGGAATGCTGACATAAGGCAGGAATATTTGAAAAAGTCAAAGCCTCAGTGACATCCAAGACTATATGAGGTGTTTTCCCATATTGCATATATTTTTTGTCTGGAATGACCAGCATACAAGGCAATCTCAGAGAATTTCAGGTACCTGTGATATTTTTTTCCTTTTAGGCCATTTGAGAGTCTTTCATTTCTCTGTCTTCCCAGTCTATGAAGCCTCTGGAATAAACATCTAATGTCTAGATGGAAAGACAGGTGTGCAAACACTTCACAAATCAGTATCAACCATATTTTCAAAACAGATATGATCTAACTATTCACAGATAGATGGACATCACACCATTTCTTTGTACAGGCAATACATCAAGATTTCTCTCTGAAACTTCTAGCAATGGTGGTAAAGTCTTTCAATGTATCTCATTTTTATGTTGGCAGCAATCAGGTCCCACTTCAGGTAACGACATAACAGCATAGAGCTGGTTCTCAGTAAGCATTTTGTTTGTCCACACTTGGACCTATTGTATACAGCTACATATGACTCAGCCTCAGTGTTCAGAAAGCTGGAAACTATTTGTAAGTGACAGATCAGCTCTCTGCTAGAGGAAGTTTGTCACCAAATGGTTCTTTGTTATGAGGACATTTTGCAGAGACAGTTTTGTTACACAATAATAAATGCACCATACTGAAAGGATATTATCCTGCTTTTCCTGTCTTGCTAAATGCAAGAATGCTCTTCATCTTGTACTGTGAGAGGTGTTTTTGATTGAAATTTGCATATAAAACAAATATTGTTCTGCCTCTGGTTTCACCAGCGTGAAATTCCATTTGCTACATAAAGAAATGCCCCTATACAGAGGCAACTATTCTTTTATCAGCAGTAGTATAAATTGAAATTTATTCTATTTGGTGCGCATCAATTGAGACTAATGCTTACATAGGCAATTGCTCCTAAAACCTCCACAAACATATCTCCTAGTGAAAGAAGTTTCAAGGAAAAAGATATCAGCAAGCCAAAGTGAACTAATCCCAGAAGGTTTTTGCAAAGAACTTCTTGTTGCTAATTTTTAGTGAATCAATCAATATACTGACTTTATCTTTTAATAATGTTATGTACAGAGTAACGTGAGGAATGGGAACAGTTCCTTTAAGAAAAGGAAAATGAAGAAAGAGATTAATGTCAGTGACAGCTAGAGGGGTGCTGGCTTCAAACTATGAGCTGTGGTGGTCACAATCCATGAGACGCTTGTTAAAAAGAAGTAAAAACCCAACAAATTTCCATCCCAGTATAAAAAATGGACTCCTTAATTAGCAGAGTTTAACACATCTGAAAGCTCCAGTAATGTTGTCCCTTCCAGAGGAATGCAACTGAACAAGCCACACAATGGTGAAGATTGAGGTTTTGTTGCCTGAGATGAGAGCAGGCTGTCATAGCACTGACTGTGTCCTTGCTCATCACAAGGTGTGATCAAGCAGCTGTAAGCTATAGAAATTTCCTTTACTGTTTGCTGTGGAAGAAATAGTCTGTTTCCATAAAGGTTAAAAAAATGCCCAGGTTTCTCTGTCTGGATCATCATAGACAGAATCAGTTCCCTTGATTAGATTTTAGGATCATAAAATAACTAAGGGTGAGAGGGACCTCAGGGGCTTTCTAGTTCAACATCTTGCTTAAAAGCTGGGTCAGCTCTGAGATCAGGCCAAGTTGTTCAGGGCTTTATCCAGTTAGGTCTTGAAAAACTGCAAGGATGGAAGAAGCAAGTGCTAAGTAGAGAGAGAGATTGGCCTTCCTTCAGTGAGCTGGCTGTGCTCCTGCTAACACAGCACAGAAGATGCTCTTGGCCAGCACTGCTGCTGGAGGTCACTGCTGACTCAGGTCGCTGCCCTCCAGGACCCTCAAGAAAAATTTTGTAATTTTTCAGACTACAAGATGTGGGATGATCACAAGTAAAAGAAAAACACTATAGGAGACTAAGGAAACACTAAAGAAAGATTATAGAAACTGAATTGATGAAACCTACTGAAAATTGAAGCCCTGGACAAAAAAACCTCAGAAAATGTCAAGTCTGGCAAGCCCTTATTTAGATCACAGGATCATAGGTGGTTTGACAATTCTACACAAGAAGGCAAGGTAAATTTTATTAGGCTGGGATATCTAAAAGGAAACAGAGCCAGCTGGGGTTAGTGAAAGCCAGAAATATACATGTGATTCCATGTGACTAGTCCACGGTTGGAACACCTAAACTGAGTAAAGACATGATCCCTCATTATTTAAATTTAGAAGAAGCCTAAGATTTTACTGCTTAGACCAAAAAGCCGTCTATATACATCTAAAAAGTAGCTCAAGAAACCGAAAGAACTGAACCAGATTTTCTAGTATGTGCAATGGATTCCCTGGAAAAGTTAGGTTTTCATCACAGCATACAGAATCCACATTTAGATCCAATGTATCAGTCTCAATTGTTTCTTTTAAACATTTTTTCCCCCATGAGAGTATTAGGGCTGACCTGAACATGTTCTTAAAAAAATTAGTTTATAAAAAAATCCTATTTTGAAAAAAAAGAACTTTGCTTGTGACATAGAAATGAAGCAATAGTAAAAAGAATAAAATAAATAAAACCAGGAAAAATGAAAATTATTAAGGCCACTCTGAGTAAACATCAGGCAATCTGTTTATAAAGAGAAAGAAACAAGATACTACCACCATAAAGTAAAATAAATTGCCCAAGCAAAATAAATTCACTCCTCGGATGAATGAAAAAAGGGAAGCAATTTGATAACTATAAATTGAAATAGTCTGTTCTTGAAGAAAGAGTAACTTCAGGGAATACTTATATTAATTTCCCAAGCATTGTGATTTTGAGAATATAAGAATTATTAAGGAGTTAAAGGATTTTCTTTAAAAAAGTGCCAGGGGAAAATCCAGCTGTGATCTCTGCCACATGCATGGGAATAACCCACAATGGTTAAGATAATACCAGGTGCAAGGGCAGTCATTACTAATGAAATGGGAGCTGCCATCAAAGACTCAAAGGTAAAACAGAAGTATTATCTTAACCATTGTGCTGTGTTAGCAGGAGCACAGCCAGCTCACTGAAGGAAGGCCAATCTCTCTCTCTACTTAGCACTTGCTTCTTCCATCCTTGCAGTTTTTCAAGACCTAACTGGATAAAGCCCTGAACAACTTGGCCTGATCTCAGAGCTGACCCAGCTTTTAAGCAAGATGTTGAACTAGAAAGCCCCTGAGGTCCCTCTCACCCTTAGTTATTTTATGATCCTAAAATCTAATCAAGGGAAAAGATTATCATTTTTTTTAATATATTGACAGACAAAAGGAGAGTATACGGATGCAAAAGGGTCATTCTCTTTCCATATCATTTACTTTGTAGGAGAAAGACAATATGTGTCCTATATATATAGCCAACATAAAACTAACCCCAAGAACCTCTGACTCTTGGAGAGATTTTAAAGGCTGACAATAACTTAGGCAAAAGGTTAGCATTCGTATCTTCTCATTTAAGTGAAACCAATCACAAGTCCATGATCATCACTTAGTTTGGGGCCTAAAACCCACAAGGAAAAAGTCACATTTATACTGAATTCTTCCATGGCCTGCACCCTTTCAAAAATAGTGGAAGACATTGCCCAGAAAATATCAGCAAATAAGTGTTCACTGACCAAGTATTCCATCTGGCTATATCTATATTTCAGATATCATACTGAAAACTGTGCAAAACTTACCAGAAAGTGTAAATTTCCACGAATCTGTATGTCTTACTGTGGAAAGATAGTGTCACCTGGGGATGGTGTGATAAACCAAAGGACATAGCTCTTCTTCAGACCTTAAAACAACATATGTCTTTTCAATTAAGGAACTTAGATAGATAAATAAATAAATGTCCAAGTCCTCTGAGGACCGTTATCCTATAATGGGTTTCCAATGTGCTTGGGTTTTCAATCCCAGATACTGTGACTTCTGTCGGGATCCTTAATAAAGACTGCTGTAGGATGAGGAATTATTGATCCACACAGCAGCTGACTGGAGTAGATTCAGGTTTGTGCTTTACTCCAAACAGTTCTTGGCCTTTAGGGCTGTGCTAAATGGCACAAATTTCCTGACGTGGGATCACTAGTAATGACGCCACCAGCATGTTCTTGTCTTTATCTCAGAGCGAAACAGGATGTTTTCATATAAACATCCTTTTGCTCAACAGCAAAAGAATTGTTTACTTGTAGGAAAACCCAATAAAGGCTTTAATGCTGGTGAACTTCACCAGGGACAGGTTATGTACTGTATGCAATGCCCTGAGCAGAGGTCTGCCAGATTCTGTCATCACAGCATTTCCAGAATCAGAATGGACATAATATTTTGTAATTTAATATATATATTCTGTGATGTTAATAAATAGTTGTCTTCTTTGGAAATCTTCTTCTTATTTGGATTCAAAAATAACCAGCACCTCCTGGAATAAAACACTGTACAAAAGAAAAAGTTGTTATCAGACAACTACTGCCCAGTTAATTGTCAGCAAGAACAAAAAGCTTTAAAACACCTGTTTTACAGCTTCTTTAGTCTTGTAAGTATGGCCAGACTCCAGGCATCTTATGTGCCCTTTCTTGAGTATGCAACCAGGGGTCAGCCCACTACCAGTACTGAGAAGCTTTTTGTAACTGTCTACATCGGTGCCAATATCTTTAATACTTGACAAGGGAAAAGGAAAACTAGAGGCTTCAGTTTGAACATAGTCTAATAGAGAAGGATTCAGGGATTGTCTCTTCTTCATCACTTGCAGTTTATAATGGCCCTGATTTAATCTGTTCCATTTCAGCAGCTCGGCTAGATGGTTAGATGGATCTGGGGGTGCTCAGATTTTAACTTCACTGCCACTTACAATGCTGGCTAGCAGGGATGATAACCTTTAGCTGGCATAGGGCTGTATAACAGGCAGAATGCATGTGGAAAGCAGTCCTGAGCTCTCTGCACACTCTCAAATCCCCAGATAGTACAGGGATTAAAATTAGAGATTATGTGACTCACAGATTTATAGTACCAAATAAAGGCAATGGCATATTGAGCTCAAAGAAAGAAATTACCAAAAAAAAAAAAAAAAAAAAAAAAAAAAAAAAAAAAAAGGGAATCCTGTGAAGTCAGATAATTTCTGTAAGAGTGACATATTATGCAGCTCTGATGGTGTTCTGAGATGCAGGATGTAGGACCTCCAGGGTCCAGTTGAGCTGTTAAAATCATGTAGGAAACTAAGGAGTTACAAAAAGAAAGTTTCACTTGGGAGCAAGCAATAAACCTAGCCAGACACAGTGTTTTTGGCTTTCAATGTGAGAAAACATACAACATTTTATCACAAGAACCTATGAATGTGTGAAGCAGGAAGCCTGGATACACTTAGCAGACATAAGTATTATTTCCCCAACACAAACTTTCTTTCTAGCCCCATTGTTTCCTGGTTTGATTATGCCCTGCAGCATAAGAGCAGTTCCCCTTAAAAGTGATTTTACTTGTGGTGACTCTATATAAACATTCTTTTAATACTGGTACACTGTTAAACAGCATGTGGCAATTACATAGGTAATTGACACAGTTTGTAAACAAATGTCATCTTGTATTTCGTTCTATGCAATTACACATGATGAGGTAAAATCAAAAAATATTATTAACCATTATTTTATATACTTTCTAATCTTTCAGGCTCTTTAATAGGTAGATTTTCATGACTCTTATTATTTTTAACATATGCATTTCCTTACAACTCCACTGTATAATTATTCAATAATTTGTTTGAAGTGACCAAGTCAGACTTGTTAAGTTACAGCACTGTTTAAGACATTGTTGTAATAATCTTTCACTTGGATCAGTTTTCCATGTCAGTGTTCTCATATTTTTTGTTTACCAATTACTTGCTTAAGAGGTCTCCAAGAGGTTGCATAAAGACTAGAATCTGTTTCTAATGAGGTTAACTTGCCAAGAAACAGTGTCTCTGACAATTTTTAGCATTCTGGATTAGCTTTTTTATATTGTGGAATAATATTTTTTTTTGTTTTATGGTTTTCCCCTTTTCTTCTTCCTTGCATGATTAAAAGTAATTTTGTGGATGTATATAAAAAGACTGTTTAAGGCCTCTAAATCTGTAGACTGTGTTCTAGTATATCATAATTTTAAAAGTTGACCAGTTTCTTACCTTGGAAGTTCATTATCTCTTACCCTGTGTGTATTTAATTTCATACTTGCCTGTTTAGTGTGTTGTTTTAAATGTTTTCCAAAGCAAAAATAAATTAGTTGGATATCCTATATTGACTGTTTAGCTGAAATATTACAACCATTATTACCCATTAAAACCCATATGGTTTTAGCAAGGTGGTTTACAATTTTCACTCCAATTACATTTTCAGGCTTCCTGTTCAGATTAATTCTGTTAATTTTTGGTGGTACATTAGAGGTTGTCAAAGATATAATCCTTCAAATTTGTCTCTAATTTTTGTAAAAAAAGCAGCTCAGCTATTTAACTGTAAAATACTTCCAGCATTGTCAGAGGAAATATGGCATGTTATGCCATGGACTCCCTATGCTGTAATATTCATTAATCATCCAAAATCATAGAATTGTTTGTGTTGGAAGAGACCTTGGAAGACCATCTAGTTTCAATCTCCCTGCAGTGGGCAGGAACGTTTTCAACTTGGTCAGGTCATTCGTAGCCCTGTTCAACCTGACTTTGAATATTTCCAAGATGTGTCATGTACAGCTTTTCTAGCCAACCTGTTCCAGTGTTTCACGACCCTCAATGTAAAAAAATTCCATATTTCTAGTCTGAATATACCCTCTTTTAGTTTAAAACCATTACCCATTGTCCAATTGCTACAGGACCTAGTAAAAATCTGTTCACAACATTCTTATAAGCCCCCTTTAAGTATTGAAAGTCTGCAATGAGGACTCCCTGGAGTCTTCTCCAGGGTGAACCATCCCAGCTCTTTCAGTCTGTCTGCACAGAAGAGGTGCTCCAGCCCTCTGATCATCTTTGTGTCCTTCCTCTGGACCTCGCTCCAACAGGTCCACATCTTTCTTGAGTTCATGACCCCAGAGCTGGATGCTACATTACAAGTGGGGTCTCCTGAAAGTGGAATAGAGGGCAAGAATCATCTCCCTTGACCTACTGACCACACCACTTTTGATGCACCCCAGGATGTGATTGGCCTTCTGGGATACAAGAGCATATTGCTGGGTCATGTCCAGATTTTCATCCACCTTAAGACCTTCTTCTCAGGGCTGCTGTCAATCAGTTCTCTGCCCAAACTGTGTTTGTACTTGGAATTACCGTGACCTAGGTGCAAGATCTTGCACTTAACCTTATTGAATCTCATGTGACTCTCATGGGCCCACTTCTTAAGCTTGTCCAGATCCCTCTGTCTGGCATCCTGTTTCTCAGTCATGTCAATCAAACGACTCATTTTGGTGTAATCTGAAAACCTGCTAAGGGTACATTTGATTCTACTGTCTATGCCATTGACAAAGACATTAAAGAGTATTGATCCCAGTAAAAGTCCTGAGAGGCACCACTCATAACTGGTGTCCATCGAGAGACTAAGCCATTGATCACTACTCTCTTGATGTGGTCATCCAGTTTAGTTGGATGCTTCCTAACTGCCTCTTTGTGTGTTTATGTGTTAAGTGGGTCCTTAGCTTTATGTTAAAAGATTAGCCTCCATCCTGGGTATCACTTTCAACAGAGACAATCATGATAAAAAAATCATTAGCTCCTTCATGCCTTTTCCTTACTTTTTAATTTTTTTAAATTTTTTTAAATTTTTTAATATTTTTTTGTAGTTACCAAATTCATTATATATATATATCTCACTTTAGTACTTCTCCAAAAGAGTTATGGATTGCCCTTACTTGATGTTGACATTGCTGCCTCCCCTGGACTAGAGGGAATCATCTCCTGGGAAGACTACAACCAAAACTTACTACAAAAAATACTTAGTACTTAGTTTAACTTTAAAAAATCATTGACTGATTCCAAAGGAAAAGAGCTCTTCGGACTGGAAAGAAGATGTCCAAGCCTGGGCACCTAATCTTTAGCATGTTGAAAATTGTGGTTCATGTAAACATACAGTGTGCTTCTCAGACCTTGAGCAAGCACACAAGAGCGTGCAGGTTTCCCTGCAGAGTCTTCATCAAGATGACACCTAAAAATAATTGGACAGCTTTGGGTTGTTAATAGGTACAGAGTGAAGAAACAGATGGGGAAAGGCAAAGGATTTCCAGCTGAATTGTGTAACATGCTCCTTTGGGCCAAGCAAAGATAGAATTAACTTTAGAGCTTCCACTTCTGCTATTTTGTCGATATTGGCATGTATGACTTCTAGTACTGCCTTTCAAATTTCCTGTAATGTTGTTGCTTGTCATAATTAACACTGCTTTCTTTATAATTTAATATGATCCTTCTGCTTCTCCTTGAGGAAAAGATCTTCAGCTTCTATAAACTGTCACATTGACAGACTGGCGCTGTGGATCTGAATATTCAAGCACTTTAGCCCTTCCAAACCTTACAGGTTTTTGTCATTGTGCTGGTTTTGGCTGGAATAGAGTTTTTTGGGTTTTTTCATAGAATCTGGTATGGGGCTGTGTTTTGGATTTTCGGTGAAAATAGCTTTTGTCATCATTAAGTAGTGCTTGCACAGCATCAAGGCCTTTCCTGCCTCTTATCTCAGCCCACCAGTGGGGAGGATGTGACTACACAAGAGTTTGGAAGGGGGTGCAGCTGGAACAGCTGATCCCAGCTGAGCCAAGGGATATGCCACAACATATGGTGTCATGTTCAGCATATAGAGCTGAGGCGAGAAGGAGGAAGAAGGCGAGGGGGACGAGATGTTCACAGTGATGGTGCTTGTCTTCCTAAGTCACTGATATGCATGATGGAGCCCTGCTGAACACCTGCCTGTAAGAGGGAAGAGACAAATGAATTCCTTGTTTTGCTTTGCTTCTGTATGTAGATTTTGTTTGCTTTACTTAAACTGTCTTTATCTCAAGTAACGATTTTTTCAATTTTATGATTCTGACTCTATTCCCCATCCCACTGAGGGGGAGGGGGAGGGCAGGTTTGAGCAAATGTCTGTGTAGAACTTCATTGCCTGCTGGGTTTAAACCATGACAGATATACACCATCAAATTCTCCATGCTTTTAAAGTTCTGAAAGTGATCTTGCATAGTGTGAAGAGAGATACCTTTAAACTACACCAATGGATGTCTCCTCAAAATACAGAGTTTTCAGCAGATCAGATATCTGACCTGAACACCATGATGCCCACATGGTGTTAGCAAAACCGTCTTTGATACTGGGTAAAGCAGAGACTGAAACCTCAAGGAAGGCAAAGCCAGCAGGTGTAATCTGTGACTGCATACTTCATCAGTTCTTGCCAGCAGAAGCCAAACAGGATGCTAATTTTTCCAGAAATTGAAATCTTGAATCTTATCATCTGTACAGAATTAAAATGGAAATTATTTGAAATAAATAAAGAAGAGGAAAATTGTTAAGATATTGGAAAGAGACAAAATAGATTCTAATTTATTCAGATTACAGAACTTTCGAAGTACAGAAATATGCTTTAACTCAAAGGAAACAGATGAACTGTTAGCTAAAAATGGAAAAAAACTGCCTTGACTTTCTTGTTGAAAGGGCGGTTATTTTCTACAGTTTCTGCAATGAGCTAAAATGAGCAATTTATTTTGTATTTATTTGCCTTCAGACATGTTTCTATTTACGGCCACATGGTATGCTCAATGGAGCCTTAAAATAGTGAGGCTGGGTTCACAGGATGACTCAATGGATCAGCATGCAGAAGAGGGCGGATGCAGCCTCTCTGTTGGGGGCAGGATGGCAGCAAGTGCGCCTTGTTACTCCCCTATGGGTGTCCACAGGCTTCTGTGAAAACAGCTGGTTCAGTCCCAGTATGACAATTTTGAAATAACCGCAGCTAGTATTTGACATCCCTGTTGGTCTTATTAATTTAAAGGCTAAAGGCTAAGCAAACTGTGGTGAAAGATGTTGGCTCTCAAATTTTGTCACCACTGGGGTCAACTCAAACAACACTGATGGTTTAGGCGAAATGCCTCCGTTACAGCCATGGGCAGCACACGCACCTGGTGGACTGAGTACGGCATTCCCTATCCAATAATACTGTACAGGCTGCGGGCGATCAGCCCTGGCAGCAGCAGCAGCTCTGTGAGGGGAGCCAGGACTGCCCCAGCCAGACACAGCCAGTTCCAGCCGGACACAGCTGGTTCCAGCCGGACAGAGACGGTTCCAGCCGGACACAGCCGGTTCTAGCCAGTTCCAGCCAGTTCCAGCTGGACACATCTGGTTCCAGCTGGATCCAATCGCCCACTGCAGGGCGCGGCTGAGGCACAGCCGGGGTGGGGACATCGCGGGAGGACAAAGTCTAGAAAGGGCAAAACACCACACAGAAGATCTGAGGAAAAAGTAGATAAGAGAAACAACCCTGCGAGCACCAAGTTGAGAACAGAGGGAGAGGGCGATGCTGCTCCAAGCCCTGGAGCAGACATTTCCCTGCAGCCTGTAGAGAGGACCATGTTGGAGCAGGTATTCATGTCAGAGTTGTGTTGGTTTTGTCTGAGGTAGGGTTACTTTTCTTCCCAGTGGCTGGTATGGGGCTGTGTTTTGGATTTGTGCTGAAGACAGGGTGGAAAGAGATGTTTTTCTTATGGGAGGTTGGGAGGAAACACAGCCAGGTTTAGGACAGGTGACCCAAACGGACCAGAGGGATATTCCACATTGTACAACATCATGCTCAGTAGATAAAGTAGAGGGGAAAAGGAGGAAAGGGTGGGACATTTGGAGTGAGGGCATTTGTCATTCCAAGTAGCTGTGATGAGGCCCTGCTCTCCTGGAGATGGATGAACACCTGCCTGCTCATGGGAAGCAGTGAATTAATTGTTTTGCTCTGCTTGCATGTCTAGCTTTTTCTTTCCCTATTAAACTGTCTTTAGCTCATCCCATGAGTTTTCTAGTTATTGCTTTTCTGATTCTCTCCCCAGTACTGAAGGGGAGGGGTCGGGGGGAGTGAGTCTGGCTGCATGTTACTTGGTTTTAGGATGAGATGAAATCACAACAACAGCCTATGGAGGACCCCCATACTGGGCCAGATGGATATTTTCCAAAGGAACTGCAGCCCATGGAGAGCCTGTGGTGGAGTAGGTTTATACTGTAAACATTGCACCACTGAGTCTGAGGAGGAGTTAGAGGAGTAGGAAATGAAGGGCTGAAGTTGTTCTTGGGAAGAAGGAATGGATGGAGAGAAGGGATTCTATCTTTTTTTTTTTCCTCACTACCTACACTTTTTTAATTGACAAGAAATTAAATTAGTTTTTCTTCAAGTTTAATCTGCTTTGTCCATGATGGCTGAAGGTAGCTTATCTCATAAACTTTATCTCAACATATCTTTTTCATCTTATTTGACCACTCATCTTTTTGAGGAGGGGGAGTGAGAAAGCAGCTGAGTAGTGACCTGCCAGGCAGCCAAGTTCAACCCACCACACACAGCTCACATGAACACTAAATTAACTAATTTCTATTTTAAATAAATAACTTAATCTTTAATTCAAGCATTTTTCAGTTCTTCAAAGTTGACATTCTTGACTGAGATTTAGCATGGAAGTAGAATTCCTGATTTAGCATCCTTATCTATGAAGAGGCTTTTTCTAGTCTGGCAGCTTTGGATGTCATGCAGGTGCCTTTGCAAGCCAGTATATGCCATCCCTTTTCAGGAACTATGCCTGAGACATTGTCTGGTCTATTTGAGGTCAACCATTTTATCCTGATGAATAGGATAACTCTGTTTAAATGCCAACAAGACTTTTATCTGAATTTACTTAACTCAACCCTCTTCTGTGGTAAGGAAGTCTGCCAGGACTTTACAGTTACTTTATAAAATCCAACAGACTTCTTATGCTTCTAAGCATATTTTATGAGTGCAGTTGAGTTAGAAGGTGGGCTATTTTAAACAGTAGTTTATCATCAACACACTTTCTGATAAGTGTGGAGAGTGAACATTCTCTGAGTACCCTGCTCTTCCATGTATTTCTCCATCAATTCTCTGAGTGAGCTGGCCAAGCCAGGTGGCTTTGTTTTGGAGAATGTGGCATCAGCTGATTAAAAACATAGTGGCCAATTTGTGAAAGTACCTTCACAAGACAAATACTCACCTATTTCATCTGTGAATCAACACTCCCAAATCTGTATAGTGCAGGTAAGCATGTCTGAACAAATGAATTAAATTGATTACATTCAGTCAAATACCAACTTCTAACTGAATCTCAGTTAAACCAAATCTATTTTTTATGCCTATGTTTCTATGAAATGCTTCCTCATATCCAAAACAAGACAGATTGCTGCTGGGCTAATACTGTATCTGCTGCCAGGAGTCTGTGAGATCCCTTAGAAAATGGAAGAAATTACTACAGTTTTATTAAAAACAAGCAGACAAACAAACCACAGCATTGCAGTAGGAAGATATTGTAGTGCTCACATCATTGTTTTTCTGCGCTCTGCTGTCCCCAAGGAAAGTACGTATGGAACGGACGTCATTGGTGCAGATGCTCAGCAGCTACTTCCGGACATAATTACAAATAGACTGCTCTGCAATACTTTTTTTAATGAATTACCAGGTGTATTTTTGATACAAGACTATTTTTTTTATATAGTCTTCTATTTTGTAAGACTGTTTTCTTACAATTTGATTTTATTTTTGAAAAGCTGTCCAAATTGCTTTTCTTTACCCTGTTTTTGTTAAGTTTTTATAACTTCTGTGTATTTGATATCATTATTTAGTGATTATTTGACATTATACCATGTGATGTGATTAATTTATTCAATTATTCCTATGTTTTTTCTCACCATTACACATGCTTTTTTTATTCCAAATTTACATATTTGCTAATATTGCCATTTCTCCTCTCTTCGTCTCATTTTTAAAATTTATTGGGGAAGGTATTTTTTTATTTAGTGACTTTGAGACTAATATTAAATTACTGGTTAATTCCGACTTTGTTATGTATTTAAAAATAATTCTGTATTTACCCAGACAAATATATAAAGAATTCTTTACAGCATAACAAACAATCTACTGCTGGAAGAATAATAAGAAATAAGTAGCTCCCATACTGCCAGTGAAATGGTGAGGGTTGAAGAGTAGGGCATTTTATTGACAGTCAACTAAACCAGAAATGCTTTAGTTCTAGTTTTCCTGTGATACGTATTTTAGTGGCAGTTTCCTGCAGCTCATTTTGGATGGACTTGTTTACAATTACGTCTTCCAGGTTATGATTGGTCACATATTTCATTCACCTCTTCTAGCCACTCATGAAACTGGTTCTGTGTCTTTGGGTTTAGAGAGAGAATGAAAGAACATTTTTCCTGAACAATTATATCCATATTTTAGTAAGCTTATTTTGTTCTATCTCTGTGTTTGTACCTTTATCCTTGGTCACATCTATATGAAGTTCACCTGTGCTATATTTAGCATATTTATCTGTATGAAGACAGCTATTTCCTTGAATAAACTGACCAGACATTTTGAATGTGATAACAGATTAAAAATAATTGTGAAGAGTGTTTTCACTAACTGAGGACTAGAAGTTATGTTGTTAGAAATTACTGGCACTTAAAAAGAAATATGCAGTCATTTCCCACTGGACTTGTTTCCATAGTGATGGGAAGGTTATGGTGTTAGCAACTCTGTGGCTATTTTAGATTGAGGGTTTCATCAAATTCCTAAAAACACCTTTTGGACCTAAGTTTATGTATTTTGCTGGGATTATTCTAACTATGTATAGCAGCACAATCTATGATCATTTTTCTTTGAAGACTATGATACAGGAGAGAGATTTATCTTAATAATCATAAGCATCTAAAATTTTAATTAATTTAAAATCTGTTGCCCAGGTCTAAAGCAATAATATTACACTCCTTTTATATTCAATAGAAAAGAACCCCCACTTCTAGAAAAGTTCATCTTCTCATAGAGTAAACATGTAAAGTTGCATAGTATTATTTTTATTCAAGATATAGGGCTTGTTTTCAGTGCTAAGTTACTCTGGGGTGTTGTTTGTATTACCTCTTATCTAACATATGGGAACACATGGGATTCTGTAGCTTGAAGTGATAGATTGCACTGGAGTCAAGTGTGTGATTTGGTGTGGCTTGAGCATTGCTTTGATGTGTGATTACTCCTGTTTAACCTAAACTGTCTCAAGAAAAGTCGACCTGTCCTTAGATAACTTAAGTCTTCACACATTGTGAAGAAAAAATTCCTAGGAACATAACTAACTCTGATCATTAATTTTCTTTCATTGGAAGACTGACCTTCATCTGTACCTCAGATCTGCTCATGCACGTTTTGTGAGTGCTCAGGCACTCAAAATATTTCAGCAGCCTAAGTGTAGAAGAGCAAAACAGTGACTAATGATTTGGGAGTCATGAGAAGATGCTAAGTTGCCATCTGATGATCTGCACATGGACACGATCAGCTACTTGACTGAGCCTCACTGGCATATAGCAGTGAGCCATAGTCTGAGCTGTTCCCGATTTCAGACCAGTGCCTTATTCCACATCTCATGCTCCCTGTTCATGAGAGTTTGAGACTGGGAAAACTGAGAGCTTTGAGTGAAAGACAACAGGTGTTACAACTTTGAATAAATTAATTTAGTGTCACTAAACCTGTGAGATTTGGTTGGGGTTTTTTTCTTCTGTTTAGGAGCACAGGCAAGAGCACCTTGAGCATTCACTGGGTGCTTTTACAAAGTTTCCTTCAGTCCAGATCATAAGTAAGAAAGCTTGTATTCCCTGTGCTAGAATTCCCTATGGGTCTTCTGTATATTCTGTAAAAATGCTAACCTTTCACATCCAAGGATAACATTTCTGCAGTATTTTCCCACAGAATTCAATCAGTAAATAAGTTCCATCTTTCTGATTTGTTATGCTAAAACTGTTTGAGTTGTAAGCCATTAAAAGCTTGCTTAGCAACTCAATTTCTTTAAGGAGTCCCACAGTCTGATACTTACACTGCATTAGACTCTTACCATGTTTTGTTTGGGGTTTTTTAAGAGATATGTAAGGTTCTCCTTACACCTATTCTTGAAGGTGCAGAAAGCTCCCTAATTAACACTATCAAGTGCAATGTGAAAGATCACAGCCCCACATTTAAACCAGAGTTGTTTCTCTAATTATTTCTGGTTATCTCCATATATGGGCAGTGGTTTTTAACTCTCAATCTCCATTTATAGACAATTCAAACACATGTTATAATGTTTCAGACTAATAACTCTTCCCAAATTATGCTATAGCTTCTTGTACCTTTCCCTCATGAGCATGTTTTGCTTAGTTGGTTTTGTACACAGTTTCTAAAAAGTTTCTGAGGAGTCTAGCAATTTTTCTTCCTTCCAAAGTGACTTTGATGTTCAATTTTTAATCAGCTAATTTCCCACAAAGTTTTGCAGAGGTGTATTGCAAAAGCATGTATCACATTATTCAAACAACCCACTTGTGTCGGAATAAAGGGAATCTTTCTCTAATACATCAGTTTCAGAACATACAGAAACTGTTTGGACAAGATTTAAAAACTGGAGGCTGCCAAGGAAAGCTATGAGCATGACCACTGAATTAAAAAATGTGTCTCCTAGCAAAAGAATTTAAAATTTTGGCTTGGTTAGCTTACTAAGGCAATGATACAGTGTAAGTTTCCTTCAGACATTTCAGAATGACTGTACAAGGAGCAGAAATGTTGTGGTGGAGGGCATTCCAGTATAACATGGAGAAATGGTACAAACACCAGACACAACTCCCAAAGTTACATATATTCAAACTATAGCAGAAATAACCAATCAAACTTGTAATTTGGATAAGAATTATTCCAGCTTCTTTTCTCTGGTAATATTCAGACCTTCTTTTTCTTGACACATAGAAAACTTTCTGTTTTTTTTTCATTCTCTAAAGGATTAGTTTGTCAAATAGATAGAATAACTCCATGTTTTTTCTACCTAAATCTTCTTTCTTTTGTTGTTTTGGAGGTGGGGATTTTATTTGGTTTTAGATTTTTTTTCCTTGCCCCTCGTAAGACAGCAAGTTTTCAAAAGTAATTTTTCCAGAATACATCAAGTGACTCTCATTCTCTGTTGTGAATATTAAAATTTGATTGATTGAAAATCTAAAATTTGTTCTAAACAAACAAAACAGTTTTGGGCTGGGAAGATTTTTTTTTCCTTCTGTGTCCTGCTAAAGTCTTCACAGAAGGAAACGTATGCCATCTATATACATTTGCTTTGTTTGTTTTGAACATTTGTATTTCACAGCTGTTAGCAGCCAGTTTGTCATGGTACTTTGCCTGAAGCAGTGGAAGAGAGGGGCAGAAAAAAGGCTCATAAGCACCCTGATATTGAGACTGATAGGTTGTCATTCCCAATTTGCCTTCTGTATCTGTAGACAAGGGAAGCAACAGAGTCCACTTGAGTGCCAGTTCATTGCATTGTATTTTGTATCTCAGTTTCACTACAAAATTCATGCTTCTTTTTGGTTTGAGAGGTAAACTGAGCAGGAAATGAAATAGATGACTGCCAGGACATTCAATTGTTCATATCATGGACTGGAACAGCAAGAACAACAGAAGGGAATTCCAGCAAGTCAACTGTTCAATTGCAGAACTGGGACCCATTTGGCAACCAGTCTTAATCACTACCCTTGCTCTCCCAGTCACACCAAGGAACTGCTCAGTTTGCAGCCTAATTCCTATCACACACATTCAGCAGCCCATCCTGCTCTAGGGTTTTCTTCCACCTGGCTATATAATCTCACAATATTTCTGAAAAGTCCCATGGTGTGAAAAAAAAGTGCTGCCCATCATAAATCCCATCAGATCAGCACTTCTGTTCCTTCTGATAAACCAAGACCATGTGACAATAAAAAGTCTGCTAATCTCTTGTGGAAATTATTCTCAGGTTTGTGTTTCATTATCCAGCACACAGGGTTTTATTCTTTCTATTCCATTGAGATATGAACAGGAAAAAATGGATGCACTTCCTGCACTACCCAAGCATCAGAGACAAATACTTTCCCAAACATCAACCATAAAACAAAAAAAGCAACCCACAAATCCCCAAGAAATCTTGGAACAGCAGGATTGGACTGAAGCAGAAGGAAAGGAATAAGGAAGGCAAATGAAAAGGTACAGAAGGCATCTGAAAGTGGAGGGAGCTGATTGAGAACCCCTGTTGTGGCAAAACAAAAGGAAAATTTACAAAGTTAAAAAGGAATCATGTTACTGAGAAATGAGAAGGAATATAAGGAAGGAAAATTTCTACAAACATAAGCAAAAAAAGTATTTAAAAACTCAATTATATTTAAAAATTCTTTATATTTAAGTTATATTAAAAAAATTAAGTATCTAGCCATATAAAGAACAACAGAAGTCAAGGGCTGTAAAAGGTCAATAAATAGGAAGGGCACAAACAAATGGTTAAGGAGAAGTGTAGAGGGAAATGAGGGAGCACATTTCAGTTTTCCATGTTCCTTTGAACAACGGGGACATAAATGTAAATTTCAATAACTGAATAGAGTGAGCAAAACTAGACCACATGTGTGCTTAAAACAAGAATTACTGCTGATACATGCAGGAAATACTGCAAAGGTGTCAATGGCTCTTTGCTAGATTGTTTATTTTCTGCAAACAGAAGTTTAGACAGGCCAATAAGTCATGGATAATTATTGTCTTTTTGAGGCTGTTACCTGAAATCAAATCCACCTGCAAGCTACACCTGGTCAAATAGCTCTTTCTTATTAATATTTGTTCAAAGGTTAGTTTCCTATAGCAGATGAACTTGTGATGAGCTAGTCAGGAACCTTTTTATTTTCAAGGACTTTTTGAATGACCTCAACAAACACTTCACAACTTTCTGTTTGCCATTGGATAGCTGTGCTGGGTGAACAATCATCAGAAAAACTTTGACATATATGAAGATGTTATTTGTAGGTGTGACCTAACCCACCTGATATAAGCATTTTATTTGTGCCTGGTTTTAAGTACTGAGGGAACCAGTCCTGTTATGTGGCAGTGACAGGAGAAGGGCTTTGGGGGTCTCCAGAGGGCAGTGCTGCACACTGCAGTTTGGTCACTACGAGTCTACCAATGAAGATGGGACTTTCATGAGCTGCAGTGGCAGCTTTAGGCGCCTAAATCCCGTTCACTTGGTGTTATTAGGAATACAACCACATATGTAAAAAATAAAACAGATTTTATATTTGGATGTTTCCACTCTGTTCTCTTTCAGATTTACTACTGACATTGTTTCTGATGACGAAGACTTTAAGATAATCTCCAAGCTGTTCTTTTCTAAAATTAATTTTTGCAGGATGTGCTTGTATGGGGTTTTACTTTCACAATTCTCACAAGATAATGGATTTCCTTATTTAATGTATAGGTATTTTTAAACTTGGAGGGGTAAAATATATAAAAGCTGCATGGATGCAATTATTTTGGGAGGATACAGATGGATATTGTAATGACTGAGAATTTCTTGCTTATTTTAACTGCTTATAAATAATCTCTGGAGACTATATATCCTTTATGTTAAAATGCAAAATATTACATGGAAGAAAGGGAAAAGTTAATAACAGGCAAGTTTTCTAAGTCCTTTGTTACTCAAATGAAGAATACAAAAATCCAAAATCAAACTTAAAACCCCCTAGCAGTCTTACTCAGACACATGCTTCCTTTGTAGGCCTCTGTATTGCTGCAAATTTGGAGTAGGTATAAGACAAATAGATAATAAAGAATTGTATCTTAATTTGGAACCTTGATTGAGATCAGCATGGTTACACATGAGCAATTGAACCCTCATCAGCCAGAGGGTTTCTGAATTTCATGTAGTGACCCTCAGCACAGGGTCAGGACTGTTTAGGGGTGCTGAAGATATAATTTGATGGCACAATCTCTCATAGCATAACAGAGCTGTGCAAAACATTTGAGAAGATTCTTCCCCTCTGCTCTGCTCTGCTGAGACCCCACCTGCAGGGCTGCATCCAGCCCTGGGGGCCCCAGCAGAGGAAGGACATGGAGCTGTTGGAGTGAGTCCAGAGGAGGCCACCAAGGTGATCAGAGGGATGGAGCAGCTCTGCTCTGAGGAAAGGCTGGGAGAAATGGGATTGTTCAGCCTGGAAAAGAGAAGACTTCAGGCTGACGTAATTGTGACATTCCAGTACCTAGAGTGAACCTCCAAGAAAGCTGGAGAGGGACTAGACATGGGCATGTAGAGATGTGGCAAGGGGAAATGGCTTCAGAGTGAAAGAGAGTATGTTTAGATTAGATATTAGGAAGAAATTATTTATTGTGCAGGTGGTGAGGTGCTGAAACAGGTTGCCCAGAGAAGCTGTGGATGCCTGGGAGGTTGGATGGGCTCTGAGCCCACCCATCCCAACCATCTCGGAACCCACTGCATGGATTCAAAGCTAGGTTGGATGGGCTCTGAGCAGACTGATCTAGTGAAAGACTCTCTACCCTGCTTGTAGAGAGATTGGAACTGGCTGATCTTTAAGGTCCCTGCCAATTCAAGCCATTCTATGATTTTATGATTCTGTGATTATATTTTCATAACACATGACAGCAAATTAAAATCTCTGACTTACTCTTATGGCATACTTGTCAATAGCACTGGGATTGAAGAAAGCCTTACATCTTAGAGCAGTTGAATTTTCTTTTTTTCATTTTTCAGATTAGATAAAAAATTGGCATAGGGCAAAAAGTGGGTTGTAAAAATAAATGTGAAGGAACAAATAATTCACTGAAAATTCTCTATATAACACCCTATTTTAACTTTGTCAAGTGGCTGCAGCTACCTGTTAAACACCCACCCATCCTCTTGCTCAATCCCCTTTCCCAAGGGCCAGGATGAAAACAGAATGAAGGCAAGACTCATGGATGAAGACAGTGATATTTTAATAGGGAAAGCAAAATGAGTGTGTGCAAGTCAAGGAAAAAGAAGAGTCAATTCACTACTTACCCTTAGTAGGTGTCCAGGCCTATACTGTAGAGCAGAGCTTCACACCTGTAATATATACTTGGGAATGCAAACATCATTACCATGAGCACCTTTTCCCCCTCTCTTCCAGAGCTTGACACCAACCATTGTAGACCAGTTTATCAGTCGGGATAAACTGTCCCAGCTGTGTTCCTCTACAAACCCTTGCCAGCCAATCTGTCACATCAGCAGTCACACAACAGAAGGCTGGTAAATAGCTCAAGGGTTTTTTGCATGACAGTATCTCCATCAGGAGTCTTACAGTTTTAATAATCGGTTATGAGCCGTGACTTGAATTGATGCAGACTACATGAGAACATGTGTGTGCATTTAGGGAGTCTTCTGCGAGTTGCTGCTGAAGAAAATATTCCAGTGAGACCTTGAAAATATCTGTCTCTCTTTAGAAACAAGGCTTAAAGGGACTGCTTAGAGAGTGATGGCTTTAAGATTTTTGAGAGATACTTTACTCCTCCACACCATGACTTTTATTTTCATTAGGCTGAATAATGTGACTTTTGCCCTAAGGAGAAATCCAGATTTCATATTTTTGAGGACAGATTGACAGGTATCTAGTGTAATTTAGGTATCTCGTGTAATTTTAGAATATTGTTGGGGGTTTTTTTCACATACACAAAGTGCACAGAAACCTTCCCAAATGACAAAAACGGACCCAAATCTGGAGTGTTTCTGGTCATTTTGCTTCCAGAAAATGTGGGGTTTTTGTTGTTGTTGTTGGGGTTTTTTTGTTTGTTTTGGTTTGGTTTGGTTTTTTGGCTTTTTTTTTTGTCAGTAGCACAGAGACTTACACATTCATAATTAGGCAAAATGTGGGATGTTACACAAGTTTCAAGTTTCAGCAATACAGTGTGGGATGGCAGCAGGGAATCAATCCCCCTCTGAGAAAGGTATGAGCTTTCATAAATGTTAGCTACTGGTAGCAATTCAAAACCTGCCGTGGAAATTATCTTTTCATTCCTCAGCCTAGGTTTATGACTTAAATATTACACATTTCATTAACATTGTGGATTTATTCCCTCCCTGGCTCTGATTGTCACAATATAATTAAGTAAATAAATGTTCAAGTCAGCCAATATATCCTTGTCCTTCTTACTCTTCCACATTCTCTGCTCTAAAATAACTCAAGTTTTCACTTTTTTCTTTCTTTCTATTTATTAAATCATCTTATCCTGAGATTAGCTCAGTTGGTAAGAGCATTGTGCTAATGACACCAAGGTTGTGTGTTTGATCTCTATATGGGTCATTCACTTAAGATTTGGACTTGATGATCCTTGTGGGTACCTTCCAACTCGGAATATTCTGTGATCTCTCCTTTTTTTAAAATTCTCATCTGAATAAAAGAATATTTAGAGAAAAAAAACTATTACAGGTCTTCTAAGTCAGGTTACTTTGCACAAGAGGAATACAGCACATTATCCTGATCAAATTCTGTTAAGTTCTAATATTTCTTGAAAGTAGACATTCACCTGAAAGGAGCCTTCTGAGAGGAAATAGAAAACACCTAGTGAAAAAAGAACCAATAGAGGCAGCTTCACAGTCTTTGCCAAAGCTTTTATAAACCATTGTTGCTGCCTAGAGAGGACTTGGATGTGAAATGGAATTAAGGAATCTGCCTCTCCTCTTCCACTCCACCAATGTCGTCATCTCATCTCTTCATATAATTTTCAGTATTACTAATGTTTCATAAACCCTTTAAACATTTAACTACTTGATCACACCAAATCATGACACCCTTAGTCACTTCTTTTTTTATTGTTGTACAAGAACTGAGAACAGATGTATCTGTAAAATGGAACTCACTGCCTTCAAGGCTTGACTCCAGCCTGCATATCAGTATTTGTAGGGTCTTCTGAACATGATGGTTCCGGAAAGAGAAAAGGTGTAGTTATGTTGCTGTCCCAGTGAGATGCTGTGAGAAGAGGCAGTGACACAATAACCTGTTTTTACTGCTTCCAGAACCAGAGCATTTAATCTTGGATGCACCTTTGCTTTCAGTTGCTCAGCAGTAATTCAGCTATTCCTATTGTTGTTCCATATTGCATAGATACATGTAACAGAAAAGACAACTGTCTTATAAGAGGAGATATTTTTATTTAAAAAGATATTCTCAAATATGAATATATTTCAGGCACATGATGCTGGTATGCTGTGTAATCAACTGAATCAATACAGTAGTTCTGCTGGAACCTAGCATAAAGTAATGCTCACCTTGTTCACTTATTAATAATTTTGATTTCCTAAATGCAAACTAACACAAAATGGTTTTATAATTAGCAGAAAGAATTGCAGTGTTAAGATATGTCCTTTCCCTCCTGTCCATTTTTTTTGCCTGCCCCTCTCCTGTTACGGACATCCTGCAGGCAGAAAAGCCAACCAGAGGGTGGCAATTCTGTTTTACAGCTTTCAGAATTTTACAGTTTGCTTATGGTCTGGTGCTCCATGAGAAAACATCTGGTGTAGCATTCATATGAACAACAGAATATGAAAGTGAAAATGGAGTGTTTCAGGAAAAGGTTTCTGCATCTGACGTGTGGAAGACTTTTTCCTGTTTTTCTGATTGAAAACAGGCAAGATTTTAATCTGAATTTTTTCTGACCCACAGCAGGGATGTGAGTTTTTTCCTTTACACTCCCCTTCAATGGCCTTTTAATTACTTTGAGATGCTATTAAACATAATATTTTATATTAAGGATATAAAATTTATATTAAAAATTTATTTCAAGGTCATATGCTAGCATGCAGACTAATATTTTGAAAGGAATATGGGTCCATATGCTAATGTAAAAAAGAAATGATGGATACACTAATGCCTGTAATATCAAAGTAAATACATTTAGAATTTATTGACTGTCGCTGAATTCTGGTTAAAAAAAGTTAAATCAAATGTATGTTTTGAGTACTAACTTTACTTCCCCCACTCTCTAGTATTTCTCTTTTAGCATATTTCATTCTGATATTGCATATTTTGTCAAAAGGATCCTTGAACTTATGTAGAACATTATGGCTTAAGAGACAGATACACAGCTCCTTTCAGCAAGTCATCACAGTTGTACTTTAAAAAGGGATGTTGATGCAAAGAAATGCTAAACAGTAATAACAAAGGAACTTCTGGGAGAACTGGGCTGTTTGCTACATGAAGTGAGGGACATGGAGTACAGCAAGTCTGTATTCTGGAAGCTTGGTGTAGAAGAATTAGATCCTAGCTTGGATGTGGGATCTGGAAGCAAGCTATTAAACTGACTCCCAAATTACCAGCTTTTCAGATGGAAAGGGTGAGTTCTAACTGAAATAGTGAAAGTATTGTGGTTGAGGATAACTGGAACACTGAAATTGTATTTGATGTGCCAGACAGAATGAAAACATTCCTTGCATTCTCATTCTAACAGTGCACACTTTCTCCCTGTATTTGGGTTAGTTAGTTCTTCTGCTCCCTCTGGAGCTTCATAATAAAAAAGTTAATTTATTTATTTGGCAGTTGATTCAGTAAAATTGTTGTCACATTATCTGAATTGTGCTGCCTATTTATTTTTTTTCTGCAATACATGCTCCCTTTTGGTATAGAGTAATAGCAATTTTTTTGACAGATGATTAATAAGACTACTGGAAATTACATCCTTAATATTGTTGAATTTGTTTTCTGATATGCTGGCCAGTCTTAACTGCAATTACAGACCTGGTCTTTGTCTTGAATACTTTTTGTGATACAAACTATAGCAAGGATGAAAAGTTGCATCCACCACTAAAGTCTCTGATGAAGTATTTTATTACTCGAATGTTTAGTTCTTATACATTAGAAAGCATCTGCCTTATAGTCCTAAATTGGCAGCAAAAAATAGGTATTTTTAAATAAGATGTGGATTAATTAATTGAGGTCAACTAAGAAATAGTTGCTCAAATATTTAGTTTATTCAATGCTACTCCTATGCAAAAAATATTTTGTTTCTTCCCCAATTTTCTTCTGTATTTAAAAATGTCATTTTGTTGCTTTTGTCATTCAGTCTGTGAATCCATATTTGAGGTGCATTTCAATCCATCACATTCTATGAAGATAGCTGT